>NC_137626.1:24808594-25408594 GCF_963280865.1 Gymnoscopelus braueri | reverse complement strand
ACTCAAATGTGTGTATGACTGTATGTGTGTGTTGCTGTCCAGTGCTGCCTCGCATATAGGCCCAGGCAAGCAGGAAATGGTTCTGAGAGGAGGTGTGGCCGTATGTTCTTGTTTACATTCAAACGAGTACTAAACGCGCGCACACACACACACACACACACATACACACACACATACACACACACACATACACACACACATACACACACACACACACACATACACACACATACACACATACAGTTGCCTCACAACGTCAAGTTTGTTATTCTATTCTTTAGTCTCCATAGTTATGTCCCGTGTTTCTTCAGTTGACCTTGACGTTTCAGTATGTGGTGAAGACGGACCATGTGCACACTGTGGCACGTGCATTTCCATTGAATGAAATTCCGTTGCCTTCCTTCACTTTCTAGTCGGCTGACCCACACAGTGTCAAGTCATGTTCCGCCGGTGCCGGGTTGTCTGCGGTGGTTCATGCACACACAGGTCATACGTCCGCTGTCTTGGGCACAGTGTCAGTGGTTATATTTGGACAGTTGGCAGTTGTATTGTAGATTGGGTCAGTGATGTTTAAATGTAGTATCGACTCTTCTCTAAAAAGCTTTTATACGTTGTTTTATTCTTCTTTGCATAATGTTAACCTAGCTAGAAGAAGTTATTACCAAAGCAAGAAGGACCAGTGAATAGCTTAAATCTAAAGCAGTTTTTAAGCTGATGTAAGCCTTTTCCTGGGATAAATCCATCCAACTTTAGCCGAAGAAAGTGAGAACACAGAGTAACATGAGTGCATTTGGACGGCTTTGCAACAGCGATTCAACGCTGTTGCCTACTTTGACTGGAAGGCTTTATAACATGAGCATGGATGCTCATTTGCAGCAATGCCCTGCACACAGACGGACACATGCATGTGTGCGTGCGCCCGCCCGCCCGCCCATGTGTATACATGCACGTGTGTATGGTGTGCTGCACACACATTTGAGGTGTGTGTCTGTGAACGTCCAGCAATGTTGGCCCTGATTGTGTGACTTATTTTGGGGGTGAGGTCGGGGGTAGTAGGGTACAGTAAGGACTGCAGAAGTGGTCTCACGTTGCTTGTTGGCTGGACAGTTGCTCTACTTCTGTAGGGGGCCTATAAATAGACCCCGAAGCATTCCTAAAGAAATCTTTTAATGACATCCCCCCCCTCCCCACCACTCGCATGTACACACACATACTGTACATGCACACAGTGGCTCTGAGAATCTTTGTGTCAGTCATCCAAAGTTTATTCTTATCATTTTAAACCTATTGAACGTCATTTCACAATTCTGTCCAGCATCAGGCATGTCAGAGGTATTCTTAAAAGGTCAAAGATAAATCAGAATGAAACACTTCACTGTACTGTTATGACATGCAAGCAACTCCCCGACCTCGGGAGACACAAATATGAATGGTATATTCGTAAATAATAGTGTTATGGCATCTATTGAGCATGTTTCCTTGAGTACACCAAAACGCTTTACGATTTGTAGTCATACTGTTATTATTTTGGTCAGTGTGTTGTACAGAGAGAGAAAGGGGATAGGCAATTGACTAGCTCAATTTGCCTTAGCTATACCCTTTGCAATGTCATGTTGGAACATGTGTACATTGTGATGTCGATGTCGGGTGACAAACAGTATTGCAATTGTTAAATTAAAAACAATTGAATCTGTATACTGTGTATAAATATGTAGACTCTGACCAGCCTTCTGTTCATCTAGTTTGGTTTTATCATTACCAAAGGTTCACCTACAGTGTCTTTAATGAGTTACTTATTCATTATCACACATTAAGGGCGATTCAAACTTTGTTCACCGGTGTCTCGCACTGGAAATAGCTGATTTACAAGTGTTGTGGTAGCTATTTCAGTGCATGACACAGCACGCAACAAAGTATGAATCAGGTGTGTGTGTGTTGCGTAAGAGATCAAGAGTCGATGTGATTTGATTTCAGTCAGATGTTATGGTTATAGGATTTATATTCCAGTGACTGAGTCTGCAGAAAAAAACATGGTAAAGGAATGTGTGACTGCTGTTTTGTGACTAATCCATTGTGTCAGGAAAGATTATGCAGTGAACCGGGACGAATCACGTTACCATGCTCCTTAATGGTGCATCAGTGGAACGATGACTGGATCGTTACTGCAGGTAAAGGGAAGTTGTATGTGTTAAACATAGAGCAAAAGTGGAAGCTGGCCTATCAGATATGATAGGCCAGCTACAATAGGTGAGCTGTGTGTGTTCATGTGCATACATGTGTGTGTGTGTGTGTGTGTGTGTGTGTGTGTGTGCGCACTCAGCTGAAGTGGTGTCCAGTAACAAGATGGGTTACATGTAGAACGTGCGTGTCTGTTTGTGTCTTCCTGTTTTGTGTCAAAGATAGCCCTCCCAGGCCTGGGTTATTTTTAAATTACTGACTGCAGGCTGAGACAGAGATGGACCGAGGGGAACGAGAAAGGGGGAGAGAGAGGGTGGGAACTGGGAAGACAAGGATAGAGGTCACAGGAGGAAGCTGAGGTGTGTGTGTGTGTGTGTGTGTGCGCGTGTGTGCACTGTGCACATGCAGCCTCAATCAGTTTCATGGCTGATGGACATGTGCTCTCTTCATTTTGTAAAGCCAGCTGATCTAGAGTTTCTCTCCAAACAGGAGCAGTACAGCTGTACAGACAACTCACCCAGGTGCTGAAACCAGACCAAGCTTTCTAGTGTCTGTGATTACAGACTAGTGCCTCTGTACAAGATAATGGCAAAACTCATGCTTTCTATCTTACCTTGCGCAACTCTGTCTGTCGGTCTATGTCCCTCTCCCCCTCTCTCTCTCTCTGTTTACAATAAACTGGTTCCTTAACCTTTTTACCCATGTTCTTTCTTGCTCTCTGTTTTCCTTCTCTCTCTCATTCCGTTTCTCTCTTTCTCTGCCTCTCTAGCGTATCTCGCTCTGGACCCCTCTTCCTATCCCCACCCTGGTTCCAAAGGTATCTGTTTCTCCCTGTAAAGGCCTGCTGCTCCTTGCCTGTTAACCGAGCAGGAGAGGGGCTTCAGTCTTCCTGGTGGCTAAAGAGAGGTGCACTCCGGTGCCCTACCCTGAAGCCATGGAAGTCTGGAGCCCCTATCCATCTCTTGCATGTAGATGACGGACGGCAGACACGAGGGTCACATAGCATAGGTCTGCCGCCCCACAGTAGACGGCTTATAGTGGCAGCATCATTTAATGTGTTAATTTTAATTTCTTTGTGTCCATGTAAGGCCATCGCCACTCAGTGCACTCAGACCGCTAGCAACCACACATCCTTCTGTTATTGTCTGAAGGACCGTTTGAGCTAACCTATAGTGCCTCTAAACTTATTTCAAAATGGCACCTGAATATTGCATTGACCATGGACATTAAATAACAATAGTACATTATAATCCTCCTCTGTTGAAGGTGTTCTTATTTGTCCATGACCACAATCGGGTCCTGATCCTCTGGTTAAGAAATGTAGATTAAGCTAATAGAAAGCCCTATGTAGCATCAGAGGTTTTGCAGTGAATGGTGGGAAGTATACTTTCCCATGCCAACAAGTTGCTTGCGGTCAGAAGGCACTTTGAGGGTCTAAGTAGGCTGGACAATAACTTCTAACTGGAAGTACACAAAGTACAGGGCTACAGGAAGTTGTGGTGGCCCTGTGCTTTCGGACACTTCCGGCAGTTGTTCTTTGCCAGGCTTTATCTCCTCGTGAGATGGAGATAAAACTGGGAATGATGTTAGGGTCTAAGTGAAACTGACATGCTAGTGTGAGCATGAACTGTATGTATGTATTCATTTTAAATTTTTCATCATTCTTCAGTACCGGTACTTGTTTTGTGCAGTGGTCTATGAATGCAAGTAGGTGTTTTGTGTGGAAAAACGTGCTTGTGTCCTCAAGACTTATTTTCTCTCTACTGTCAGTCCTCAGCGCAGACCGTGTGGAGCAGATGACCAAAACCTACAATGACATTGAAGTGGTCACACACCTTCTGGTTGAGGTAGGTTGGAACACTCACGCTCACTAATAACAGCCACCAATTGGCTGGCTGAACACTCGCAAACACCAACAACAGCCACCGATTGACTGACTGACCTGTGTCCCATGCTCTGATTGCACAGCGGGACAGGGACTTGGAGCTTGCCGCTCGGATCGGTCAGTCGCTGTTGCAGAGGAACCACCTACTGCAGGAACGCAACGAGGCTGTGGAGGAGCAGCTAACACAGGCCCTGGATCAGGTAGAACACACACACACACACACACACACACACACACACACACACACACACACACACACACACACACACACACACACACACACACACACACACACACACACACACACACACACACACACACACACACACACACACACACACACATATATATTAGGCTAGGTTTGTATAGCAGGCAATTAAAATGCTTTACCCCTACATGTTAAAACATTGCAGAAGCGTTAAGAGAATACAAAAGAATGAGCTAAAATAAAACTGATAAATATATGACAATAAAGATACAGTGCAGCACAAGAAATACATGGCAAACAGAAAAGTCTTCAGATTTGATTTAAAAGAACAGAGTTATTAGCCTGGCTCCAGCCCCTGAGTCGCTTGCCACGCCCATTAAAATAAATATGTTCTGGTGAAGGAGTGAAACAAAATGAAACTTCAGGCTGAATGTCAGGCTACAGAGTTTTAGGAGACCTGCAATTTTCCATGAGTTTTTATCCCAGATATATTTGGTGCATAAAAAATGTATGCTGCTACTCCACATATAGTTTTGACTCGAGGGACAGAAAGTTCATGGTTCAATGGTGAGCAGCTGACAAAATCCGAAACATGGCGGCCTTTTTGTACTTCATAGGGGAGATCAAGGTTTTCACAGAACACTGCTTCTCTGTGTCCTCCCCCAGGTCAACCAGCTGCAGCATGAGTTGGCTAAGAAGGACGAACTGCTACGCATGGTGGCCAGCACCTCCGAGGAGAGCGAAACGGACTCCAGCTGCTCCACCCCGCTTCGCCAGCCTCAGCACCATGGGGGAGCCACCGCCGCTGTCGCCCTCAGCCAGCTGGAGGCCCTGCAGTACAAACTGCAGGAGATGGAGGAAGAGAACCTCGCCCTGAGATCAGAGGTATGGCACATGGGCCACGGTCAACTGGGTACACGTAGAAACACAAGCATTCACACAACGAGGTGCATCAGTGCTGAAAGCAGTCCAGTATAAGAGGCCAAGCTCTATATACTACACTCTACAAACAATGCAGAGAAGACTCATAATGATGTCATGCTCAATGCCCTTCACACAAGCATGTAGGAACCTAGCAAGAGACCTAGGTTCTTGTTTTTGTCAAATTTATACAAAAAACGCAGAAGGAGACAAAGGTATCCACACACAGCTCCTGAGAAGGTTAAAAACGTTTTTTTTTAAATATAATTATACGGTGTATATAGTGGTCAAGTTGAATCATTGCAAGGTTATTACATTTATTTCCTCCCTAGTGAGAAACACAGGGAAGTACTCTTATATTTAATTGAATTCATAACATATACATATCTTATATAAAAAATTAGCTTTTTGTCATTTTCCCGCAAAGGTTTGTCTATAATGACATGCCCAAAATTGGGGATACCAGGGTGTTGCAGAAGAATGCGTTAGTTATAGTAAGGTGGACAGGGTCCTTAAAGCTCCACACAGACTCGGCGTGTGTTTGTGATGTGTTTTGTGATGGTGTGAATGTGCGTTGTCCTCTCCAGGCTTGTCACCTGAAGACTGAAACCATCACTTATGAAGAGAAGGAACAACAGCTGGTCAGCGACTGCGTAAAGGAGCTCCGTGAGTCACAACACGCTCACACACGCAAACAATATGCAGACATGCACTCGCTTTTCCGCATAGCATTTTAACCACTGACTGTGAAGCACTTTGTGTGACTTTGTTGACTTTGTTCATTTTAACTTGTGTGTTTTCCAGGTGAGTCCAACAGCCAGATGGTGTTTCTGACGGACGAGCTTTCAAAGAAGAACCAAGACTTGATGAAGCACCAGGAGGAGATCGCACAACTCCTCTCACAGATAGTAGATCTGCAACACAGAGTCAAGGAGGTGATGAAGGGAAGGAGCAAGGGATGGCAAGAAAGGAGGAGATGGGGAGTAAGGGAAGAGAGGAAATGAAGAGCAAGAGGGGAAGGAAAAAAAGTGAGGAGATGGGGCGGAAAAGAAGTAAGGAGATGGGGCAAGAGGGAGGGAGGGCAGATGGGTAATGAGGGGGAAAATGAGAGGTGTGGAGATGGCACAAGGGAAGGAGCGAATAGAGTGGGTGGAGGAAATGGGGAGGGACAGAGTGAGGGATCGGAAAAGGGGAGACGGACAGGAAGGGAAAAGAGGAGTGGGGGAAGGGAAGGAGGTGAAATGGGAGAATTTAGCTACAGCAGAGTCAAGGGGGTGAGGTAGAGGAGGGAGGGGTTCATATAGTCAGGTATGGAGGAAGATGAAAGGAGGAGTGGAGGAGGATGAGTTACTCCTCTTCTCCCAGGTACTAGAGCTACAGTTTAGGAAGGTGAACAACTAGCTAGGGAGAGTGTGATCTCAGTCACACACGGCAAACAAACTGTAGGAAGCCCTGCTAGTAGAGCTACAGCCTATACGGATCAATGTAGTTTAGATATGGGCCCCATGCATTGTAAAAGGCTTCTAGCTCTATAGATGAGTGTTGAATGCAAATACAGTCAACGTGAATGGTGTGGATTGTAACTATGTGCGTGTGTGTTGTCTTTGCAGTTGGCTCTCGAGAAGGAAGAGCTACGAATTCACCTGCAGGCATCCAAAGAATCTCAAAGGCAACTAACCGCAGAGGTGGGCACGTGTGTGTGTGTGTGTGTGTGGGGGGGGTGTGTGTGTGTGTGTGTGTGTGTGTGTGTACACACATGCATGAATAAAGGCTACTGGCCCACTAACCACAGACATTAACTCATTCACTGCCATAGGACGACTTTGACAACTTTTTTCCAAAGGCCCAGACTGCCATGGACGACTAAAACGACTTTTTGAAAAAGAAAAATGAAAAAAAAAAGTTTTTTCTCACACAGAACCCAAGATATCGTGATCCAAAGATTTGCTTAACTTATTACTTAAAAATCCTGTATCTCGGCTCCTGTGTACTTTTTTTTTTAACTATGTGTTTTTGGCCGAGACTATTTTCAAAGGCGTATGAAAGCGAACAAGGTCGCGATGATTTTTTTTCTTCTTCGTGGAAGCACAGTGAAACCACAGTGAAACCCTATGTGCAGTTAAGTGTCCTTATAGTGAAGTTGGCAAACACTCAGAAAACTGCCCTCTTTCATTGTAGATAATCTGATGTTAGACATGGTAATGCAAAGCTCTTTTATAATGATCTATGTTGGTGACTGTACTTAAGTGTGTGTGTGTGCGCATGCCTGTACTTTATATGTCGGGTCAATCCTTTTTTAATTGCGTGCTACCATCTGTGTGTGCCCTCTCTGTAATAGTGTGTATGTGTGTACTTTTCAGCTGAACGAGCTTGCAGAGAGGAATGCAGAGTGTGTGGGGATGCTCCATGAGTCCCAGGAGGAGATTAAGGAGTTGCGTAATAAGAACACGCCCTCTGCTGGGATGCGGCGGCACCTGTCCTACGGACTGTACCCAATGGTGAGGATAACTTTATATTTATACCACACATTTTGTGTCCTGCTAAACTACATTTTTGTGTGAATTTGTTTTGCCTTGGAGTCCCAATTTGACACACTGTAGAACATAATATCCCGACCCATTGGTTTAACACTATACTCCTCTATCGAAGTTGTCCTTTGTCCGTGACATGATAAATACATCTTGCAAACTCTCTTTTGGGTCCCAACCAGCTGCTAATAACTGTGTGTGTGTGTTACAGGACTCCCTGGCAGCAGAGATTGAGGGCACAATGAGGAGAGAGCTTACTGTGGAAGAGGAGACAGCGGTTCAGGAACAAGAGACAGCAGCTCAGGAACAAAGGTTTCCCTTCCACTCTTTCTCCCCCTTTTAAAAGTGGGCACTCCGCTTTATGAACTGTCCTACCATTTCTGTAAATACACTGACTAGAGACTTGTGTTATTTTGTATAGTGGTCAGACTAGACTGCTTTTGGACAGATGGAACGTACAGTCCACTGTTTCTTTGTCATTACTGGTTGATTACGATCAATAATTGCATTTCTGTGATTTATAACTTGATCAATACCCACAGTTTGATAAATAGTATTTCAAACCATGCCATACACCCACTCAGAAAATCAAATTTCTAAGCCAATGGTTCTCAAAGTGGTGTCAGGGGACCCTTAGGGTTCCTTGAGGGGTTTTTAAATGGACCTTTACATGTCTGTAGCTTTACATGTCTGTCATAGGGATTCTCACATATTTTTTTTTTGTTGAGAACTACTGTTCTAAGCTGAAGTTTGGCCTTTAAACCCTCTCAGGATATCCCAGAGGAAGGTCTTCCAGACGGTGCGCGCTGTCAAAACCTCAGCAGCGCGGGCGTCCTCTCTCGTGCCCCCTATCCCCGGCTCAGGGCGGAGCTCGCTGGTGATGACTGCACAGCCCTTCACGTCCAATCAGGGGTATGTTACAAGTGCTCTCAAAGTCTAGTGAACAGAATATTGGCCACTTGTGGTTAATTTAAATGTAGTGCTATAAATCTAGAGCTGTCCAATGTAAACTGAGCCTAATCATTGGCAGATCACTCACTATAGCCTTTCAAATGACCACAAAGGTCCACGATGGAAATATGCTCTCAGCATTTTGTGTACAATATATATGGTTATGTAGTCTATTTTCAGGAAAACGATTTAAATCTTTGAACATTTTTGAAGGTACACCAGGTTGAAAGTGGTTGAATTTCTTTTAATAAAAAATCCACTGAACAAAACTGTGTTGCCTCAGGGAGGAGACAAAGCGTGGCCAACCAGGCTCCCCGGGCGGCAGCGACCTCACAGAGGCCCTCCACCGCCTGTCGCTTCGGAGACACAACTTCCTGTGTGAGCAGCAGTTCTTCCAGACGGAGCGTGAGCGCAAGCTGCAGGCCATGGCCGGGGAGGAGCCGGACAGGGACGGCAGTGGCTGCAGCAGCACACCAATGGGAAGCCGGCTCTCCTCTTACTCCAACCTATCGGAGCTCTCGCTCAGCTCCGCCATCTTCAAGACCTTCCTGCCTGAGAAGCTGCAGATTGTCAAGCCCATGGAAGGTAGGGCTGGCCCATATATCAGGTGTATCTTTAAGACTTTAAAAAGATGGTGCCATACAGTTGAATATGTTCATGGCTTTAGCCAAGCCCTATTCCTGCAGAACAACAAATCACAGTCAAGGCCTGGGTGTCAAATTAATGTTATTTCCGGATTGAGCTTCATCATCAAGTATACTGTAAGCTTGGGGGTGACTTTAAATCCGGTCCCCAGCCTCTGGCATTTTGTCATGCAGCTAGAGTTGGAAGTCTACAATTAGAACAGATTGTGTTAGGCAACAAAATAACACATTTGGCTTGGCTGGTCTCTGTATAAGCCACATTTTATAGGGAGACATTTATTTTGTAAATAAATAAATAAGCAAAATAATTTGACTGAAATTTCATTTAGATCATAGTAGCATAATCTCAATATTTCTTAAATAATATCAACAGAGTATTACTGTCAGAAAGGGTTAAGGGTCAACAAGTCAACATTGGTAGCTAATGCTCAGCTAATGCTCAACAGTGCCACTTTCCACTGGAAGCCAACAAGATCAACTCATTTTAT
Organism: Gymnoscopelus braueri; assembly: GCF_963280865.1. NCBI lineage: Eukaryota > Metazoa > Chordata > Actinopteri > Myctophiformes > Myctophidae > Gymnoscopelus > Gymnoscopelus braueri. The sequence continues at coordinate 25,398,791 of NC_137626.1, read as the reverse complement.
CTTCTTTCAGAAAGAGCATTGTCACAGCTGGCTAATCTATTCAATTCGGCTTTGTTTCTGCCTGAAATGATGCTCAACTCCAACAATTTGTCTAGCTCTTGCCCTTAATCACTTACAGTCTCAAATAACTAATGTTCATACTGGACAGTGGCCGTTGTTTCTGTCGGAGATTAAATTATACTGCAGTTAGGCTCTTGCAGCTAATCATGTTAGTTAGCCTTTGTTGGTGTTGGCATGCAATGTTTAACTCAAATGTACTTTTCTTGAATAATACAGGCGTTGTGAATCTTTGAGGGTACTATTATTACCCAGCAAGCATCAAGCCAACCCATGTACATACCAACTGATATCCTGTTACCACTTGACATGGAATAGCCTTTTGTTAAACCCTAAATTCTGCCATATTAATACTTTACCATAAACTTTGAAGTTGCTTTTGGAAGAGTGTTTGGAGCAGTTGAATTCTAACCTGTGTTTGAATTAATATAATTTCACTTAAAATTTCATTGAAATGGTATTGTCAAACTGCATTTTGTACGCACGGTAGAATCCTCTGGATCATTCTGAATATCCAGTTCAAGTTGAATCACATTTGGTCCATAATTATTGCTAATTTGATAAAAGGCTAACCTTTTGTTATGAACAACTGAATAAAGGCTATTTCTATGTAGCCATAAAATTCCTCTGCATTTTTCTTCTCAGGTTCCGTCACGCTGCACCACTGGCAGCAGCTGGCCACGCCCCACCTGGGCACCATCTTGGACCCCCACCCCGGTGTAGTGACCAAGGGCTTCCGCCCACTTGCGCAGGATGCCGTCTACCGCCTCACAGACCTGGAGGAGGACGAGGAGGACGATGAGAAGAACAGAGGACGACAGGACGGGGCGTGGGAGAAGGGCTCCGCAGAGGAGGGTGTAGGGGAGGAAGAGGAGGAGGAAGGAGGCATCACCTTCAAGGTTCGCTGTTCGTCGACTCCAGAGGAGAAGGAGAGAAAGCATCCGGTGCCTCCCCTCTGCTCCCCGCTGATGGGGTCTCCGATCACCACCACCACAACCACCTCCTCCTCCTCCTCCTCTTCCTCCCCCAGGCCTGACCTCTCCCTGGCTTTTGGAGGCAGTGATGTCATTGGAACGTCCTCTTACCTGCCAGTTCGTACCATTTCCACATCGTCGGCGGCTCCCGTCCAATCACAGAGCTGCTTCACCCCGGCAATGACAACAACGACAACAGCAACAGCAGCAACAACAGTTTCTTCCTCTGGTGAGCTTTAAAATCATTGTTTGACATGCAAACTAGAAAGATAGCTAACCACCTCAATTTGAATGTAAAAAAAACTGAAGAGATGGTGTTTGACCCTAGGGCAGTAGGTGACCACAGCCCAGTGACTATCCACAATACTCCCATTAATCAGGTATGCTATTATAAGTCACATGCTTCCCCGGTGACCCATGTTGACAGCCCGTGCTCCACACTGCTGCAGAGGTTGTACTTTTTGAGAAGGCTTTTCAGAATGTATATGGGGTTGACCAGAAATGTATACCTCTTTCTACCAGGCAGTCCCGGAGGGCCTAATCGGGTATGGGATACAGACATGGTACAATAACCTCAGTACAATCTAAAATCTAGACTTGCTGTCTTGTGCAGATCTCCATGAAGGTCAAAAGGAAGACCTTCACAATTGTCATCGTTGGGGTTGCATGTGTTCCTGAAATTCTATTTGTGCGACCAAAAACATGTGCAAGTGCAAATAATTCTTCTGGTCTGACCAAAACAGGACGTTAACACATTCCACGCCAGAGTTTAATATCATAATGTACTACTCACCAGTGCCAGCGATTTATTTTTATTTGTATTTTTTCACGTCGCCACAGACCTTGCTAAATACCTAAGATCGCGCGTTAAACTGTTTGTAGACACACAGGGTAGCTGTGTGAGTGGCCCAGAGAAGACCGTTTCGATCGGCGACATTCCATTTTGCAGTAGTCGCGGTTTATTTTAAACAGCGATCAGCGAGGAGAAAAAAAACTCAGAGATAATGGCGGATTAGGGGAAGATTTAGAGCGACGGCGGGTGGGAACGAAAATCTCCGGATACGGATATTTCCATATCCGGGTGTGCTACAATGAAATGTGTCACTGCGAGGGAGGCCTACAATGAAATGTGAACCTGCGAGAGAGAAAGAAAAAAAAAGACCACTTCGCGTAGAACTACGCAACTGGCACGCTGCACAATTATTTAGGTTCGCGTGAACTACGCGATTGGCACGCAATGTGTTAAGTGAACCAGTGTTTCTTCCTTGTGGGCTGACAGTAGGTGCCCGGGTGCTAGTGTTGGACATTCCAGCACTTTCTGTGTAATCTTTTCTTATTTATTATTTTCAAGTTGAGAAAACAAACGAGCCAATTGCTCTCTCTCTCACTCTCTCTCTCTCTCTCCCCTGAAGTTGGATCACAGCCACAAAATGTGATTTGAGATGGACCTTTAGTTAAATAGTACCCCCCCCCCCCTAAATGTGAAGCATTTAAGAGGGGAATTAAAATAAAATGTTCAGGCCCTGAAACGGTAAAGACAGTATGAGCCACAGAGGCCATTGTCCCCAAAGGGACTTTATTAGGATGGACAAGTTGTGCAATGTTGTTCAAAAGTCGTGCAATACTGTATATTGTTTTAATGTTGTGCAGTGTTTTAAAGTTTTTTACTAATGCGCTTGAATATACTGTACGTATGTACATAGCGCAATAGGAATACTAGTATGTGTTGGTACCAGTGTCACATGTCTGCGTGACATTTGTTAGGTCTAAAAGCAATGACATTAAGCCTAACCAGTGGTGTGTTCTACCGTGTTATGCTATATACGTTCTATACCAGGGCAAATAGCCTTTTTCATGTGATAATGTGGTGTCCGACTCCGAGGTGAAGGCTTATGTGTGGCTGTTGTCTTGAGGTGATAATGGCCGCTGGACTCCTGTATGATGCACTGTCTGAATTGTCACACCTGTCTCCGCAACTACAGGGCCACTCGGTCACACTTCTGCAAGCAGAAGAGTTTCTGAGTGCTTAAATAAAATTTGAAGAAGCATTGAATTATTCATGCTTATAACTCCCTATAACTCTATAATTCAACTCCCAAATGTGTGTCCATGACTGGCGTAAATAAGTAACACAATTTGACCATAATTTATTACATTTGTTCATTTGTAGGTGAAAATAATTTTATATTTTCCGTTATGAATATTTAATTAACTATATCATCTATTGTGGGGGTCAGGAAGCAGACAGTTTTTTTTATAACAGTTTTTTACAGGCGGATATCAATACACCAAACAAATATTTAAGTGCCTTGGATGAAAGTCAAGTTTCTCAAAAGTGTTTTAATATTCAATTTCCATATGCCTTCCGATGTTTGGTGCATCTCTGACCAGAAATGTCGTATTACTGGGTATTCCCAGCATAATATATGCCAGTGATTGGCATCCTGGCTCCCATACAGTCTGTGATATCTCCTTTGGGGTAATAAAAAATCGAATTGGACATTTCCATCCAAAATCTGTCCATGAATTTGTGCACTTCCATTGAAAGTTACAATAGCTGTACCATTCCTTTCCTCAAAGTTTCCGCATACCCTGTGGAGTGAGATAATTTGTGTCATGGAGCCCATCTTGAGCCATTTTGCTAACCGACAGACCTCGACCTTTTTGACACAAAAGTTAACAAGCCTATCAATCACTCTCACAGAGTACCAGCCATTCTCTCTACAGACAGACCTTGACCTTTTTGACCCAAAAGTTAACACGCCTATTAACTACTCTCTCACCAGCCATCCTCTCTCGAGCTATTTTGCTCGATATAATATAAAGTTTGTACGATTGTAATAAGTCTGTGGTGTGTGTGTGTGTGTGTGTGTGTGTGTCTCTAGTCCAAAACCCAGGGAAGTGCCAGAGCTCCACCTTCTCCACCTACACCGTTACCACCTGCCGTATCCTGCACCCCAGTGACATCACCCAGGTGACCTCTAGGTATGACCCCTGTCTCCATGACACAGCCAGAGAACAGAGCGGAACACATATGTGTTTTTGTATAATGAATTGATTCTTTGGTTGAGAACTGACATGAGAATCATACAGGCTACTTGTAGATTTTGGTTATCAGAGCTAACAGTTGAACCAACAATGGAATATATTGATTGATCTGTGTGTCTGTGTTTCTCCCTGTCAGTTCCTACTCCCAGTCGTCAGTGCTGGCCAACACACCCAGCTCCATGCGGACAGGTCCCAGTACCCCTGTCACCCCCTGCAGGCTGAGTCTGGGCGACTGCTTCCCCCCTCGTCGCCCCACAGCCCCCCCTGGTGGACTGGCCAAACTGGTCCTAGAGAAGGGCATCTCAGCCCAGGTCTCCCGGGCGGTCCCGACGGACAATTTCCTAGCGTCGCGTCCAGCCGAGCTCTTCCTCCAGGACGTCTATGGCCTGAATCTGGGCAGGGCCCCCCATCCTGACCTGCCCAGCCCCTCGACGGAGGCCTCATCTCGGATGCCTGAGCCGCCCAGACCAAGCTCTAGCCTAGCCCGCACGGACTCCGGCCCCGTGGGCCTGATGGAGAGGCTGTGCAGGCTGGGATTCTCAAAGGTGATGCTTCACGGGGCGGAGTCGGAGGCCCCTCCCCAGCGCCACGATTCGTCTACGTTTGTGGCGGCAGGCGGAGGCAGCCTATTGGACGGGCTGAGGCGTAATCAGAGCCTCCCGGCGATGATCGGCGCTGCAAGGGGGGGCTGTCACCCCACCCAGACTCTCCTCCCCTCTGCCGCTCCTCCTCCTCACCCCACCTCTCTGGCCCTCCCTGCGCCTCCTTGGGGAGACCTGAAAGATCGGCGGAGGCGACCTGCTTCCGTCACCCACCCACCCGGCTCCCACCCACCCGGCTCAGGCAAAAACTGACGATTGTCCCAATTAACCCCCTCCCCAGAATGACTCCCCCAGCAGGACAGAGGGGAGGACGAGAGCCTTTTGTTGAGGGAACGGATAAAGCCCTCCTTCCTTTTTGTATGATTAGAATTTGAAGCACAACGCGGTTTTAAACAGACTATTTTACTGTCACCACAGTGTCTGTATGTATGTATGTATGTATGTACGTACGTATATGTGTGTGTGTGTGTGTGTGTACGTGTACTGTATGTATGCCATGATAATGATTTTAAAGGCCTTGACTGCACGTTGGTTGTCCGTAATCCCCCAGTTTATACCTTGTCAAGGAGGTAGGTGGATCTGATGGGACCAGTATTTACTCCGTGAGGCTCTGGATGCTCATGCATAGATGGGAGGGAGGGAGCATGTGAAGGGAATGGTAAGTGAATAGACGAGGGTTTGTGGATGTCGTACATGAAGGGAGCTTGTCGGAAGAGAAAGAAGTGTGGTCAATGTGGTATGTTAACTCTGAATGGAAAACGAGGTAGAACATGAACGAGATGGGAAGAGAGAGTGATATCGGACTCTTGAGCATCCAGGGCCTTGCTGTGTGAATACATTGTCCTTGTCCAGAAGCCATACAGGGGCCCATAAACCTTTTAATCCGAAGCTAATAGCTCTGTCCCTTGCCTATCCAGTATTATGATCCTCAGTCGACCTTTGCGCCGGCATTGTCTGGCCACTCCCAGTGGGCTATATACTGTACATCCTTTGTTCTCTGCATGGTAAAAAGGACTTTTCCTACAAGTCCCAGCATGCACCTCTCAACAGATTTGTGGGGCTAGGCTGAAGGTCCGAAGGTCAGAACCTGTGACGCTGCAAGGCAAAGAGTGTGTCTGGACCTAAAGGTCCGCCATTGTCTTCAGGTTTTAGTTGAGGCCTTAAAGGAGAAGCCAGCATTGTTCTTGTATGTGTCCATGTTAAGCCATGTTTGTATATTATTAGATGCACTTATTGGGTTTTTTAAGTGCAGTTTGCATTAGTGATGACGAGGGGGTTTAAGTTCCTACGGTTTAACTGCACGGGGTGAATACCACTATTTGATCCATTAACCAAAATATGTTTAATTTTTAAAGCTCAGGCCCATGCTTTGTTCAGGTCCACGTGGTACAGTTCAGTATGCTGGGCCCAGGCCCTAATCACTGACACCTCATTTTGGTTGTAAATTCAGGTTTATTTATTCTTATCTGTGGTTCAAATGAATCTTGGGGTTATTTCAAGGACATGTGCTTCACATCTTTTGCAGCAGAGGGCAGCATTACTGTTGATGTACATTTTCCCATGAGCATTTCTGGGGAATGTTACAAAGACATGCACTGTATGAATGAATGCTTTTACTGTATGCTAACAACTACTTTTTTTATGCAGCATTATTAGAATCTAACGACACATTATTCCTAACTGCTAAATACAGCGTTAATTTATGTACCGTACTGTAATATTGTGTTTTCTGAAACTTGATAGACATTAACCATGTTATGTGCTACCGTACTCACAACACCCAGTAAGTAGTTTGCAGTGCGGGTAAAGACTTTGGCATTGTGTTCTTCAACTTGACCTCTGCAACCTTAAAGGTCCTTACACACCGGGGCGATTTTTTTCATGCGAATAATACGTTTTTTTTTAAAAACCTTATAAAGTCAATGTAAGCTTCCACACCAGTTTCGCGGAGCGAAAAAAGCGTCTTTTAATTATTCGGAACGAGTCCGAATTTTGCGTATATTCGCATATTCGCCGGTGTGTAACCGCCTTAATGATTTATATTTTGTCATGCGACACTGAAAATGGCAATCTACTACAAGCTTATATAGTAGATCGGCCATTTTCAGTATAAATTAAGCATAAGATGTTCCAGACTAAAGTTTACCATCCATCCGTCCATCCATTTGATTTTAATACTCGTTTACTGCACCTTGTTTAACCCATTTTAAGCTATGATTTACTGACACTGTTTGAAGTATAGAAAGTCTAGTAATATGACTGATACAAGGCAAGTTAACATGCCTGTTATTGAAGGCTATAACTATGCTAATATTTCAGTACAAAATAAGATGTTAATATATTTCGCATAATTCTTTTGTTTGGTTTTCCAGACGTAGAGACCCACAAAAAGGGAATCTTTTTTTTATTTTTAACTGGTCTTTGGCACAAACCAAAACTGTCCTGTCATTGTTTTTAAATACTGTACATTCAAAATAAATTAAATACTTTGCCTTCACACGTGTTTGAATGTGAGGCATTTCATATAATTGCTTGAACATATTTAATAATGAAGGCAAGTCATTGGTTTGATGTGGAGTGTTGTAAAGGTAGAAAGAGAGGAGGCACATTGGGTTTGGATTATACCATAGGGTTGTCATTGAGCATGGTTTGTACAATAAGGTTGTCAGTGGGGATGATCATAAATAAAGTTGTCTTTGGGGATGCATCATACCATACGGTTGTCTTAGTAGTTAAAGACACATTCTGTTAATATTTTCTGACATCACATCATAGTTTTGGGGTCACCTCGGAGGACGTTGGATAGATTCTGATGCCACATGGTTTTTGTTGGTCACCTCAGAGGATGTAAGATTTTATGTGATTTGCACATACCTCCCGTTTCAGCCTACGACGCTTTGTAAAATAGTAATGTTATCATACATTTGCCTCTTTTTTTTAAATAAACCAGTGAAAACAATGCAACTGTTTATTTCATTACTGAAATCCTTCATCTTGAATATTACAACTCAATCTGCAAAATGTTACCTGTAGGCAAGATCTCCAATGTACATTTGTATGACATGACACAGGAAGAAATAATGTTCCTTTACATATCAAGGATTAAATGACAAGTCTCAGCAGGATTTGGAAAACTGTCATGCAAACATGCATTTATCTTCATTAGACTTGACTACTGTTACAGCGTCTTTACAGGTCTCTATACAAAACTGATCAGGTGGCTGCAATTTATTCAGAACGCTGCTACTCTAGTCCAAACTAATGCCAAGAAAGTGGATAATATCACTCCAGTTCTCAGATCTTTACACTGGCTTCCTGTCTGTCAAATAATTTATTTAAAAATACTACTGTTGGTTTATAAAGCATGAATGGTTTATGGGCAAAATACATTTTTGATCTTTTACATTATGAACCATCCAGACTTCTCAGGTCTGCTTTCTAAGCCCCGAGCCATAACTAAAAAGACATGGAGTAACCAACATATCTGCATAGTATAACTAACTAGCATCTACTTTTAAAAAAGTAGTGAGAGTTAGAAGGTGAGTTTTAAGATTGGTGGAAAATGGAGTGATTCTGCACTACTGACTGCAAAGGGGAATTTATTCCATAGCTTGGGAGCCAGGGGGGAGAAGAGTCTAGGTATGACGCGTGTGGAGCTTTGGCCAGGGTGTTTTAGGAAAGGTTCTTCCCAGGTTGAATACCAGGCATTCTGCAACATGGGCAGTAAACTTGACATGTAAATGTCCAGTTCTCTGCATTGAACCCAACTAGCAGGAGCAGCTACTGAACAGCAGGGAGCAGTATGGGGTTTAGTGTCTTGCTCAACAACACTTCAACACAATGCCAGGATCAAACCGGTACCCTTTACACCCACAAGCAAGCGCTCGAACTCCTTCAAGGTTATTATAATTAACTAAAAGTTACAATAAAATAAAATGAGATCAAACTAAATCAAAATGAGGCTTTACAAAAAACAATAGCTATATTAAATCAAACAAACCATAGAGAAAATTTCCTTAGTTTTTGTCTTTGTTTATTTCATAGACAATTTATTTCAAAAGCCTAGTTTTAGGTGGATTTGATATCTATCTTCCATTCTTTTTCTTTGCCGAGTCAGTTTTACTTGTGAATACATTCTTTTTAATGGTATGTTTTGCTGGTTTTCTTTACACAATACATTTTTACTTTTTTTTTAAATCTCACCCCTGACAAATACCTCATATTACAATAGCAATACTAAAACTAATACTTAAACTAATTTAAAAACTAATGAAAAGGCAAAAGAATAACCTTGCCTCCTGAACTACAGCCATGCATTCCCACAATGCAATTCAATAGAGATCACATTCACAATTCATTTCAACATCATTAGACTGAAAAATACCTCATGTTACAAAAAACTAAACTTAAAAACTAAGCTTTAAAAAAAAAAGAATAATAAGCTAAACTAGCAAAACCACTTTGAAAACTATTTAAAACACAATCCAATTCAATAGATACGATTTCAATAAAGTTAAATAAAAAAAATACAATTCTGAGAGTGAGGTGTTGGATAGGAATCTAAAAGGCAACTTGGTACAGGACATTAATCACTTTCACCCTGGTGTCCCTATTTTGGGCAAAAATCTTCATTATTGTTGATGGGGCAAAAATATAGCAAAATGTAAATAGCAGATCTACGAGCTCACAACACGTCACAATGCGAAGCGCTGTGAGCTTGTAGATCTGCTATTTTTAAGGGGTTTTGAATAGGGTTTAAATGATTCATGCCAATGACTTTACCAGCTGGTCCTCACATGGGACAGATCTTGATACTGTCTGTACTTGAGCTGAACTGGCCGAGGGCAAAGTCCAGACCCACTCCCACCCCGCTGCCCACGCCAAAGGCGGCATACACCGGCTGGGTGAAGTTGGCGCGGAAGGTGTGCAGGAGGCTCAGGCTTTCGGCCACGCTGTAGAAGGCCAGCGTGCCCGCCGTCAGGTCCAGGAAGACGCCCACGCGAGGGGAGTAGGTGACTGGTATGTCCCTCTTCTCGTTGTCGTGCATGGCCGAGCAGCAGGTGTCCGACACCTCCAGGCTCCAGGATTGGGCGTTGTAGCCGAGCCCCGCCCCGGCGTCCGAACCCTTTCTCTGCAGAGCCCCGTAGGCCACGCCAAACGAAGAGCCCCGCCCCCTCCACTCCACCTCCCAGTAGGAGCGCTGGGCGTAGGTGGGGCCCTGGCACAGCACCTGGGTCCAGCCGTCGAAGCGCTGCGGGGTGTCGGGGTAGGGCTGCGCCGACCCCTGCAGGGTGGCCTTGGTGTGGCCGTCGGAGAGAGCCAGCCGGCGGTGGGCCGTGTTCGAGTCGAGGGTCAGAGACACGGCATCTAGGAGGAGGTTGGTGAGATACAGTTCAAATAATCAGAACAAAATATGCTTATTCTACACAAGTTATAAAACAACTATTAAAGATTATGCAATTAAATCAATAATTTCTTATTTTCTTTGATATGTTTGTCATATAAAATGACGCCTGTGTAATGTTGTGGTCCAATGTCAAGTCTCTATTTCATCATGTGACAGGAGTGATATGCATGACTCCTTCATAATAGCCTGCAATTAAATGGGGCCGCCGTAACTACGCTACATAACCGCTTACCTGCATACTTTGTATTTGTATATTTTTTAGAGGGCATTTCTATGATTTAAACCCACGATACTGTCAATAGGTCTGTGCCCACATGGGTTACTGAGGCACCAAAACAACCCACTTTACAGCATAATTGGAGTATATCAGATTAGCATGGGCCGGTCCAACTGAATTGTGTAAGGTTTTGTAGTATTTGCCTCTCAGAGGCAAGATTTTGTCAAAACTCACATTGTAGGAACTCTTCTCGGGTCCTTGGCTCTGGGGCCTGGATGCTATCAATATTGATCTCCCTCACTGCAAACGACAGAGAGGTCACATGAGAGTCATTGCTTCGTCCTATGAGGATAGTGAAAAGTGACGGTCTACAAGCTCACAATTGCGTTGCATCGTGACACGTTGTGAGCTTGTAGACGTGCTATTTTTGCAATGTTTCAGCTTTATTGCGGTTAATACATTTACAGCATTTAAAACATGAAATCTTCACTTTAACTCACACGCAGGGAAGGCCATGTGATTCGACATGGAGTCTGACATGGACAAGTCCAAGAAAAGGCTGGGATTAACTGTCAAGTCCAACGAAAACACAGCATTAGACAGAGATCAGCACAGAATCATTTAAACAATCATTGACATTATAGGCTTTAGAGTTAGACTGAGCAGAGTTCACAGACATTACATTAGCACTCGAAGGAATGATAAGCAGTGATTTACCTTCTATTGGTGCTTCAGCTAGCACACCCATTCCCCCTGTTGAGAGAGTCCGACAGTTAAGCAGAGCTCAAAACATTCTGTAAACTTAATGTAATTTAACCACGGTAATCCATGGTAGGAAATGGTGAGCAAAAACGCACATTTTCTCTCTGGCAAATGAGACATTTTATAGAGCAGTCTTGGCTCTAGTGTTTAACCCATTCAATCCAGGAACGCATCTAAAATGTAATTTTAGATTTTATTTGGCTATTCATGTATTTTGCCGCGGATCCCCATCTCAAAATATGTTGTTCCAGGGGCCCCCCAGAAGCAAAGATTTGAGTTGAAAAAAAAATCGCTTTAAAAATATATACGTATATATATTCAAAGTTTTGCAAACATTTTCAAAAATAGCAGATCTACAAGTTCATAGCGCGGCACTCGATGCAGCGCTATGAACTGTTATTTTTAATAGCCAAAGTATACAAATATGGACATAAGCGTTCCAGGTTTGAATGGGTTAAGTGCCGTTTCTCAATTTATTCCCATTTCCTCTCACTGCAGTAGAACCGTTTCTTGCACATTTCACTTCAAGGTTGAGAGCTGTGGGCCGGGTCTTACGTGGGTTTGCGCCGGCAGACTGGGCGTGGTCGATAGGCGTGGCCTGCTGAGTCGACGTGCGCCGATGGGAGCGGAACAGACTGCTGATCGAAGCCATCCGACTGAATCCTGAAGGGACAAGATAAGAGACACCAAAATAGAGTGAGACCAGACTAACAAGAAAACATGGACTTTTGGCTCAGGTTGAATATTGGTAGTAGTTTTGGATCTGGGTGGCAATATTACACAGGAGGTGTTAGATACGTAAATGTTATGTTATTACAGTTAATTTTATAAGCACAACAATCTGACAATCATATTTACATTGACATTTACAATAAAGATTTACAACCCTTATATCAGACATTCTCAAAGTGGGGTCCACTTTTGAATAATATTGCCTTTTTTTAACAACACAAATCTTATGGGGATAAATACATATCACTTTGAGGTCCATGACTTGAAAATGTTTGAGAACCACTGCATTATGCCATACCTCCAGTTGACGCTGGGGTGGAGGTTACTGTCAGGTTTGGGGCAGGGACCACAGCTGGGACAGGAACTGGTGTTGGCTCCGGTGTTGGGGGAGGGCTAATGGGCGTGTGGTTCCTATTAGATCTGTTCCACAGAGACAGGGACTCTCTCCGACTAGGAGTCGGACTGGGCTGTGGGGTAGGTCGTGGGCTAGGCTGTGGGCTAGGCTGTGGGCTAGGTCGTGGGCTGAGTCTGGTCTCCCTAGCTGTGAGAGAGACACATGAAGGGAGAGATGCTTTCAAAACAGGCAAGAATACCAGACTCAAGTTAGAATCCAGCTCCCTTAGTAAAATGATATCAAGTTCAAGTATATAGTTAGTTCAACAAAGGAGCATGTTTAGTCATGTTTGCAGACTAGTAAAATAGTGTGTAAATAATTCAAAATGTTATCATTATTTAATATTTTGACTGAAAGGTTGTGTTGTTTTTCTAGATCAGCTATTCTCAACTATATTCTTCAGAAAATAGCACAACCCACTGTTCCAACCCCACCTGAAACTGAAAGCTCATGAAACATGCTGGGGGAGGAAGAATTCATATCTCGAGGAAGTCTTGATTTTAAGATGTGTGAGGAACTAGTGCGACCAGTCGAACAATGTGTCGTGTTGGCTGTTGTCTTTTACCTGACTCTCTTTCCTCTCTCCTCTGCCTGTCTCGAGGCCTGGGTGAATTCCCACTTCCTATGTCTGCAATGAGGAAGAAGCACCTTTTTAAAACATGCGTTATGTATACACATTTGCAAGCACAGAAACACACGGGATGAGGGATTGTTCCACCAGGCTTTCATATATTATGTTGAATTTCTTGCTTACATTTTCTCACACACACACACACACACACACACACACACACACACACACACACACACACACACACACACACACACACACACACACACACACACACACACACACACACACACACACACACACACACACACACACACACACACACACACACACACACACACACACACACACACACACACACACACACACACCTCCTACCTTGTGGCAAGTCTCTGCTCCTGATATCTTTTGGCAGATCTCTGCTCCTGATATCTTGTGTCCTCAGACCCACACCTTAAGAGCATTCAGTAAAAGGTAAATATATGAATATTACACATATGACGCATGCTGTGGTTTGGACTTTGTTACATATGATTAAAATCCCTGACCTTATGTCCCATGGTGTGGTTTAAATCCTCAGCAAAATCATGTCAACTATATTTCTCCCCAAAACAATGGGGAGCTTTACAGTAGTTTTTTGTCTGAAAACCAGACTTTAGTTGTAAATCTTTATAAATTAATGCTTTGGGGATATGCATAGCGCAAGAAACTAGCAGGATTTTAATGGTTAGTTAAAAAAAACATGATTTGGGGGGAGTGGTAAGTACTTTAAGTACAGTATTTACTTTGACATCAGTGTTTATAGTACCTAATCCTCGCCTTTCTGGACCCCTTGAGTTGACTTCTGGGACATTAAGTGTCGGTGCTGTAAGACAACAAAGGAAGATTATGTCAAGTTTACTTGATTGAGTTATTGACTGATTGGTTGACTGATCGGTCAACTGATCAATAGACAACAAGAGTGCCATACATACCCTGAGAGCGGTTGTTTGTGTTGCGAGAACCCAGACCAAACACTGTGGGAAGTTAACACAATAAGAAAATCTGCCATTCATGCATTATCCAACATGACATTTGTTGTTAAATGCATCATTAATCGCCCAGCACTGTAGTTAAATATAACAACAGTTTATGTGTATACAGGAAGAAAATGAGAAACTCACACTTTAAAATTCCGCCTTTTGATGCTTCACTTCGATTGGCTGTCAAGAGGTAAGAGAGTGACAGATCAGAGGCAGAAGGCTTATTGCTGTAAGCTTACAGCTATAACATAAACAACACATAATAATCATCATCATAATAATGTGTCAAACTCACCACTGCTGTCTCCCAAAGTGAACAGGGTTGTGTCATTCACTGAAAAGAAAGATTAGACAACATAAAATGACATGACAAGACTGCAGATAACCTGAGTTCTCTATACATATCATACATATATAAAATATGATATGTACAGTATAGATAACAGCATTGCTATGAATGAAAATGTCCATTCTATGCTTGTATTTCTATGGACATGATAACATTGTACAACAAATCCATGTATCAATAACCTTGTTTGGTGATCTTGCTCAGCTCCTGGTTGCACAGGTCCTCCAGCGTCTCCCTGAGATCCAGGATGGCGTCGCGTACCGGCTCATAAGAAGCCTCTGGATTGGCCTGCACACTGGGGAGGTCTCCCGTCTCCAGGGGGGTGCTCAGGGATTCACATGTCTGTGGACATGCATGGGAAACAAATGAGAAGACACAGACAAACACAAACAAAATGTTTAATTCATCTTAAACATACATCTGGATAGTTTCACTTGTAGATGGTAAGTAAACATTTGAGAACTCTGAGGCAGACAGACAGACAGACAGGCAATCGACAGACAGAAAGACAGGCAAGCAATCGACAGACATATTTATTAGATACATGAATGGATGGATGGATGGATGGTGCTGTGACCCGCCCGCCCACATACAGTACCTGCAGGTAATGGATGTGGTCCTCGCAGGAAGACAGCTCCTTCATCGCCGTGTCCCTCTTCTTCAACTCCTTGATCTCAGCCTCCAGGCCCTCTGTGACCTCCTGCGCCTGCATCATCTTCTCCAGGCCAGACTGCTCCATCAAATCCTCCACCAGCTCCTGGAGACGCTCTATGGATCTCTGCAGCTCCGACAGCGCCAGCTCTGTGTCGCTGTGCACCCTTTCTGCTGATCGCTGGGGCAAATGGAATAACATGCAGATGTAAGGAGTGAACGAGTCGAGACTAACTTGTTGATCTTTATTAGTTGATGTCAGTTAGTTAGCTGACCAACCTTCATGACCTCCATCATCTTCTTCATCTCTTTCAGCTGCAGCTCTCTGTCTTTCAAACGCTGGTGGTTCTGTGCTTGCATCAGCGACAGCTCTTTCTGAAAGGCGATGTATCGGGAATATAAGAATACATGTCATGCAGTTAGACAAAGCGCCATTAAATGGACACGCCACAATAGGTGCACATGCACATAGGAACACAACCATAACCCATCATCCCTGCAACATCATGGGTTCTAGTCCAACTCATGAACTGTCATGTAGAACGTCTGCGCTCTTCCTACCCCCTTTTTCCATTGACATCAGGAGTGATGTCAGGAGTGGAAGAAGTCCACCCTGGCAAACTCCCCCAAGCTCCCTATAAACAAATACCTGCACAAAGATACTACTATAATCAATATACGTTTAATTTCATATTAACCAGTAGAAACAGTTATAGAGCGTTGCAAATATAGCTGGACAAGACATTTCTAAAGTACTTTTACAGTGTAGGCCAATATTGTATCAAGTATAGTCAATACACTAAGCACAACTAGAAACGTCCTCCACTAGTGATGTCATGATTCTTCATACCCAGACAGCTGCTTTTCAGCCGTTATGGAGAACCTTTCTTGATTTTTTTTAAAAATCAGTTGCTATTTTAAGCAACTGATATTGTTGTCTAGCTATGTACTACGACTACTAGTATGCATTCTTAAGTTGTCCCTTATCTGTTGCCCTGCCTTTAACCCTGCACCATTGACTGTACACTGACTGTCAAAATAAATGGTAGAACTAAACCAAGGGCGGGTGGTGCGCTATGAATAAACTGGAATGTAGTTAGGAATGTTCTCAGCCAGGCTGCAGACAACGTGGAACACAATGAGCACCACTTTAGCAGAAAACCCCATCAATGGAATGAATCGCATGGACAGTGACATCACAGTCACACCATCCACCTTTGTGCGATTCATTTGATGGATTACTTACTGATGGAGATATAATTAACTTTACTATTATCATCACTAATATGAGGATGACAATAACTTTAGCATATTTTTTTTTAAATGTATGCTTTTGAAAAATGGTTAAGTAGCCTATGTGACTTGAACATGGTTGAACATTTGACATTTAAGGCCTAATACAACAACAAACTTGTGGATAGCCAGGCATTATGGCATACATAAACAAAACAATAAGTTGAAGGGAAAATGTCGGTCTGATACTGATGCACCATGCATGTTCAAAATAATCATGTATACGGTAGGCTACTTTACATTATTCAGACCCTTTCAAAAGCATACTTTTATTCTTTACCTTTTCCACATTTTAGGAAACAAATAGCCAATTTCACATTGAGGTGCCCAGACTTCTCAGGTGCCCACTCTTCCTGTATCCCTCTTTGTATAGCTACTCAATCAGTCTCACCTGTCTCTCCTCACGCTCCACCTTGGTGGAGACGCACTCGTGGCCCTTGTGCTGGTTGCTGGTGCACAGCCAGCAGACGAACACCTTGCACTGGCGACAGTAGAACTCCTGCAGGTACTTGTGCTGCGTGCAGATCTTCTGGGACAGCTGGCCCGTGGGGGCGATGAGCTCGTGCTGCTTCAGCGCGGCCTGCTTGTGGTGGGGCTTCAGGCAGGCCTCGCAGTACGAGCTCATGCACTCCAGGCAGCTCTTCACCGCTGGCCGCTGCTTACCTCGGCATATGTCACAGGCGACCGCCGCGGAGGACAGCTTCCCCCCGGAGGACTTGGATGATGACGAGGTACCGCTGCCTGTGGTGTAAAAAGTGTTAAAATTGTTTTACTTAAGTAAAAGTATCAGTACTGCAATGTAGAAATACTCTGTTACAAGTAAAAGTCCGGAATTCAAAAATTTACTTGAGTAAAAAGTACAAAAGTTTTGGTATCAAAATGTACTTGAAAGTACCAAAAGTAGAAAGTACTCGTTATGCAGAAATGTCCCATTTCACAAGTTTTCAAATGTGTATACATTGCATTAAAATCTTTTGAAAATAGCAGATCTACACGCTCACAATACATTGTGAGCTTGTAGATCGGCTATTTCTGAATGGCCGAAATGAATAGGTTAGAAGTGGAGTAAAAGGTACAATATTTGCCCCCGAGATTTAGTGGAGTAGAAGTTAAAGTACTGAAAACTGGAAATACTCCAATAAACTAAAACATACCTCAAAATGTAACTTATGTAGGCTACAGTAGGCTACTTGAGTAAATGTACTTAGCTACTTTACACCACTGAAATACTCCAATAAAGTAAAAAATACCTAAAAATGTTATCAAGTACATGGAGTAAATGTAGTTTACACCACTGAAATACTTCAATAAAGTAAAAAAATAACCTACTTAAGTGGGGACTCATTATTTTATTTATATATATAAATAAAATACTTGAGTAAATCTACTTAGTTACTTTACACCACTGACCGCCGCGTGCACTGCTCCGTGCGCTCCGGACCGAGTCGCGCGCCTGATCGGGCCTGAGGACGCCTTTGCGGAGCTGCTCCACCACCTCGGCCAGCATGGTGTTCCTGGAGAGGTCCGGCTTGGGGCAGTAGGTCTTGCGGCACTGCGGGCAGCTGTAGGCCCCCGCGGAGTCCGGCTTGCTCCAGTAGTCCTTGATGCAGGCCATGCAGTAGTTGTGTCCGCACGGGATGGTGACGGGGTCGTTGGGGAGGTCCAGGCACACCGGGCAGTTGAACTGCTCCTCTGTCCACAGTTTGGAGCTCATGGTCCTGGTGATCAGCTGGTGGGAAAAAAAGTAGCAAAATGTTTTACTTAAGTAAAAGTATCGATACTGCAATGTAGAAATACTCTGTTACAAGTAAAAGGTCCGGAATTAAAAATGTACTTGAGTAAAAGTACAAAAGTATTGTTTTCAAAATGTACTTTCCAAAAGTAGAAAGTACTCATTATGCAGAATGTCCCATTTCACAAGTTTTCAAATGTATACAATGTATTTGAATCTTTTGAAAATAGCAGATCTACAAGCTCACAATGCACCCCCCCCCCTCTTTCATTTTCTTCTTTTGTATATATTTTTTTCACTCTTCATACCAGTAACCTGTAAGCTGATTGTATGACATTCTGTATAGTAGTGTGTATATCTGTCTGCCTCTTATATGTCATCATGATTTGTGTGCATGGGGTTCTCATCTTAAACAAGCTCAGTGCTTAATGAGTCTTCCAGTTTAGTAGACCTTTTGTACTTCCATGTACTGTTATTCTCATGTCTTACTAAATCAAAGTACATCAATCAAGCAATCACTACGCATTGTGAGCTTGTAGATCAGCCAAAATGTATATAGGCCTGAAGTGGTTAATGTATGTTTGAAGTGGTTAATGTATGTTTTGTAATAATTATCAAAATCTACAAAGTAACTAGTAACTTAAGTTTTCAAATAATTGTAGTGGAGTAAAAGTATTACAGTATATTTGCCTCTGAGATGTAGTGGAGTAGAAGAAGTAGAAAGTGGAAATACTCAAGTAAAGTACAAATACCTCAAAATTGTACTTAGTACAGTACTGAAGTAAACGTACTTAGTTACTTTACCACGGGTCCTGGTCGCACACCGGGGTCAACTGTAGGAAATGAAGGAAAAGGCGATCAGTCAGAACAGATGCAGAAAAGCAGAGGAACACGCGTTACCCATAAAGACTCGAAAAAAATCCTGTATGTAAGAAGAAGGTGTTTGCCTCAGTTCAGTTGGAGTCTTGGGGAGGTTTAGAAATGAAGAGAATCCACTTGTCTGCCCGTTCCCAAAGGAGATATAGATGGTAGTGACTGACTGAGGTGATGATACTTGAAGACGGTCCGATGAAGCATTCAGATGTTAAGTTAAAGGGTAGAGAGAGACAGACTGGAGAGCTGGGCAGGGCCGCAGGTTCTGCAGGAAAAACGAGTTGCATGAATTGAAAACAAGTGGAGGACCGAGGTGGCCAAATCATGATTGACTGCAAACGGGTGTGTGTTTCAGGGGCCAGCCTACTACCTGCAGTGCAGGCAATACATAGGCCTTCCAGTAGGCCTGTCACAATTATTAAATAATCGTCTAATCGCAATTATTTGAAATAATCGCAATTATATTTGCATAATCGTCATAATCGTTTGCATGTTGACATTTTTTCACACATTTTCAAATATTGAAAAAAGCTGAAATAGCGCCAGCTATCTCTGCTAGTTTTACATGTATAAAATTATTAAATATGTCAATAATGTCTTTGTATATTTCAGTTATTTATCATATCTGCCCTGTGCAATTTATTATTACAAAGCCTAAAAGGTTTCATATGTTCCTAGCTGTAGAGAATACAACTCTCGTAGACGTATTTATGATTCTGACGTTTGAAAACGTCAGACTCAGAATCATAAATACGTCTACGAGAGTTGTATTCTACGGCTAATATGTTCCCATGTTCAATGCCAAACACACAATTAAATCGTTAATTGCAAATTTGAGTGACAATTAATGTCAACTTAAATGTGTAATCTTGACAACCCTATACCTTCCAGTAGCGAAATCTGGTTGTCATTTTAACACATTAGCAATTATTTATTTTATGTTTTTGACTTAAAATGTATTAAAATCTTTTGAAAATAGCAGATCTACAACTTAAGCTGGGGTCCATGGCATTGTGAGCTGAGCTTGTAGATCGGCTATTTTCAAAATATTTGTATAAATGTTATACATATGATACCTTGTGAAATGGGACATTCTGCATATGAGTACTGTTACTTTGCCAATACTTTGTACTTTTACTCAAGTAAATGTGTAATACGGGACTTCTACTTGTAGCAGAGTATATCTACATTGCAGTATTGATACTGTTACTGAAGTAAAACATGTGAGTACTTCTTCCACCACTGAATAATAATAATACAAATAAAAAACGTTCTTTACTTTTACTTCCACTGTAAGTAACCTCGCATCACCAGTCTTTCCACTGACCAGCCAGTAGATGGCAGTAACGCCACGAGCAGCAACCAGAGCCATTGAAATAACACTGGAGCAGGGTTGCCATGTCCGCTTATTATAAGTGACTTTGGGCTTGTTTTTCTGTAAAGTCACTTGTAAATATTGGTGGTTGTGGTCTTTTGCTGGTTTCTAAAGTGTAGCTGCCGAAGTTATTTGGGCTTCTTTCCTAATGTTGTTTGAACTAGTGGTGCTCAAACATTTTCATGTCAAGGACCCCAAAATCAATGTGTTTGTTTGTCCTGCAGACCCACCCATCTGAAAATATTTGCTATTTTCTAATAGCCGTAGCCTAGTAGCTTCTTTTGGGCTTGTTTTCATAGACCTGCTGGTTTATGGGTGCTTATTTCTCTCGCAAAATCTGGCATCACGGAAGACTTGGGAAGAATTTCACGCTTCACGTGTATGTTTGTAATTACTAATTAGACAGACCGGTGTGATATAATGGTGGTGCCAAGTCAACATTAGTCCAGGAAAAGATGTCAGAGAAAACGGTTAAACGTCCAGGAGTGGGAGTGGGTGTGCTGGTGACAGACCCACAGCACCCTAAATGTGTGCTGGTTGGGAGACGAATAGGTTCCACGGGTCCTGGAACCTACCAGGTCCCTGGGGGGAGCTTAGATTTTGGGTGAGCTGAACACTACTCATTGGTGGTGCTCAATTTTAGGTAAGGTAGTAGCCATGACGCTCGTCTTTTACAAGCGTCATGGAACCGTTTGTTCCTGGTCTTTGATGTGTTTTACATTTACAACTCTCACATGTACATAACCGTTCAGATTTCAAATATAAAGTGCTGACCCCCATGCCACGGATGTAACAAGTTGAGCCGGCAAAGGTCTAACTACCTGTATATTCCGTATTGTTCAATTAAAATCTTTTTAATCCGATCGCCAGCAATTTTCTCCGAATTGTCTCCGATGCTTTCACCTACTGGTTGGGAGGTGTATTGCACTCTAATACATTACACCAAGGGCCAGGTAGGGTAAGTGATTTTCTTTGGTTAAAAAAGTGCTTAATAGCTCTATCTGATAGTACTCATTGCTATATAGAGTGTTTGTTCAGTAACAGGAGTCTCCCTGTCTCTCCACCTCTTTATTAAACAGAAAATGCATTTTCAGGTCGGGATACCAATTGTATCCAATCAGGATAGGGAACTCAGTCAGGATACAAATTAAACAAGTGAAATTGGAAGTGATGATGCAAATGAATGAGCAGACAAATTGGAACTGGAACACTCTAAAAATGAAGCTGATAAATGGGTACTCTCTCCTGATTGGCTGAGATTTTGTCACCTACCTGAAAATATATTTTCTGTTTATTAAAGAGCTGGAGAGACAGGGAGACTCCTGTTACTGAACAAACACTATAGCAATGATGACTATCAAAATATTGCGCTTTAACCTTTTAACAAAAGCTTGTTTTAACCCAAAAATATCACTTACCCTACGTAAGTAAAAGTCTGGAATTAAACATTTTACTTGGGTAAAAGTACAAAAGTATTGGTATCAAAATACTCCAGTAAAGTAGGCTACAGTATTTGAGTAATTCAATGTACTTAGTTACTTTACACCACTGGGTGAGCACTACTCAAGAAGATGTTCTGAGGTCAGATTGTGATAAATCCACATTTCCATGTCCAAACAAAGTGATGGGACAGAGGGATACAAGAAGAGTGGGCTCTAAGGAAGGGTGGGCAGACTGGGCACCTTGATCTAAAATTGGTTGTTTTGTCCAAAAATATTAGAAAAATGGTTTGAAGTAATGTAAAGAATACATGATTTGAACATGCACGTGACATCATTATCAGACGGTCAGACCCAAAGTTATCCTTCAACTTCTTGTTTATGTCCCAAAAATGATTGGATAAACAGGTTTTGTTGCAATTGTAGAAATATTAGGCTTTAATTGGCGACTGTTCAATCATGTTCTAATCATGTAAATTTTACATTATTTAAGACCATTTTCCAATTATCATAATTTTTTAACATTTTGGGAAAAATAGCCAATTTTACGTCGATTTTGAGGTATTTCCTTTCTTTATTGGAGTATTTCAGTGGTGTAAAGTAACTAAGTAGCTTATGTATGTATGTATGTATGTATGTATGTATGTATGTATGTATGTATGTATGTATGTATGTATGTATGTATACACACACACACGTAGGCTTTATTTATTATGGTTTCATTTGGTTTATTTGTACGCTCTTCGAGTTACGACCCATAAGGGTTCATTTGGACCCCTGGTGGTCCCCGGACCCAACATTGTGGCGAACAAGAACAAGTGTTTTTTTTTGGGAGTAATGCACATATTTGATTTAACCGTGGTGTCAGAATGTGATGCTGAATTTTCTGTCTCGTTTGAAAGGGAGACGTGGGAGGACTGTGCCCAAAGAGAAGTGATGGAAGAGGCAGGGGTGCGTTTGATTAACGTGCGCTTTGCATCTGTGGTGAACTGCATCAAGTTGGAGGAGGAGTTCCATTATGTGGACATCGTCATGCAAGGTGAACTGGACAGGACGCACCCTGCGGAGCCAGTCAACCTGGAGCCAGAGAAGAATGAAGGTTTGTGGCACAGCACGTGGGTACTACAACACGTTTTTCCTCTCTGCCTTAATTCCTAATTCATATTTCAGTATCACCCTTGCAACATGTTGCATCACAGAGCATTTAAACACACACACACACACACACACACACACACACACACACACACACACACACACACACACGCACTCTATTAACTGGACTGTTTTTATTGCCAGATAGCCTATGGAAACTGTTAAATAAAGGTGCTCATCATTGTGTGACACAGTATGGATCCAGGCCTCCCAGTCAACAACTAAACCCATCACATGTTATTACTAGAAAAGTGCTCCTCAGAGCACAGGTCTCCGCCAGGAGGGGTTGTCTACCCAGGGCCTGCAAGTTTTGGAAGGCTTTTATAGACAATTGGAATGGTATATGAGAAATCTGACTGATATATCTTGACCACATGACTCCAGAGATAATGTGTACCTTTTTGTGAGTTTTGGAGAAAACGCAAAATGATGGAAAATGTAGTTGGCACAAATAGTCGGGCCTATATGGGAAGTTATATCATGAGCCAAGGTTATCTAGGCCAATAGTTATAGGCCAAAACGTGAAGCGGGCTGTTATAGCGCCACCATGAGGCTGATTTGAAAACTTTGGGGTGGCAGTTATTCCTTGGCCTACTGGGAGTGTGTGTGTGTGTGTGTGTGTGTGTGTGTGTGTGCAAAGTTTGAATGTTTGATATTTGAAAAATGAATGAAAAAAACTAATCTTATAAATTAATACTATCAGTTAAACTATTAGTTCACTGAAACTGAATTTTGAACATTCCAAACACACCTGACCATGTGATTATTATTTTCCTTGACCAGGGTGGAGCTGGATTCACTGGGATGAGTTTCCCCCTGAGGAGCAGCTGTTCCTGCCATTAGCCTTACTGAGACGACAAGGATTCCAGCCTTTCATGGACTCTGCACAGCCCTGTGTCACCATGGGACACTGAATCTGCTCACTGTCATATAGCAAGTAGCAACGTTCTGCACAATTTCGAGCCTATTGACTGTTTCTGCTTAAGACGTGTTAAAATATACAATAGTCACGGCACAAAGTCAAAGCAACAGACCTGACATTATAAAGGACCAGGAGATGACTGAATTTATGAAATGGAGTGGTCTGAACCAATTATATTGTATGAGACTTTCAGTTTTGTGAGTTCATTGAAGAACATTATTTGACATTCACTCTTAAATATGTGCCGGACAGTTAACTAAACAGCACATGTTTGTAGGGTAGCGCTTCACTGGAAGATATCGTCTGCATAACAATGGAAGGAGATGTCATGCCTATGTATAATGTTATGTCAATGAGTCATGATTTATAATGACAATTAATTGTATGTTATAAATCATAACAGACATTGAACCAAACAGCTCTGTATAATATGAAATGTCTGAGGATTGCAATTTACACTGATTTATGAATAAACTGAGACACTATCAGAGTTGAAAATGTGTTTCTTGTCAGGTCAGAGAACACAAGAAAAATAGTTATTCCTACTTATCTGCAAATGTTTGTGGTGCTGGAGCTCAGCCACATCCCTAAACAGATTTGTTGTCTGCCTGCATACTTTGAGTTTTAAATCATGTTACTCCTCTGTAATGTATCCATTTGTACACTCGCAGAGTTACAGACACACAAGGTTCAATTTGGTTCCTAACTATTAATTTGTGTAAGGACCCCCTCAAGGACCACTGATTGAGAACCGCTGCTATAGAGTGTTTGTTTGGTTTATTTGTACACTCTTCGAGTTACAGACCCATAAGGGTTCATTTGGACCCTGTAACTGTCTTATACAGTAGGTCAGATGTGTTTATTACTTGTTCAGAGAGAGAGAGAGGTGGGGGGGGGGGGGGAGAGGGGGAACAAAAAAAAGTGCTCCTCGGAGCACAGGTCTTGGCCAGATCAGGTAGGTTATTGTGGCCTCCTGTTGGCGCCATTTCTTCTTAGGCCTTTCACGGCAATCGGACACTGCATTCATGATTTGAGGCATTTTGTTCCAAAAATCTGTTTTGCTAAGTTAGACCTGCTGGTGGCACTATAACATGCCAATGTGAAAAGGTTTTCAGAAGATTTCAAAGATTCCAGCCTTTCATGGACTCTGCACAGCCCTGTGTCACCATGGGACACTGAATCTGCTCACTATCAAGTAGCAACTGTCTTACGATGTTTTCTGTTTGTTTTCTGGTTTTTAGCACTGTGGAATACTGTTTACATGGTTTTTAGTTACAATGATCATGCAGCCCATAACCACATGGCAAAAATAGCAGATCTACAAGCTCGCAATACGTTGTGACTGAGCTTGTAGATTGGCTATTTTTGGCCAAGAAATTTGGTGTAGCAGGAAAAACGGAGCGTACCAAGTGTAGAACCCTGGGGGACTGAGATTGCAAAGTATATACAGTAGGGTTTAAGTGGTTTACACAGTCACTGTTACTTTCTCAAAGTACACCAGAGATTTTTGTCTTCAAATATGTATTGACTTAGTTTACAAATTGTACAGAGGATTACAAAATATTTTGAAGACTAAATTGGAATGTAGGCTACATTTGGTGTAATATTTCATGCTGAATGTTGAATCTGTCTCTGAAACATCCATTAAATTCTAAATGAATCCTCACCCGTCCCAGACAGGACTGAAGGGCAGGATTTATTCCTGTAAAACGGGTTTTCATCAGGTGGTCCGTGGACCACTGGTGGTCTGTGACGGTATTGCATGTGGTCCCTGACCATGCATTTAGTAATGTAAAAGTGTAGATTCTTTATTTTTTATTTTCTTCCACGGAGCAGTGCACTAAATGACCTGGTGAGTCGTGACCTACAGTATGATGTGTCAAAGTTGTGTCAGTTACTGGGAAGTCAGAGGTCTAGAAATACCACAGAAAAGGGAGTTATAATCTCAACTGGTATAATTGCATGTGTCTGCTCACTCACATACAAATCATTATATCAGTTAACATGAGTTTAAGGGAAGGTTGGATAAAGTAAGAGAATGGAATAAGGGTAATCGTGGGATAGGAATAGATCGGTGGTTCTCAACCTTTTTTGAGCTCTGGACCACTCGCATATTTCAAGCACTTTACAGTAATTATTTAATTTCAAGCTTTTTCTCCCACACCACGCCTATTAATTCAAATGTGCCTGCTGTAGAATATAGTAAAATTACCTATTACCTATCCACTTAGTGCCTCTTGGCACATACAGCCTAGATTAAAATGACCCCCCCCCCCAAATATAAAACTCCCACCCCCCCAACTCAACCTTTTTCGGGATAAAAACATAAACAAAAACAATAAACTTTCATTTGTACACAAGTTACACAACTCCCCAGGCCCCAAGTTGAAATACATGTTAAAATCATACATCAGATCTCTTAATGTTTTCTCAGTTTCTGCTCAGACATATTTAGTCTATCCAGGCTTACAAACGAACAACGTTTAGCAGTCTGCGTGAACGCAGTGGATGTGTTCATAGAACGATGTCACACCGCTGCCTGTGCCACAGTTCCAGTGACGAATGCCGGCAGCAGTGCGGTCCACAGCATGGCGGTGACGGACTGCACCGGACTGAGGACCGAAGTTCTTGTCGTGCACATGGTGGATGATGTGCATGGCTCCCACCGTCCACGTACGCCTCCTCACACGACCACACGCAGGCTTGATCTGTTCCTTTGGCAGCTTGAAGCCGTGCGCCCACCCCCCCGAGCTCGAACGTGAAGGAGAAGGGGATCCCCACTTGGCGAGCCCAGTCTCTTGAAGAGCCAGAATGCGGAAAAGAAAAAAGCTGAAATAGCATGTTGTAAGCTTGTAGATCAGCTAATTCTGCTAGTTTTACATGTATAAAACAAGACCAGGAGACCTGGTTCTGCCAGACCCAAAATGAAGTCCTAGTATGTAACACAACTGAAGTTCATGATGTCATGAATAGTTCGTGACGAAAGGGGACGTCACAAACTTTTTTTTGGCTGGGGCCGGAGGACAAATGAGGACATGCCCATGTATGGACGAAACAGATATGTAAGCCCGACCCCTTGGGTCTGGCAATTATTAAATATGTCAATAATTTCTTTGTATATTTCAGTTATTTGTCATATCTGCCCTATGCAATTTTTTGGGCGGTGAAACCGCCCCTATAAGTGAGGTTTGGATATTTGTACAACAAATCCTGCGCTGTGATTGGCCAAAAATGTATCCCGCCTAACCCTGCACCGTGATTGGCCAATCACAGTCTATTCAGGACTGTGATTGGCCAGTGTCACATGACACATGTGCATAGCCCTATATAAGAAACCATAACTTTAAAAAAAACCATAAATTTGTTTTTTTAAAGTTATGGTTTCCTCCATCATAAAGAGTGTTTCAATAAATGTATTTATTTTTTGTACATGATTGGTTGACTCCATTCAGTATTGTGATTAGCTAGCAAGACACCGCCCACTTCACACAGGGTGTGATTTTTTATTACAAAGTCTGAAAGGCTTCACATGTTCCCATGTTCAATGCCAAACACACAATTAAATCGTTAATCGCAATTATTTGAGTGACAATTAATCGTCGACTTAAATTTGTAATCTTGACAACCCTATATCCTTCCAGCAGCGAAATCTGGTCGACATTTTAACACATTAGCAATTATTTATTTTATGTTTTTGTCTTAAAATGTATTAAAATCTTTAGAAAATAGCAGATCTACAAGCTCGGGTCCATGGCATTGTGAGCTGAGCTTGTAGATCGGCTATTTTCAAAAGATTTTGATAAATGTTATACATATGATACCTTGTGAAATGGGACATTCTGCATATGAGTACTGTTACTTTGGGTACTTTAAGTATATTGATGCCAATACTTTGTACTTTTACTCAAGTCATTTTTTAATACGGGACTTCTACTTGTAGCAAGCAGAGTATATCTACATTGCAAGTAGTAGAAGTAAAACATGTTAGTCCTACTTCTTCCACCACTGAATAATAATAATAATACAAATAAAAAACGTTCTTTACTTTTACTTCCACTGTAAGTAACCTCGCATCACCAGTCTTTCCACTGACCTTTGGACCCTTCGCTAAACCCCACCCCAAAAGCGATTGTCCAATGCCAGCTTAGCAACCGTTGTCAGCCTGGCATAGGTCTGGCAAGCTTTCGTCACCTGCCATAGCTGTCAATGTTATTTCGCCCGCACACACACATTCATTTGCAACATAATAGCAAGAATACCACGATAACGCAATGGTGACTATATGAACCAGCAACAGATTCCACGTACCCAAAACCGTTGGAGGGTTCTTTTCCCAAGCTGAAATCTGCACTTAAACGGCAAGGCTGCATGGCTGGCTGTGTTGTTGAACACATACACAGCTTAACATCAGGAAAGTTAAACGACTCACTCGCCCAGGTGGTGTCTATATCACTGTAATCGTAACAAAATTCAGAATCACAGCGCTGCCTGTTTCGGATTCCGCACGTGAAAGTATATTCATTCATTTGTTCGTCTATTTATTAACTGCTACTGTAGTCTGAAATGAATTAAAACTCCTGTTACAGTCATGGATCAACTTCAACCTGGTGTTTGCACTTTGTCTATTTACGGTCCGTACATCTATATAAACGTTCAG
This sequence comes from Gymnoscopelus braueri, assembly GCF_963280865.1. Classification (NCBI taxonomy): domain Eukaryota; kingdom Metazoa; phylum Chordata; class Actinopteri; order Myctophiformes; family Myctophidae; genus Gymnoscopelus; species Gymnoscopelus braueri. The sequence continues at coordinate 25,370,559 of NC_137626.1, read as the reverse complement.
ATTTCAAATATAAAGTGCTTACCTTATGGCCACGGATGTTACAATTATGCACGGGACTCTCAAAAGTACCCGTATATTCTGTATTGTTCAATAAAAAGCATTTTAATCCGATCGGTGGCCATTTTCTCATGGAGTTATAATGTATCAGAGTGCAATACACTTACCAACCGATAGGGTCACGCAGTTGAAAGCACATGAAGAAAATGGCCACCGATCAGATTAAAATGCTTTTTATTGTACTATACGGATGATACGGTTACTTTTGAGAGCCCGTACATAAATGTAACATCCGTGGCCATGGGATAAGCACTTTATATTTGAAATATGAACGTTTCTGTAGATGTACGGGCCGTAAATGGAGAAAGTGCAAACACCAGGTTGAAGTTTATCCATGATGGTCGAGACAGACGATCCCGTCGTGTATCCATGGCTATTACTCCCTATAACATTTCCCGTGTTTTTTTAGCTTGTTGAAATAATGTCATGCACATTTTTCCAGTCCATAGCCTACTGCAGGCCTTGTTGACTAGATTTAGAAGAGATTTTGAAGCTCTTGCAGCTGAAATGATCGATTATTTTTAAGGGGAAAAGCCGTCATTTAACATGCAAGTCAATGGGTGAGAAGCAGATTGTGCCAGGCCTGGGTGTGACTAACTCGCACCACCAGTCACAGAGTGGGGTGGGTGGGGCTTAGCGAAGGGTCCCAGTAGAAGATGGCAGTAACGCCACGAGCAGCAACCAGAGCCATTGAAATAACACTGGAGCAGGGTTGCCATGTCCGCTTATTATAAGTGACTTTGGGCTTGTTTTTCTGTAAAGTCACTTGTAAATATTGGTGGTTGCGGTCTTTTGGCTGGTTTCTAAAGTGTAGCTGCTTAAGTTATTTGGGCTTGTTTCCTAATGTTGTTTAAACTAGTGATGCTCAAACATTTTCATGTCAAGGACTCCAAAATTAATGTGTTTGTTTGTCCGGCAGACCCACCCATCTGAAAATATTTTGTGCCAGATTAGTTTTAGTTTTTTTTAAATCAAAAACATTCCAAAATAAAAACTAGATTTTTCTATTTTTATTTTTTTTGAAAATAATTGCTATTTTCTAATAGCCGTAGCAGCTTCTTTTGGGCTTGTTTTCATAGACCTGCTGGTTTATGGATGCTTATTTCTCTTCCAAAATCTGGCATCACGGAAGTATGAGACTTGGGGTTGGGAAGAACTTCACGTGTATGTTTGTAAATAGACAAGAGCGGTGAGATATAATGGTGGTGCCAAGTCAACATTAGTCCAGGATTTGCCAGTAATGTTTTAAAGTGTAAATACATGAAAAGATGTCAGAGATAACGGTTAAACGTCCAGGAGTGGGAGTGGGTGTGCTGGTGACAGACCCACAGAACCCTCAGTGTGTGCTGGTTGGAAGACGAAGAGGCGCCATGGGTCATGGAACCTACCAGCTCCCTGGGGGGCACTTAGAGTTTGGGTGAGCAGAACACTTCTCGTGGTGGTGCTCAATTTCTTCCCCAATTTTGTAGGGTAGTGATTTTCTTTGGTTAAAATAAGTGCTTAAAGGTAGTGTAAGTGATTTGCAAAGTTTCAAATAATTGCAAAATGGGTCTATGTTCTGATAGTGCTCGTTACTATAGAGTGTCCTGTCCATATAAAGAGTCTCCATGTCTCTCCAGCTCTTTATAAAACAGAAAATGTATTTTGTAGTTTTTTTTTTTTTTTTTTTAGTTTCATTTCCAATTTTATCCAACCAGGACAGAGAACTCAATCAGGATATAGATTAAACAAGTGAAATTGGAAGTGATGACACTAAGAAATGAGCAGACAAAATTTTAACTGGAACACTATACAAATTAAGCTTAAAAATTGGTACTTTCTCCTGATTGGCTGAGATTTTGACACCTACCTGACTGACTGTGTGCAATCGAGCTAGATATTCAGGTTGCTTGTGGTCTTTCCCTGTAATGTATTTTCTGTTTATTAAAGAGCTGGAGAGACAGGGAGACATCTGTTACTGAACAAACACTCTATAGCAATGATTACTATCAGAATATAGTATTTTAACCTTTTAACAAAATACTTTTTGTTTTAACCAAAAAATATCACTTACCCTACCTTTAATAGTAGCTCTATATTCTCAAAGTACTCATTGCTATAGAGCAGTGGTTTTCGACTTTTTTTGCGTCAAGGACCCCCAAATTGACACACATTAGCCCAGGGACCCCCATTTGAAAAGATATGCCAGGGACTCAACCATTTTGATTTCTTGGGGGTCCCAATCTACACAGTAGTATCATCATCAGTGTTGGTCCATTTGGCTCCATTTGTACACTCTCAGAGTTACAGACACACAAGGTTCAATTTTGTTCCTAACTATTAATTTGTGTAAGGACCCCCTGGAACCCCCTCAAGGACCACTGCTATAGAGTGTTTGGTTTATGTGTACACTCTTCGAGTTACAGACCCATAAGGGTTTGGACCCCTGGTGGTCCCCGGACCCAACTTTGAGAACAAGTGGTCTATACTGTTCTTTTTGTAGTCCATGAGCCAGACAAGATTTCATTATCGAAAGAGTGGGCAAAACCAAACCTATATCAAATTGTTCATAGGGTCAATACGAGTAAATAAATGTATGATAACCTCTCCACAGGAGTAGCTTTTTCATGGTTATCACACATTTTGTAATTTCCCCCATACGTACATGACAGGTGAAAAAATGACAAAATTTAAAAAAGAGTTATCATAATGAAACTTCCTGAGTTGATTACTTACATGAAGACAATGATTTATCGTATTACAAGTTTTCTGAAATTGTATATTTAAATATGCAAATTAGGCATTAGGAAAATATGCCTGAATTTGCATAACTTTCCAGAATCAACTTTGGAACATTGGACAAAGCCAGAGTCAACATTCTTATTTAAGTTTGTTAAGATGTTGGAGTCAAAGGTTTTTAACAAGGGAATATTCAATATCTGGCTCAATTTTGGGGCTCTGGCTCATGGACTAAATGCCTAATTTGTATATCTAAATATACAATTTCTGAAAACTTGTAATCCGATAAATCATTGTCTTCATGTAAGTAATCAACTGGGGAAGTTTCATTATGATAACTCTTTTAAACATTTTGTAATTTTTTCACCTGTCATGTACGTATGGGGAAAATTACAAAATGTGTGATAACCATGAAAAAGCTACTCCTGTGGAGAGGTTATCATATATTTATTTACTCGTATTGACCCTATGAACAATTTAATATAGGTTTGGTTTTGCCCACTCTTTCGATAATCATTGCTCAATTTTGGGGCTCTGGCTCATGGACTATTGGGAGTAATGCACATATTTGATTTAACTGTGGTGTCAGAATGTGATGCTGAATTTTCTGTCTCGTTTGAAAGGGAGACGTGGGCGGACTGTGCCCACAGAGAAGTGATGGAAGAGGCAGGGGTGCGTTTGATTAACGTGCGCTTTGCGTCTGTGGTGAACTCCATCAAGTTGGAGGAGCAGTACCATTATGTGACCATCATCATGCAAGGTGAACTGGACAGGACACACCCTGCGGAGCCAGTCAACCTGGAGCCAGAGAAGAATGAAGGTTTGTGGCGCAGCGCGTGGCTACTACAATACATTTTTCCTCTCTGCCTTAAATCCTAATTCATATTTCAGTATCACACCTTGCAACATGTTGCATCACAGAGCACACACACACACACACACACACACACACACACACACACACACTATTAACTGGACTGTTTTTATTGACAGATAGCCTATCGATGGTAACGGTAAAATAAAGGTGCTCATCATTGTGTGACACAGTATGGAGCCAGGCCTCCCGGTCAACAACTAAACCCATCACATGTTACAGTATTACTAGAAAAGTGCTCCTCAGAGCACAGGTCTCCGCCAGGAGGGGTTGTCTACCCAGGGCCTGCAAGTTTTGGAAGGCTTTTATAGACTGATATATCTTGACCACATGACTCCAGAGATAATGTGTACCGATTTGTGTGAGTTTTGGAGAAAACGCAAAATGATGGAAAATGTAGTTGGCACAAATAGTCGGGGCCTATATGGGAAGTTATATCATGAGCCAAGGTTATCTAGGCCAATAGTTATAGGCCAAAACGTGAAGCGGGCTGTTATAGCGCCACCATGAGGCTAATTTGAAAACTTTGGGGTGGCAGTTATTACTTGGCCTACTGGGAGTGTGTGTGTAAAGTTTCATGGTAATCGAACGCTGCGCTTGTGATTTGTGCCATTTTGTGCAAAACGGGCCCCTCCCACAAACTTTGAAAGCCAATCGTAGCCAATCTGAATAGAATCGGGAAAAAGCTGACAGATACCTCTTGATCACGTGAGCACAGACATAAAACTTACCCGATTTGGGTGAGTTTGGTGCAAAATCTGTATGAGCAAAGAGTGTGTTTTGAAGGAAAAAAATGGTGTGGAAAATCAAGGAATCCATGGGAGAAAAAAAACTGGACTCAGGAACCACCAGCGGGTTCCTACCTGAGGGACAGAGGATGGGGGCAGGGGGGGTTTGAACATACTCAGTTCCATTGGGGGGGGATGAAGAAAAAACTAAAAACCTCCGACATCTACACTTCATGGAGAACATTTTTTGTACCGAATTAACCGAATTAAGGTAACAAAAACTCCCCAAAAAGTTACAAACCCTGAAAAAAATAGTAGACCAATGTTTGATATTTGAATGAAAATGAAAACGAAATAAAACAAATCGTATAAATTAATTAAATATAAATTAATACTATCAGTTAAACTATCAGTTCACTGAAACTGTATTTTGAACATTCCAAACACACCTGACCATGTGATTATTATTTTCCTTGACCAGGGTGGAGCTGGATTCACTGGGATGAGTTTCCCCCTGAGGAGCAGCTGTTCCTGCCATTAGCCTGTCTGAGACGACAAAGATTCCAGCCTTTCATGGACTCTGCACAGCCCTGTGTCACCATGGGACACTGAATCTGCTCACTATCATATAGCAAGTAGCAACTGTCTTACGATATTGTTTTCTGTTTGTTTTCTGGTTTTTAACACTGTGGAATACTGTTTACTGGTTTTTAGTTACAATGATCATGCAGCCCATAACCACATGGCAAAAATAGCAGATCTACAAGCTTGCAATACGTTGTGACTGTGAGCTTGTAAATTGGCCATTTTCGGCCAAGAAATTTGGTGTAGAAGGAAAAACTGAGCGTACCAAGTGTAGAACCCTGGGTGACTGCGATTGCAAAGTATATACAGTAGGGTGGTTTACAGTCACTGTTACTACGTCACTGTTACTATTACTTTCTCAAAGTCCACCAGAGAGATTTTTGTCTTCAAATATTTATTGACTTAGTTTACAATTGTACAGAAGGATTACAAAATATTTTGAAGAATGAAGAAGAAAAAAATGTTTGAATGTAGGCTACATTTGGTGTAATATTTCATGCTGAATGTTGAATCTGTCTCTGAAACTGAAACATCCATTCAATTCTAAATGAATCCTCACCCGTCCCAGACAGGACTGAAGGGCAGGATTTATTCCTGTAAAACAGGGGTTTTCAACAGGTGGTCCGTGGACCACTGGTGGTCCGTGAAGGTATTGCATGTGGTCCCTGACTATGCATTTAGTAATGTAAGATTTTAATTAATTTTTTTATTTTCTTCCACGTAACAGTGCACTAAATGACCTGGTGACCTACAGTATGATGATATGTCAAAGTTGTCATTTACTGGGAAGTCAGAGGTCTAGAAATTCCACAGAAAAGGGAGTTAGAATCTCGAAATTCCACAGAAAAGGGAGTTAGAATCTCAACAGGTATAATTGCATGTGTCTGCTCACTCACATACAAATCATTATATCAGTTAACAGAATGGAATAAGGGTAATCGTGGGATAGGAATAGATCAGTGGTTCTCAAGCTTTTTTGAGCTCTGGACCACTCGCATATTTCAGTTACATAATGCCTGGTCTTGATATAATTTGTTGCACATAGTATCGTGCATCAAATTCAATCAAGCCCTTTACAGTAATTATTTAATTTCAAGCTTTTTCTCCCACACCACGCCTATTAATTCAAATGTGCCTGCTGTAGAATATAGTAAAATTACCTATTACCTATCCACTTAGTGCCTCTTGGCACATACAGCCTAGATAAAAATGACACCCCCCAAATATAAAACTCCCACCCCAACTCAACCTTTTTCGGGATAAAAACATAAACAATATACTTTCATTTGTACACAAGTTACACAACTCCCCAGGCCCCTTGAAATACATTTTAAAATCATACATCTCAGATCTCTTAATGTTTTCCCAGTTTCTGCTCAGACATATTTAGTCTATCCAGGCTTACAAACGAACAACGTTTAGCAGTCTGCGTGAACGCAGTGGATGTGTTCATAGAACGATGTCACGCCGCTCTCACAGCGCCGTGGTGCCAGTGACGAATGCCGGCAGCAGTGCGGTCCACAGCGTGGCGGTGATGGACTGCACCGTCACCGCCGAAGACCAAAGTTCTTGTCGTGCACATGGTGGATGATGTGCATGGCTCCCACGTACGCCTCCTCACACGCAGGCTTGATCAGTTCCTCTGGCAGCTTGAAGCCGTGCGTCCCCCCCCGGAGCTCGAACGTGAAGGAGAAGGGGATCCCCACTTGGTGAGCCCAGTCTCTTGAAGAGCCAGAATGCGGGTCTGTGGAGAAAGATGAGGAACTTGTCGTGCAGTGTTCTGTAGGTGAATTTTGTGTGTTTTAAGAAGTCATTTAAAAGAGAACACTGAACTTTCTAGCCTGATCCCCGAGCACCACAGTCCACTGATGCTTTTAAAAATTGACTAAAAACCTACCTTTTTAACAAAGCGTTATTCTTGGGCCTTTATGTTTTTTTCTATGCCCTGATTTCTACCTAGTTTTTAGCCTAGTAGAGTCCCATGTAGTTGTTTGGTTGCCTTTGCTATTTTATGCCAATGCTTTTAAACCCTATTGCATTTGAGATTTGCAAAAATCTAAAGTGTTATAAATGGAATGCATTATTATGATCTCAGGCAGGTCATTTCAAAGCCCAGGGGCCCTGGTGGCAAAGGCCCAATCGCCTTTTCAGTGCTGTGTTCAGTGCTGTGTCAGTGTTATTATAGGTGATTTTTGTGTAGGTCTGCTGCTGCAAGTGGTCTGCTCCTACTTACACAGTATGTCTGGAGACCTTCCCACAGTGTAGTTCATCCCATGAACCTCCCGTATGGCATCTGCTGCAGCCAGACCCACCTCCATCTGAGAAACCAAACAATAGCAATAACGTTGTGGGTCATTTACATACAGGCAGGGTTGAAAATGGAAGTGTCTGTTTTTCTGGTTTCAGTTTTCATGGTAATATTTATATAATAATATTATAATATTTATAATATAACTGTCTTTATTCATGAACAGTATGGTTATCCTCTATGTAGGTACCAGCTCATTGTAGTTGGGGGCAGTGACATTAGGATGCCCGTAAGGGACCAGAATCAGCGGTCTGTAGGAGTGGATGGTCAGGAAACACAGGACGTTGTCCTTCATTTCCCATACAAAGTTGGTGACGGCCCGAGCATCGGGGTCAGACAAGGCCTCGGGGCCGCAGTATACCTCTGAACAGCAGTTACGTGACACCCCGATGTCTGTGGAGTAGGGGTGCAATAGTTAATCAAACTAATCAATTCATTGATTATACAAATTTATTTAAATTAAAAAAAAAAGTATTTTGGGGGGAATATATATATATTATATTATATAATATATATATAATAAATACAATTATCTGATCTGCAAGCTCACAATGCGTTGCAATGTGACACGTTGTGACCTTGTACATCCGCTATTGTCGCTTGTTTTGTGACACAATGTACAACAAAGTATAAAATCAGGCTTAATTATTTAATCCAACTAATCAATTTAGTTGATTACAAAATATGATCCGCTGACTATATATATATATATATATATATATATATAAATACAAATTTACGCGCTTCTCGATTATTCAATTAATGGAAAAAGTAATTGATAGAATAATTGCTAAAAGAAAATATTGATCGTTGCAGCCCTAGGAGTACAAGTGTTACCTCTTGAACTCAATTGAATCATTCGAATCACAAATGGCATATTGCTAAGTATCGAGTCCATTCAATGAATTTGCTTGCCATGGGAGCACACATTTACAATTGTGTTGCATCTCAAACAGTAAAACAGGTTTAGCCGATAGAGTGGGGACTGAATGGGGATCTGGGGCTCTTGTTTGATGTTGTCCGACCTCGCAGTAGGAAGTTACAGTAACATAACGTCGGTGTCTGGGACGAACCGGCTAACTCCATTTTCAGCTTTTTATTTTTTTTTCATAAATCAACGCTATTGAACACCCTTTACGTCTGTGTAAAAAATCAAAACATTTGAACCAATGAAAAGTATTAAACCTCCCAACTCCATTGGATCCTCAAACTGTCCGTCAAAAACAAATAACTCCCCCTCTCTACTCTGCTGCAGCCTTTTCACAACACAGAACAGAGCGCGCTGCGTAGTGAACGAGGAGGAGTATCACGTAAACAAACTCCCCGTAGTCTGTTAAAACTATGCAGTGTACCTGTTTATCAAACTTAGCACTGACGCTAATGTTATGAAAACAAGTAATTATATTTCTAAAATCTATGAAGTGTTTAATGAAGAGAGCAATGTGACAAGAAGAAAGGAGTTGATAGCATTTCTGTCGCGACTCGCGCTAGTTCTACTGAATCTCCAATTCTGTGAACCCCTCTTTGCAAAAGTTATTGTAATATTTAAAGTCCTGTTTATTATTGTTGGCCTATATAAGTGTCATGAAGCATCAGGGCATTAATTCACACGTTGTTGTGATGCATTGTGAGCTTGGAGATCCATTGTTAGCTTTTGGACATTTGTACCCTTTTGAAACCTCTCCCTCAGCAGCAAGTGGAGCTATTGTTGTTTGGACACCTAACTCCATTTCAGCTTGATTTCTGCTCGTCTGAAACTACTATCTCCACTTGCGCTGGATTTGGGTGAAGTGGTGATAATATAATGACACATGCAAGTATCTGACGATATATAAAGTCACTATACCAACTTTGATGAGGCAGTATTGCTTTGTTTTAAAAATATAATGTTTTCTTCATTTCCTAAAAAACGTATATTTTGTTTTTTCGTTTCCTGAACAAGGAGTGTTTTGGAGGTTCGGGCTGGACAGCAGAGATAAGTACGTAGCATATCAATAATCTAGTGAGACGTACTAGATAAAGGGGAGACTGGGATCATAAAAATAAATGATAAATACATTTGGGCCGCTGCTTATTTCGTCAGACCCACCCCTATATCCCATAGATTTGTAGAACACCACTCACTCCCCCAGTTGGTATGGAAGTTGCGGTTGAGATCAGTGCCACCGAAACAGACACAGTCCTCAGGTCCGGGTAATCTTGACTTCCTCCACAGTCGAGTCTGCAGAAGTCAAAATGGTTTAATGAATTTGAAGATAAACTAGAGATAACCGACAAAACAATGGAAACATTGATGGAATTCAGAAAGGTTTAAAGTAAATTTAAAGCAGTTTTTTTAAAGTCATGCTGACACTTATTTTCATGTCTAAACCATCTACATTTTAGATGCACCTAGCCCCAGAAGACAAGTACATCTTCCAAACTATTCACCAAGGGCACACATGAATTATTCATTCTGGGCATCAAGACTAGCGTATCCATTACTGCACCTCCTGTAAACATCAGACATTGGTACTACTCACTGTGTTATCCTTCCATGAGTAGATGTATCCGTCCACATTCAGCACAGGGGTCACATAGAAGTCCATGTTCTTCATCATCTCACTCATCTTTGGGTCTGTTTTGTATGCCTGGAGGACCTGATGGTGGGCGAGTTGAATATGCACTCTTGAACACATTAAATGCACACATTCTGCCCCATTCACAGTTTATTTACACACACACACACACGTACCTTTCTGACAAAGTACTGACAGAACGCTGGGGCGATCCATTCTCTAGCATGGATTCCACAGTCCATCCATATAGCTTTCTTTCTTTCTTTTGTCTCTCCAGTGCTCTTGCCAATCTAAAGAACAGATTTGAGGAATAGACTCATTGCTATGGTACACGCACACACACAGAATCAATAACTTGCAACTGCAAAATAGGGACTGATAATGTTCTTATTAGTTAATGTTGTTGTGTGCAATAAGTAATGTGGAAGGTTAGTTACCTTGAGAAGGCTAATGTTTCTGTTTTCATAAGTCTTGCCGTAAGCCACTATGGACACAAGTGAAGGGTATTCCCTGACAATCTGCTCCATCCAAGAGGTGATCTGTGGAGAAGAGCAGAGAAGGAATACTGTATGGTAAAAGCTTGTTATATGACTGCGATGTTGCAGGTTCAACTAAGCAATTGTTTAAAAAAGGCCAAACTCATTACAGTCTTGAAATAGCCACTGTACACACCTCCACTATATAGGGAGTACACCATCTCTGTTAGTTGACTGGATAGTGTGTTGACCTTTTTAATCGAAACTTTCCCACAGGTTTTATTGCGCAATTAAGGACTGGGTCATGTGTGTGTATGTTTCTGTTTGTGTGCATTCCTGTGTAAGTGCTTGCCAAAACACTAGCTTACATGGTGCCTTCAGGTACACAGTGAGTGTGTATTCACTTACCTCTATCATTGGATGGTATTTGTAGTAGTCATATTCCACTCTGTTAGACACATACACACAGACCAAATAAACACAGTATGTCATACAGGCACAAAGTGTTACAGTATTTTCTACCTATAAAGAAATACTGAGGAAAATAGCAGTGCTCAGGCCTTCTGAACGAACAACAACTTTAGAATAGAGTCCCAATAACGTCTATAAACTATTAGTCTCGCCGAGCCAGACAACTATTCCACAATCTCCGAATGCTATATAGAGTCTGGAACTACATCTCCCAAAATCTGAGGCATATGTTCGTCAATTCCGTTCACGGAGATATATTTAAAAATATCTTTACATTTTATTTTAAAATGTCCATTTCTGCTAAGCAGCAAGCTATATATGCTTAGATTATTTTAATTTATATTAGAATACATTTGCGCGACGAAACAGAAGTGGGGAGGAGGCGTCACATCAGCTTGATCCTTTGATCATTTTCAGAGCTTCCGTGCTCCACAGTGTATGACGGAAGCATTTGAAAATTGTGGGAGGCAACAGCCTGGCCATGCGAGACTAATAAACTATTGACATGGTCTCAACAAATACATTTATTAACCTTTAAATAATAATTTGTTACTCCCTTCTTAAACATGTATTAATTTGTGTTTATGGAAGGCCAGCTGTAGGTGCAGGGAGGGTGCTGGTGGGTGTAGTAGATGGCTGGCGTTTTCTAGTACTGATGATGTTAGAATAGTAGGAGGAATTGGCAGCAGAAAGGGTTTACTTTTACTCATCAAATTTATTAATCAACTATTAACACATATGTTGTATATTGTACAAATGTGAAACATAGTTGAAAGGTCCAGACAAGTTGTTCCTCAAGTCGATTTATTGCATTAAAACAGAGTACCGTGGCTCCATGCAGGAGTCAATCTGCCTGTCTGTGGCCGGTGGGAGGGGCCGGGTAACAGGGGGCCGGGGTTTCTTTGTCCTTCCGTATTGATATGCACACGCTGCACTCATGTGTGTTGGATGTGCACAGAGCTATAGGTGTGTGTGCTACAGTATCTCTCTAATATGTGTGTTATGCATGTAACTTAAACCGAGCAATGGTACAGGGGGGATTGGAGGAACTCCAGATGTTTGTCATAAATCATACCTTACACAATGTTTTCGTGCCTGTACAGCTCCAGACAGTGTGTGTGCACTATTGTCTAGATTCAACACATACTTAAAGGTAACCTTTTTTTTTAAGAAAATGCAATTTTGTCCAATCTGTATGGTAGAGCATGTTAATACAATATAACTTGGGGGGTGGTTGTATTTTGTCTCTCTGCTATTCTATTGAGACATTTAGATCGTGTCAAAGGTCATGTCTCACCTAGACACTGGATCTGACACAAACTTTTACCTGATGGTCAAGATACAATTTATCCCCTGAGCAAGCAGGCAGGCTCTATTAGTTGGTAAAAATGTCAGCATTGCGCAGGAAACCGGGTTCAAATCCAAGGTAGAAGAGGAAAGTTACATAGTGCAGCTTTAACAAATCACTAATAAGTAGTTTACTAATAGTTCATGAGCTATTAACTATTTATTAGTAGTATATTCTAAATTGTTACCCTCCTTGGCATCTCCACTCCAGACTCACCGGTCCTCTGATGTCGCACCAAACCGACATAGCAGCATCAGAAAAACAAATCCCACGTATGGCACCATGGCATCCAGTTGAGAAATCCCTGACTTTCCAGATATCTTTGTTCTGTCTCTAAGCCCACCTCTCCTCCCTAGCACTGTAGATTTGACCAATGGTATTACTACTGCAACACATCATAATCTGGTTCCACCAATTAAATCATACAGAGTACATTTCAGTACTTTAAACAAATAGTTATTTCAAAATACGGTGTGTGTGCTAAAACTGATCTCATGAGTTTGAGTACTTGCAGGAAATGGACAGATAGGGCCCAACTGGGGCTTGAATCCCTCCCTTATACTCCCTCTCTGCCTGCTGTAACAAAGGTGGAGCACCTTCAGCCAGAGACTTATCCTCCCTCCAGTGGTGGAAAAAGTGTAAAAATGTTTTACTTAAGTAATAGTATCCAAATGTACTTAAAGTACCAAAAGTAGAAAGTACTCATTATGCAGAATGTCCCTTTTCACAAGTTTTCAAATGTATAAAATGTCAAAAAAACTTTTTGAAATAGCAGATCTACAAGCTCACAATGTGTCTCATCGCGACGCATTGTGAGCTTGTAAATCGGCTATTTTCAAATGGCCGAAATATATATAGGGCTGAAGTGTTTAATGTATGTTTTTTAATAATAATCAAAATCTACAAAGTAACTAGTAACTAAAGTTTTCAAATAATTGTAGTGGAGTAAAAGTATAATATTTGCCTCTGAGATGTATTGGAGTAGAAAAAGTACTGAAAATTGGAAATACTCCAGTAAAGTAAAAATATCATTTTTTTTTTTACTTAAGTACATTACTTGAGCAAATTTACTTAGTTACTTACTACAACACTGCCTGCCTCCTTACTTTTGGTTTCTTTATTACTTTACTTTATTTGCTTGTTACTAATGAACAATACATATCAATGTAATGCAAATACACCGGATGCTAATTTACATCCGCAGTCCCCACAAAAAAAACACATAAAATCTAAAACAGGCACACAATAGAATACATTACATTACACAGGGAAAACAGAGCATAATACATAAATACAAGAACAGTTTGGTTTGCCTGAATCCAGCATACAAATACGTACTACTGTAGTTAAACGAGGAGCAGTATTACTGTGGGTTTCTATTAATGCGTTCTTCTGGAACCCATTCATCTGTGCCAGTGTGCATGCATCAACCATGGGCCCATCTCACCATTAAAAAATCAATTAGGCGCCGTTTCCTCCCTTGACTGTGTCTTTCAAGTAGAAGATCTCGGACGTGGCACCACACCTGCAAATTTTGTGGGACGAGAGAGAGAGAGCACAGTGCACCTTTGCAGAGCTTATCATTATTGTCAATCTGGCATTAGCCAATTCACTAATATAAGACCTTTTCTTGGTCTACTTGATGTTGAGTGCGAGGTTCTGTACTTGATTGCATTGACTGAGTGATGAAGATGAGACAGAAATCTATTTAATTGAAAGTAATTAAGATGGTAGACAATCTAAGATTGTAAGTATGCAACATAAAATGGAAACAATCTCTTCTAACGTTATTAATAACAGCCTTCTATTGATTGATGTATGTGCCATTGATATTAGTAAATATTTAAGAATGTTCCTTTTCCTTCTGGTAATGTATGCTACTTGTAGAATGGCAAAGCATCCACTTATCTTAAAGGAGCAATTCTCCTATTTTCAACCTTTTCTTGATATAAAAGGTCCTCCCTAATGATAGATAGATAGATATAGATAGCTTAATTGTCACTCAACAAACATAAAATGCATAATTGAACGAAATTCCGAAATCTAAAACTACTAGCTTAAATATTGAATACTAAACCGCTAAAAACACCACTAATGAAATCACAGTCAGTTCATAATGAGACGAAATCCACCCAACAATATTGCACAGCAAGGAGTCCTCAGCAGCATATAGGAGAAAGGATTGAGGATATTGTACTTATTGGGGATATTGCACTTATTTAGAGTTCACAAGTCTGCCTTGCCTTGGGGGAAAAAACTCTTGCAAAACTCTTGTTATCTCTGTTACTTTCTCAAAGTACACCAGAGAGATTGTGTCTTCAAATATTTATTGACATAGTTTACAAGTGTACAGAAGGGATTACAAAACAGAAGGGATTTAGAAGACTAAATGGAATGTAGACTACATTTGGTGGTAATACCATGCTGAATCTGTCTCTAAAACAACCATTACATTCTAAATGAGTCCTCACCTGGACAGGACTGAAGTGCAGGATTTATTCCTGTAGAATGCAGTGTAATTACTATCCACTTAATGCCTCGTGGAACTTAAGACCTAAAGTAAAAAATAAAAAATAAAAAAACTCTCACCCCAACACATTTTTTTGGGGGATAAAAACATAAATAACCAAATACTTTCAATTGTACACAAAACTCTCCAGGCCCCATGAAATACATGTTTAAAATCAAACATTTCAGATCTCTTCTTCATCATCTCAGTTTGTGCTCAGACATATTTAGTCTATCCAGGCCTACGAACGAACAACGCTTAGCAGACTGCGTGAACGCAGTGGGAGTGTCCATCGTAGAACGATGTTGCGCCGCTCTCACAGCGCTGCGGTGCCAGTGACGAATGCCGCCAGCAGTGTGGTCCACAGTGTGGCGGTGGCGGTGAGGACTGCACCGTTGAAAGTCTTGTCGTGCACGTGGTGGATGATGTGCAGGGCTCCGGCATACGCCTCCTCACACGCAGGCTGGATCTGTTCCTCTGGCAGCTTGAAGCCGTACTGGCCTTTGTCCCGGAGCTCGAACGTGTAGGAGAAGGGGATCCCCACTTGGCGAGCCCAGTCTCTTGAAGAGCCAGAATTCGGGTCTGCGGAGAAAGATGAGGAACTCGTCATGCAGTGTTCTGTAGGTGAATTTTGTGTGTTTTAAGAAGTGTGTGTGTGTGTGTCCTAGGGCATTAACGAATAGTGATTTATGGTATTCGAATTATTCGACCCAAAAGTATTCGAATATTCGATTATTCGATTTGATTATAAAAAATTTAAAAATTTAAAAGTTTTTTTTTCATTTTTTTTTTTCAATTGCATTGATGACTCGACTCAAGGAATGCGAGTTGACGTCACACCAGAGCTCACAGCTGCATGTCTGCTCTAGAAAAGCCACTAAAAATATATATATCTTAAAAAAATATATATATATGCTTTTTTTTTTCTTTTTTTTTTTTTTTCGAATAGTCGAATAGTGGTTTGATAGTCGAATAGTCGGTTTGATATTCGAATATTCGAATATTCGACTATTCTGTGAATGCCTGTGTCCGTCGGTCTGTGAACAGCTAATCTCCCGGACCGTTGGCATGATCGTAGCGAAACTGTGCACACGCACTCCCTGGATCCCAATTCAGAACCTCTGCCCCTCATTTTTCACATGGGCCTATTATAGCGCCACCAGGAGGCCGCTTTTTGCAAAACACATTTTTTGACAGTACTCCTACAGATTTTGTCCAAACGTCATGCAAATCGGTACACAGTATCGCTATAATCATTAAACAAAACAGGTTTTTCATATTCCATCCTGATTGGCTAAGAATGGCTTCCAAAGTTTGCAGGAGTGCTCCGTTTTGAACAAAATACCTCAAATCATGAATTTGAGGTATTTCTGTGAAAAATTCTGTGAAATTTTGCACGTACATTCCCACTAGGCCGAGGAAGAAATGCCACTTGAAAATGTTCAAATGAGCCTCATGGTGGAGCTATAACAGGCCAATTCATGTTTTTACCTGTGCACTCCCTAGAGGCCAAGGAAAAACCTTTGCCCTGCATTTTTAACATCTGCCTTTTATAGCGCCACCAGGAGGCCGACTTATGTAAAATACATTTTTGGATATTACTCCGTCAGATTTGATCCAAATGTCACGCAAATCGGTACACATGATCCGAGGAGCACTTTTTCTAGTTATAGGTTATTTTTGTGTAGATCTGCTGCTACTAGTGGTCTGCTCCTACTTACACAGTATGTCTGGAGACGTTCCCACAGTGTAGTTCATCCCATGAACCGCCTTTATGGCATCTGCTGCAGCCAGACCCACCTCCATCTGAGAAACCAATCAAAATAGTATAACGTGGGCCATGTACTGTACACGCAGGCAAGGTTGAAAATGGAAGTGTTTGTTTTTGTATAAGTTCAGTTTTCATGGCAATATTTTTAATTGTCTTTATTCATGAACAGTATGATTATCCTCTTAAGTAGATATTGGTACCAGTACCAGCTCATTGTAGTTGGGTGCAGTGACATTGGGATTCCCGTAAGGGACCAGAATCAGCTGGCTGTAGGAGTGGATGGTCAGGAAACACAGGACGTTGTCCTTCATTCTCCCTACGAAGTCGGTGACGGCCCGAGCCTCGGGGTCAGACAGGGCGTTGGGGCCGCAGTATACCTCTGAACAGCAGTTACGTGACACCCCGACGGCTGTGGAGTAGGGGTGCAACAGTTAATAAATCTAATTGATTTAATCGATTATCTAAAAAAATTATAAATACAAGAATACATTTTGGAGGGAATATAAAAAAAAGTTTGTTTAAAAAAGAAAGATATCTGATCTACAAGCTCACAATGCGTTGCGATGTGACATGTTGTGTACATCGGATATTGTCATTAGTTTTGTGAGACAACGTACGGCAAAGTATAAAATTGGGCTTAATTGGTTAATCAGACTAATCATTTTAGTTGGTCTATATTTCATAGATTATAAAATATACTGTAATTCACTCATTATATATATTTTCAATGGAAAAAGTAATCGACGGAATAATTGCTAAGAAAATAATTGATTGTTACGGCCCTAAGAATACAATTATTACCTCTTGAGCTCAGTTTAATCATTAGGCTCACAAATGGCTATTGCTAAGTATTGAGTTCATTCAATGAATGCGCTATCCATGTGGTACAGTGTTGCCATGATAGCACACATTTACGATCGTTTTGCATCTGAAACCAGCAGTAAAACAGGTTTAGCCGGTTAGAGTGGGGACTGAGAGTGGGGCTCTGGTTTTGTGCCAGTGGCAGTGGGTCTCTGAAAACAGATTTTGTAGATCTGAGTAATAATGTACTAAATGCCATCTAAGCAGCTTGAACTCCAAGGTAAACCACAGCTTATCATTATCGTACCTCACAGTAGGAAGTCATTGCATCAGCATATCATTAATCAAGATGTACTAGATAACGGGGAACAGACATGTTAAAATGAGATAAAACTTTTAAGACATCCAACATGTGATTAGCAAAAGACAGTACAGCGCAAGGCTAGGATGGTGTCTCTATCACTTGCACGCTGCACACTCGGGAGGCGCATGCCTACGTGCATAGTAGGCATGTGTGTGTGTGTCTGTGTGTGGAATAACCTGTTCTATAATTTATAGTTGCCAACAATGCAGTCTAGTGATTGATACAGGTTTACTCATACAGTAGTAATGGAGGTCAGGACAACTGCCCAAAATGGTGAAAAAGATAAAAAATAAAATTGTATTAATGCTCTCCCTCTGACCACTACCTATTTTCCCAGACCCACCGGCCACCACTATTACATCCCATAGATTTGTAGAAGAACACTCACTCCCCCAGGTGGCATCGAAGTTGCGGTTGAGATCAGTGCCACCGAAACAGACACAGTCCTTAGGTCCAGGTAATCTGGACTTCCTCCACAGTCGAGTCTGCAGAAGTCAAAATGGATGAATAGTGGGTTTAATAAACATTATGCCCTATTAATTAGCACTCATTTGTAATACACAGCCCACTGCTGGCCCCTGAAAAGGCCTTTCTTCTCATCTCTAGTGGCCAGTTTAACTACTGAACAAGACCACTGAGCTTTGCGTGTCCAAGTAATTCATCAACTACATTTATTGGGAGCATTTTAATATGTTGTACGATTTCTTATCATTTCGAGGCTGCTTAGGGCACCATAAAAGTAAAACATAAACCCGAGTTAACTGCCAAAATGATGGAAACATCTGATGTAATTCAGAAAGGTAAAATACATTTTCTGCTTCTGAGTTCTGCTGAGGCTTATTTTCGTCATCTACATTTTAGATGCACCCAGTCCCTTAGAACAGTGGTGCAAACCTTTTAGCTCAAGACCCAAACGAGAAATTAGACCTTTGCCCGGGACCCAAACTAGTGAAAATAGCAGATCTACAGATCTGCTATTTTCACTACTTCACTACTATTTACTACTTATTATTAATTATTTGATTCTTTAATTTTATTTATGAAATGCCTTAGATTTTTTTTCTAAATGTAGGAAAAAAACTTGCGACTCTTAAAAATTGGTCCGCGACCCAGACATGGGTCCCGACCCACAGTTTGGGAAACAGTGTTCTAAACCATTCGCCAAGGGCACAAATGATCATTGAATGATTCATTCTTGGCACAGAGACACAGAGTACTTTTTTATAACTATGAACACTAGTGTTTCCATTACTGCTACTGCTCCTGTAAACATCAGACATTGGTACTACTCACTGTGTTATCCTTCCATGAGTAGATGTATCCGTCCACATTCAGCACAGGGGTCACATAGAAGTCCACGTTCTTCATCATCTCACTCATCTTTGGGTCTGTTTTGTATGCCTGGAGGATCTGATGGTGGGCGAGTTGAACATGCGTTCGTGAACATAAATGAGATGCACAAATTCGACCCGATTCACAGTTTATCTACACACACACACGCACCTCTCTGACAAAGTACTGACAGAACGCTGGGGCGATCCATTCCCTAGCGTGGATTCCACAGTCCATCCAGATAGCTTTTTTTGTTGTCTCTCCAGTGCTCTCGCCAATCTAAAGAACACATTTGGGGGGTAGTTGGATTACCTTGAGAAAGCTTGTCTCTGTTTTTTTATACAGTATGTTGTGAGGGAGGTGGATTACCTTGAGAAGGCTAATGGGTCTGTTTTCATAAGTCTCGCCATAAATCTCTATGGACACAAGTGAAGGATTTTCCTTGGCAATCTGGATCATCCAAGAGGTGATCTGTGGGGAAGAACAGCGTAGCAATACATTATGGTAAAAGCACGTCATGTGACTGCGATGTTACAGGAAACCATTATTACAGCCTTGAAATACACACATCAAGACTAGGGAATACGTAGGTAGCTGACTGGATAACTATAATTGCAACATACCCACTATATTCTTCCCTCTATCTGCCCTCAACTAAATAAAGCAATCACTACATTAAAAAATAACAATATGTACATACCTAAAAAGAAAGACGTTCTGTTTTGTAAAGAAGAATAGTAAAGACTAGCTGGAACACATTGTCTGTCTAAACAAAACTAAGTGATAGCATGTCAATAGGTTCTATTGCGCAATTAAGGATTGGTCCATGTGTAAATACTGTACTGTATGTGTATGTTTGTGTGCATCAGTGTGTGAGTGCTTGCCAAAACACAAGCATACATGGTGCCTGCAGGTGCACAGTAAAACAAAACATTGTGTATTCACTTACATCTATCATTGGGTGGTATTTGTAGTAGTCATATTCCATTCTGTTAAACACACACACACACACACACACACACACACGCACACACACACACACACACAGAGCAAACACGGCATGTTATACAGACACAATGATTACTTACAGTATTTTCTACCTCTCGTCATATCCAGAGAAAAGCACTGACTAAGTTATAAATATATCAGTTTTAATAAATATAGTATATGCTACCATTTTGGGTGATCACCCTCTCACCGCGGTGGTTTGACATGACATCACGTTTTCACCTAAAAGGTGAAAGGGTTATCACCTAAAATGGTAGCACTTGGCCACCTAAGACAGCCTACTTTAGCCTAACAGAACCCTTTTATTACAAGAAAAAGTTAACAATCAATAGATGGTTACTAGGATTTAAAGGACCATACCACCGTCATTATCTAGTCACATCGTAGGCTGCCATATTGTACGTAAACAAAGACCATTTTTATGTCGCTGGTTGTTTTGGTTTTACATTTTCTACAAACACATTTTTTAAAGAGTAATTTAGTTACTGCTGCTGCTCACTAAACCTTATTGTGTGGCTCTTAATCACATCTATGTGGACCATGTCAATCCGTACCGCAAGATACTCAAAGTAAATCAAATACCCCCCCCGCCCCCCAATCAGAGTAAGAAAATGTACACACAAAGAACAACAATAGTATACAAATTTGAAGTGGATTGTTTTATGTAACTAATCTTCAACCTACATCAGACTGACAAATAGCCTATTGTAAAAGCAATCTGTTGTATGCATGTCTACCAAATTCATAACAGTTCTACAGAATTCAACTCTAGATGTTTCATGTTTCATTTCAATTGTGCAATGTATGGCCCTTCACTCCCTTTGTTGAATTCAGTACGGCCCTCTGGAAATAAATGCTACCCACCCCTGGACTATAGCCTATATCTGAAAGTAATAACGACTAAATTGACTACATTTATATAGGCTTATCATTCCAAATATATTATCAGAAATCCATGGTCGACTGCATTATTAAAAGTGAAGCTTTTCCTGCCTTGACAGGACTGGAACACATAATATTGTGAACCAGTCACTTAGCATTTGACAGAAAACAAGTATTCATAGTTGTACTGTAACACATTGTACTGCTATAACTGATCATAATAGCGGACCAGTGTTTGACACAGAAGATCGCTGCCATCTCCACTCCAGACTCACCGTTCCTCCGTTGCCGCCCCAATCTGAGACAGCAGCATCAGAAAAGCAAATCCCAAAGAGTGAAGCATTGTCACCTCTCTCCCTGTCCTTCCTTTTTAGAAAATAAATACACTCTGAGTGACCTCATGGCATGATGGAGAACCTTTTATAGTTTCTTTGGATCTGATAAAGACAGACCTTTGTCTAACAGAATAGTGGTATTCAGGTTAGATGAGGCCCCTTGTTCTATTGGTTGATCTGCCTGGTTAATGTTTGATGAACGCTTAGTTATATCTCTCAAGTCCTGTCGTGCCCGGTGTAGCGATTTTCTTTCTCTAGGTCATTCAAAGTCTGGTCAGATGATGTGGATGAGAGAAGTTCATAGGAAAATACCAAGTGATGTCTCAGTTGTAGCAGCATAGAAGAAGAGCGATGCATCGGGAACACATTAAGTCTCAAACAAGCGTCCAAGGTTAACATGTTCTAATTTATTGAAAGACAGACAGTCATATATATACATACAAGTTCAATGTGGAACATCCCATTTGAGGCGGACTCAAATGGACGGTTTAAACTGGTTACAATCAAGGAAGCCTCTCTATATGTTTATTGTGATTTGGGGTGCAAAAGTTCATGGTTAGGTGGTTAGCAGAACACGCAGCATCTAAGGCCCACAGACATCCTGTCTGTTAAGGTAGCAGGATGTGCCATGGTCATAGAAGGCCACTTCTTCTTCTTCTTCTTCTTGCACAAGCGCTAAAGCCTCTTATGCGTTGCAGGGTGCAAATGGCCTCCCCGTCGGATTTAGCTGGAAGATGAACATCTGGTCCTTGTAGATAACCGTGTTCTTCTGCAAACATGTCAATGTTTCTAGACAAATTGCTTAACACTAATTGATTAGGCTGAGATAAGAGAGGACGCAAACTTTCTGAAGTTCCCTAAACTCAGAGGACGCGAACTTTCTGAAGTTCCCTAAATTTAGTACACCCCCTGTTTTTCTTCTTTTTTTGGTCCAGGACTTTTTTTTTTTTTTTTGCTCAGGAGTTTGGCCAGCTATACGTGGCATGCAGGGGCTTCACTAACCGGGCCATGGCCCCACTGGCCCTCATGACGCTACGCCAGTGATCTGCGCTGCCAAGTGGGCGCTGCGTGGGCGCTAGACGTTCGGCCGAACTTCTAGTTGTTTACAAACAAGACAGTCAAAATGCTGAGCCACTTTGTCAATAAACACTATTTTCAGTATGGCTAAAGCATAGATGACTGATTGAAAATGCACAAGGCTGCAAATATGCATTTCAACAGTACAAAGTTACACATTACGTGGGAGATTGATTGCAAGTGATTGGACAGTATTCACATTTATGCTTTTACTGTCTGTACAGTAACTTGTTGACCAGTGGTGGAAAGTAACTAAGTACATGTACTCAAGTACTGCACTTAACAATTTAGAAATATGTGTACTGTCCAATTTTGAAATATGTGTACTTTACTTGAGTATTTCCAATTTCCAATACTTTTACTTCTACTCCACTATATCTCAGAGGCAAATATTGTGCTTTTGCTCCACTACAATTATTTGAAAACTTAAAGTTGTACAATGCAGAATCACAAATAACGATTTTTAGCTACCTCTGCTGGTCACTACCGTCACTGCATACAATTTCCCTAGTCCTCGATTACCCAGAATTCCATTCGTTTTCACCGGAAGCCGGAAGCGTTTCAAAAAGCGATCTTTTAATTGTTTTATACTATCTACGGATCGTTTCTCTTAGCCAGTGGAGCATTAGTTACCATGAGCTGTGCTTTCTTTTTCTGTTCTTTTTCGATCTTCCAATCCTACATTATCTTAAAATCAGCGTGAGGTTCCTTTTTGTTAATAGCGCGGTAGTTTCTGGCCAAACAGGAAACCGTTGCGGTAGTTCCTGAGGACGTCGGCCACGACGTCATGACGTTGGCCAGGAACGTCATTTTCCCGGGAAAGTCCCCCCCGTACACGTTCAATAGAAAATATATAAATAAAAGGCTTCCGGGGGTGAAATTCACGGAGTGGGTGTTGTGAAACTTTTGCCACTCGCAAAAGATATACAATTTAACTTTAGTTTTGTTGAAAACGTTACCTAGTATTACTTTAAGTTACTAGTTACTTTGTAGATTTTGATTATTATTACAAAACATACATTAACCACTTCAGCCCTATATACATTTCGGCCATTTGAAAATAGCACATCTACAAGCTCACTGTTAGCTTGTAGATCTGCTATTTTCAAAAGATGTTTATACATTTGAAAACTTGAAATGGGACTTCCTGCATAATGAGTACTTTTACTTTTGGTACTTTAAGTAGATTTTGACACCAATACGTTTGTACTTTTACTCAAGTACATTTTGAATTCTAAACTTTCACTTGTAACAGAGTACTTCTATATTGCAGTATTGATACTTATACTAAAGTAAAGAATGTGAGTACTTCCACCACTGAGCATGTCATTGTAATACAGAAAAGTAATGATGTATTAAAGTAATAATAACATATAAAAAAGGGCGTTCATTTATGAGAAAACCTAAAAATAGATCAAATATGGAGATACAAGATAACTGCCAGGTAGTGACGATATCTTCCCTTGATGAGATGCACCTCTGAGCTATTTTAGAGCAGTGGTTCCCACACATTTTAGCTCGAGACCCAAAAGAGAAATTTGATGTTTCCCCGGGACCCAAACTAGTGAAAATAGCTGATCTACAAGCCCACAGCATGTCGCTTTGTGACGTGTTGTGAGCTTGTAGATCTGCTATTTCACTACTTCTTAAAATATTTTTTAAATGTATGGAATCTCTTGATTTCTTTTTAAATGTTTGAAAGATTGTTGGAAACTAATAAAATGTATATTTACTCGTGACCCATAAAAACACTGTTTTAAAGAACTGGTTGATCATTGGTTGATCTAATGCTTCACAAGGCAAGATTAACCTGAGGTCAGGAGTGGACACATTTAAAAAATAATTATAACAATAATTATTATATAATTATGTGGTTCAAATACTGGTTCAACCATTTTTCATAATGACTTATGCAATGAACTAATGCCTACATGTATTATATTCAACAGAAAACCAATATGTTATATATTGTACTTAATCATTTGCATGAATGGTCCAAAGCATTTGCAATTTGTTCAAAATAATGGGAACTTATATTATGATGTAAATGACTTTATGACATGGAGGTTGAACAAGTAGTTTTGAGAATTTCAAGAAAGCGACTGAGACAAACCTTAATGAAGTGAAGACATGGTACGCTGTAAAATCCTCAGCATTCATTTATCCATTTGTGTCTCAGAGAGTGTAAAAATGTAATCAAACAGAGCCTTAAGGGTACATCTGGTTACATTTGTACAATCTCAGATTTAAATGAACACCAGTGATAGTGGGGCTTTTTTAGCTGTGGGAGGGGGCACTACATCAAATACACTCATGCATACTCGCGCAGTCGCGCACGCTCCTCTTCCATTAAGAAATGTAGACACTGGTGTCGGGCATGCTGGCTAATGCAGATTCCGTCTTAATGAGCAGTACATCCCATGCAGGAGACCCAGATACTGTACGAATCCCATGTGTTACAGTTGCAATTACCCCTCTCTGTAGTGAGAGGACATAAAACGTATGGATCGTAGCCTTAACGATAATTAAACGATGCATTGTCAGCTTCTGGGAAACAATATTATTTATTATTTTAACAATTTATATTATCATATTGATGTTATCTTTCTCTATGCTTGTCATAACCCATCCATCCAAGGCCTTTGGTTGGGGCTTGTAGAGGATGTCTGGGTGTACAGCAAAGGGGTGCGGATGTGTTGTGCAGGTCACAGATGATTCTTTCTGTCAAAGCGGAACTATCCAGCAAACCAAATGGTACTGTAATCCTGCTGGGATTTCCAAACCGGTAAGCTGTTTGCACTGACCGGTCAGCAATCAGGTGGTTTTACCACCCCCATGGAAAATAAAGGCTGGGTATGTTGTATGTTATAAATACAATTACTATGTATTTAAGCCATAAGGCCTATAAAGCATGACAATGAGACGTTTGATTATGATTATGATTATCATAAAAAGATTAGAAATTGCATCATTTTTATGATCCCTGATCAATATTTCCAAGAGTTACTGTATAGTAAAGGCTTTCATTTTTATTATCTACATGGAATTTGCCCCATAATCTCGTCCTCCATCAACCATTAGCTGAGGTCCACAATAAAAGTATTAGAGTCTGTACACTGTTGTCCCAGTAGCTCCCCATGTTTATTACAGATCATTTCAATCTCCAAGGCCCAAGAGTTCAAAACTTTTAATCACTATATGATTGGATCAGATCTGGATTTCTTATTGACACAATGTTTCCTGAGATAATACTATGATCACAGATCGGCTATTAAGGTAATCCTAATCCTGTTTTTTTGGTTTTGAACCGCCCAAAATAAAAGTCTGATGTTTCGATAAGTAGGTTTTGAGAATGAGAGCTTTGTTTGACTCCAACATATCTATCTTTTCTAAACAGGGTTACAAAGTGCTTTACCAAAAAGATATACAATACAGTAAGATATAATAAGAGTTAAAATGGCAACGTAAAAATCAAAACATAAAATAAACATCAATTAAAAACAAATACCATCAAATAACATGAATAAGAAAATATGAAAAAGGCATACAGGGAGATTATCACAGATAAAAGATTGAATAAAATAAACACTATGAAAAGGCCTTGTCATTTAAGTAGGTTTTCAGAAGTGATTTAAAAGATGACACTTACTATGCTAGCCTGTTAGATCCTCAGACGGCATTTCAAAGCAAAAGCCTCATTACCCCAGGTAATGAGGCGAGTTTTAGGAACAACCTAGTAATGGGCACTTCACAGAGCGCAGAGTGAGATGTAAATCTCTTCTCTGTACAGAGCTGACTTACCGGAAGACCTGACTTGAGAGCCGAGGCAAAATTCAAGATGTTATTCGAGACTCTGGGTTTTCTATAAATTGTTGTAATTCTGTTAGACTAACATCCCCAAAAGGTGTAGTTTCGTGTAAAGTACAATTTACAATTACAATTTAGGCATTTAGCAGACGCTCTTAATACAGAGCGAAGGTAATACACAAGGTAATACATCAAATACATAGAAATGGTAATCTAGGATCATAAGTAAACCAAGAACCTATCATCAGTCTAACAGAAGAATATCCCAAAAAGTCAATAATCTGTACATTGAAACTATACACACTGTAGGATGCCAGGTCAGCAATGACCTGGCATCTGTCTACATACTGTAACATGCTATCTAAATTGTCTAAGTACAACAATGGCTGGCCTCATCCTACATGTCTGACCTTTGCCCTCATTCCACCTCTAGGTTCACTTCACTCACATCCTCCAACCAAAATGTTCTCTGTCTGTTCCACATCCTTGGTTAAATCTGAAAGTGGCGTCATGTGTTTGCTGTCCGATGCTGTGGAACAAACTGCCTCTCTCTATTAGGTCTGTTTAATATTCACACTTGAATTAAACTTAAACAGCCATTTATATTCCCTCACATTTGGGTCTAGTGGAAGGTCCATGTGTCCTGTGTAGTCTTGTCCTCATTACTGTCTTATTAATTAACGTTGTATAAGACTGTGCTCCATAAAAATATTGGACTTGTCATAAAGTCATAAACTAATCTTGATGCTTTCCCATAATTAGTTTATCTTCTGTAACTGATACATTTATAGGGCCGCCAAACTACTCAAATGTTTAATCGCTCTCTCCATGTCTGAGCGAACAGAGCACTGAGAGTGGGTGGAATTATGGGATGTACGGGGCGGGTCATTCTAAGCATGCATTAATTGCATTAACATTTTTTATCTAATTAATTTCATAAGTTAATTAACTCAGTTAAGTCAGTTATTTTGACAGCCCTAATTTTTATATTCCTATCATTTGTCTTAACAAATGTAATATTCAATATTGAAGTATTAGCATAATTTGACTCTAACATTGGCTTCAGATATTTTCATATATTGCGCTACTTGTCCTGCTGAGTCGACCAACATCACTCTCTCTTTCAGACATTTCCTGGTCTTCGGAGCTGCCAATCATCATGGTTCTATTGGCAGGGAGAACCTCAGGGTTCTGACTGGTCAATGTTGATGAGACAGTCTGGTAGAGATCACTGTCTGGGTGCTGGAGAGCAGTGTATGTGTCTTGATCCTCTTGGTCCTATGAAAATTCAGCACATTTCAGAAGAGAATAAAATTACATAAAATGTAATACCATGAAATTAAACAATTGTGTATTTATTATTTATCTTATCCATCCATCCCGGAAGATGAATGGATGAAATAATAAAAATAAAATAGGAAAGAACCTAGCTTAAGAAAAAAAATATCATACAATGTTCACTGGAGAAGGAAGAGTTGCTGCTGTGATGGATGAGACGGAGATGCCTGGGTCTGTTCTTCTGTTGCATAGACAAAGTATAGCATAGTCAGTTAAGAAAGCATTAAAGAGAGCATCAGCATTATAATTGACCCTTTCACATCAGTCCTTTTGATGGGTGTTTAATGCAGATGAAGGTAGCATTAATTGTTTCATTTGATAGGTGGTCAAAATGGCTGCTGTGAAAATGTTCTATAGAGCAAATATACAAAACTCTCATTTGTATACATTAGTGAATTACTAAATTATACACTCTGTATACTTTATTTGGAGTCTCAGTTTGTTAATAGAGTTATGAAGTTATTACAAATTATAGGAGAAGTTATGCTTAAACAAAATACCTTTGATATATTTTCCACAGGATAATCCCAGTTAGGATGAAAACACTGACAGATATGGACAGAACTAGACACACCACAATAAACACCAGGCCTGGAAAAGAGGTGGTACACAAACACAATGCAGAAAATTAGAAGTTCTGTTCCAAAATTCCATATCCACCTGGTGAAAAGGGGACTGTGACACTTTCTCTAACTTAACGATTGTGGCAAATGTATTGATATACAAAAGGTAATCAGTCATATAATGTTCTGTAGGCCTTCTAATCAAATGCCAGCCATGTGTGGACTGAAACCAGTAGCGTTTTGGCAATACATTAACCATGTGCCTAAACCAAACACCTTAACCTTGAATAAGCACTGCAACAAGTGGATGTAGAACTGTGATAGGAGGACTGTGAGAAAATGTGAGAACCTTCTGTTGTATGTGATGTGTTCTTCCGCCATGTAACTGTGGTCACTCCAACACTTTCTGGAATACATGAAAGATTGATGCTTGGTTACAGAAAAGCTTGTGTATCTAGGAATTAACAATCTAATGGATAGGCCTTTAGAAAAATGCAAGAAATAAGGGGCATTTGATGTCACAGGGACTTTCCACCCTGACAAATGAAACCAAAAAGAAATAGTTATATAGAGTGGAATTTCCTTTGGCAGACTAGTACAATTTAGATGTAAATAATGATATAAAGAAATGGATATACTTACCATAGACTTTGATATATATAATATGACTGACTAAAAAAGTTACACCTTCACACTGATAGAACCCAGAGTTGCTTATGATTATGTTGTCAAAATACAAATAAAAGTCCCCTCTTGAATTTGTATGCATAGTCTCTGTATGTCACACTGGATACAGGTATCCAGTGTGGCAGCATTTAATTTTGAAAAACTGGATCACAGTCATGATCTTGACCTGCATGGAGAAAATGATAACAATGACATCCATGACTGTGTACCCACCCTTACTAATACTGCTACTGTTACTGTTACCGCCCACTTTACCTCAATAATTAATATTTATTTACTCCATATTTATACACTTCGTGGCCTCTATAGTGTATATATTATTTTCTGTTATCTATATATTTTTTAGAACTTACTGTGTAAATATTCTTAATAGTTATTCAATGTGCCAACTTATAACCAGTGTGTGCAAACATACCTGCAAAAACATTAAAATAATTCTGGATTCTAGAAATGAATGCTTGTATCCAAAGCGGGATATCTTCATAATATAAACAAGTGAAAATTAAGCTTGCCAACTTTTTGGCAGCTTATTTGTGAGTGATACATACTGTATAAGAAAGAGATGTGAAATATAAGCATGAAACCATCATTGTGTGATTAAATATGACCATACGTTTAGATAACAGGTCACTTTCCCATAACTATCAGTGAAAGTGGTATGTTAGTGACTAACTAAAAACATACAGGGGATTACACACATTAATGTGGTGACATTTGACTTCCTGGAGAATCGGAACTTGATTTACATGAAAGAGCCAGACTAGAGGGTTACACAGGAAATGTGCAAAGATCCAAAGAAGCTATTGTTTGTTTTTAAGTTGTTCACTCTATTATTTTGCAAGGCGACATCACTGTCTGAAAATTAGCTCCAACATACATAGACATTATGCAGAACTCACATTAGAACTCATATCATATTATATAGAGCAGCGGTTCTCAGTGTGGTCCGGGGGTCCCCAGCAAATTGGTTAATAGCATCAAAATAATTGTTACCACTTCAACCCTATTTTACAAACTACAAGTTTATAAATCCGCAATTTTTGAACAATTTTGAAATAAATATTTTGCACAATTTTGGAAAAATTGACATTTTTTAACAACACAAATCTTCTCTTAAAGGAGAATTTTGGACTAAGGTTTTCTTACCTTTTCTATGATGTTATGATATCTTAGGATGAATGGCACAGTAGAAAACTAGCTTAAAACGTGCACGGATAGGCCTTGTGTTAGATCGCATATTTTGATATCTTTTTTTTTTTTTTTTTTTTCATAGTGACAAATCTCGAGATTTCAATTTCGTCTAGCGAGACTTTTTTTTTGTTTTTTTTTTTTGCATAATGTTCTGTCACTATGAACGTCAGATCTCACAAAAAAGAAAAAGAAAAACTTATCTAACGCAAGGCCTATCCGCGCACGTTTTAAGCTGTGGCGGACCCGGGATATTGTGGTACATAATGCAGAAATTTTGAAGTTCTGTTCCAAAATGCCATATCCACCTGGTGAAAAAAGGACTGTGACACTTTCTCTAACTTAACGATTGTGGCAAATGTATTGATATACAAAAGGTAATTAGTCATATAATGTTCTTTAGGCCTTCTAATCAAATGCCAGCCATGTGTGGACTGAAACCAGTAGCGTTAACCATGTACATTAACCATGTACATTAACCATGTGCCTAAACCAAACACCTTAACCTTGAGTAAGCACTGCAACAAGTGGATGTAGAACTGTGATAGGAGGACTGTGAGAAAATGTGAGAACCTTCTGTTGTATGTGATGTGTTCTTCCGCCATGTAACTGTGGTCACCCCAACACTTTCTGGAATACATGAAAGATTGATGCTTGGTTACAGAAAAGCTTGTGTATCTAGGAATTGACAATCTAATGGATAGGCCTTTAGAAAAATGCAAGAAAATAAGGGACATTTGATGTCACAGGGACTTTCCACCCTTACAAATGAAACCAAAAAGCTTTGACTATTTATCTATTCTATTCAATAGTGATATAGAGTGGAATTTCCTTTGGCAGAATAGTACAATTTAGATGTAAATAAGAGTCTGATGTGTGAAAATGGATATACTTACCAGAGACAGAAACTTGAATCCAGTGACTGATCTCAGAACTTCCACCTTCACCTTGACACTGATAGAACCCGGAGTTGCTTATGATTATGTTGTCAAAATACAGATAAAAGTCTCCTCTTAAATTTGTCTCTTGCTCCCACTTCATGTGAATGTGAGTACTGTCCTTAATGATGGTTGGATCTGGATTTACTTTTCTGTACCACCAGGACATCACTGGTGGCACATTGTTGCAGAACTCCACTGGACAGTTAATCCTCAGTGGGTTCCCTGGTGAAACTGTATAGATAGTGTTGCGACGTACTCTAATGACCGGCACACAATCAATATCTTGACCTGTATTGGGAAAACATCAACAACATACAAAGTATTTATAAGTAAGTGAGTATGTGTGCATAGTCTCTGTCACACTGGATACAGGTAGCATTTAATTTTGAAAAGCTGGATCACAGTCATGATCTTGACCTGCATGGATAAAATGATAACAATGACATCCATGACTGTATACCCACCATTACTACTACTGCTACTGTTACCTCCCACTTTACCTCAATAATTCATATTTATTTAATCATATTTAAACACTTTGTGGCCTCCATACTATAGTGTATATTATATTCTGTTATCTATATATTTTTGAGAACTTATCGTGTACATTTTCTTAATAGTTATTCACTGTAATTAAATGTGCCAATTTATAACCAGTAGGTGCAAACATACCTGTCAAAATAAAATAATTCTGTATTCTCTTAATGAACACTTGTCTCCCAAACTGGATATCTTCATAATATAAACAAGTGAAAATTAAGCTTGCCAACTTCTTATGGCAGCTTACTTGTGAGAGATACAGGTAAGAAAGAGTGTGAAATATAAGCATGGAACCACGGTGGGATTAAATAATGCCATCTGGACTACTGCAATGGAGTCCTGTTTGGGCTCCCAAACAAGTGGCAGCACATCACCCCTACCCGTAAACAACTGCACTGGCTTCCTATTAAATTCTGCATCCATTACAAACTCCTCGTTCTCACCTACAAATGTCAAAACGCCCTCGCTCCACAGTACCTCTCAAGCCTACTCCATAAACCGACTCTGTCACGGACCCTGCGGTCCACAGACTTAGACCTCCCCAAGGCAAACAAGCGAACCTTCGGGGACAGAGCCTTCAGTGTGGCAGCCCCCACCCTGTGGAACTCTCTCCCAATAGGGATTTGCCATGCTCCAACACTGGACTCTTTTAAAGCTGCCTTGAAAAGACACATTCTCTCAGGCTTATGGCATATAGTTGTTTTGTTTGTTTGTTTGTCTGTTAGTTGTTCATTGTTTTTTATGTAAAACGTCCTTGCGTTTATGAAAGGCGCTATATAAATTCAAGCTAATATTATTATTATACAGGAAATGTACGAGCAAAGACCCACCTAAAGAACCTTTGCTTCACGACAGTAAGAAATAGATAGCTGTATTAAAAAATTATAATAATCAACGCACTGGGCAGAAATCACATTAGAAAATCATTAGATGAATATCAAGCATATCGAGAATGCAGTCTGTATTAAAACATATTACCATTTGTCATAAATTACAAATGATCCTTTCAAAGCTCTTGTTTGTTTTTAAGTTGTTCACTATTATTTAGCAAGGGGACATCACTGTCTGAAAACTAGCACCAACATACGTTGATATGCAGAACTCATATCATCATATCATATAGAGCAGTGGTTCTCAAAGTGGGGTCCGGGGTCCTCAGCAAATTGGTTAATGGCGACAGAGCCAAATATCAAATGTGCTAGATATCTAGTGGCTGTATAGTCTCGCATAGCCTTTCACACACAGCGAGCAAAACCTCGGCGATCAAAGCCCGATCTGCCTCAGATCGGGGGTTTTGTCGCGAGCGCCAATAAAGGTTGGCGCTCGCTCCCCGACAGCATCATCGGACCAAATATCCTGCAGTGTGTACTAGCCCTTAGTGTCAACCTCTGGTATGGAAAATCTGACTGATAGGCCTACATCTTGATCACACGACTCCAGAGATATGTGTGGATTTGTGTGAGTTTTGGACAAAATCTGTAGGAGTAATGAAGAAAATGTCCTTAGTTTTAGTCTTTGTTTGTGTGGATATGAAATATATCTTCCAATTTATCCATCTTCCAATTTTTTAGCTGTGCCAGTTTTAACTGTGAATAAACTTTTGCGGTACTTTTTCTGACCTTTTTGAATCTCGCCCCTGATGATATATTATGAATATATTACAATTATTATAATGTTTTTAACTAACACAAAAATGTATAAATACTAAGCCTTTACACAAACGCAAACCCAACAAATTAAAACTAATCTAAGGGTGCGGTCACACCAAACTTTAATTCTACCTATGCGGGGCGGATTCTGCCAATGCTTTTCAATGGGAACGGAGCAGTTTTTTCCCCCGGAAATCCTCGAATGGGAACAAATCGCTTCGTTCCCATTGAAAAGCATTGGCAGAATCCGCCTGCATAGGCAAAATCAAAGTTCGGTGTGATTGCACCCTGAAATTGAGAACACAAAATTAAATAAAAAAAATACTTTGGTGAAAAATATGCCCCTGGGGCATAAAGAAATTGAAAGTGGTTGATATAAGAAACGTGTTCCTAAAATACATAAATGAAAATTGTCAAGGCATTCTGTCAGGAAGGTGGCTCTGTAACGTTGATTTAATTTGTAGGTGAGCTTGGATTTTTGTCGTCTTTGGAATGGTTTCTTCTTTTTTGTTCAATGTTGTTCAATGTTAAGACCGTGTCAGTTTATCGTGTGGTAACCAAAAATGCCTTGACTCTTTTTTTTAGGACTTTTTTTTTTTAATTAGGCAATTTTTAATTGCATATAAAAATCAGTCTTCACTTGTGGTTCAACAAATAAGGCTTTTGAGTTACACATGCCGCTCACTTACTAAACATGGAACACAATATGTATTTATACAAATATTTTGAATTGTGAATAGTATGGCAACGATAAAATTGGTAAATTAAAGTGATTTTGTTTTATGGTACGAGGTTTTACAAGCCCCCAAATCACATTTATTTTATCAGAGTGGATCTAAATATATGAACATAAATCACATGAGTAACATGATTATTACGTTTTTGAAACAAACGTACAGTCTATGTACAGAAATGAGTAAAGCCTGCAACTTACACCTTAAATATATAATAACAGTTGTATCAGCAGTTAGTTCATGTTCTGCACAATGAAGCTGATATAGCATGTGACCCATAACCTTTAGCATAATAATAAGACAGATGTCCTACCTTCAGTGGTGTGACTTAAATCATCAAGCAAGATGAGAAAAACAAGAAACAGCTTAATTTTTAAACAGTTTCCCCTCATGATGACCAATAACTCTTAACTTTTTACAGTACTTCACCAGGTTGTTCTGTCAATTAAACAAAATGACACTAGGAAGTGGTGGTCTTTTATTGAACATGTGTAGGCCTACCTACTTGTGGGGAGCTGCAGAGGTGGACTTGCCCCCTGTACTTGAGTAAGAGTACAGATACTCCTGGTCAAATTGACTCCACTACAATAAAAGTAGCTCAGTAAAAATGTTACTCAAGTAAGAGTAAAAAAGTAATAGATTTTAGATTAAATTACTTAAGTATTCAAAAGTACATGCTTTGAAAAATACTTAAAGTACAATTAAAACATGGTTTTAAAAATGTAAAGTAAAAGTAGAAGTACATTTCTTAATTTTTATATGAATAAATTGCTGTAATGTTTTCACAATGAACTTGTAACTCTTGTTTCAGAGAAGTAACTCTGAAACCACCTGCACTGATGTGCTTGCTTGTAGAACCACTACGTTATACAAAGCCTGCAGAAACACCTATCAAAACATAAAAATTATGGCTAGTGTGAGAGTTTGGCCAATTGCATTTTAGGGAAGAAAAAAAAACAGCCAACCTAAAAATACTCAGTACTTTACAGCCTTCCTAGAAATGTACTTGAGTAAAAGTAAAATATTTGTCTTGGAAATGTACTCAAGTAAGAGTAATACGAATAAAAACAATCTAATACTGAAGTAAAGTGCAGATCCTCAGAATCTGTACTTAAGTAATGTACTCAAGTACATTTACTCCGTTACTGTCCACCACTGGTGAGCTGTGAATGTATTTCTTAATCTTTATTCACACCTGTGTATTTTGTTTTGTGTGCAGTTCATAGCCACAGAAAGGAAATAGGATATGAGTACGTACTTTCAGGTGAGGTGACACTAGTGAACAGGAAGTGTAGGCCTGAGGTATGCAGAGCAAAATATTTGATTAAGAGACATTTTTCTTTAAACCATGCACATCTGCTTTGGAATCCTTTTTCTCATTGGAGCCGCTTGATTTAATACAATATTAAATACTGGAATTTTATTTTTATGGTTTTCCTTTCATCTTTTAGATTCTTCAATAAATAAATACACACAGTGTATATTTTATTATTATTATTATTATTATTATTATTATTATTATTATTATTATTATTATTATTATTATTATTATTAAGGGTGAAGGACTTTTCCCCCCCTATAGGATTGAATTCAACACATTTCAACAACTTCCTTGTTAAGTCAATATTTTAGTCACAGGGTGTGGTGAAACCCATGTTGATGATGGTGATTAACCATGAGATTCAAAGCAATGCTCATTGCTCACTCAATATTTTTGTCCACGTGATATCAGAAAGTTCTACAAAGTTTAAGTGGGACTCAAACAGGATACTATTCATCCACATGACAGGATCTCTGTTGTTTTACAAAGGTTTATCCAGTGCTTTGCAACTCAGTACTATGATGCCAATGATTTTGACAGGAGACGCCTGTCCTGTTACTGAACAAACACTATAGCAATGATTATAGAGCTTTAACTTTTCAACAATACACTTTTTGTTTTAAGAAAAAAATATAATATACACTACAGTACCTTAAATACTATGTACTTAATCCATTGACCAAACACATTAAAGAGTTTACAGAGGTTATACATTATTATAAGTTTGAACTTATTGTTGCATTATGTCTTTATCGCACGCACGCACGCACGCACGCACGCACGCACGCACGCACGCACGCACGCACACACACACACACACACACACACACACACACACACACACACACACACACACACACACACACACACACACACACACACACACACACACACACACACACACACACACACACACACACACACACACACACACACACACACAAACGCAAGAGGGTCCCCCCCATGTAGTTTCAATTTTTGGATGCCATTTGATCCATGTTCAAACCCTGTCATACATCTATCCACCAGAGGTCAGTACAAAGCAGAGTTTAGAGAAAACCCAGAGATCAAGGGTGTTTTTGAGGCAGTAGGGATTAGGCTACCTCCTCTGCATTCCCTCCACGATTACTGCGATGTCTCTAATTATGTTGATGATATGATATTCAAGGAAGTCTTTATCCACTTTTTAAAAATGGCCACGAATGATCTCAGTACATTGAGAGTTTGTAGATCGACTATTTATTTTGCAACGCGACACCATTGTACGATAAAATATAAAATATGGCTTAAGTAGTTAAGCAATATCTCTTCATGTTTTGTCCTAATCACAGTTGTACACAGTTCATTTGGAGCAGGTGAGCTCCTCAGCATTTTGGGGCGCCACGATGATGTAATCACACTTGGCCCCCAGTAGCCTATAAAGCAAACAATAATATCAAATTCTGTTATCATTCTTTCATTTTTCTTCCTGAAACTTCTCAGGGTCTTTCTAGTCCATTGTCATTCCATTGTCATTCTCATGTCTTTGTGATCTCTGAGCCACCAGGCCTTTGTTCTTTTTGCTGACATGTGCATTATGCATACTCACGAGCTTCATGCTTTTAAGATATTACAGAGACGAGACCTGTCTCATCCATGACATGTTTGCAAGAGATACTGTGTGTGTGTGTGCGCGTGTGTGTGTGTGTGTGTGTGTGTGTGTGTGACAGAGAACACGCACGTTTGTGTGTGTGTGTGTGTGTGTGTGTGTGTGTGTGTGAATAATGGTTGATCACTGAGACCGGTGTGTGTGTGTGTGTGCGCGCGTGTGTGTAGATTGAGGATCAAAGCTTACAGGATGTTCCTTCAAAATGAGAGATGAAAGTACTAATGGTTTCAGATGAGAGAGACAGAGCACTTTGCTGCGCTTAGGCTGTGTGTGTGTGTGTGTGTGTGTGTGTGTGTGTGTGTGTGTGTGTGTGTGTGTGTGTGTGTGTGTGTGTGTGTGTGTGTGTGTGTGTGTGTGTGTGTGTGTGTGTGTGTGTGTGTGTGTGTGTGTGTGTGTGTGTGTGCGCGCGTTGCCTTGAGCCATATGATCCATGATCAGAAATCAGTATTACCCTCATTAGCCTTTAATCAGTAGAGTAGTAACCTTACAGCATTAACTGATTACCTATCTACACCCCTACAAAGACAGCTACTGTGTGTGTGTATATACTTTATGTGTGTGTGTATATATATACATATGTATATATATAAATATATATATAATATATACCACCCTGGCTTTTGTCTACTTTCTGTTCCATTGCATTCGCTGTCACTTATATTGGCTATGCGGCACAAACGTGATGTGAGTTTGGGTTGGCCAATCACGGGAGCCTATGCATACAATTTCCCGAATACACAATTTGTGCTTCTCCTCAGACCCACGGGCTGAAAAATGCAGATATTCATGATATTCGTGTTTTATCTTCCCCCGGTTCTCGGAAGCCGATGGTCCGTCTGAATTGAGTTCGGTCTCAAACTTGCCGTGTGCTGAATAGCCATTCAGCACACGGCAAGTTTGAGACCGAACGGTCGGACGCTTTCTGAGCTACGCACAGAGAGTTGGTAAATTACCTAGTATAGATAACACACATCATTTAGTGCTTTAGCGCGCATAATTTCTAATATCTGTTTAATCCTTTTCCAAAACAGAACCGAATAAGCTCAGTTAAAGACCGCATGGCGGCTAAAGCCAATTATAATGCAGTGTTGTGTCCTATAGGCTGCAGAATTAAGTTGTGCGCCATGACTATTAGCCTAGGCCTTCGTACTAAGTGATCGATAGCTGATCAACTGGCTGCAGGTTACATGCACATTAGATGCGTATCTCTCTCTCTATCTCTCTCTCTCTCTCATTTTCTCTCTAATCCTCTCAGTGAGTGAGTCTGTGGTGTTGCATGAGTGATTGTGACACACACACACACACGCGCGCACACGCACACGCACACGCACACGCACACGCACACAGACAGACAGAGGGATGGAGAGCATGAGAGAGAGAGAGAGGGAGGGAGGGAGGGAGAGAAAATGAGAGAGAGCGAGAGAGCGAGACTTGCCAAGTCCTGTCTCTCTCTCTTCTCACTTCAGTTCAGTTATCTCGTCAGCCTCAGCAGCCCACACTGCTTCCAGCTGGGGTGGGGTGGGGGGAGCCGGGCAAACACACTCCCTCTCTCTCTCTCTCTCTCCTTCTCTTTCATTCTCCCTGCATTCCTCCAGAGAAGGATTTTAACTGCAGAGCTATTTTGAAATGTGGGACTTTGGAATGGCATTAATCATTTATTACCCTTAATTGAACGTTTTTTCTTTTCCTTTAAAAGAAGGTTTTGCAGTAAGATGAGTATAGGCTAACAAGTTGTTTATTGTTGGTGTAAGTTGTATGATTTCTTGGGAGCTATGGCTTTGCAAACATCCAATTCCAGCGTGGTGGTGGGCGCATTCCTGGACTGTGTTCTGGACAAGGCGAACATCTCCTCTAATGCCAGCCTGGGAGAAGTCAATTCCACCACCTGTAGCAATGGATCTGGCAACCACAGATCTCCATCTGCACGGCAGAAAGGTAGTTACATTTCGCCTAACTCTAGGGCTGACTTGATTGATTGATTGATTGATTTATTGATTGATTGATTGAATACTTTATTAACAGTTTGCAAAAAATCACAGAAAGTACAGTTCCATACAAGGTCTGCTAAAAGGATTGAACCCAAGAAAGCACTATGGCTTGTTTCCATTGGGGTCCATGTGTATTCAATTAATCGATTATGACATTTTACCTGATGATTAATTATTTGTCACTCAAATAATTGCGATCACGATTTAATTGTGTTTCTGTCTTTGAACACTGGAATATATGAGTGAAAATTACATTTCTGTTCGGCTTTTAGGATTTGAGGTTGCACAGGGAGGATATGACAAATAATCTAAACATACAAAGAAATGATTGACATATTTTATAACTAAAAAAAAATAGCTGTTGTGAGCTTGTAGATCTGCTATTTCCACACATTTTTTTCAACATGGAAACGATTATGACGATTATGCAAAATAATTACGATTATCTCAAATTAATTGTGACAGGCCTAACTGAACTCCAACATTCTCTCCTAAACTATTCCTTATCAAGTGGCCTTACACAGCCGCTGACACAGCTGTCTTAATTAGTTAATTAGACCAGTTTAAAACAGAGTGGTTTTGGCCGGCTTAAAAAAGAACATATTTTCTATCGATTACTCACACCATGGAGACTTGAATTCATGGATATTTTTTGTTTTTTGACGCATTCCTAAGCCAATAATTTGACGACCGGCAGCGGTTCCGGTAGGAGACACAAGAGTCTCCTTTAACGAAATCCTAGATAATGCTGTCTATTGGCCAGTGGTGGAAAAAGTATTCAATATTTTTTACTTAAAGGGATATTTCTCAGGCTTTTGTCAGCCCCCCAGACAGTTTTTAAGTTGCTTGATTCAGTATTTAGATATTTGATATTCATTTTATCAGACACGCCCCCTTCCTATACAAACCCATTGTAACTTCAAACTCCATTTTAACCATGATAGATTCATCAGAAACATCCGTCCTTGGTTATGGTGACTGATATTTTCCTTCTAATACGTGAGGAGACCGTGTCTTTTTCAATTACTTTTTTCATATATTTTTAATATTTTTTGGGGAAAATGAAAACAATTGTAATACAATAAAATAAATGAAAAAACACGGCCCCCTCACGTATTAGGAGGGCAGGATGAGTCACCAGAACCAAGGACGGGTGTTTTTGAAGAATCTAACATGTTAAAAATGGAGTTTGAAGTTATAATGGGTTTGTATAGGAAGGGGGCGTGTTTGATAAAATGAATATCAAATATCTAAATACTGAATCAAGCAACTTAAAAACTGTCTGGGGGGCTCACAAAAGCCTGAGTAGACGATAAAATGACCAAATCTTTTTTTTGAAAGTGAAATATCCCTTTAATCTTAAAATGTTAATATATATATTTGATTGCTTTCATTAGGGCTATTATGATGTTATACACATAGGTCAACCACCCACTTCTTCCTTTAAATTATGCAGCATGGAGCTGACAGGTCCATGCATACAGGTTCTTCTGTGATCTATGATACCTATAGGCTATTGATTTGCATCGTGAATATGTTTGAACTATGTGAACTTTTGCCTTGTTAAAAAAAGATGATCTACATCTCTTGAGGCTATGCTGATTTCAATATTGATCTATTGGCTGATAGTCGTGTGTGTGTGTGTGTGTGTGTGTGTGTGTGTGTGTGTGTGTGTGTGTGTGTGTGTGTCTTACATTCATTTCACTGTTTAACATTCAACTTTAATGTCCAAAATAACATCAGTGCAATGAGACAGTATAACTTCATTGGGAATTTTATTATAATACAAATAGAACAATTTCTAAATGACCTCAAGTATCTTTTTCGGCATTATGTTCTGTAAAAAAAAGGTTAATGCCATATATGTCGATCTGTGATACTGTAAGTTGAAATTGCCTTATGGAATTCGCCTCATGGTCCGTTGCACTAAGTCTAGATTAGATGGTTTAAGTGGTTAAAAATGCTGCAGCTGTTCGAATATATACATTTTTCTTATTCTGGTTGTTGGACTTGATGTCAAAAGAGGCCCAGAAATGGACTCCATTCCACTGTGTGTCAAAACAATGGGATTGAAAGGAAAGGTTGCATACATACTGTATGCAGTCAGTGCTATGGCAACTAGCGGCTTAGACTCTTGACTGTTGCCTTCCATCAGTGGATTAGGAAATGAGGTCTACATGTGGGTGATGGTCCAGCTATTGCTCACTGCTGCTGCTGCTGCTGCGGTATAGAGGAATTCTCAAATCTTCCCTCACTAAATAATTCACAGGCATTCCCCCTTCACTCGTGCATTTCCTTTATTGACCTTATATGTGATACGTGTAGGTCTTCCACTGCACAGCATTGGCAGTGGACTCCGTGCTTCTTAGCAGTACCTTGAGGGCAATGAAATCATGCAGAGGAGAAATCAACCGGAGACCACAAACTATT
The DNA here is from genome assembly GCF_963280865.1 of Gymnoscopelus braueri. Taxonomy (NCBI): domain Eukaryota; kingdom Metazoa; phylum Chordata; class Actinopteri; order Myctophiformes; family Myctophidae; genus Gymnoscopelus; species Gymnoscopelus braueri. The sequence continues at coordinate 25,329,523 of NC_137626.1, read as the reverse complement.
ACTGGTTCAACCTCTTTATTTGGCCTTTTCAGACATGTGTGGAATACACAGTACAATCCTTAACTTGAGAGTTTACAAATGTAATCAAATGGACCCATTTGCTTACATTTGTAAACTCAGAGTTACAAATGGACTAAATTAACTCTGGGGATTGTACTGCGTATGTGCATACTTATTTCCAAGTGCACACAAACAGATTCATCATTGTGCGCTTGCACACATGTCTCTCTCTCTCTCACACACACACACACACACACACACACACACACACACACACACACACACACACACACACACACACACACACACACACACACACACACACACACACACACACACACACACACACACACACACACACACACACACACTGCTTGGCAGCAGAATAATTCATTTTGTAGTTCTCTTTCTCACTTGAATCCCCAGTGGACCCATATGCTTATTTTTATTAGCTGATGTAGCCATGTTCCTTCAGGCCAGATAGTGTAAGTAAGCAAGTCCAGTGCTGCTGTGTTGCCATTACTGTATATGTCACTCATTATTCACTGGTGCCAAACAAGGGTGAGAAATGACTGTAGCACAGCACCAAGGTCCTTCAGTTGGTAGGGGACTGTTAAAAAGCTTTCGCACACCTGAATAGAACATCTCTGTGACAGCGGTGCTGCAGACTCCCAATTTTAAGCCGTTGTCTGAAGACTCACCTCTTCAGACTCCACCTCTCCCCCGGCCCCTAGCACTTCACTCTCCGTGTACCCCTTCCTGCTGCCTCGATTGACGATAGTGGCTGACCAAGATATGGCTACCATGCAGACATATCTTGGTCATTCGTTCTAATGTTTTTGTTACTCAGGCTTGTTTTTCTTCACCACAATGTAATTTAGATAGCATATTATTTAAACAGATGCTAGGCTCCACCTGGTATCCTATATAGTTTAAATGCACAGATAAGTATTTTGATAGTACAGTATATTGTTTAGACTGCATGCAACATTCTTGGTTTACCTGTGATCCTAGTTTCCTGAGGCACTACACTGTCTCTTTGCATACAATTTGCATTTTATGTATGTGATTACGTTGCTTATTGTAAGTCACTCTGGATAAGAGCATCTGCTAAATGCCAAAATTGTAATTGAAGGTGTGTGGCAAGGCACGAAATGAACAAAGAACAGTACAATACCCACACTGCCCGACTTGCATTGTACAATAGCAAAGTTTAATGAGAGAGACGCAACGTTTTGGTCACAAAAGACCTTCATCAGGCATGAATAATGGGCAATTTAAGTTTGTAGGGGACAAAACGTCAAATAAAAAGAAATATGGAGCTGGAGTGTCCTCTCCTCGGGGGACCTCAGTGCCACTGCTGCCATGGTTTATAGATGTTATAGTCTAATAATTATTGTAGCAATATGCTGCCGAGACTTTCTCATTAGTCCCACGCCTCTATAGTCCACGGATGGGAGATGAAGTCTTCAGTCCTTGATTGGCTGCCATGCAGCAGCACTCATCAGACTGATAGCTTTGTGTTGATCCGCTGAATTTAAGAGAATTGTTTTAGTTAACTTTAACACACTAATCTACCGTGGAACCATTTATTTCTATTTTAATGGAGATGTAATCATGTTCCATGTCTTCCACGCATCATTCCAAGTTCTATGTAATGTTCCATGTACCATTCTACAGTATATATTAAATGCTGATCATGCACTATTCCATGTTCCATGCACCATTCTATATTCAATGCATCATTCCATGTTGCATGTATCATTCCATGTTCCATGCGTCATTCCATGTTCCATGCATCCATGTTCCATTCATTGCCATGCGCTGATCTATAATAAACTAATGATAAAGTTTATCATAAATCATTAGCTTCATGCCACATTCCATATTTCATGTTTCATGTCACAGTCCATATGCTCCATCCCTACATGTTCCTCTCTATTATTGTACCTTCGGATAGGAATAGCTGTTGAGTTTATTGTCTGAGTGCTACAGTATGTGTGTGATTTGTTTCCTCCCCCTTGTACTGCTGTGCTCGCTACTGATTTTTGTTTATTTTACTGGTGGTCTAGGAGGACAGTGGTTTGGACCCCAGGGGTTAAGGGGTTTCCAGGGGGTCCCCAGCTAAATCAGCAGTAGTTTAATTTCAGTATAATTCACTTCAAATTATTACAATACAATAAATGTATGAGTGACTTAATAATGACAACAACTAATATTAGTTGTTATTTAACATGTTTCAAATATACAAATATATTTATCATGTAGCTATGACATTTAGAATTGATACATTTAAACTCTGTGCCACTCTTCACTCCAAGTTGCTCTGTGTGAGAGCATCAACACAGTGACTGAAATGTGAAAAAACATTGTCATCACTAACACTCATAATACTTAATCTAATGTGATATGTGACCGTCAGCAGAATCCTCACCATCTTTCATATACTGTACATCACATTACTATAATCACATTTGTCCTTAAAGTAGGAGTCAGCGAATTGAGGTAGCATTTGAACTACTGTATTAGCTGAAGCATTTATTGTTGGTCCACCACGCGAGCCCAAGCTGTTGCATACATGCTGATGCAGAGTGGCACTTCGCTGAGCTCACACTGTCAGGATAATCCAGAGCATTCATTTAACTTGGATTTTTTTTTACTGAGTGTGCGCCTGAGATGAGTTGTCCTGAAGCAGACCTCATAACCATTAAATGAAGCAGCTCGGTTCGCTCCTCAGAGACAAGCCACTGGCCTATAGGGCTCTGATGGAGACAGAGAGAGACAGAGAGAGTGAGAGACAGACAGACAGACAGAGAGAGAGACTTTCTACTGCAGTGAAGCTACAGTATGCAGCACACCATTATGATACTAGGACATGGCTTTATAATATTGAACCAATTTCTACCGTGAGGGGTTTTGTAGATGAAATTAGCGTGTTGTTTTCCCATGTGTGCGTGCATTTAACGACGCTGCTGTCACGGCACGATCAGAGTAATCAATCAGAGGTGGATTTATTACAAATTGGGGGACAAACACAAAGTGTACAGTGCATGCACATACAGTAACGCACGTTGTTGTCTATATTTGAGCAGACACACGTAAACGCATGCATTGATATATTCACATACAAACACGTTACAAATGGACTAAATTAACTCTGGGGATTGTACTGCGTATGTGTATGCTGATTTCCGGGTGCACTCACAGATTCATCCATGTGCACATGCACACACGTCACACTACAACACACACACACACACACACACACACACACACACACACACACACACACACACACACACACACACGCGCAGAATTAATTTTGTAGTTCTCTTTCTCACTTGAATCCCCAGTGGACTAGGCCTGTCCCCGACTAAGGATTTCTATAGTCGAATCTGATTGGCCAATAGTTGCCTATATAGTCGACTAATAGTCGACTAATCCAAAAAATATATATAGATTTAGATAATAAATAGATTTGTTTAATGATTTTTTTTGTGGTATGATTCGACTGCGATTGGCAGTCGAATCAGTCTGATTCGACTGCCAATCTCTCAGTCGAAGTCAGTCGACTTCAGGTCTCGTCTCTGTAATATCTTAAAAGCATGAAGCTCGTGACCCCCCCCCCCCTCCCCCCCCCTCATGGCGCACTCTGAGAGTTTGACGCCGCTAAACGAAACCGCTTGAGCCGTTTGCAATGCTCATTCAGCCATGCAAGGGCTCTATTGATCTGAAATGTCCTTCATAAGAGTCTGGGGAGAGGTGGCGTGTAGTGTATCCACAGCTGAGGAGGTGAAACTCATATTATTATTCTAATGTCGATGAAGAGGAAAAACTCTTTTGCTCAACATTTGATAAATATTGTGTTGGTTATGTTTTTTTTGTGGTGGGACGAACGAAACCACTGTACCTTGAGACTTTGTATCTGAATCCAGACCGGTGTGAGCTGGCTTAGATCTCTCACACAGTGTCTTTTGTTGAAACTTGCAGTGTCCTTTACCCTCCTCCTCCTTTCTTTATCTGCAATGACAGTGCTGTCTGGAATATCTGGGGTGAGTAGAGAGGATTCTTGGGCACCCATGGTGTACGAATGGTGTCCTGCCCATGAGGAGTTGAGCAATGAGCAGGACTGTAGGCATTAGCGAGTGGTGTAGCTCTATAGGACAACAGAGCCAGGTACGGAATGGATCCTTTAGCTTTCTTTAGCAGTGTTTTCCCTGTCTGGACGTGGCATTCCGCCAATCCGCCTCTCCATTACTTTGAGCCTCGAGCGAACCTAGGGCTGCTAGTGACGTGGCTGAACCCGTAGGCTGCTGCAAAGTCATTAAACTTGTTGACTGGAATAATTGGGACCATTGTGGCTGAGAATATTGATTTGAGATCACGTCCTCGGATCGTGTGGGAGTTGCAATCTCCACAAACCTTGAATAATAGTCCACTACTAGTCGGTAGTTGTCATGGTTGAGTGTGAATAAATCAGCACCTACTTTTTGCCATGGTCTCTCTGGGAGCTCACTGGACATCAATGGCTCCACAGGATTGGCACGTTGTTTGATGCCTGTTTTGAAAATTTTCACCAGCTCGTTTAATTGGCTGCTCAAGCCAGGCCACAGTCTCTCTGGCCCGCTCTCTGCACCTGGCATCCCCTGATGTCCCTCGTGTAGTGCATCTAGGACAGAGTCTGGAGCCCATGAGCAGCAGTCCATCTTGAGCAGTAAGTATGGCTCTATCTGGCCAGTATGCTTTCACTGGGCCTGTGATCTGGCTGCGTTCAGGTACCTACTTTATTATACAGATGTTTCGACCTAAGTAGGTCTTCTTAAGGGCATGTCATAACGAGAAATTAACCTCACAGTTCTCTCGCACGCACGCACACATGCACACAAGCACGCTCTTCCATTAAAAATCAATCAGTCGTATTTAAACATAACAGGAAAAAAAGAGATGGCAATGAAACTTTGAACTTGCTGTCAGCTGTAATCAATAATTAACTTGGAGTGACAGAGCCACAGAGGCCACGTGTGCTCTATTAGCCAATGGCAACCGATGTGGCCGATGTTTGGGCTCCAGGGGCGGTTCCAGGGACGGGCTCAGCCTAGCGTCGATCATATTTGTACAATGTCTCACAACTCAAGCAGGTAAAGTCTGTAATGGTGTTACTTTTTTCGCTCACTTTATGTGTAACTATTTGTTTACCTTTCTCTGATTAATTTGGCTATAACATCAGTGGTAGGCAGCTGCTGGCAGTGTAAAAACTACTGTCTGGATACACGTGATTGTTGACCCACTAGAACCCATGATATTTTCTAGTAAAGCTTACCAGAAGATCACTGCTACTTTGCATTCTCCCGACAAGTTTACATTTCTTGAAAGCACAACACAACAACACCCATTGCCATACCGGCTAACAGCCTGTAGATAACATCCGCATCCACCTGAAATGTCAGACATGTAAAATATGTTATCTGGTTCTTCAGTTCAAGGCACAAAACATCACACCAGGTGTGCTGTTTCTTATCTTCCACTCAACTGTGACACCTTGTATGGCATGTGGTTATTATGTTACTGTCAGAATTCCAAGCTTTCAGAAGCACCACAGCACAAGAGCGGTCTTCAATAATTACAGTACAGCCTTTAACTCCGCTTGCAGGTGTGGGCCCATTGTTTGCACATGAATGTAATTGTAGATAGCAGGTTGGACAGATTTTTCTTTTTCATTTATTTTGTAAATAATTGAGTCTACTTTCCTCTTTGTTTTGTTTTCAGACTTGATAGAGCAGTGGTTCTCAATATGGGGTCCAGGGACCTTATACCACGGGACCATGGGACCCATATGGTTCCATTTGATTCCATTTGTACACTCTCAGAGTTATGGGGGTCCTTGAAATTATAACGTTTGGGAACCACGATAGAAGACTGGAAGGGAAGATGTCTTTTTCTCTTGACTGCTTCAAACGGTCATCTCACTGCTGAAATTAGGATCAATCTCCTCCTCCTCTGCCCCTTCCTTGTGATTATGAATCATAATTAGTTCTATGCAGTTGGTTCGAATGATTACAACACCAATGCCCTACAAGTTTTCTAACTTAAGGATTGATGAAGCAAAGTATTTTTTTTACTGCTTCGAAGTAACACAATTTAACTTGCGTGCTTTGACAGGGTCTCAAGGGTAATTGAATATGCACTGGGCTTGTTTATATGCTGGAAACGGGCTCTTTCCAACTTTTATATTTAAAAAGGAAAGTGGAATCAATATTGGCATCTTGGGATTCCATTGCGGGAAGGACTAATTGAGTTGAATTGTGCTGACTGTAAGTGTACGTCCCCTCATTAAACTGATCAAATGCGATACGCGGTCTGCGTGTGCACACTGGACACTATGTTAAATAACTGTATGATTTTTTTTTAGCCACACTTTGGTACTATATATCACAGACTACACTTGTGTAGTCTACAAGCTCACAATGCACCACGATGCAACGCGTTGTGAGTTTGTAGATCAACTATTTTTGCCGCTCAACAGTATCGTAGATTGTACGACAAATTAGGAAACGGGCTCAACCACATGAACCCAAACGTCCCTATTCTGGGCATGTCATAAATGGTGTATATTCAGTGCAAATAGGTGAACATTCTGCAAAACAGCAGATCTACAAGTTCACAATGCATTGCAACTCAACATGATGTGCTTGTTGTAGATCAGCTATTTTCGCTATTTGACGTACAACGAAGTATAACGTTTTTAAGTGGTTAGGTAGTTAATTCAATAAAAGGAAACAACAAAAATATTATACATATCAAATTGTCATCGATATGTTTTACACAACTTTCCAATCTGTCAAATCTACAGTATATCTAAACTGTGTTGGTCACGTTAAAATCTATAATGTACAGTATGTGTTGATATGATGTGTATCACAACCAGTTATCCTACAAGTTAATGCTGAACAAGTCTCGAAAACAGTCACTGTCGTATCAGTCATTCAACAGAGAGTGTATTCCTCGTTCCTTGACAAAAATGCGTTCAAATGGACGAGGCTTTTCCGAGCACTATTGATTGGCTCGTTGCAGGCTACAAGACTTGTCATCACAGCCCCTAAACTATGTGGATGGATCTGGGGAATTAGTGAATTCAGCCACCGTTTGATTAGCTCTGACAATATGGAGGAAGTTGGCTGAAATCTTCTGTCCTGCTCCATGATCAGACACGGAGGGAATGGCAGTATTATGTGACTGGCAGCAGAACACCTTATCGTGTTGCAGAAATTCAAGACGCGAAGCAGAATTGACATGTTGTCTTGAGTATGTGCCCGCAGGGACATAGCAGCCCTCTATTAGTCTTTTAAATTAGAGTGCCAAGTTTACATAAACATGTCCCCAGTAAACAAATCAACAGAGATCATAATTTAGATAGTAGAGTCTCGTAATGAAAATAAGCTGTCAATCGCTTTAATTAAGCACGTTCAACCTGGCTTCCCTATTTTGGGCATGTCTTTATAGGTGATCTTTTGTAGACGCGTGGCACAATGTGTGCGGCATCACAATTCGTTGTGAGCTTGTAGATCTGCTACTTTCACTATTCGTAGTATGATAGTATACAGTATATAGGGCTTAAAGCTACACTATGTAACTTTTAGTTTGACCTGTCTTTCTGGTAGTGTATGTTTGCAGCACAATATTACTATAACTTCTGCAGTGGTTGCAGTTGGTCTCCCTGCTCTTCTATTGAGACATTTAGATCCTGTGGTCAGGTAGACCCACTACTGGTTGACAAGTGGTACTGCCTTGAGGTCAAATTGCAATGTATCCCCTGACCAAGCAGGTGTGCTCTGTTAGCTCTATTGTGTGTTAATTTAATTAAATAGCTAATATTAGTTGGGTATTAGGTCAGAATGTCAGCAATTGTGCAGGGGACCTGTGTTCAAGTGTTAGAGATATGAAAGTTACAGAGTGCAGTGTCACCAGAAACACCTTTATTTCAATACAATTACCACTTTTTTTCAAAGCAAAAGCTAATTTCTACCATTCGGTAATGTGTAAATGACAATAAAATATGCAGGAAAGAGTAAAAATCTATCAAGCTGTTTGTGTTGGGAGAAATTATATATATTTTTCCAGACTCATAGATTGTTTGTTTGTTTGCTTTGCTTTGGGGCTGACTGTTCTGAACTAGATAAATGGTCCTGTAGGATGACCTCGAGTTTGTATTGCCACTGTGCCATAGCCGGTTTCCTGTGTCCCCAGATGACATCGTTGAGTCAAGTGTGACCGTTCAACTAAAGAATATGACATGAGTGATGTGTAGTGAAGTATAAATTAGCCATTCTAAAAGTTCTCCCTAGTTTCCTATCTATTGGTTGAGCAGTTACACATTAACCTACAGGGTAAAGTGCTTCTGCTAAATTTCAGAAAATTTGTTTCTGACGTGAGTAAACTTTTCAGGGAGTGCTTATTTCAAGTGTCAGTGCTCTTCAGCTATCAGTGTCATAACGGAATATCCGGAGAATAATTCCAAGACACTTTGACTCTGAGGAAAAATATGATTGCCTCAACATTTATTGAGGCAAATGGCTAAATAACCTGACATTTAAATTAAGTTTCAAGATGTATTTATTTATTTTATTTTATTTCATTTCTTTAAGTAAAACAGTGAAATGAAGTGAACCAGGTCGCTAAGCTCTGATTAAAAACATAAATCAAATGCTGGCTCCCTTTGCTTTGAATTCAAATAACCTTCAATGGGGTTTTTTCCACCACCTACTATTTAATGACCCTTTTAACAATTTATGATTTTTTCAGGATATGAATTAACTATATAAGTCACACTGTTTTAGCTGGCCCAAAGGCGAGGTTCGTTGTTGGCCCCATGTCGTTTGTGGGAACTGGGTTTCAGCTGCCTGGATAGGGACAGGTTGCAACCAAGATCACTTGACTATAACCACAAGTTCCTTGTTAAAGACCACAATGGAAATAAGCTGTCTTGCTTTATTGTGTTTTATCCTTTTGACAGATATACAAATACATGTTTAAGTAAGCAATTAATCAAATCAATAAATCAGTGCTAACCCCACAGCAAAATCCTGAGTGTTAACACATTGATTGCCAAGAACGAGTTAACTCGTTTTTACTCGTTTTTAAAATCCATCACTTGATTGCCAAGATCGAGTTAACTCGTTTTTAAGATTTTTTTTTTCTTCAAAAAATAAATAAATAAAATAAAATATTTTTATTTTATTTTTTGTTTTTTTATTTGACCCAAAGACCAAGGAGATATGATTTTCAGTACTCAGTACAAAGGTGGTGGAGCACTAAAGTTCATGACTGTAATATAGCTCATATCTGATCTTACACACAGATTGTCACTTATTGAGCCAAGAAAGCAACAAGACAAGCTTGTTCTGAAGACACAATTAACCACTTAAACCATCTAGACGTAGTAAACTGGACCTGAGTTTGCTCTTTACTTGGACCGCTTTTTTACGTACTCTAGACCAGGGGTCTTCAACAGGGGGCATAAAAGTTTAATCTGCAACACATTTGTATACAATATGTAGTGGGGGTACCCTGCTTTCGTCCCTCTCTCAGCTAAGGGGTCCTTGGCCGTTGAAGACCCCTGCTCTAGACCAAATCTCTGAGTCAAAAATAGCCGATCTACAAGCAACACATTGCGACGCGTTGTGAGATTGTAGATCGGCTACTTTTGGCTAATGTTCCCCCCAGAATGTTGATGCTGGGGTTCATGTGGTTAAGAAACCTGGTTGCCAGTTGTGACACAATGTTTCAGCACCAAGGACAGCACTGTAAGTTGCGCTACATGCATCGATTGGCAAATGGTTCAGCGCTACCACTGATGGACAGCAACAGACCATGCACATTTTGACCATTCCTTTTTTTAAATACCCAAGAGAGCAAAGCAGAGCATCCGCCTGTCTCAGTCTCTATGTAGTCATTATGTTTGTAGTTAAGCCATTGTCAACGCCACAGATTCAGCAGTAAATGCCAAGAGATATAACGCACACACTGTACAGTGCAACGGTGGAATGACGAGCTACGTTGCAGTTGACAAATTAGTTGTGGTTTTGTAGAACAGTTTTTGTTACAGCCTAGTCAAAGAATACAATGATAAAACAGACACACAGTGTAAGCAATATAGACACATCAAGCAGGGTACAGCGACAGACGCAGCTGTGCATATCTTGATAAGATAAGCAACACAAGCTCGGATCGATTCCAGGATAAACTTAAATCCAATTATACATCCATTTTGCCATGTTTTATATTGTGTAAAATAAATGTTTTTCTTTTGGTTGGTATACCACCTTATGGGCCCCTATTGAGCCATGGGGCCTGGCGCTTTCACCCTTTGCCCTTGTGGTAGCCACTACTGAGCATATCGTATCTAACATAGTTTACCTCTAACATCGTGCATGCTCTATCTATCTGTGTATCTAACAGTGCAAGTAATCAAGTAATAATAAAAGGATTTTTATCTTGGCACCTACACCATGGACTTCCTTTACAAGTGAGCTGGACAGTCATTGGGCCTCATTCACTAAGATGTTTGTTCGTAAATGGTGTCTAAATAAAGTAAAGGTGTGTATTTTCTCTAAGCACAATCTGACGTGCGATTCACAAAACGGGGTGTAAATCTCTGATTATGTGCGGATCACAGGTGTTTCTCATTTTTGTCTGAAAGTCACGAGCGCGCTCCTGTGTAGATCATCCATGCCCCATTTAACACCAAAAGGCAACCGAAAAAATCTAACGTCAGACGGAAAACGTCATCACACTTCAAAATGGACAGATCTACAAGCTTATAACGTGGCGGTACGCACCCACTTGGCAAATTGTAGATCAGCGCAAGCGAGCTGCGAGTCCCTCATGCGACGGACCCACTGAATGTTAATGTAAATAGCCTACTCTCACGTGTAATGACAATAAGTAGTTAGTTTACAAAGTTTAACCTCACGCCCAAAGGCTAATAAAACTTGGAATGGATATTATATAAGCCCTTTCTACTTAACAATTGCTCACTCACCTTTGCGGAGGTAAAAAGATGATGCTGGAATCCGGCAATATTGATTTATTTTTATCAAAGCTTTATTGATTACTGAGTTGAATCTGTCCTTTGGACGAACCCTCCAATGTCCTCCATCGGAATTGGAAATGGAGTAATGGACACAGCTAGATTTCATCCATACTGTATCCTCTTCAGATGGTAAGACTGCGTTCGTGTGATGTGGTCAATATCATAAATTAATTGCATGACATTGGAGTTAGCGTGAAAAACCATTAAGCGAAACTGTGTCAACACTTGCACTGGCGTGTTTTGCAACGGCAAACACGCCGAGGGAACTAATAATTCAGCTCTAAATGCATCAACTGAAAAGAAATAAAAATCAGTTGAATTTGCTTGTCTATAATATGCATACAAGCATCGTTTGATATATTTTTCTTTTCTTTGTGTTTGACAAATATTGGGCACTTAAATATTTAATTTGAGGTTGGCACTTTTGTAATTGATTTTGTATGAAGAATAAGGAATTCTAATGACATACGCAAGCTTTGGTAAGTCTGCCTCCGAGCAGATGTGAGAAAGAGTGGACGTCCTTCAAAATTCACGGACAAAAAAAGATTGATGAATCAGACTCGTAACGTGAGAATTTGCGTAAATGCCGGTAAGTACAAAATATGGACGTAAATGAGCTTAGTGAATGAGGTCCATTGTCTTTTAATTATACGTATTGTAGCAAACACAGGGTACATCAAACAGTGCATACTTTATCAACACGGTTTATGAAATGATAGTTCCACTGCTGGCTGAGCCCGGTTGTAAAATCCTTCTATAAATGCATGAAATCTCTGTGTGCATGTGTATCTGTCCCTCGCGAAACTCGAGAGTTTACAGTGATTATAGAGCAGCTAAAGGGGTTGTAACAACGGCCCTTAGCTGTTATAAAATTACTGTAAACAACGTCCTCGTGGGGCTTACTGCTTTAGTACATCTAACACACTGCTGTTATGCAAAGTAAACTCATTACTTGAACTGTGTCTCTCATCTAAATGGACTTCTTCTGCATAGCACACACTTATGACCTTGGCCTCAAATTAGCATCACATTGCTCTTTGGCAATTCTTCTTTCCCATAATTGTCCGTTTTACATCCAAGTAACAATTAAATGGAAACCAATGAATTTAAATACCAGATGAAATCAGGGATGCACCTATCTTTGCACAGTCCATTGGATCAAAAGAAGTGAAAATCAAAGCACAATCGGAAGTTTAATCAAACAAAGGTTTGAGCTCAACATTGATCTCAACATTTCACATTTCACATTTAGCATTGAATATTCATTTAAAGTTGACTGGGGGTCCCACATGGCTCTATACTTAGTCTGATCCTTTTTTCCATCTACAACACAAATCTGTTTGCAGAGAATAGCTGATCTATAAGCTCCCAATGCATTGCAATTCGACATGTTGTGACTGAGCTTGTATATTGCCTATTTTCGCCCAATACTCGCCCCCAGAATAGGGACGGTGGGGTTCTGTGTGGATATGAAACAAATATAAATGTTGCATGTTGGTTGTAACCTGGTTAAATTTCCCCAGAAACGGGGTGCGAGTGTAAGGTGTTTTGGAGCCTCTCTTCTGCAGCCTGATGGTGCTGGAACCCATGCCGTTTTAGAGTTCACCTACATCACTCTTTTTAATCAGAGGGTATCAGTCTCAGCTCGATACTCGAGAGTATCTTGTCAGATACTCTCATCCTCAAACGCTGGAGCTCTGAAGGGTCAGTGTGAGAGAGCAGAGCATCCCTAAAGCCCTCGGGGTCTCCTGTCTCACATGCACCGTCTCCCTGTAATGTTTCTCATTTAATCTTTCTGTCTTGTAAGTAACAATTAGAAAGCAAAGTTATAGAAATCTGTAGTTTTGTTGGTCTTGTCAAGTGCAGATGCGATACTGTAATGTGAGAGCAGAATTATGATTCTCTGCGCATTCACTCAAGGTTGAGTCCAGTCTCCCAGGTCGATAACCATGCACGTTCTCTTCAGTTAATGTCCATATACAGTACAGTTCTCTTTCGTTCATATCCATACACTCATAGTACATTCTCTCGAGTTAATGTTCCTTTGATCTGTTCAGACTAATTCTTCTCTTCTTTACACACACACACACACACACACACACACACACACACACACACACACACACACACACACACACACACACACACACACACACACACACACACACACACACACACACACACTTCTCTCTCTCTCTCCATCTCTCTCCGTCTCTTTTTCTTTCAGAGTTGGACTCATTGTAGATCTTAAAGATCCACAATGAGCTAATGAAAAATGCATGAAAGCATGAATGAACATTAACCTCTATCTCCCTCTCTTGCAGATACGGGCTCAATTCGCATCCTGCTCTACTCTCTCATCTTCCTCCTCAGCGTGTTCGGAAACCTGCTGATCATCGTGGTGCTGATGCTGAACAAGCGCATGCGGACCGTCACCAACTCCTTCCTGCTCTCACTGGCCGTCAGTGACCTGATGATGGCTGTCTTCTGCATGCCATTCACCCTCATCCCCAGCATCCTGCAGGATTTCATCTTCGGAGCCGCCATGTGCAAGATCTTCACCTATTTCATGGGTAAGAAAAGAAGAACGTTTGGGGCTTCTCGATAGCCAAGTGGTTAGGGGGCGCAGGATGAACATGAGCAACACGAGCGCAAGATGGCCTGTTCAGCAAGTCCCTGGTTTGATTCCCTGCCGGCTGGAGCATTTGCTGTGTCATTCCCCTACTGTCTCTTCACGTTTCCTGTCTCTCTCCAGTGTCTCTATCAAAATATAGGCTAATAATAATTAATAAATACATTTCACAAGCCAAATAGGATTTTGTAGCTGTCGGCATCACAGTTACTTTTCAGGAAATGGAGAAGTTCTTGTTAATACTTTTCATTGGTTTATTATAAAACCCACAGACAGACTTAACAATTTTTCAACCTGACGTCCCTATTTTGGGCATGTTATTATGGGTGAAAACTTTCAAATATTTTCAAAATATTTCAAAACTTTTAGTAGTTTGGAAAAAAAAGCTTGTCTGTTTTCGCTTCTTTTGTGACACTGTCATGCGAGTACAAGTGTGTAACCCCTTTCCTCACTATAAAGGGCCAAAAGTCTCATATAATAAAAACAGGATCCTGTGTTCTCAGCTGTTGGTGTTGAACTGGCTGATTCACCTAGTTTACCAGTACTAATGCAGGCTTGAGTTGATAGCAACAGAATACTTATGGTGCAGTGCCTCCACTGGAGATTACTAACCCATAAACTATGAGCTTTCTTTGTATTCCCCAGAAAAATGTGAATAGTTAGTAACAGTACCAAAATTGACAACCTCAGAATAGTAACAATAAAGTGCTCAGGACCACCATATAAACGGAATAACAAACAAAGGGATTTATTCCGTTTCTGTTGTATGAGTGGATGTGTGTGGGTGTGTGTGTGTGTAATGTTTGACAGCAATAACTGTTTCAAAACAGTTGACAATAACCAAATTAAAGATTTAACAAACCTCTGCATATAAAGCCAATAACACTTATTAACCTTGAAATAACTTACCCTTCTTCAGGGATATACCAAACCAACACAAAAATAGTGTGTGTGTGTGTGTGTGTGTGTGTGTGTGTGTGTGTGTGTGTGTGTGTGTGTGTGTGTGTGTGTGGAGAGTTCACAATTCACAGCTCACTCAGAGCAAATGTTCAATAACACTAATACCAAGCGCTTGGATTTTGTAAAACGGTGGGGCCCATACGTTGGTGCACAAAATCAAAGAAGATAAGAGAATACAAAAACTCCTTAGCAACACGTTCAGTCAGTGTCAGATGACTCCTCCTCCTTTTACTCACGGCTCCCCGCGAGTCACGGCCAAGTTCACAAGGGCTCCAAGGGCTTGAATGAATGAGCAACACAGTATATTCCACAGGATATATTCCACCGCGGCAGCGTTGACGCGCGACCCGTCGGCGACTCCTCTTCTCCACCGGTTGTCCCGTTTAAGCCCCGGTTAACGTGAACGTCCCCGAAAAACAAACATGTAAACAAAACACCGGACCCGTCGATTCTTCCGAGACGAGACTGAACTGGAGAATAGTTTTTAGCGAGGCACTAGACTTACAAACAAAATAAGATAAGACAGAGAATAACTTGTGCCAATACTGTGAATGTCTTTCAGTTTACAAAACCCTCGTTTTCTTAAAGAAAGTGGCTCTTTCCCTCGCAAACCACAATCAGGATATTCACACTCTCCTTCTCTTTGGCGCGTTAGAAAACAAGGAAGTCTTTCCATATGCCAACCCCCTCGCACTGATGCCACATTGGCACAAAAACAGGCACCAGTAGGCAGGAAGTATTATTAGCAAAATAAAAGCTGAAGTTAACCAACGCTGCATTGCTGAGAGAAAATAAATAATAAACATATATGCCACATATTCATTTCCATTCATTTCCTATATTTAGCAGGGCTCTACATTCTCCCCCCACCAAATTTCAGCATGCCCCCATGCTGGCAACATGACATAGAACCAAAGTTAACCCCACGTAACTTAGATGACTGGTACATCAGTTTTTTTCTTTAATGCTTCCCTTGACATACACAACTTACATTTAGCAAAAGAGTTACACCACCAAGTATGACAACTAGTGTAGTGTTCAGGGAAATGTAGTGTGTGTGATGTGGGTAAGTGAACAATATGCGTCGTCACTACAGGCTCTATGCATGGCTCTCCTAGCTTTTCATACGTGAATCGTTCTGCTGGCTTCCTGTCTCTCTCTGATTTCCTTAATTTAGGTTCTGAGTTCACTATAGTAGGATCCGTTGCAGTGTTGGTACTTTCAATAGGGCATTCCTGTTCTACTTCCCTTTCTTCACCGGCATCTACTACCTCAGCACTATCTTCTATTAAAGCAGATAGATCTTCTGAACATTCTGAGACCCTGGGCACTTCTGGGGCAGATTTAGCAGCATCAGACTCTATCACCTCCGGGTCTGTCTGATCACATATTTCCAGAGTGTCAATGACCACGTCCTCTAAATAACACCCATACTCAGACTCTGAATCTGAAGAGTGCTCCAGGGGTACATTAATGGCGGAGTCAACTTTGTGATCATCCTGAGCTTGTCTCCTTTCCTTGGCCTTCCTGCGCCTGAACGTTCTTTTGGTGGGAGCAGGCTCTGGGTCAACTTCAGGACTTAATCTGACTCCTTGGCCCAAAGGCAGAATATGATTCCGGTGCATGACCTTGACAGGTCCTGACCCATCCACAGGCTTCAGACGATAGACCGGGAGATCAGATAATTGCCCCTCAACCACATACAGAGTTGGACTCCAACGATCAGCAAGCTTTTGTTTACCTTTCAGGCCGAGGTTTCGAAGGAGGACGTTATCCCCAGGATTCAAGCAATGGTACCGCACTCTCTGGTCATATCTCTCTTTGTTACCTTGGTTCATTTTAGCGGCAGTGGATTTAGCCAGCTGGTATGCTGCTTGGAGTTCTTTCTTCATCTTAGATATGTATTTCAGGTGAGAAGTCGTTGATGGTCCATCTGCTGACACTCCAAAACAAACATCCACAGGTAACCTGGCTTCCCTTCCGAACATGAGGAAGTATGGGGAATAGCCGGTAGCCTCATTTGGGGTGCAGTTATATGCATGTACAAGATGAGTGATATGCTGACTCCATTTGGACTTCTGACTGGGTTCAAGAGTTCCTAGCATGTTCAGAAGTGTTCTATTGAAACGTTCGGGTTGAGGATCACCTTGTGGGTGGTAGGGTGACGTCCTTGATTTCCTCACTCCTAACATGGTCAGCATCTCTTTCACCAACTTGCTTTCAAAATCACGACCTTGGTCGGAATGTATGCGAGTCGGAACCCCATAGTGAATGAAGTATTTTTCCCATAGGGTTCTTGCCACTGTTATGGCCGTTTGATCCTTTGTAGGGATTGCCTGTGCATACCTTGTGAAGTGGTCCGTTATTACCAGCACGTTGCACACATTGCGGGAGTCTGGTTCTATGGACAGGAAATCAATGCATACAAGATCCATGGGGCCTGAACTGTGGATATGTGAGAGTGGTGCAGCTCTTTGGGGCAGAGTCTTTCTCTTTATGCATCGTTCACATGTCTTACAGTACGCCTCTACATCAAGCTTCATGCGAGGCCAGAAAAATCTGTCACAAACTAGGGCATACGTCTTGTCGAACCCTAGATGTCCATTGCTATCATGCAGTGACTTGAGGACAATGCTGTGATATTGCTTGGGGAGCACCAACTGTCGCCGTATACGCTGGTCAGACTGCTTAACTGTTCTGTATAGCAGACCCTGATTAATCGACAATTTCCCCCAATCTCTTTTCAGCAGTGTAATATCTGGATGGTCTGTCGATATGTAACTGGCAGGTGCCTTCTGACTGACAGCTAGCCATACTTTGCCTAGGCAGGGGTCACCTTTCTGAGCAGCCTGAAGCTCAGCTGGGCTGAAAGTGGGCAGTTGATCAGCTGCTACTGCAGTAGTGTGACAAAAAACCTTTGGAATGGCAGACACACTAGCTCCCATCGGCTCAACCATGCAGGGATAGTGTCCAGTTCCGGTGTCAATGGACATGGTCTGGCAGAGAGCCCTTACCCCAGGAACTGGAATTTCCTGCCATTCGTCATCCGGTGACGCACTATCATGTGGACGTCGGGACAGAGAGTCGGCATCAATGTTCTGTCGACCTGGCCTGTATTTCAAACTGAAGGTGTAAGTAGACAAAGCCGAGAGCCAGCGGTGTCCAGTGGCATCCAGTTTAGCTGACGTCAGAATATAGGTCAGTGGGTTGTTGTCGGTTATGACTTGTACTGGAACTCCGTAGAGGTAGTCATGGAGTTTATCGACAACAGCCCACTTCAGTGCTAGAAACTCCAGTTTGTGTGCTGGATAGTTTTTCTCAGATGGCGACAGACTCCTGCTGATGAAAGCGACTGGGCGTAGACCATCACCATGTTCTTGGTATAAAACACCACCTAAGCCGTCCAAGCTGGCATCCACATGCAGAACATAAGGCTTCTGGGGATCTGCAAACAGCAACACAGGGGCCTTGGTAAGCCGAGTCTTGAGTTCTTGAAAAGCATGTTCACACTGCTCATTCCATCGGGAACCAAAAGGCTCAGAAGGTTTGAAGTAAGTCTTGTCGGGCGAATTCGCAGCCTTACTTCCCTTTGAGTGGGAGCTGGGAGGATACCCTTGAAGGAGTTCATTTAGTGGACGACAGAGCTTTGAGAAATCCTTCACGAAACGGCGATAGTAGCCGCAAAATCCAAGATACGATCTGAGCGCCGTCACAGTTTGAGGTCTTGGCCAGGTGGCAACAGCCTCAATCTTGGATGGATCTGTCGCTACTCCATTTTGCGACACAACATGTCCAACATAAGTGACAGAAGTCCTGCCAAACTGACACTTGTCAAGTGATAGCTTTAAGCCTTCTTCTTCCAACCGGTCAAGAACTTTGAGCAGCCGCTCCTCGTGTTCTTCGAGAGTTCGCCCAAACACAATTACGTCATCCAGATACACCAACACTTCCAGAAAGTTCATGTCACCGACTGTACGTTCCATGATTCTCTGGAATGTGGCAGGGGCTCCTGAAATTCCTTGGGGCATGCGCTCGAATTGGTAAAAGCCCAAAGGACAAATAAAAGCAGTCTTTTCCTTGTCTGACTCGCTCATGGGAATCTGATAGTACCCACTCCTCAGGTCAAGCACGGTAAACCATTTACTGCCGGACAGAGAATGGAGAGCATCTTCTATTCTGGGAACAGTGTACTGGTCTGGTATCGTTCGGAGGTTAAGAGTTCTGTAGTCAACGCACATTCGAACCTTCCCTGATTTCTTGCGTACAACCACGATTGGCGAGGCATAAGGACTTCGCGATTCAGAGATAATGCCATAGTTTTGGAGGTCATGCAAGTGCTTCCGCACATCCTCGAAGTCAGCAGGCGACAAGCGGCGTGACCTCTCTCTGAAAGGTCTGGCATCTTTCAGTCTTATCTCGTGCCTTGTGCTCTTAGAGCAGCCCACATCCCACTCATGGCAAGAGAAAACCTCTTTTCTCTCCATCATTCTTTCACAGAGACGTCTCTTTGCCTCCTTTGGCATAGTAGAGGTCCCAAAATCAAAGGACTCAGGGGTCAGCTCAACAGCATTTTCAGTGGTACTTTGCGCCATTGGCAGTGGAACAGAGGCTACCGGATAAATGTGGGCTAGGGGAGTTCCACGTTTCAGGAAAATTTCTCTTGATGACATGTTTTTAACAGTCACTGTAATGCGCCTACTGAACACGACCTCAGACGGGTGAACCTCAGGTCTCACCTGTAACTCTTCGGGAGAGGAAGTATCTTTAGGCTGATCAATAAGAGCAAGCTGGTCTGTGAACTCACCAGGGAACTTGGGGAGGCCAGTGACTTTAAACACCTGTCCCGGTTTTACTGTAATCGCCTTGCGTTGGGCAAACCACACCGTTCCATGCTTGTCTGTATCTTTTGGGGAAAGGTCAGTCTGTTTAATAGTCTTGTAGGCTTCTCGGAAAACAGGGTGTATGGCCAAAGTTTTTAGGAATTCTTCCCCTGCCTGTTTTCTGCAAGACTCGAACATTGTTCTCACCAGCTGAGTGTTGGTTCCCACCAATATGGCAATGTTTTCATTTGTCACTGGGTCAGGACAGACTAGAGCCAAGGTGTCAACTGTCTGTGGCACTCCGGTTACAGTTTCAGTAAATCTGAGTTGGACAGACAGGTAACCATCATAGGGGTACTTGTGAGTGCTTAAGCCCCATATTTCAAGTTGTTCGATCGGTTGGAGAGGTAAGTGTTTCAGGTAAGAGTCATAGAAACTACGATACAGGAGAGTCACTTGGGAACCACTGTCAATCAGGGCTCTTGTGTAAATTCCTTCTATCTGCACTGGTACATCAGATGAGGGGCCCACCAGACCTGAAGGTAACTGGTTTTGGCTTCCCCTCACTGGGGGCGAACATGTGGTGGAACGAACCTCATGTGGAGCCAAGGACCGTTCCTTTACCTGGCTCCGGGGAAGTTTCCCTGCTGCCGGGACCCTCTAATCAGCTTCTGAGTCACTTTCCGCAGATCCTCAGGTTGCTGACAGTTAGTTTTAGTGTGCCCATCTTCCCCACACTGGTAGCAAAAGATTCCTGGCTGTGGAGCTCTGGACGTTCTCACTCTGGATGGTGCATCCCGGGCAGCAACTTCTGGCATTTGAGTTACAGGCCCAGCCATCGCCATCGAACGCTCAGGGGTAGTAGGAGTTACTGGAGCGACGGTCAACAGTCGGGTTACTTGAGAAGATAATTCCTTCACTTCGTTTCTTAAACTGTTCAGCTCAGAGGTCACAGAAGTCTGGGTTACAGTGGCAGCAGCGACGGTAGCAGCAGTCTTCACACCTTCTCTGGCGCTGATCCAATTTTCTTCTTCTCGTACGTCACGCATCAGCTGTGAGAAGGAAGGGGGTTTCGCCAGAGTGTGGCTCAGCCTTATGCGCAGAGCGACCATGTCATGAGTTAGAGCACCCTTGACGAGCTGTTCTATCCGTGCTCGATTCATGTCTTCTGCCCTAATTCCTCCCTTTAGAAGAGTGCGGTGGAGAAGTTTGTCAAGTCGATACAGGAACGCAGAGAGTTTTTCCCCTTCATTCTGGTATGTGTGTCTGAAGGTGGCCAGAAGGTCTGCTCCACTTTCTGTAGTGCCATAGGCTGTGTCAAGAGCAGATAAATAATCAGTGGCTGTGGCATTGGGAATGCTGACCTTCAAGAATCGAACAATATCAGCAGCAGGCCCTTTTAAGCTCTCCACTATGCGCTGTCTCTTGGCAGCATCGTTGCACTGCCACTCACTGATCATTTGGGTAGCCTGCTCCATCCAGGCATCATATTCTTCCTCACCAGGGGATACAGGTTTCAATCCTGAAAACAATCTGAGCTTTCTGTAGCTAGGTCCGTCTGCAGAGACCTGGTTGCACTTGTCCACTAATTGGCCAATCGCATGTACTAAATCCATGTTCACATCTGCTTTTGGAGATTGGCTTTCTGATGCAATGGCCCGGAAATCTTCCATAGATTTACCTTCTGTTTGTAGTAGTGACAACAACTTTGCTCGGAAAGCGTCTTCCACAGGAGCAGTTTCTGTTGTTACAAGAGTTTCAACTACATGCACGGCCCAGGGTCCAGCTTCACCATCAATGCCTATTTCTGGAGGTACGGTAAGAGGGTCTAAATCTCTGCTAGCCTCCAGTAACAGGAACAGCTGGGTGCCAGTGGAGTCTCCGCGGCGGCCACAAATCTTAGGATTCCCAAAAATCTTTACTGTATCTAATACTTTAGTGATAGTCTCTTCCTTAACATCTATAGGTACCCTGCTCAGTAATAATGCACGAGAAGGGCTGACTTTTTCCTGTTGAATCCATTCAACAGCCTTAGAAAGATCCATTTTGTCTTTTTTTTTTTTTTTTTTTTTTTTTTTTTTTTAAATGGAAACAAAAAACATGTGCCTGTCTGGTAAATAGGTGAAGAAAATAATATATCTCAGCGGTGCCTCCAAAATGTAACCCCTTTCCTCACTATAAAGGGCCAAAAGTCTCATATAATAAAAACAGGATCCTGTGTTCTCAGCTGTTGGTGTTGAACTGGCTGATTCACCTAGTTTACCAGTACTAATGCAGGCTTGAGTTGATAGCAACAGAATACTTATGGTGCAGTGCCTCCACTGGAGATTACTAACCCATAAACTATGAGCTTTCTTTGTATTCCCCAGAAAAATGTGAATAGTTAGTAACAGTACCAAAATTGACAACCTCAGAATAGTAACAATAAAGTGCTCAGGACCACCATATAAACGGAATAACAAACAAAGGGATTTATTCCGTTTCTGTTGTATGAGTGGATGTGTGTGGGTGTGTGTGTGTGTAATGTTTGACAGCAATAACTGTTTCAAAACAGTTGACAATAACCAAATTAAAGATTTAACAAACCTCTGCATATAAAGCCAATAACACTTATTAACCTTGAAATAACTTACCCTTCTTCAGGGATATACCAAACCAACACAAAAATAGTGTGTGTGTGTGTGTGTGTGTGTGTGTGTGTGTGTGTGTGTGTGTGTGTGTGTGTGTGTGTGTGTGTGTGTGTGTGTGTGTGTGTGTGTGTGTGTGTGGAGAGTTCACAATTCACAGCTCACTCAGAGCAAATGTTCAATAACACTAATACCAAGCGCTTGGATTTTGTAAAACGGTGGGGCCCATACGTTGGTGCACAAAATCAAAGAAGATAAGAGAATACAAAAACTCCTTAGCAACACGTTCAGTCAGTGTCAGATGACTCCTCCTCCTTTTACTCACGGCTCCCCGCGAGTCACGGCCAAGTTCACAAGGGCTCCAAGGGCTTGAATGAATGAGCAACACAGTATATTCCACAGGATATATTCCACCGCGGCAGCGTTGACGCGCGACCCGTCGGCGACTCCTCTTCTCCACCGGTTGTCCCGTTTAAGCCCCGGTTAACGTGAACGTCCCCGAAAAACAAACATGTAAACAAAACACCGGACCCGTCGATTCTTCCGAGACGAGACTGAACTGGAGAATAGTTTTTAGCGAGGCACTAGACTTACAAACAAAATAAGATAAGACAGAGAATAACTTGTGCCAATACTGTGAATGTCTTTCAGTTTACAAAACCCTCGTTTTCTTAAAGAAAGTGGCTCTTTCCCTCGCAAACCACAATCAGGATATTCACACTCTCCTTCTCTTTGGCGCGTTAGAAAACAAGGAAGTCTTTCCATATGCCAACCCCCTCGCACTGATGCCACATTGGCACAAAAACAGGCACCAGTAGGCAGGAAGTATTATTAGCAAAATAAAAGCTGAAGTTAACCAACGCTGCATTGCTGAGAGAAAATAAATAATAAACATATATGCCACATATTCATTTCCATTCATTTCCTATATTTAGCAGGGCTCTACAAGTGTAATTGGGCATTCATTTATATTTGAACAACAAAAAACATACTGTAAGGGGCGGCAATGGCTCAGGAGATAGATCGGCCACTTGGGATGGTTCCCAGTTCGATCCCGGGGTCTCCCAGAGTTAGTGTCGAAGTGTCCTGGCTTGAGCAAGACGCTGAACCCCTAATTGCTCACTATGAGCAGGTTGGTGCCTTGCATGGTTGGTGTATGAATGGTGTGAATGGGTGAATGTAATGCACAATCATTGTAAAGTGCCTTGGATAAAGGCGCTATATAAATGCACCATTTACCATATAAATGCACCATATAAATGCACCATTTATAAAAAGATGGAATGTGGAGATTCAAGGTTTCTGCCAGACAGCGATGATTAAAAAATACAATCTCACAGTGATTGGATGGTAGCCTGGCAAAGTAGCCGACTGGGCCCCAGTCAAAACTGACATGTATTTTGGTTAGTGGCCAGTGTTTATTTCACACTCTGGGGATACATTTCTAGCAGGGGAGACCGGCAGCATATGGGGGACACAGGGAGAGCACTCTGGGGCAGGCAGGGTTACAGGAGCTTCTGGAGCCCATTATGTCATTGATGGGCACACATGAAATGTGCATTGCACGAAATAAACCGTGGCTCAAAAGCCCCACATCTATGCCGGCCAGGTTTTAATTATTGGTTTCTGCTGCAAAGTAACCTCAAGGGCTCTTTCTCCAGTGGCCACTGGCATCTGGGCCTGTCTGGCTTAAAGCCAGAAGTCTCCACTGTGTTTAGGATATTATGGACACATTCTGCCAGACCATGGCTTAGACCAGTGGGCTTATGGTTATTGATTACAAATGAAATGTGTCTTCTGCCCCCCAGAAAAAGCTTTGTCCAGTGTTTTGTTATCATTGATAAGATTTTTTTCTTTTTATGTATTTAGACAGTGAGCCAGAGTCTCCCTGTGTTTAGCATATTATGGACACATTCTGCCGGACCATGGCTGAGACCATTGCGCTGGCATAGTGGGCTTATGGATCACAAATTAAATATGTCTTCTACCTCCTAAAAAAAGCTTTGTCCAGTGTTCTGTTGTTATTTATTTATTTTTTAAATATTATTATTATATTTATTTTTAGACAGTGCAGGGAGACAGAAACCTGAGGGCAGAGAGGAGGGAATGGCATCTGGGACATTGCAATTTTCATGTTTGCTTCATTTCATCTACTGGTGCGTGTGCTTCTTGCTTTTGATTTTAACGGATGTTCACAGTATTAGACAGTGCCGTGACGAGAGACTGGAAAGACAGATAGTGGATGACCTTCAATGCAAGTCTTGAACTGAACTGAAACCCACAATGTCACAACGGGGTCTGTTTGTGACTGTGTGTAACATAGTAGTCCAGCCCGAAGACCAGAAGCCGAAAGCTTGATTTATATTTGGTTGTACACCAGTGCCACGTGCCGAAAATAGCAGATCTAGATCTACACGTTGCCGTGCAACTAAGTACAACAGGGCTTTATCGTCTCCCTTGGACAAGAGGAAGGGGGATTCGCCTCTAGATATTTGGTTTCCCATGTGTTTACGTTTATATTAAATGTAGGTAGAATGTCGAAGATAATGGATGAGAAAATAATGAAAAAGCAGTGCAGCTTAACAGACTGTGAAATCGAAACATTAGTTGAGGACGTAGCAAACGATGAACAATGTTATTTGGCAGCATAGTAGTGTCATATCAAACAAAAAGAAAAAAGGGAGTGGGAGAAATTGGCTCGTGTCTTGAATGTAATTACATTATGATGTTGGTTCAGTGCAATAAAAAAGCAGAACAGTGCCCATAAGGCAAGAGTCACAGACACTGTCTGGAGGAGGATAGGGGACTATCTCACATATCTCCACTGGACCAGCACAGCCTGTCAGTGGCATCGTCACCATCGTCCAGGGAGATGGCGATGCCGAGACGTTTAAAAAAAAAAAGTTTTGGCCCATTCATCCACACTGATTTGACACAAGCAGGGAAAGGGTGCTTTCTACCCAAGATAAATGTCTATTTCATGCTAATATATTGGGCAATAAAGTAGCAAATTCTTATCTGATCTAGAACAGAATACACCAATTTAAAACTTGATTAACATTTGTGTTGCTATGACATTATATTGGACTCAGAACACACACTATTAAAATTGTTACTGCATAATCTCTCCCTCTCTGTTGCCAAAACACACGTACTGCCTGAAAATGTGCATACACTACCTGCAGAGTATCTTTGCTCCTACATTATTTTATTGACTCTTGGTTCAATGAATAGTCCAACTATCATAATCAACATCACCATCATTACCATCACCGCCCTAGTATGTGTACAGCATGTGTGTGTAGGCCCTATGTGGGAGATCGACAGGGAAGTTGTGTGGTATGCTGCTTGACCTCCTTGCATTGTCTAATCCTTATCAAGTTGACTGTGGTGTTCCACAGGGTAGCATTTCAGGTCCTGTATAATTTTTTTTGTGTTAATGTCATGATTGACGCTTGTTTGTTATTTATGCATGCAGTTGATTCTACTCTCCTGATGTCACACAAACTGCAGTCCACTCTGGAGTGCTCTCTGAGTGCAGAATTGTCTATGGTTAAAACCTGTCTCACTGACAACATATGCGCAACATTTTAGCTATAACCTTCAGGTTATGAGATAGTAAACAATGTCAGTGTTGGCCAATTCTTGAGTGACTTTGACTTTGCCTGCTTGGTTTGAGAGTTTAACTACTCGTCAAAGTCAAGGAGCCAATTCAACAAACTCAAATGGCTTCCAGTGGAAAGTCACTTTGTCAACAGGTTGAAATTATCAACAAGTGCTTCTCAATGGAATAGCTTGGGCGCAGACATTTTATGTTTAAATATCTAACACAAACTTGGCTGTTGGAAAAGGTACCTGTGTGATTCCAGCCGTTTGTATTTATTTTAATGTATTATCTTATTTTATAAATCGTCATGTTTTGTTTTGGAAATTGGTTTTATTTGTATTTTAAAATATTTTTTTGGGGGGCTTTTCTTTCTTTTTTAATAGTACATTATACATAGTGGATATTGACATGAAACAGGGAGAGACAGGTGGGGAGTGACACGCAGAAAAGGTCATCGGGATCGGGATTTGAACCCGCAACACGCTGTCAGGCTGCATTAATGCCTAGAGTGGAATGTGCCTGGACCGCTAGGCCAGCAGGCACCCGGCTTTATTTATTTTCAATATGACTCCCAGACATGGTGGTTCATCATCGTTTTAGTTTATCAGTGAAAGGATTGAAAATAAGTCTCACCCCAAATAAATGGGTTATTTGCAATTCAATCAATCGCATTTGATACATGGCCCCTGAAGTCTAATGTCTTGGCCAACCAATAAGCCTGTGGCTGAGTGGTTTGACATTTTTACATCAAACCACTCAGCCACATGGGTATTGGTTGAAATAAAGGCTGAGTGGTAGATGCTTGGTTTCTGGGTTTGAATTCAGGTGGTTACAGCTGGTCAGTGTGCTTGCAGTAATATATACTGTATAATTGACTTTTGTCTCTCTGTTCTGTGGTACGAAAATTAACTGCTGACTTAAAACATTGTGAGATTGGCTCGAATGCCGTCATACTAAACCACATACAGTAAAGCTAGCTATATATATATATATATATATATATATATATATATATATATATATATATATATATTTATATTATATATACACACACACACACACACACACACACACACACACACACACACACACACACACACACACACACACACACACACACACACACACACACACACACACACACACGTGTACCAATATTTCGCTGCTTATGAGTGAGTGACAGATACGTATATACCCCTCTTGATTCTTGTATATCCCACAAGAGGTTTTGATTGAATGATTGTCTCAAGGACAGCGGGGCATAAAAAAAAACATCAAAGCAAGGCTGGGAAAGGCTTCTACCAACTCTGTTCCATCTGGAGGTCCAAGCAATACAGCCTTAAAACAAAGATGCTCCTGTACAACAGCGTTGTCAAGTCTGTTCTGCTGTTCAGAGAGCTGGCCGAGTGGTCAAAACAGACATGAGTCGAATGGAAGTGTTTCACAATGGATGCCTCTGATGAATACGCCAGATCTTTTGGCCTAACAAGGTCTCCAACAATGTACTGTACAAGAAAACAGGGAGCCGGAGCATCACCAAGGAGATTACACACCTTCCAGTCAGCTTCCCCCCCAGTCCCTAGTCAACTGCATCACTGAAATAAAAACCTGGATGACCACTAACCTTCTCAAACTAAACAGTTCAAAAACAGAGCTCATGGTTGTGGCTCCCAAGGCACTGCTTAAGAAAATTGGAGATGTTCTACTCCATGTCGATGGCAGCTCCTTATCTCCATCTCTGGAAGTCCGCAACCTTGGCATTATTCTGGACTCAACCCTCTCCTACCAGTCACACATCAAATCCATAACCAAATCGGCCTTCTTCCACCTCAAGAACATCTCTAGACTCCGTCCCTCACTCTCTGATTCTGTGGCTGAGACCCTCATTCATTCATTTGTAACCTCCCGTCTGGACTACTGCAATGGAGTCCTGTTTGGGCTCCCAAACAAATACCTGGATAGGCTCCAGTATGTCCAAAATTCAGCTGCCAGAGTTCTCACCCGCACCAAGCCTTGGCAGCACATCACCCCTACACGTAAACAACTGCACTGGCTTCCTGTTCAATTCCGCATCCACTACAAACTCCTCCTTCTCACCTACAAATGTCAAAATGCCCTTGCTCCACAGTACCTCTCAAGCCTACTCCATAAACCAAGCCGGTCACGGACCCTGCGGTCCACAGACTTGGACCTCCTTGCTGTCCCCAACGCAAACATGCGAACTTTCGGGGACAGAGCCTTCAGTGTGGCAGCCCCCACCCTGTGGAACTCCATCCCAATAGGGATTCGCCATGCTCCAACACTGGACTCTTTTAAAGCTGCCTTGAAAAGACACCTATTCTCTCAGGCTTATGGCATATAGTTGTTTTTTGTTTGTTTGTTCAGTTGTCAGTTGTCTGGATTTGTTCATTGTTCTTATGTAAAGCGTCCTTGGGTTTATGAAAGGCGCTATATAAATTCAAGCTATTATTATTATTATTATTACACACAGACATCTGAGATGGCAGGACTGCACCACAAAGGTTTCCTTGGCTTACGATGTGTACACCATCAGGCAAAAGAAAACCTGCGAGGCACAAAACCACCTGCCGCAGAACTGTGACACAAGATGACAGATGAACCTTCATGGGGAAATGGCGCAACATGCCGCCAGGGACCGAATGCAATGAGAGCGCTCATTGAAACCTTATGTCCCATAGGGCAGTGGTTCCCAAACTGGGGGTCGGGGTCCCCACATGATTTTGATGGGGTCCCCAGATGACAGTAAAGTGACAATGTAAGGACTTTTAATAAGAAACAAAAGAAAATAAATGAAATGAAAAGACCATTACGGCATCAAAAGTAATCAACCAACTGGTCAAACATTGGCCAAATTGTCAAATAATAGGCTATAAGAAAGAGGTAATAAAAAAATTAATAGCTGACAACGCTGTGAGCTTGTAGATCAGCTATCTTCACAATATTTATCTGTGGAACCGAGTCGAACTAAATGTAATGCCTCAACTCCAGTATTACATTTCCCACTTGCTACAATAAGACCTTTAAGACCTTTTTCCCCCCTACTGTCAGAACAGAAGTATCACGTTGGAACTCCTGGAACAATCACACACCTTCAGGAGTGTTACCCAACCATGCTGTCTCCAATCAAGCTGGGAGTCAAGGTGCCCATTGATCCCTGACGCCTATGTCTGCAGTATAAATTGGGCTTTAGTCAGTCTTTCTCCATTGTTCCATTGCTCATCTTTGTCTCGACTGTTTTCAGTCGACTGAAATTCACCTTCGACTCTGAATGGGCTGTACGTTGAATAGCCTGGATCCGCCGTCTCGTTAGGTCTCTCCAAAATAAAATATATTGGGCCGTATGGAGAAGATTGTATTTTCGCCTGCTGACTCTCCCCATTCCAATTCTCTTCTTCAATTACCAAGCTTTCTAAGCTGCAAGTGACACAGTTGGTAAGACCGTCTATAATGAGCTCTTCATGACAGATTTTTTATCATGTCACTTTGCTGTTATCTCACTCTTTTCAGCTGTGGGGAGTGTTTTGCCCGGCATGCCTGATGTGAAGCGATGCATCATCTACCTGCTTTCTGCTTTTGTGTTTTTTTCTCTCTTCGCCTTCTCGCCGGCTACAGGTCTGCGATATCAATACGGCCCAGACAGGACATGGCTACGAGCAACACCCTTCATCAAACAAAGCCAGTCGATAAAACAGAATCATTTAGGCTTTTCTTTCCCATTGATTTTGTGCCTGCCCTCAGCGAACTCATCGGTTAACACACGCACGCTTGTGAGCGCACACACACACACACACACACACACACACACACACACACCGCACACACACGCACATGCCCGCGCACGCGCACTTACACTTTGCCATTCATATCTTAAATCCTTCCTTCCATCTAAACACCCATCCATCTACCGCTTTCCATCCTTCTTCCCTTCCATCGGCCGATAAATCTCTCATTCATCCCTTCCTCCCACTCTCTATCCATGCATTCATTCATCCATCCTTATTCTCTCAATCCATCCATCCATCCATCCACCTCCCCTCTCTCCCTCAATTTACATACTTGTTTTCTTCTTCTGCAAAAACCTGGCCATGGAGGGCATCTGGCACTTATTTTTTCATAACACTGTAATTGCATTTGTAAGGGTTTGTATGCCTTCAGGCTACTTCCAGCCTCTGGCGGCATGCACGTCTCCGGAAGTGAATTATGTGGAAAGAGAACGTGGAAAGTAGTAAATCCTATCTGACTCCCAGGAGCCACAGCATAGATGAGTTTTCTCCTCTTTAAAAAAGCCCTCAACTCTAAAGCTCAGACCTCCGCCACTGCCTCATACCGGAGGTTGACTTTTGAGAATTGTCCTTCCTGGAAAGTCGGTTATTAACCGACATATTGTAGACGTTCATATTATGTTCATGTTTTAATGAAGAAGGAAAGGGATTAGTGGTACTCCTCCAAAGATGGAAGAAAACATGGCAGAAAACATAAGACGAGGACTTCGCTTAGTTGCCAGGTAATTGCCTTGACAGCTCCTTGTCCATACTCAAAACCTCTTTTACTATGAATCAAACCCTTGGATTTAAGTTTAAAGTCATGTTTACCTTGGCACAGTTGCAAAACTTTTCTGAAGGTTGCTGTAGAGTCAGTTATATAGTTGTTATATACATACGTTATACTTTCAAATACAACATTTATTATTATTATTATTTTTATTATTATTGTCTCCGCCGGAGGCGGAGAGTATGTTTTCGCTTCGTCCCGCCGTTTGTTCACCTCCCTCCTAGCCAAGTTAACATTGGTCAAGCTCCACGTGACACGTGTCAATATGTTGACACCAATGCCTTTGATTGGCTAGAGGGACGCATGACAAAATAAAATCCTATAAATAGGTGTGTCACTTCAAAAAGCCATTTATGTTTTTGAAGTGAGGTAAGACAGGCTCAATCAGTCTTGATTGGAACAGTACCTTCCAGTACAAATCACCCGTCCGTGCGTGTGTGTGTCCCTCTGAGAACACCTAACATTGGTCAAGCAAAGGCGCAGAAGGCCAAAGCTAAGAAAGCATACTCATCTACAACAGTAACACAGAAGAGGATTATAGAGTTGAATTGATCCCACAACAAGGCCGAAGTCAGAGAGGCAGGTGTTGTTTGCAAGGCATGTGGTTCTTTGTGACCACATCCTCTGCTCTCATGAGAGCAGAGGATGTTTCATACCTACCCACACGCACGAGAGCAGAGGATGTTTCATATCTACCCACACGCACAGCCGTTAACTTCACCTTGTCAAAACAAGATGGCGCCGACATGCACAGCGGTGAACTTCACCCTTCACCCCAAGAGAAAAGGTGAGGTGACACGTTTTAGTAGAGAAAGAGGAGAAACAAGAACATGACATGAGTGTGTGTGTGTGTGTGTGTGTGTGTGTGTGTGTGTGTGTATGTGGGCGTGTTAACTTTGCAACAGTTTTATGGTCTGTCAATGCTCCTCCTCTTGCCTGAGTCATCTGACATAAACCATGAAACAGGGAGGTTCTTATTCTTACATTCCTCACTGCCAACACGCTCTCTCACACATAGAGAGACGGATGATACGATAAACTTTCAGATCAAACCTACAACTTCCAGTAAGGAGGACAGACTGTCTTTCCACAGATACAGGAGGGAATACTGACCCAGACCACTAGAACCTGCTGCTGACTCTGTCAGCTGAATGGACTTTAACAACAACCACGATTCACAGTGAAAGTAAACTTCAGGGAACATTCTAGAGGAGAAAGTGTTACCACCACTGACTGATTTCCTGTATTGTGTGAGTGTTTGTAGCTTCACTCAGAGACTAAATGGCTTCCACGTCGTCTCTTCCAGAAGAGGATTTTTCCTGTCCTGTGTGTCATGACATCTTTAAAGATCCTGTTATCCTGCCATGTAGCCACAGCTTCTGTAAGGCTTGTCTGCAGGAATGGTGGAGACAGAAGGGAAAAAAGGAATGTCCAGTTTGTAAGGAAATACATTCAACAGATCGTCTACCCCGTAACCTGGCTCTGAAGAACCTGTGTGAGGCCTTCATACAGGAGAGACGGAGAGCTTCAAAACTTAAGAGAGCTTCATCAGGGTCTGAGGATCTCTGCAGTCTGCATGCTGAGAAACTCAAACTGTTCTGTCTGGAATGTCAACAGCCAGTGTGTGTTGTGTGTCGAGATTCTAAAAAACACACCAACCGCAGTTTCAGACCCATCGATGAAGCTGCTCTGGATCACAAGGAGGAAGTCCAGAAATTACTGAAACCTTTACAGGAGAAACTGATGGTCTTTAATCAAGTTCAAAAGAAAATTGACCGAACAGCGAAACACATTAAGGCCCAGGCCCGGTACACAGAGAGGCAGATTAAAGAAACGTTTAAGAAGC
Organism: Gymnoscopelus braueri; assembly: GCF_963280865.1. NCBI lineage: Eukaryota > Metazoa > Chordata > Actinopteri > Myctophiformes > Myctophidae > Gymnoscopelus > Gymnoscopelus braueri. The sequence continues at coordinate 25,297,370 of NC_137626.1, read as the reverse complement.
TTCATCGGTTTCTACATGAGGAAGAGGAGGCCAGCATCACTCCACTGAGGGAGGAAGAGCAGGAGAAGAGTCAGATGATAAAGGAGAAGATGGAGGGTCTGAACAGAGACATATTAACCCTTTCAAACAACATCAGAGCCATAGAGGAGGAACTGAGAGCTGAACACATCTCATTCCTGCAGAACTACAAGACCACAATGGAAAGAGTCCAGTTCACACTGCAGGACCCACAGCCGGTCTCTGGATCACTGATAGACGTGACCAAACACCTGGGCAACCTGACCTTCAGAGTCTGGAACAAGATGAAGGACATTGTCTCCTACACTCCTGTCATTCTGGACCCCAACACTGCTAGTCCAGAATACATCCTGTCTGATGATCTGACCAGTGTGAGACCTGGAGAAAGACAGAAGCTTCCTCACAACCCAGAGAGGTTTGACGAAGTTGGCTATGTCCTGGGTTCTGAGGGCTTTAACTCAGGGACTCGCAGCTGGGATGTTAAGGTTGGAGACAATGCAGACTGGATGCTGGGTGTGTTAGCAGAGTCTCACCAGAGGAGGGGAAACAGAGGGGGTCAATACTGGGGAATATGGTTAGAGGAAGGTAAATACGCAGCAGAGTCCTCATCAGGGTCAGACACTGATCTCTCATTGAAGCAGAAACCTCAGAGGATCAGAGTCCAGCTGGACTGGAATGAAGGAAAGCTGTCATTCTCTGATCCTGATACTAACACACACATACACACCTTCACACACACTTTCACTGACACACTCTTTCCATTCATTTGCACTGGTGATGATACTGTCCCTCCGAAGATATTACCAGGGAAGATCAGTGTAAATGTGGAACCACATAGTTAGACATGATGATGATGATGATGATGATGATGATAAGCCATTTAGAATGTTTATGGGGTAATATTACTCTGTTTAGAATATATATGATTGTGTTGTGGTCAATTACAGTCACATTAACAGGTGTTTCCTAAAGCAGTGGTTCTCAAACTTGTTATGATATTATATATATATATATATATATATATATTTTTTTTTTACATCACATTAAAACTGTGTTCATAAATAAGACTTGTTTAAATGATCATCTGACTCCTGAAGCACCCACCACCACGTACAGTATAAACAGTGAGGAGCCTATTGTGAGCGTGAACTGGAGGATGGGGGGCCCGTCCTGAATAGCCTGCATCAGGGCCCGCTGTTACTACATTTGATCTCCTGCTTCTTATCCTTGACTGTAATCTGGATTAAACCTTGATGTGAACTTCCTGCCTGATGGTTTCTGTGTTGTACTGTCACTATTTACGACAGTCCAGGTTATAGACTCTAGGCTATAAAATATATCATGAGTCAAACTAATTCACTTGATGTTATCCCTTTATAATGACTGATAATGACGTTATTTTAATTTTCATCAAACCAAGACATTATGGCAGGGCATTTAACTTTGATAAATAGCCTACATTTTGGTATTATTTATAATTCCAGTATATTCTGTATTCAGTTATGACTTATTCATTATCATGTTCTGATCTGCCTAGTGACAGTCAAGACTTTGGTGTCAACTTGGCCACAGTCATAACTTCATAATGTCACCCTTCAAAATAATGTATTAGCTGTTGAAAGAGAAAAGGATGATTCAACAACATTCAGTCAAAGGCCAAGTGACTAAAACAACTAACTGACTTACCAGAAAACACAGCAGAAATATATGAATATATCCTGTTGCTACTGTTAAAGTTCACTTTAAAAGAGTTGACATTATTTGTCTCTATATTGTACAGATCAGTTTTAATTGTCTTAAGATGAAAGGCAGAGTGACAAGACTAGTGATGATGTCACCAAGAGACACATACTGGAGCTGCTCCATAGATGGTTAATGGAACATTAGAACATAATAACAAATAATGGAACATTATTATGATATAATAATGAAACGTTAGAACACTATGACATCCATTCATGGTGATTTGTAACTAGCGGTAAGGCTAAGTAAATACATTCAAGCTAAACTCATGTGGATGTAATATTAACAATTCTATGAGTCACACAGTTCAGTGTCAAATGGACATCAGCTCATATAAAGTGTTATTGATTGATTGATTGATTGATTGACATTTTTATTAGGCAAAAGAATGTTAAACAACACAGTTACATTTATAATGCTTTTGTCTAAAAGGTCCGGCCAAAAAAGTCCTTGCGGACTTGTTTCCGTTGGGGTCCTTGAGTTAATTTCATAGACATATATAGTAGCAACCAAACAGTTCAAAAATCAACATGAAAATACAGATAATACAGAAAAAATACCACTATGTACAAAAAAAAAAAAAAAGCATTTAAAAAATATATGTACAAAAAAAGGGGGGGGGGTTATTGTTCTGATATCCAGTTTAGGGAGACTGTTTTGAGACACGATTCAATATCATTTGAATAGAACAATATAAATGTTTTAGTGTGTATTTTGCATGTAATCACGGCCCCCATATCAATATAACTGTGAGTGTAACATAGATTCAGATTCACTTTATTCTCACTTAGATGCACTGGTTAGGTACATACATGGACATGCAGGTTTACCTGCATGTCACTATTGACTCTATTATCAACCTAGAAAGCTGTACAAGAACAATGTGAGAGTTAAACAGTGTGAATGGTCATGTTTTTTTGTTTTTGTTTTTGTCTCCGCCGGAGGCGGAGAGTATGTTTTCGCTTCGTCCCGCCGTGTGTTCACCTCCCTCCTAGCCAAGCTAACATTGGTCAAGCTCCACGTGACACGTGTCAATATGTTGACACCAATGCCTTTGATTGGCTAGAGGGACGCATGACGAAATAAAATCCTATAAATAGGTGTGTCACTTCAAAAAGCTTTATGTTTTTGAAGTGAGGTAAGACAGGATCAATCAGTCTTGATTGGAACAGTACCTTCCAGTACAAATCACCCGACCGTGCGTGTGTGTGTCCCTCTGAGAACACCTAACATTGGTCAAGCAAAGGCGCAGAAGGCCAAAGCTAAGAAAGCATACTCATCTACAACAGTAACACAGAAGAGGACTATAGAGTTGAATTGATCCCACAACAAGGCCGAAGTCTTTATTTTTTATTTTTTATCCCGCGATTTTTGTAACCCATATTTTTCACCCGGTGAAATTGTTGTTTAACAAAACTTATTTTTTTCTTTTTTTCCCCCAAAATGTCAAATTGTCTTTAAACATAACATGAATCCATATCAAACAGATAAATGGAGGCACAATGCACAATAACATGGTGTGTTTATACATATTTTGTAGAGAATTTTTATTTTGCACCCCTACTGGGGCAGGTGCGTAGGAGCAGGCAATATAAAACACAATTTTATACATAAATATACAATATATGTGGTAGCCCCCCCCCTACCCTACGAGGTAGGGGGTCCCTGCTCCATCTACCCATCAGTTTGGGGGTCCCTGGCCTGAAAAGGTTGAAGACCCCTGCACTAGAGAAAACTGACATAGATCAAACACACCAATCAACTGCTGAAACTGTTCAAGACAATGAAGATGAAGAAGACAGACAAGCATTTGAACAAACCAGTCAATTACGACGACTCCCATATGACACATTGCTTCAAGAAGAACATTTTTTAGATGCAGACACTACATATTCAGTCGCCCCTGCAGAACACCAAAAACCACGCGCATTCTACCAAGACGACCCGTTCTACCAAGACGACCCGTGCTATTAAAATAGCACGGGTCTGCTGGCGGAGACTTGTGCTCCGAGGAGCACATTTTCTAGTTATTATTATTATTGTTTATCCGCTGGCAGGCGGACCACGGCCACGTCACTCTGACATAACCATAAACAAACCATGGCCACATCACTATGACAACATAACCATAAACAAACCACAGGGACCGGCGGTGCCTGCCGTCGAGTAGTTTGATATTCAGTTGTCCAGAACCACCGATCCAACCAATAAGCCCAAATATGGGCTTAAATGGGCATAAAAGGAACAAGGACTGACAGATAAAGAGATCTCCATATATGGGCACAAAAGAGACACAGACAGACAGGTACAATCAGAATCAGAATCAGAATCAGTTTTATTGTCACATCACAGGTTTACAAGGTAAAAAAGTGGGTGAAATTCTTTTTTGTACATCGTTCCCATCGCAACGTTAGTTTCCATAGAAAGAAGAGGGGGGGGGGGGAGAAGAAGAGGGTGGGGGGCAGGTGGGAAGGAGATCAAAACAAGAGAGCAACAGAAGGCCAGACAAGTTATCTACATATTTACAAATTACCTGAGATAATAAAAAAAACTAAAAAAAACTAAACTAAGGTGCCTGAGCATAGCAGCAATGTATTGTATACTGTGCATGTTATACTTATACTGTGCATGATAGACAATGGACGTTAAGGTGCTTAGAGGAAAAGGAGCACAATAAAAAAGACCCAAAAAAAGTCAGTGCGTTATACAAGGGATTAAGGTGCAAAAGGTCAGTGCGTGTCCACCTAGAGTGGACTGACCCTAGTATAATCCGCAAGTAGCTCCATGAGGGAGTGCAACAAAAAGTCATTTGTACCTGGTGTAGTCCACAGGTGTGTCCGAGGGGGGGCTAAAGTCCAAGTCATTGTCCCTGGTATAATCCACAGGTGTGTTCAGGAAGAGTACTCTGACAAAATGTCAGAGTATTCTATGACTCAGACATATTGGTCGGATTGGTGGTGCGACGTAGGTGTGAGGGCCGAACCTCTTGTTAAATAAAGTGTCTCACTTTAATGCAGAAAACTGCTCAGTGGGCTAAATAAGTAGTCCATAACTCTTTGGTCTTATGTGAAGACTTTCTGTTAACAGTTAACACCGTTGTATTGAGCAGACAGTCTTATCCAGATCAAATTACAAAGTGCAAAGTCGAAGTAAACACCATTATCTGGCAACTCCACAGCAATTAATTGAACTCTGAGACTCCTGTGTCCAGTCCAAAACTAATTAAATACATTTTAGGAAGAAAGTTTATAAAGCAAAGATGTGTGTGTGTGTGTGTGTGTGTGTGTGTGTGTGTGTGTGTGTGTGTGTGTGTGTGTGTGTGTGTGTGTGTGTGTGTGTGTGTGTGTGTGTGTGTGTGTGTGTGTGTGAGAGAATAGAATGGAGGTTTTTGGACTCTCTGGCCATCATACATTTTAGCCGCTCTTGAGAAATCATTACTGACAAGATATGTGCACTTCAACCTTGTCTTGATAATGGGCCCTTAATGGAAGTATATAGTGAAGTAATGCTACATACTGTTGCACACACAAATGCAATCCAGTGCATTAGCAGCAACACAGAGTTGCCCTTTCCCGTAAAGTAGCTTAAGGTTGTTTGTACTGAAGTAATGATTTAGTTGGAGCATGTTCAAATGTATAATAAATCTCATGATACTTTTTCATAGATTGTATATGTATGTTATGCTGTAGATTCTCTTATTTTTTTGGGTCCCTTTTAATGAAGGAGTCTTGGTGTGTGTTGAATGAGAATGAGAACGTTACATCACCTGAGCAAGTACACTATGTACTTGCACTATGCTATGCAGCAAACAGCCTTCATAGTGACTTGTGAAAAAAACATTAGTCTTATAATATTTCAAAAGGACTCAAGCGGTTATTTGTCTGAGAAACTCCACTGACCTTGTACTGTCTCACTGGCAAATTCTTATCTCAACACTGTGGCACAAAAGGGACATTTCTGAAGAACAACAAGGTTTTCTGATCAAAAAGAGCTGAAAGTCCCTGAGAGCTCACTGTGGATACATATAAAAATATGTACATATAAACTTAGGATTTAGACATTTTTCTTATCTTTTAACTAGCAGGAGACACCAGCCCGATCTGCACAGCGGCAATGATGATGAAGCCGTACCTTTCGCTTGGTATCACATATTGTAGTAGATTTGATATCGAAGAGTGTGACCATGCACGCTAAATCATAATGATTTCGCTCTGGTCACGTATAGCCTCTAACCGAGTGGATATGAAAGGAACAGAGATTTCATGTCTTAAATCCTCCAGAGCATGCACCGTGCGCTGCTGATTACGCTAGAAGATACACAGTGGAAATCTCCCTGCAGATGTTTATTTAATAGAGCTTCTGGAAATTGAGTTGCAGCATGTTCATCGTAGTATGCATGCATAAAACTGATTGCCTCAGTGGAGCCAGGAGGCACCTCCATGGTTTGGCTAGAAGATGCTTCTCCATCTCTGAGGAGCTGTTTTGTTTCTGTGAAGCAATGTGCTTTTGATAGTGAAATCGTGGGATTTACGTCGTTGATTCCCTGAGGGGAATGTGGGTCGGGGAGTGGGGTGATTATTGAGGAGAATCCCAGAGCGCGTCTGTTGCATATAGTATGCCCGTGGTGCACATGTAGCCTATATGTTTATTAATGCTATCGTCTCACCCTGGCTAACCCCCTTGCATTGTGTGCCTTTCTTTTACATATTCATGCATGCAAATACAGCCATATCCACCAAGGGATTTGAGTCAAAGGGAGCCCTGATGAAAGAGTGTGACCTTGGAAGAGATGGTTGAGGACATTTTTGACAGAAGTGTTAGAATGCCAATCAGTGGAGACAGTTTGTCAATGTGAAGAGACACTTAACTATAGATCTCCATTTATAGTCCTATATCTGCTCTCCGCTGTTCTCTTTTGGAGGGTTTCATAAAATGCGGAAGTTTACAGATACAGGTAGTATTACATTATCTATTTGAAGACATTGAGTCTGAGGGAGCTGAAGAACGCCCCCCTCACAAGTGAAAAACAGACATGTATATTGTATATTGTTGATGATTAACAAAACATGCTAATACATGAAGTTTATTTGGGTTATGTGGTATTGTCATTGTGGGCATCCTACTAATCGTCTTGTTAAGGCTGTGTGTACCAAAGGGCCACGGAAGAGAGAGGGGTGTATTTGGGAGGGTTTTGTTAGTTTGGGTTTTTGTTTAGTATTTCTTTAGTTGATTAGACATTTGTGTTGTCCTTGCTTACTGTCTGCTAAATGCCTAAATCGTTAATTGTATGGTTGGTGCTTAGTATAAGGGCTATCAACCCCATTCTGTCAAATACAATAATCAATCAATCAATCAATCCAAAAGGTTAAATAAGAGAAGGAGTGAATTTTTTAAAATGCATATTTTTCGTTTTCGTTTTAAATACATGTGGACGGGGCCTAAAGTGTTGAGGTACTACACACAACACAGGAGTGTGGAGCCAGATATAATGACAAACCCTGTACGTATGTGCTATTTGCACAGACTGGGTTGAGTCCATGGGTGCACACATTAAAGGAGTGGTTCACCCAAAAAATGACTTATTTTCTATCAATTGCACACCCCATGAAGCCTTGAATTCATGGATTTGTTTTTGTTTTTGTTGCATTCCTAAGCTAATAATTTGATTCCCGTCTCCTACCGACTAATGTATCCGGTAGGAGACACAAAGTAGATTCTTTGTGTCTCCTACCGGAAATACACACGGTCATCAAATTGTTGGCTTAGGAATGCGTCAAAAACACAAATAAATCCATGAATTCAAGGCTTCATGGGGCGTGCAATTGATATAAAATAAGTAATTTTTTGGGTGAACTCCTCCTTTAAGCTCTGTAACAATATTAGCTCTTCACCCGTCTTTTCTCTGCTCTGCAGGGATCTCTGTTAGCATATCCACCTTCAGCCTGGTGGCCATCGCCATCGAGAGGTACAGCGCCATCTGCAACCCGCTCAAGTCCCGCTCCTGGCAGACCCGCTCGCATGCCTACCGTGTGATCGCCGCCACCTGGGTGCTGTCACTGCTCATCATGGTCCCCTACCCGGTGTTCTACGTGATCAAGACCTCAGTCCGCAAGTCGGACAACACCACAATACACATGTGCCGCCCGGAATGGCCCAGTGTATGGGTAGAGCAGACCTGGTAGGACAAACCAATGTTCAGTGTTTGGGTTGTTGTTCTTTTCAAGCACACATGAATCATGAACCTCTCATTACAGAATGCTCGGGCCCTTGTCACAGCAGACATTTTGATGGGTAAACACAGTTGAAGGTATTGTGGGTGTGTTTGGCACACAGAAACACCAGAGAGAGAGAGAGAGAGAGAGAGAGAGAGAGAGAGAGAGAGAGAGAGAGAGAGAGAGAGAGAGAGAGAGAGAGAGAGAGAGAGAGAGAGAGAGAGAGAGAGAGAGAGAGAGAGAGAGAGAGAGAGAGAGAGAGAGAGAGAGAGAGAGAGAGAGAGAGAGAGAGAGAGAGAGAGAGACTACAGTCTTTGCAGTATAAATATCCCAGCTCTCATGGGTGTACCTCAGCCATCGTTTGCAATTTGTTCATGCAAAAACAACGATAACGGCTAACTGACATCTGTGGGACTTGTTTTCATTATATTTTTTCTCCTGGTCCCCCACATCTTCACAACAAGTCGGCGAATTTGCAAGCACATGCACCTCTGCTGAACTACAGGACTGAATCCCACCAGGAGCGCTCACTATCTCCAATGTTGCCTCTTTCGTTCATTCCCTAATGAAGTAACAGTAATGAGGGCAGTCAACTGTCTTATTTGAAAATATTGCCTCAGTTAAGCCAATAGTAAAATTGAGACAGATACAGAGAAAGGCACACATTCCTTTTTTAGGTATCCAGTTCAATATCAATCTCTCCTCTGTTGAGGCTTAATTGGACAGGAGAAAGAAGAAGAAGAGAAACAGACATAGCAGAGGTCACTGCATAGGATGATGGGGGCATTACCACTCTGAACCCATGAAGCTTAGCTGACACATTGAAACTTTGAAGACTTGAACTTTGAAAGAACTTGAGTTTGAAAGAACTCCTGATAAAGTCATTTTCATTATTCATTAATTAATATATCCATTTAATGCTAGGATGTAATTACTATTTTACTTTAACCTGAATGACAATGGAAATGACTTGAAAAAGGCCATAACAAACTCGGCAAAGCATAAAGCATGTATTTGCTAGTACTATAGCAGTTGTTGCACAAGTGATTGTCGGTATACAATAAGAGCTGCTTTGGTGTCAAATAAAATAAACACATCATGCAAACCAACCAGTCTGTAGCTCCCCTATACAGTGGCATGCTTGGGTGCTTCTGAAGATTAACATGCATGCACTGAGGCTCTCGTACTGTAAATCTGCACATAAACAATTTTTGAGGAGGGAAGCAATTAAAAAGAAGGTGGCGATCCAGAAGAACCGCGTTCGTGTTTCCCCGTGACAGCACTTTGTGGCTGAACACCCCTCTGAAGAATTCTCCCTTTGCACGGTGTCCATCAAAGTGACTGCGTGCGCAAGGGGAGGCCAGGAGGTGAAAGACTGCTTAATTAGTGCAGCCTTCACAGAGAGGAGATAAAGTTGGAGCTCAGATGTCTAAAAGTCAAGCCGTGTCACCGGGCACAGGTTCCCCTAGGTTTAATCCGTAGCTTTATTTTCAACCAGGATGATCCATACTTCACTGTGGGAGGTTGGAGGCGTATTACCGTATCTTGGATCTCTGCCAGATAAAAATCCTTCTCATCTGCCTCTCGCTGTAGTCATATGAATAATGCCACTAGATAGAGTAATCCCTATGAAGCAGCGCACACATTTAAAAGTGCAGTATAAGTGATCTGTCAAAACCTGGGTATGCAGTGGTAATTCTAATAGCTATAAGTATTCACTAGTAAAGCCTTCAAACAATACATCACTTTGGGTTGTTGTTTATTGCATACCACTTTATATGCATATATGCTATGTGCTTTGTTATATATAACAAAGCAAAAATAACAAGCAGATACACCTCACTGATTGACAAGAGGGGAGGAGAAAAGGCAGCAGATATTGAAGGTGATTGGAGTCAGGTGAGCAAGGGAGGAGTTATGAGATGGATTGGCGACAGGGGAGAGAGAAGGCCATATATTATCAGATGCTTTGGTACAAGGCGTTGACTTCCCTCCTGAACTAACATTCTTCCAACTCAGTTAAAGCACTGAATGGGTCACAACCTGGGTATGCAGTGTGAATTCTAATGGCCAATTTAATGATCTTTGGTGAGAATTGTAGAACTGTGCCTACGCATGATGCATGTTGCCATGGTCATGGTCACGTCGCCGTGAGTAACTGCTCCACAACACTTTTGATGTCAGCAAAAACTAAATATATATATAAATCAGGTGGAGATGTAGAAAGGGCCATTTCCGGTTGCTTTTGCATTTCACTTTGTGGAGCGGAAGTGCAGAGCAGTGAGCATGTTTGTGTTAAGTGTTTTTCTTTGATGGGGATTGGCCCAGTATTACTTCACCCCGATTCATGCAGACAGGCGCCGCATTCAGACAACAGCATGAATATTAATTGTAGCTATTCGTTGTCTGTCTCATGTATCCCACCCTGTTGGCCTATGAAAGGGAACCGACGAACCTGAGCGAAGCACCAGCATGTGTCCCTTTGTGGTCTGCTCGTACACCTTCCAATGGCCTTTTGTCGTTCACATTTGACACACTATCAAGCGGTTAACCGATAAAAAGATCAGACAGACTATCCAGAGACCGTCCCGAGGCTTGAAAGACGGTTGATAGATGGGGATTGGGACTTCAGAGGCGTGCCCGGCCGTGAAGGCATTAGAATATCACAGAATTAGTCAAAGCCGGCCTCGTTCCACTGGGCACTTACGTGCACTGACTGATGTTCAGCACAGATAGTGGTTAAGAGAGTTCTGTGATGAAGCCAAATGAAAAGCTACTTCTTCTAGCTGGGGGCATACAGAAGGTTTAATACCATCAAAGTCACACCTGGACAGTTCCTCTGCCACTCATGTCATTCAACAGAATTATAATCTCCCTCCATAGTTCTCTCTTTCTCTCTCTCTCTCCCTCTGTCCTTTTCACATGTGAATTCTGTTCAGTTCCGTTTCCTTTGTTGCTTTTGAAGTTTGAAAAAGTACAGACATTCATTCCCAGACCTTTCCCAAGGAATACTGTACATTTTTAGCAGAGGCGTTGTTCTAGGAAAAAGTAGAGCGTGGTTAAAAAGTGACCGCTTAAACCTTATTTAACAATAGTGAATGGCAAGTTGTGAGCTTGTAGATGCACTATTTGGGGGGGGGGGGAATTGGGGCATGTCATTCTTTAAGTTTTTAAGCCATTAAGACCTGAGGCCGATTCTACAAATGTCTTCTAAATTCTTACAGTTTTCTGAAAAACTTATGTTACTGTATCTGTGGTGCTCAAACATGTCAAGGACCCCCAAAATTATATGTATTTGGCCACCGACCCCCATCTCAAAATATTTTGCTCCAAGGACCCCCAGAAGCAAAGATTTGAGTTAAAAATGTTCGCTTTAAAAGAATATATATATTAAAAGATTTGCACAAATTGTCACTATTTTTCAAAAATAGCAGATCTACAAGCTCGTAGTGCGGCTCATAGTGTGGCACGAAGTGACACGCTATGAGCTTGTAGATCTGCTATTTTTGAATAGCCAAAGTATAAAATAATGCTTTTTATTTTATGACAGACACTTTCCCGGTTTAATGGGTTAATTAACTCAACAGAGTGAATACTTAATAGAGTAAATACATAAATAAACTCACCCACTGCCAGCGATTTTCGTGTTTTATAACCTTTTCAACTGGTCACAGAAAATTTAGATCCATTATGATCGATCGTCGGACCATGTGTAAACACAAACAGTATTAGTGGCCGTCCCCCAGAGGAAAAAACATTCACCCGTGAGGTGCCTTCTCTTGTTGCAGCACCACGAAAACAGCATCTCCCGTCAATAATGCACTTTCCCACCTCCCCAACTGGCCACAGAACATTAATATACATTATGATCGCTTGTCAGACCGTTGGTAAACACAAAGGGGATCACTGTTCGTCGTGCAGAGAAAAAATATATAACCGGCACTATGCCTTCCTTTGTTAGACCACGTTGAAACTACTGTCTCTCGCCGAATCCAGGGCAAAACAAGTCAACTCAAGATACAACTGTTTCCAGGGAACCAATAAACAGGAAGTGGACCTAGGCGGAAATCTTCGGATGACATTATTTCCGTATCCGTGTGAGTTAAAAGCGAAAGTGATCACTTGGGTGATAGAGAACAGCGCAATATTTTATAAACAATTAAAAAATAATCGTACAGGAATTCCCGTCCGTGGCAAAGAAAGCCTTGGCAATGAAAGAGTAAATGAATGTATGGTTGCAGACAAGAAAACACATGTGTATAACATGTGTTACATGTCACATGTTGATGGATGGGCATGGATAGAGATGTACTCAGTGCCAATCTAAATCTAAATCAGTTTAATCTGTAAAAACATTCAGCCAGGTGGAGAAAATATGCATGAAATAACTGAATTTTAGGTTAAATGTAGGGCGTGGCAATTGCTATCCCCTGGGACCCTGACCCCAAATGACGGCCCTGACTTATAGCCACGGGCACAATGTTCTCCAAATGCTCACCAGCAGTTATGTTCTGCATCTGATCACTTCTTTATTTAAAATAATGTTGACTGTGTTTGTAGTTTATTGAGTAGACACGATAATGAAGGGTGCAGTCAAAGACAGGGTAAAGATAAATGGTGACAAAGGTCATGAACCGGATTCAAACCTGGGGTATTCTCCTGTACCAACCTGGCAACCATCTATCAACCCCCAGTAGTAACCATGTTACCACCATATGGTACCAACTTGCAAACCACCCACTAGCAACCACTAGCTTGGCAACTGCCTTTAAGTTGCTTACCCATTTTCAAAAGTAACAGTTTTTATTTATTATCTATACATATTTTTTTCACCTCTTTTATTATTTCGTTCAAAAATATGAATCCAATATTTGAGTATTAAGAGAACAATGGTGGAGGACAGCGATAAAGAAAACCAATTTAATAAACTATGGAGCTCAATTTATGAGGCTCTGTAGATTAAGTGAAACCTTAAGGAACCTAGTTTTTGTGTGAGGAACTAAGTGTGTGATGAGAATCCAAATCTTTGCTGGACATTGACTTTTTGTTATTGAAGAAATTGTACCACTCTGCTCTCATTCTGTCATGGGATTTTTGTATATTTGTCATTATTTATACAGTAGTTTACACAGTCTGTAAACTTCACACATAGTAGTTCAATTATATGGTAGTCTAATTGCCCACTCTAGTGGGGTACGACTTTGAAAAATAAATATCAAACCGCTTCTCCATTTTGATTTGACTATGGTTGTAGAATGCTCATACTGTAGGTGAAAACATAAATGCAAATTGGATAACTGCATTTTCCTTTAAACTCAAATAACACATACAATATGTGGAAAATTATATTTCTGTCATGGAATCATACGTTCATTTTAAATGTTACATTATCATTTTAATATAGTCCCCTATCTTTAGCTTTTAGCTGCTAAATGTTTATTCCCTATCTATTCCTGACTGCTGTAATGGCCCAATCTCCCTCTTTGGGGAGGTTTTTATTTGATCTGCTAAATGAAAGTCTCCCTGGTCCCATCGCTCAGCACCCGCTTTAATAAATACAAGAAATGGGCTGCAGACACTTTGCCTCGCTCCAGCCACTGAATCGCTAGTCACACATTAAAACAGATCCCATGTTGAATGATGAAGTGAAACGAAATGGCTGTTCAGGCTGAGTGACAGGCTAGCTGACACTTAACATTCAGTATGCGGAAAAAGACCGTAGTGCCATGCTGAAGAACTTCATTCATGTTTGTGATTGGCATTCAGAGTTTTTTTTTGCGGAATTAGATTTTGCTATTCAACGATTCATTGGGCTCTGGCTGATGTCGTGTATATGTTATTGTCATGAAGGCTTTTCAGATGGATTTCACACACTTGTCTCCCTCCTGTATTTTGTGCGTCTCTCAGGTACATGTTGCTGTTGTTCACGCTGTTCTTCGTGCCTGGCGTGGTGATGATGGTAGCTTACGGCCTGATCTCCAGGGAGCTCTACAGAGGCATTCAGTTTGAACAAAGTCTCAACACGGCGACCACTGGTGAGATCCATCAGAAATTCCTTACAAATGGGACACCATTTAAAAGGGAAATGTGAACAGGCTTTCCAATGGTATAAAAGTTGTTACCAAGAAGCATTATTACAAGACATAATGTACCAAACACAAATTCCTGAACTTTTTGTTCGATGTTTATATATCTACAATAGCAGCAATAGCAATAACATTGTGTTCGTATAGACGCCCTGACAAAGCCGGATGCACCACGGTGGATTCGAACCCACAACCTCCGTGGTGGCGGGCTCTGTTTTCACCCGTCCTCTAATACTTTCCATTTTGTTTGTGTGTTTCATGCAACCAAACCCTACTCCCTTATCATAAACCACCACACATGCACACGCGCATCCTCTACGATCACAAAAGGGCTGAAGAACGGCGCCAGCAACAGTGTCGCCGGAGGCAACGACGACAGCGACGGCTGCTACGTCCAGGTGTCCAAGAGGACCCCGTCAGCCACGGAGCTCCGCACCCTCTCAGCCTCCACCTCCGCCTCGTCCTCCGCCCAGGCCAAGACGGAGCGCGCCCGCATCAACACGTCAGAGGCCAAGCTGCGGGCCAAGAAGCGCGTCGTACGCATGCTGATGGTGATCGTGGCGCTGTTCTTCGTCTGCTGGATGCCGCTGTACACGGCCAACACTTGGAAGGCCTTCGACCTCCACTCGGCACACCGCGCCCTCGGCGGTGCCCCCATCTCCTTCATCCAGCTGCTGGCCTACACCTCAGCCTGCGTCAACCCCATCATTTACTGCTTCATGAACACGCGCTTCCGCATGGCGCTGCTGACCACGTTCGCCTGCTGCTGCGGGGCGCGCCTCTGCCGCGGGGGTTTCTGCCGTGGCAGGAGGCAGGGGGAGGGAGGCGACGACTGCCTCACCGCCGCCTCCTCCATGGCCACGTCCATGTCCAAGTTCAGCTACACCACCGTCAGCACAGCCGGCCCCTGCTGACTCCGCTCTCGCGACCCGCTCTGACAGGCGTTATGCTCCTCCCCCCTTAACCGAAGCTGTTGGCTTTTTTTATCCATTTTCCATTCTTCATCTTGAAATGAGTCATGTACAGAGGAAGGTATTTAATGAAAGCCCTTTGTTTCAATTTAGCATAGTTTTAAATCCGCAGGGGGGATGGGATGTCGAAAGTTAAAATCAGACGACGTTCTCTTCTCCTGTTTGATTAGCAGCCTTTGTTTTGTCACAATAGGACATCAAGTGCCTGTGTTCTTTGTGTGACTTTGTTCAGTCGTGGCTCTTCACGCATTTGTAAGGCAGATTTGTGTAAACAGATAGTTGTGTGTGTGTGTGTGTGTGTGTGTGTGTGTGTGTGTGTGTGTAAATACCGTGTTTATGTACCTCTCACTGTCTGGAAGGAAACGTTCACCCATGAGGACATGTTATTGAACTGAAAGCTCTTAAGTACATGCCAGGAACGGTTGTCAAAAACTGAATGTATGCACTTTACCGTTTATTTAAACCTTCTTCTGGTGGTGACATTATATGGAATTTTTCTTAACCTGTCAAGCCTGATTTATACTTTGTTGTACGGCAGTGTCACATCCCAAAAATTACAAGCTTGTAAATGTGCTATTTTCAGCTCATGACACTGTCGTATGACCCATACATTAGGCTTTAGGTTTCTTATGCAACACTGAATAGGAAACCATGCCTTTTGGTCAAGATTTTGAATCCATGAAAACTGTGTCACCATTGTAATCCCTGAAAACGCAACGAGAAATTGAAAGTAATCATTCATTAATCATTTTATCCAATGCCTGCACAGAAACATGCTCTGAGTTGTGTAGCTCGCTGTGTACATAAGTGCCCTCTTAATTCTACAGCAAAGACTACAACCAAAGTAGTGATGACATGGAGCCTGCCTGAGACACAGATGCAAACGCTGTCACAAATCTTGCACGGTTTAATTGGAACCAGTCCAGTGCTCAGCCTTGCCCTTGAAGCCGCAGGCAGGCGGGGGGGATGACCTCTCTCTTCTTCTCTCTCTCTGTAACACTCCCTATGCTATGGGTGCAACAGTTAATTGAACTAATCAATTAAATTGATTATTTAAAATAATTCTAAGATGCGATACATTTTGAGCTTGTAGAGCGGTTAGTTTCACTGTTTTTGTGCAACACCGTTGTACGACAAAGTATAATAGTGTCAGACTAATCGATTTATTAATATATAATTATTTTTAAAGAAGATAATCGATCTTACTCCATACTCCACACAGGCGGGATGGATGCAACACAAATGTGTCTGTTATCATAACATGGAACAATATTGGAACAATATTATTGTTCCAGGAGGCTTTCCCTGTCTGGTCTGCATGGTCACAGTTAATCCAGCATTCAACAGTTAATCCAGTGTTTATTTGAGTCACGACTGTGGCAGTGTGCAGAGACCCCTGTGTGTCACCAGGTGTTTTGGTTTATCTCTGTCACCTGCTGCAGTGTATCCAATTACAGTGAGCATTAGACAATTATTTTTTCGCTTTTGCCTTACACTGCTCATGGCTTTGCCCTTGTACATAAAACTGATGACAAACAGCCCGAAGATTTTAATCCTCTCTGGGGAATTCAAAATGTAAAAGGGGCAGCTCACTAAAACAACTGTCCACAAATATCCTTTGATTTACGGTAAGGCTTTTGAGTGGATACATTATATGCTCCAGTAGTCTGCTGTACATAGAGCCTAAATCATACATATTGTTGTAGGCTACATAATGTCCTGACAGCAAAGCGCTGCTATGGCTTATCTATCGTTTTACATACACTGTCTGGTTTTGATTGAACATCACCGAACAGGCCCCCACCCTACCCCTTTGCTCCCCCCCCCCTCTCTCTCTCTCTCTTCCCTGGATGGTGGTTCAAAGCACATAAATTACATTGTCTGGGTGAGATATGCAGACATGAGCGTCCTCCCAGAACACTTAACAGGCAGCGATAGAGGTGTCAGACCATTTGGCACACGCACTGTACATACAAATAAAACAAATAGCGTAGCTTTTCTTGTTAACAGTGCACTGGTCTTGGCTGTTTACCACACTCTGTCGTATGATGGAGAAGATCAACTCTAGTGTGACTGTGCATTCTCTCTAGGTGTGCCTTTCATGTCAATCATGTTGATGACAAGGGAATGACCGTTTACCATTGTCTGTCTATCCCACTGGTTCTCAAAGTGGGGTCTGGTTGGTTACCCCCATGGGTCCATGAGGGGGTTCCAGGGGGTCCTCTATAGCATCAAAATCAGTTTAAACACTTCAACCCTATTTCATACTTAGACTATTCGAAAATAGTTCACAATATGTTGCATTACAACTTAAGATGTATTGTGAGCTTGTACATCTTCTATTTTCAAAAAGCATAAAAATAAGTCTTTGAAGGAAAAAAACATTAGGAAGAGAGAGATGTGAGAAAATGTGCTCCTCGGAGCACAAGTCTCCGCCAGTAGACCTGTGCTATTTTAATAGCACGGGTCGTCTTGGTAGAACGGGTCGTCTTGGTAGAATGCGCATGGTTTTTGGTGTTCTGCAGGGGCGTCTGAATATGTAGTGTCTGCATCTAAAAAAAAATCTTCTTGAAGCAATGTGTCATATGGGAGTCGTCGTAATTGACTGGTTTGTTCAAATGCTTGTCTGTCTTCTTCATCTTCATTGTCTTGAACAGTTTCAGCAGTTGATTGGTGTGTTTGATCTATGTCAGTTTTCTCTAGTGCTACATAATGTATTTGATCAAGGTGGCCAATTGTTACAGTATTAAGACTTCGGCCTTGTTGTGGGATCAATTCAACTCTATAGTCCTCTTCTGTGTTACTGTTGTAGATGAGTATGCTTTCTTAGCTTTGGCCTTTTGCGCCTTTGCTTGACCAATGTTAGGTGTTCTCAGAGGGACACACACACTGGAAGATACTGAAGGTACTGTTCCAATCAAGACTGATTGATCCTGTCTTACCTCACTTCAAAAGGCATAAATGGCCTTTTGAAGTGACACACCTATTTATAGGATTTTATTTCGTCATGCGTCCCTCTAGCCAATCAAAGGCATTGGTGTCAACATATTGACACGTGTCACGTGGAGCTTGACCAATGTTAGCTTGGCTAGGGGCCATGCTAACACACGGCGGGACGAAGCGAAAACATACTCTCCACCTCCGGCGGAGACAATAATGTTAAAATTGGCTTCAGGGAGGACCGGCCAGCCGGCCGGCCGGCAGGTGGGTGGGCAGACCACGTCGTCACACTCATGTCACTATGACTCAGCCATAATCATGAAAGGAGCTCCTAATGCAGCTAGCACCAAATATGGAGTGTGTTGTCTAACCTCAATGTATCCCCATGGCATCAGGCGCAAACTAATTAGTCAGCTCCATATATGGGCACAAAAGGGGGCATGCCCATATATGGGCATATACTGATGACATCAGCGATCGCCATATATGGGCATGAAAGGGACATGAACTGATAGATACAGAGATCTCCACATATGGGCATATTGGTCGGATCGGCGGTGTGATGTAGGTGTGAGGGCCGCGTAGCAGCCCGAACTCTAGATGTGAGGGGCGCCTAGCGGCCTGAACCTCTTAAGGCGGTTACACACCGGCGAATGTGCGAATATACGCAAAATTCGGACTCGTTCCGAATAATTAAAAGACGCTTTTTCGCTTCGCTTTTCCGCTTTTTCGCGCCATGTACGCTTGCATTGACTTTATAAGGTTTTAAAAAAAAGCGTATTATTCGCACGAAAAAATCACCCCGGTGTGTAAGGACCTTTAGTGTTGAAAATCTTAACAACACAAATCCAATGGGGGTCCTTGGCAGTACATCTTTTCAGATGGGGGCCCATGGTCAAATACACATCCATACATCAACTTATGAGTCCTTGACATGAAAATGTTTGAGAACCACTGGCAACCCGAACGGCGCTGTGTCACACCGCTGGGCATGGGCACTCGTATGTTTGTCACCTCACCGTTCAGAAACAGGGTTGTGCTCTGTGAGGTGCGCCTGCGTTTTTGTCAATGTTTTTAACATGTTTTCAATGTTTTAAATGCCATTTTCAATGTTAAATGGTCCACACTGTGCCCGAGGTATCACATTTCAATTGCCCCCACCAACTCCTCAAATATTGCAGTTTGGTCATGTGACACCTCAGGGTCTGAGAATGTGTTGGATTGTGTTGCTGATGCAGGATAGCTAGGCGTCGTTTCCATAACTTGGACTCATGTTGTGGACTCACTTAGTTAGGATTGATTTGCAATCTACTCACACCAACAGATCAGTTTACATCCGGACGTTTTGTGAACGCTCCAAAGCCCATACTCTTGGTCGACAGATGTACAGTGTACAGTACTGTATGTTGTCTGTTTGTGTGTACCCCAGGAAGACTAGAGGCTCATTCATGTGACTCTAATGGGGATCCTTTAATAAACATAAACAACAAAGGCTAAATGTTTGGAATAGGAATACATGTTTGTGTCATGAAGCTTTCAAACGCGTCCACATCCTCTGCCCAGTAAGTAGGAACCTCAGTTTAAAATAAGCAGGGTGACACATGAGCTATTTTCAATATAGCACAGAGAATTCACATTGTAATTCCAATCCCTCTGGTTGTGCGAAATCAAATTCGGAGCGTGACCCAAAACCAATGCCTGATGGAACTTCGGAGCCGGAGAAACGGTACCATTTATGCCGTCTGTCTGTCTCTTATCTCGGTAACCTTGAGCGTGATTCCCACTTGTGACCAAAACGAATCAACTAATATTGCATTTTAGTTCCGCTTTATGTATGGATTCAGTTTGAACTTATATGGGGATTGGGGAGTCACAGCACACAACATAAAAACCTTTTGCGCTAGTTAACCTTGTGTTAAGACCCATTGCCTCAGGCAGGTGTAGTGTCAAATCTGTATCTACCTGTACATGTACTCAACTCAAGCTTAACCAAAACAGACAAAAACGTTATTATGACATGTACTGATTTGTCTCTTTAGGAGGGCAAATCGTTTCCTCCTGGCTGTTAAAACCTTGTTGTACCCAGCAATCGACCACAAGGAATCTAACGTCCCTATTTTGTGGGAGAACATTCAGCAAAAAATAGCAGATCTACAAGCTCTGATCCAACGCGTTGTGACCATTATTAGATCGGCTATTTTTGCCATTTTATTGTATAGGGAAAAAGGATGGAATCAAATATAAAGGACCCTGGTCACTGAAGTATACAGTGTAGGATTTAAGCGGTTCAGTTTTTATGTGTTTACACGTGCGTAGGTCAAGTTAAGCTCTGGCCCCAATGCCCCATGTGTCCAGAGAGTTTCTGGGGTCATGTGGAGTAACGGTTTTCAAACTCATTCATGTCACATGCTCCCAAATTGACTTTTATTAAGTCATAGACCATCATTTCAAATTATTATCAAAATGTCATGACTGTACAAGTATACATGAGAAATAGATTCATAGTAGTGAAATATTGTTAGAACAGTAGTTCCATCACTTTTTGTATTGTAATAATTTAAAGTGAATTGAACTAGTTACATTAAACTACTCTCATATGGCTGGGGAACCCCCTCAAGGACCCCTCGGTGTCCCCACTTTGAAAACCACTAATATAGAGGCGAGACACTGTCATGCTGAAATTGTTCCTTCAGCAGTTATTAGCTTTGAAAACCCTTCGGAGATGGTGCGTTTGTGTCTGTGTGTACAGTATGTTTATTGTGTTTACCAAGACGGTGTCTAAGGCTGCTGAATTACTGATCGTGCTGCATTCAGGTGCCTGCTTGTGCTACATTGTAGTAATGTACAGTAACTAGTGAGTCTGTTATGCTGCTTATGCATAGTCTCGCCTTCCACAATTTTCAAACGCTTCCGTCATACAGTCTGGAGCACGGAAGCTATAAGGCGGATGTGAAGCCTCCTCTCCGTTTCGTCTTTATAGTTGAGCAAATGTATCCTAATATAAATCTAAATCATCAAAGCATAATATAGCTTGCTGCTTAGCAGAAATGGAAATTAAAAAATAAAATGTAAATAATATATTTCAAAATATATTTCCGTGAACGGAAATGACAAACATATGCCAGCTTCCTGCCTCGGATTTTGGGAGGCGTAGTTCCAGACTCTATATAACATTCGGAGATTGTGGAATAGTTGTCTGGCTACGCGAGACTATAGCTTATGCAGGACCATATTGTCACTGTCGGGCGGAAACCTTGTACGTATGTCCAAAGCCGTTACAGGAGATGGAAACAAGAACTGTGTTCCAGTGGATCAATAGTTATTTGTCACAAGCTCTTTTCAATACTTTATATTGGTTAAATATTTATAAAACCCACAGATCCTTTCAATCTGGCATCCCTATTTTGGGCATGTCGTTATAGGCAACATGTGTCTAAAACAATTTCAGAAATTGTGAAAATAGCAGATCTACAAGCACAACTACTTTTACGCAACATTGCCATACAACGAAGTATAAAAGGTCATTCATTACATAAAAGAAATGTGAAGATACAAGGTTTCTGCCGGACAGCTGTTTTAATGTCAGTGGGAGTTTTTAAATGTGAAACGTGTAATGCTCTGCTTTATCTACAACATTGCATTTATTATGTTGTTGTCTTGTGACTATTAAAGAAATAAAATGTTTACTAAGCAGAAGATATCAAGATGCTTGTGTGTTAGTGAGTGAGAGAGTGAGAGAGAGTGTGTCTTGAATGACTATGCTAAACTACTTCAAGTAATTAATACTTCACAATTATGAATTTTCCTGCATTCAAGGTAATGCACGTGCATAATGCACAACTCAACAAGCACAAATAAGGGAAAGAGTGTATGACAACAACACAACACTAAAACAATAGTTGAGCAACCTACCTTTCGTTTTGGAGTGTTTGATACTGAGTTTCAGCCTAATGTTTGTAATGATACATTTGCATAAAGTGTGATATACATAATTAGGGGGGCGGCGCTTGTGTTGTTGTGGAGGCTTGGCATTGCAGTTTTTGGGGGTGTGGCTTTTATGTGGGCGTGACCAGGGTTTTGATTTTGCCCTTTCTGCCGATCTACAAGCTCTCAACTTGTCGATCGGCTAGTTGAACTATTTTCAAATGTTTTTCAAAATAGAAAAATATGGCTAATAAGTTTAGGGATAAGGGGTAAGGCAAGATGGGGCCCTAGGCTCTAATGTAGCCTGCATCGCGGGTTCGAGTCCCGCTCCCGACGATCTTTACTGCATGTCTCTCCCCATCTCTCTCTCCGTTTCCTGTCCATCTCCACTTTCCCCTATAAATAAAAGCAGAAAAGCCCCAAACAATATCTAAAAAAATATTTAAAAAAGACACACACAGACACGGACGCAGACAATTTAAACTTTATCATAGATATATACACCCACAAACATCCTCATCACAATAGTTTTGCGCTCGCTTTCACTCAGCCATAATAATGCAGCAAGTTGTCAAGTCTCTCTTTCATTTGCTATCTCTCTGTGTACAATGTCTGTCAATGTGCTTTTAGTCAGGGGATATTAAAAAAAATAATAATAAATAATAATAAATTCCTTACCAAAAAAAATCTTCACCAATGTGTTTGTAAAGGTGTCTAGTAACACATCTCACAAAGACCGAAATGCAGTTTCCCTAGGAGAATTTGTGACAGCTCCTGAAAGTTGGGGTACCCACCATAACCTTATGCGGGAAAAAAAAAATCTAAATTTAATTCTGTTTTAAGTAGCATGTGAGGGGTCAAACTAGGGTGTTTTTATGATTCTGAATCCATTGCAAGCATTTGTTTTGCACCAAAACCACTCCTTGGGCTAAAAACGGCCATAGCCATCCTTTTCCAGGTATACTTTTTGTGTAAAAAGCCCATTGAGATTGGGCTGTTTTTAGCCCAAGGAGTGGTTTTGGTGCAAAACAAATGCTTGCAATGGATTCAGAATCATAAAAGCACCCTACTTTGCCCCCTCACATGCTACTTAAAACAGAATAAAATTTTGATTTTTTTCCCTGCATAAGGTTATGGTGGGTACCCCACCCAACTTTCAGCAGCTGTCAAAAATTCCCCTAGGGAAACTGCATTTCAGCCTTTGTGAGATGTGTTACTAGACACTTTTACAAAGACATTGGTGAAGATTTTTTTTGGTAAGGAATTTATTCCAAGATTGGAAAATGTTCTGCTAATATCCCCTGACTATTTGTGGGAAAGTTTTGTGAAAGCCTGCCCCTTCTCAAAAATAGTGAGGGAGCGGAGGGGAATATCACCAGGGGAATATCCCCATGAAACTTGAGAGATGAAAAGCCCCTCAGTACTTCAAACATAGTTTGAGTTTGAGGAGTCAAGCATGGAGGAGGCTACAGTGAACACTTGGAGCGTTGCAAGTGCAACAAGGGACCTGTGTAATGAGTAAATCTATTTGATGACCCCTTATTATTATATTGACTGGGCCAGTGGGGAGATATTAAGGTGACTCCACCAAACAGACTACTTCAGTCTACAACAGACTGCAACAGGTAATCTGTTGGCAAAAGTTGGCATTTAGTTCAGCACAAACTGTCGACCGATGTGCCCTGTAGCTTGTTTCCCTGTAAAGTCGCTTGTAAATATTCATAGTTGCTGGTTGCTTTTGTTTGGGCTTGTTTCTGAAGTGTTGTTGCTTATTTGGGCTAGCTTTCAAGATTCTTTTTGAAAATAGCTGATATAATAGGGCTCAAGTGGTGAAACCGATCGCTTCTTTTGGGCTTGTTTTCATAGACCTGGTCGCTTGTTTCACTCACAGAATCTGGCAACACCGAAGCCAGCTCGGACCAAACCTTTACCCCGCTCTCTCCCCCCTCTTCACTGCCCCACGGTTCTACCAGTCGGCCCAAGGACTGAACATGCTCGGTTTCTCTGAGTCGGGTCGAAAGAGGTCCGACCCGACGGAACGACGCCATCCGACAACAATATGTCGGCAGCAGATGCTTTCCAACGCTTCCTGGCAAAATCGTTGCGGTGGAGAGCTGCCTTTAGGCTTTTGGTCATCAGGCAGAAGCTCTGAGCCACAACTATGTCCATATAATCCACTGAATTCAAACACTGTTGGTTAATAGCTTGCTCAAAGTCTTAATCCTTTTCTACATGCTGTATCCTTTATTTGTTTTAAACTAAATTTCAGTTGAACAAAGCTGCACAATAGAACAAACACCATTCAAACACATACAACAGATTGAGGAGTCGAGCATGGAAGGCGGCTGAGTGAACACAGGGGGATTCATTACCATAGCAACAGGCCCTGCCACAAAGTTTAATCTGTTGTCTCTGAGCTGAGGACTGCGGAAATGCATTTTTTATTTACAAAAACAACCCCCTCCTTTTACCATTGCAGTGTAACCGGAAAGGGGCTTGTGAATATTTTACAAATTCGCAGTGGATACTGAACTTAACTGCTTTTCTTGCATATTAATGAGGGAGCATTAATATGCTGCTTATTGCAATATGTGTTTAATGTAATGCTCCCTCAGGGCAGCTACTGCATGCTTTCTCGACAACACATTTTTGGTTTGAAGCCACAGGTAAGCTTTATCCCAGAAATGTCTCAGGTGCTCCTTAGAACTTACAGTATGCATTTCACACGACTCGTAGAAATTTTGGGAAACCCTGCAATATATTACTATTGAAACAGAAACACATGTGACACCTTCACACGTGTTTAATGTTCAAACCTGCAGCCAAGCAAATCAAACGAATAATTAACAAAAACGCATCATACTGTGGGAAAGAAGACTTGAAACTAGCGATCAAAAACGTAAAGTCTTAATGAAAAGGTAAGGTAATAAAACAAAGTGTAAAGTCGGTTTGACTAAAGTAAAGTTGACTTCAATGGAATGACATTTATTTTGCAGCCGGAGGAGGGGAATCAACACCAGCTGCTGGGCCATTGATGAGAACAGCAGCATTTTCATTACTTCTGTATTGGCTTCGAAAGATTGCCACCTGGTTTAAAGGGTAACCGGAACACGCTCGCCCCCAGTGGTCCTTGTATTGTTGTATTTGTTTTTTTTACTGAGGTTAAGGTTAGGAATAAGTTCAGGATTAGGCATAGTTTTACTGAGGTTAAGTTTAGGTTTAGGCATAGTTTTACTGAGGTTACGTTTAGGAATAAGGTTAGTTTTAGGCATAGTTTTACTGAGGTTATGTTTAGGAATACGTGGTGGCAACCGTTCCGAGGTTTGCCGGATTAGCCCCGGGGCGAGCGTGTTTTGGGGCGAGCGTTCTTGTATTCGTTTGAAGTAGGGTAGCAACAGGATTCAAATTAATCCAGGTTTACTGTGAAAATGTAAACCCAAGTTTAAATGGTTTAAATGTAAACCTGCTTAATTTTAACCATTAAACCCTATACTTAGTTGACCATAATCCCCCAGGGCTCTATAGGCCTACTAGGCCCCCTCCTGTTTTCGCTCGACACTACTGTAAATATCTTTCCCGAATATATTTACAAGCTCACAACATGGCGTGCTGCAACGTTTAGTGAGGTTGTGAAGTATCGTTTCAAACATAAGTACGTCATTCCATATAAGATTTGATTTAATATTGTGTCACAGTATTAGGTGATTCTGAGTTCTGCAGTTAGCAGTGTTTGAAATTGAAAACCACTGGTGTCCTCCCCCATTCGTTGGGATGCGATCATCCATTTGCATTCCCACAGTACCCCAAGAGTTAAGCCTAGGTGTGGTGAGAAAATGGAATACATAAGTGGGGGTCCGTGAAAGTACAGAGACAACACCTCTTGATTTGATTGACAAAAGAAACTTGTGTTTACCGCTACAAGAGAAGTGTTTGTTCTATTGTAGGCATACTGTTTGAGGCTTGCTCCCCTGGAGTCCGGTGATGCTACCCCTGTCTTGAACTAATTATAATCCCTTTGTTCCTTCCTGGGTGTTGGCCGTAGACAGTGAATGCATATTGACAGAGGACAGAATGGCTACAGAAGAACTTTGAGTTTGGCGTTAACTCTGTCAAGTTGAGTAAGACTAGGTACACAATACTAAAAGCCTTTTAAATGAGTAGTTGAAATGATTAAAGTCTTGATAACTATGACCTGTGTTGTTAACAAAGAGAAACATCAGTTAAGGGAAGTGGTCAGTTTTAGAGGGACGGCTGGGTTCTATTTGACTCATTGTATTCTTAAACTGCTGTTTGCAGCTTAAGAGATGTTGAACAAGAATGACTAAACCAGCCTTTGTGTAATAGTAAAGTTTGACAATTGGAAATAAGACAAGTTGGCACACTGTAAGGACAATGCTAATGTGTTTAACAGGATGTTTGTGGGGGTCCGGCCACGACTCCTCAATATTCATGTATTCGATGTGTGATAGGCCCACTGGGATTAGGGGCTGGGCTTAGACACCTAGCCTCCTCCTCTTGTGGCCAAAGGTATACAGTATAAAATAATGTGTTTCACTTGTGATGCGGTGCTCTGCTAATCTGACCTGTACCTGGCAGCTTGCCTGTTGGGTGGAATAAAAATATGCCTGACTTCAAATCCTTGGACTGGACTTCCCTTCTTGTACCTTCTCCAGGAGACTGAATACAGCCACTCTCTCGACCAAGAATATACTTCAGTTGTAAATCGGCCAAATTTTGCCACATTTTCTAGAGGATGCTAGGGCTCAAGTGGCTAAAGCTTAATCCTTGGTGCAACAAACATTTTAAACTTGTGCACTCTTTGAGTTAGTTAACACTGAGAATTGTACAGCAGGGTCTGCATTTCTCCTGAATTATTAAAAAGTCTCTAGGATGCTCAGTTCTATCATCCAGCGATATAAACACGCCAAAAGTAATAACACACATACATAATGCACTTGTGATGCGGGTCAGGTATCGTGATCTTAACTATTCAACAGCCGAGGGACAGCGGGCCCTGCCTGCTTGTGATGCTGGCACTGCACTGTACTGCGGATGCCATTAGCCTTGTCTGTCATGGTCCGTTGTACACAGTGGTGGAAGAAGTACTTAGATTTAAATTGTTTTACTTTAGTAAAAGCTCACAGCATTTTGCACATTGTGAGCTTATACAGTAGATCAGCTATTTTGCCAGGTTTTAAAGCAGTGGTTCCCAAACTTTTTAGCTCGAGACCCAAAAGACAAAAAAAAAAAACATTCTCCCCGGGACCCTAACTAGTGAAACTAGCAGATCAACAAGCTCACAACACATTGCATCACAACGTGTCGTGAGCTTGTAGATCTGCTATTTTCACTACTTAAAAGTATTTTTTCCCTCTAATTAATGCTTCTTTTTTTTTAAACAAATTCGTATGGAATTATTTTGAAAAACGTTTGAATTAGTTTTTGAAAATCTTTTGAAATAATAATAATTAAAAACTAAATCTAGGAAACAAAAAATAAAGGGTTATTTACTCGCGATGCAACATCGCACCAAGTCACTTCTTTGCATTGACTTTGTATATACTCGTGCTACTTGAACAAAATATTCTTGCGATGGGAACGCACCTTTAGATGTAATGGAGTAGAGGTATAAATGATAGAAAAATGGAAATGTTCAAGTAAAGTAAAAATACCTCAAAATTGTACTTGTACTACAGTATGTGAGTAAATGTACTTAGTCACTTTCCACCAGTGGTTGTAGATGGCTGCAGGCCTCAGTGTTAGGGGGTGTGTGGTATACTCTCTGTCGCTGTGTCCATTTACTGCTGTTTCCACCAAACTGCAGTAAATGGACACAGCGACAGCGAGTATACCACAGGCAGGCCATTTGTCTTCCCCCTACATCTTAACAGGTGTTCCTAACCTATCCCTGCAGCCCCCTTCATCCCCTCAACCCCCACGTATGCAATTCTCTCTCTCCATGCCTCGTTGGTTCGCACTGAGCATACAAAATAGTGGGCCATTCTGGTAGCCCATGTGTTGGACACTGCATTGTGGGTTTGATTCTGGTACAGTATGTCATCTGTGTCAGCTCACTCCCTCTCCAGGCATTCATCATTGTCCTCTATAGGGTTGGGTTCCACTTCGGAACGGGTTACAGTAATGCAGACTATTCAGATTCAAATCTTTTCACCCCAAATCTGCTCTGCAAGCCTGCTCCATGCGTTTTAATCTTGAAATGTAATACGTTTCTAGAAGGCTGACAATGCACATTATCCTTACCAAGTGCACTAAATGTTGGACAGGTTCATGCAAAGAGAAATGTCTTTCACTCAACTTTAGAATTTATCCAAAATATTTGATTAACACATTCAGATTCAGATTCTATAAACTGATTCGCATTTAGATTCAGAACCCCTAACCCTACTGCCCTGTGCGGTAAAATACCCTAAAAATTCTCTTTAAAAAAAAGGTATATCCTACAGGAGAACACAATGGTGCCTCAATGATTTCACCTATTAGGCCCACTGCATATAATGGACTGCATGTGCCGCATACACAATGGCCCCCACTCTTTGAATAAGACAGATAAATGGATGATATGTGTCACACTTTTAATTAATGTCACCAATTTGCAAGGACTGCAGCACAACAACAGCCACATTATGGCTATTGTCAGCGTGACACATTGGTGAGGGGAACTTAGCATTGACGAGCAGTCAAGCAGCAATGAATACCCCCAAGCCAATGCACACATACCTGTCAGTGTGAGGTGTGGGGCTTAGACCAATCCACATACCTTTCAGTATAAGACCAAAGCATACTATACAGTACCTTTCAGTGCGAGATATGAGGCTATGAACAAGGCATATACTTTTCAGTGTGAGGTATCTATAGGGCTTTGACTAAATGGCCGCAGTGCTAATGGTGCAACATTATCTAAGATTAAATCAGTACTGTTTGGTATGATATGTATGGGTGCTGTCAGGTGTTTGGTATAATGTATGGGTATTACTGTAAGGTGAAGGCGCTTTCACAAAAGGTCATCTGTTGCCAGAAGACTTTTAATCTGCAATAGATCCCATTGGAGAGAGAGAGATAGAGAGAGAGAGAGAGAGGGAGAGAGAGAGAGAGAGAGAGAGAGAAAGCGCGAGCATGTGAGCGTACAGTCTTTGCAGTATAAATGTTTTCTCATGCCAATAAAGCTCATTTGAATTGAAATTGAAGAGAGAGAGAGACAGACAGACAGACAGACAGACAGACAGACAGACAGACAGACAGACAGACAGACAGACAATTATCAGCCTTGTCGGCAAACATGGTTGATGCCGTTGGTTTGGTCAAATTCCAGGGTGAGGAGACACTGGAGTTTATCTGGGTACAAATTAACCAAAACACAGCACAGAAAACATTGACCGTAGACTGCAATCAGCTGCGTAATGGTGAAGCCGGCAGCCAGCAGCACCTGCCAAGTTTTCATCCAACTCCCTTCCCAGTCCCACACTGTTGGTAAATCCCAGGAGGGCCTCTATTTATTTATTCAATTCAATGGCACAAGAACACACTTTGACTGTCGGTTTAAATTATTTATTGGGAATGAGAACGTGCGTCATTGTTGCTCCTTTCTGTACCGTACAAAGATAGATATGAATCCACTTGTACAAGCGCTTATCGATCCTTTGCATTACATTTTAAACTAGTCTACGTATTGGAGCGTTGCACTTACAAAAGGGTCATGTATAACAAGTGTCTTGCAAAAACACTACTGCTCAATAAATCTATTTGATATCTACTGTCCGCCCGTGTGTCAGTGTGTGTGTGTGTGTGTGTCTTTCTTTGCTTTGGCAATGTAAACGTATGTTTTCTCATGCCAATAAAGCCCATTGAATTGAATTGAATTGAATTGTGTGTGTCTTTCCGACTGTGACTAGCTAATCTCTGGCACCATTGGACCGATTGGCATGAAACTGTGCAGATTCTCATATTCCATCCTGATTGGCTAAGATTGGCTTCCAAAGTTTGCAGGAGTGGCTCGTTTTGAACAAAATGTCTGATTGCCGTGAAACATTGCTGGCCCACAATAACCTCCCCGCCTTGGCGGAGACCTGTGCTCCGAGGAGCACATTTTTCTAGTTTATGAACTGATTGTGCTTAAGCGTGTCCATATGTTCCATTGAATTAAAATACTTTTAATTCAATATTCAATTCAATAATTTTCTACATATCTCCCATACAGTATATATTAAATATACCTTCTATTGAGCACAGTGCACAGTAACACAAACAAGTGTGGTATTATGAAGTCAAATATTAACACAGTGGGTAAGAAGAACAGTAAATAGTTATGCTGGGTTTCCATACAGACAAAGACTTAACTGTGTTGTGTGTGTGATGTATTAGCATACGTTTATCCTGACAAGCAACTTTTTCCTCAGCTGAGCGTTGTCAGATAGTGTAGAAAGAGAAATAGATGCCGTTTGCTGTTTTGTCGTCTGCTTCTGGGTCCTCACCTGACACACCGTGAAAGAGGGATTTACAGATACAGTAGATGGATGGGATAGATAGCATAAATAATAGATGGACAGACAGACGATAGATTAAAGATGGTGCATTGCACCTTGTGAATAGCTCTGCCAGTGTTTCCGGCTTGGGTTTTGGCGTTGGCGTTGGTGGTGTCTGGACAGGAAATCTCTGAGACAGAATTGACAGCTTGCAGACCTTGGCAGGCGCTTTACATTGGTTTCCTGTACGTGTACAAGGTTGGAAGTGTGAAGAGGTGTCAGTATTATGCGTCAACATGCTCTGCTGTGGCACATCGCACCCCACCCACTACCATGTCGGTTCAAGACGTTAAGATGTTCACTGTGTATTGGAAGTACACTGAGGCCAAGCAGCAGAAGGCAGATGTAGACATAAGCCTGATTTTTACTTTGACGTACAATGATGCTGCAAAGCGAAAATAGCTGATCCACGAGCTCGCAACACATTGCATCCGTGACGTGTTGTGAGCCCGCACATCGGCTATTAACTGTATACGTGAGGCTGCTGTCTTGTGTGTGGCTTCTTTTAGAATAACACTCGAACCTCCCATGGTCATGCAGGTGGAGTGGGATACCCTCAGGCCATTTCCTATTTTAAGTAAGTAAGTCAGTCAGTGTGGCTTATTGTCGGTATCGGCCAAGAGCGAGTGTGTCTATCCCCTTTTGGTTGTGCTGGCTAGATTCCTGGGAGATTGCTGAGGTGGGGCACAACACCTACCATCAGCACCCAGTACTTCCCACTCGTCTTGCCGCACCCAAGCCGTGCTACTCATACGTTGAGTTGGCAGTGGCCAGGATCGAACCCAGAAAGTGCTCTACTGGGCTACCCTATTCTAATGTTTATCATCATTTTCAAACTGTCTTACCTTGTTGCAAAGAGTGAGAGACGTAAGAGCTCACATAAAGCTCTGATGAATTATAGAGAAGAAAATTATAATGTAACAAAAACTGGCATCTGTTGCTATGAAGGGCAAATAATCGAGACAGAGAGAGAGAGAGTGCTTGAAGTGAGGTAAGATAAAGGGAATGAAGTAATAAAGAAGGGAATGTGAGGGAAAGAAACACGTTTTTAATTTACTTTTTAATTATAGTTTTGCCCGCATAGGCAATTATTTCGTAAATTAAGGGTCACTCTCAAAAGCAAGATAGCTTGTATGTGAGTCTTTCACAATGCATGAAAAACTAACAACCAAAAAAAAAAATGAAAATATCAATCAATCAATCAATTAATCAATCAATAGGACACCCTTGTGGTTGAGCTCCTGGTGTCTATGGCAGTGACCGGCCATCCTCATTCCCCATTGGTATAGCTCCCCATACGATAAATGGGGGTTGGCATTGGCAATATGGTTGATTGTTACATCTCTGACAGTTAAACTGACACTCTGGATTTTTACAGAAGCATCTCTTCTCTGCCTCTCTCCTATTGTAAAAGCAGGATGTGTAGTAAGTGCCTTAAAGAACAGGACTGATATATCGCCAAATATCCTCCTGACTTAACGATCTCTTCATTTCTCTTGGTCCAACTTGCCAAGTCCCCATCTCTGGTTTCTCAAGCTAGAAGAGGGAAGACATTCGTCATACTTAGTAGTGACTTTTAATGACACTGGCAGCGTCCTGGCTTTTTACCGTATGGCTGCTGTTGTAGGTGAAGGAGAGCTCTTGTTTGATCTTGGGAATATGAAAACTGTGTGTGTGTGTGTGTGTGTGTGTGTGTGTGTGTGTGTGTGTGTGTGTGTGTGTGTGTGTGTGTGTGTGTGTGTGTGTGTGTGTGTGTGTGTGTGTGTCTCCTATATCTGAACAACATTTCATTTTATTTCCCACTTTCGGGTTCACATTTGGAGGCCCCGCTGGCATTGGCCTTAAGTCTGCACATTGTTTGGGTGCACCCATGGGCATGGACTAGTTTAAATGAAACAATAGAGAGCTTGAAGTCAGACTGTGAAATGGTAGCCCAATTGTTGAGAGGAATAACAATGTGAAAATATCCAACGAGAAATGAAGGCCTTGCAGCTTCAACTACAGGAAAGCAAAAAGAAATTGAGACTATAGTTCACAAAAATATAGCAACCAAGTATGACTTGCATGCTATTCTCCACAATACTGCACCAACACAAACTACTCTTGGCATGGTGCAAAGAAATCAACATAGAGGGTCAAATCCTCAGGTCACACTATGGACACAGCATAACTCTATAAAAATATATGTAAAAAAAACCAGACAGCTGTAGACAAGTACAGTACAAGAATGTCCATATCCAATGGCTTTAAGGCACATAGAAGCAAGTTATTTTCTTTCAGAAATTCAGTCTGCTGTAAAAAGAAAAATGAAAAGGAGCCGCCAGTTCATGTGGTTCATATTTGCTCCTCGGGTTTGCTTTCTTTCTGTTCTTTATTTGTCGCAGAGAGTTCACAGACATCGCTCAGCCCTGACCTCCATGACCCCTCCCTATTACAGTTAACTACAGACTGGAGCTGTGAGCGGGTAAAATGGAAAATGACCACTACAGCATGGTTCCTATGCTGTAGCTTCAACGTTTTAATGTACAAAACAATTCTCCCCACCCTAACCCTATAAGCACTGACAATACATCCACAAACAGTGGCAGGATTATCATCACCCTGTACTTGCCTGTATATTTATGTAACAGGTTCAATATTTCACTTAGCAAATAAAAAATAAATATAAAAAATAATAATAACATAGCTTATAAATGACAAAGTAAAATACTGGAGGAAAAGCATATCTGGAATGGGATGGGACTATAAGCTTGGACAAAATTAGCCAGCAGACAAACACTTTATACTGAACAGTAAAAGGACATTTTAAAACAACCAAAATTTTTATTAAAAGAATAGAAATAAAACAGAAAAATAAAATTACAATGCAGAAGATGACAAAAGATTCTCAATAAAGCAGAGGCAAACAGAAAGGATTCATATTCTGTGTGCGACCATGGCTGCGTTTTGGGGAGTGCAACGAGCACGCTGCATTTCAATTAGCACAACCTTGACTCATACTGGAAGAAATAGATCACAACCAAATTAGTAAGCCAGCGGGCAAACACTTTGTTCTGAACAGTAGGACATTTGAAAACAATAAAAATGTAAATTAAGAGAAGTAGAAATAAAATAAAATCTTCATAAACAAACAGCAAGGTTTTTTAGAACTAAGAGTTGTAGCACACTTGCAGTGTTCCAGAAGTTTGTTCCAGAAGTGAATGTCAGCTATTCAGAAACTATGAAAGCTTAAATGTTCACTTTCCACAAGCCTCCTTAATCTCTGCAGCACAGCTGTTAATGAGGGTGCAGAGCTTAATGTCGGACACCATACAGTACCTCCTCAGTCATCTTCAGCCTGTCACTGGCCCAGTCAGGTTTGGACTTCACAGCTTCCTCTGCCTTTTCATACACTTGTTCAGGGCCAGCCATCAGATCAGGGGTCAGATCTATCACCGTTTACACTGCAGATTTCCTCCAGATGACCTGGGTTTCATATCCTGGGCGGGGAAAGGGATTAGTAAAGTTATGGATTGGTATTATGATAAGGGTTTATTTTACAGTTTGATTAATTTGTAAAGAAACAAATGTTCCGTCAACAAATATTCCGTCAAAATGCTTTTTTGAAATAGTTTCAAGATAGAAGCTACACATCAACAGCAGTTAAACAGTTCCTATGTAAAATCTTCTTTGTCTAGCCTTGAGATGGCATTATTACATCATCTCCAGGGTCTTGAATGGCCATGTCTCAGCTTTATGCATTCATGTAGTTCATTCTAAAGAATCGTCGAACAACACAAAAGTGGCTTGGTCCAATGACTTTGATGGTGAAATCTCTGAAACTGACTGGAAGAGCGTTTGTTATACTCCTCAAACCCAGTCTATTAGCACCAGACTTAAATTGATTTAATTTAAATGGATCATTCGTACAAATATTACTCCCTCCCTGTTGCACCGCTTGGATAATAATAATCCTGATTCATGTATTAAATGCCTGCTTGACAAAAATCTGCCTGTTTGTCCTAGGATGTTTATTCATGGGTTACTTTCACCAGAGTTAAGACCATCAGATGCCGATAAAAAGATTGCATGGAATTGCATGGAAAAGTTCAGAGGTTCCTACAGTTGAACATTGGATTAAAACACTTTCCAACTGTATGGCCATGGAAAAAATATATAATTATGCAACGGGTAAAATACAGAGCTTTGTTGATAGGGAATATTTTGTTGAATTTCTCAAAGGTTGCCATGTAAGTCTGTAAGATGAGCACTTGAAAATATTTGTTTATATTTATGATTATTCAAAAGAGGTTTTGTCTTAGAATCGCAGGGTTACATATATTTTTTAATTATTTATCTTTACGCTTTCTTCAGCACATTAGCTCATTGCACACTCATTGTAACATACTAATGCATTCATGTGGTTCATTCATGGCTTCTTGGCCAACCATGTCTTGACAAAGTTTGACATATTGTAACAGTATTTATCCAATGGCGGCAAGATTAGGGTTGATTAAATAAGACCAGAAAAGATTTCCACTGGTTGTTCATTTAACTGTCTATGGATAAAACAAACATAGGCCTGATATAAAACAGAATATAAACACATTGTAAAAAGGAGGCTTAGCAGTCCAAAGCTTTGAGTTGTTTTTTTAACACATAAAACACAATTTCTTAGTTACACAAGAACATTTCGGTATGAGGCATACAAAACCGATGCAGGCTTTTGTGAAAATAGGGGAACAAACAGATACCAGCCAAAATAAACTTTCACTCTCTCGACAAGCCCTCTCAAATTGTATTCTCTCCACCAAATCAACACATTTGTCGATCACGGTGTGGAGCTCAATGCTGTCTGATCACCTTTTGAGTGGCCTTCAGTTGACTTTGGCCCAGTACATTTTGGACAGGATCCCTTCCTCTACAACAGCATTATACTTCCAGGAGAAATGTATCAGGAGGGACAGGTTGAGCTGAGTGGAGAAGATGAAAACAGAGGGAGACAAGAGTAGAAGAATGGGAAATGGACAAGAAACAGCCTAGGGCAAGAGATCAGAAGGCGTTAGTCCAAATTCACTCACTTACTGATTCTGTCTGTCTCTGTGTTTGTCTACCTGCTTTGTCCTTAGGGACATGATATAGCTTTATGCCATCCTTCAAGGCTCAACACTAACTTGCTCTGTTGTGGTACTGAATATAAATACTTAGGAGCAGAGGAAAATAATCCAGGTGCATGATTTACAAAATAATTACTATTTACGTATTCGGCAAGTGAACATAAAAAAAGAAAATGAAGTTTAAACTATATGGCTAGCATAAATCTAAAGTATTATTCTGCTACAGTGACATCACGCACTACGTACAAATAGGTGAAGGGAATCAACTTCACGTGCTTTTGTTGGAGGAGCAAAAGAAAAAACTTCTTGCATGCATTTATTATGCATTGGACTTGTCCAGCACCCCCAGCAAATGTTCTTCTTGATAAGGGCCACAGAGGCAGTGGACAGGGCTTATAAATAATACAAAATGCCTTTAGTCATCAGGGGGAAAATGGCAGGTGCTCGAATTAAATTGACACAGGATTTTTACAGTGGCAGAGTCTCTTTTCTGCCTCTCTCCACTGTTAAAAGCAGGATGTGTGGTTAATTAAGATCCTTAAAGACAAGGACTGATATCTACCTGACCTTACGCTATCTTCATTTCTCTTGGTCCATGCTTGCTAAGTCCCCAGCTGTGGATTCAGCGTCTTGGCGTTTCACTATATGGCACAAACACAACCTGCTGTTGGAGGTGAATGAGAGCTCTTGTTTGATCTTAGGAATATGAATATGAATGTGTGTGTGCGTGTGTGCGTGTGCGTGTGCGTGTGCGCGTGTGCGTGTGGGTGTGCGTGTGTGTGTGTGTTGTGGAGTCTCGCTATCGAACCGCCGGTCAGGTGAGGCAGGTGAACATTTCTACAGGGTTCAGCACCTCGGACAGCGTCGTCTCCTATAGGCCAGGGGCCTGTTCCTCGAAAGGTGAATTAAATAAGCCTGGCCTTAAGTCAAATCCAGGCTTGACAAAGTCGGGTCCGTATAGCCTGGTTTATTCGGTTCCTGGAAAGCCAAGCCAGGCTGAAAAGGAGCGACTTTGTCAAGCTAGACCTTGTCAAGCCAGGCTGTGTCGAGCCAGGATAATGAAGCCAGGCTTCACATATTTCTATAAAAGACCATGAAAGTCGATAGCAGAATCCTTGAACTTGACCAATCACGGAGTCCAAAACCAGAGCGGCGTTCTTCTCTGGCTGAACAGCAGCACTGCAGCAGCTCATGAAATCATACAAGGAAGTAAAATTTATAATAAGCAAGAAAGGAAACACGGCCGCAATAAATATAGATCCAGGGAGAAAGCGTGGCAAAGTATTGCCGACAAATTAAATGCACAAGTTGTCCAAAAATATGCAATTAATCTATATACAAATCCATAAATATATAATTCAGTTAGGCTTAAACATAAGGAGTTTAAGTGAATGTTGGAATTATAATTATAAACACTTAGAATAATTTTCTAATTTCTAATTTCTAAAATCGAAGATCTACAAGTGAAAAGCTTGCCTTTTGGCGGCCGGGGGTCCCCGGTCCACGGGGGTCAACGGACCCGGACCCC
Organism: Gymnoscopelus braueri; assembly: GCF_963280865.1. Lineage (NCBI taxonomy): Eukaryota > Metazoa > Chordata > Actinopteri > Myctophiformes > Myctophidae > Gymnoscopelus > Gymnoscopelus braueri. The sequence goes on along the minus strand of NC_137626.1, from coordinate 25,260,312 downwards.
CGTTGACCCTCAACAGAGGTCTGGGGTATACGGGGTCCGGGGGTCCACGGGGGTCCGTAGGTCCATGGGGGTCCAGAGGTCCATGGGGGTCCGGAGGTACACAGGGGGCCGGGGGTACACGGGGTCCGGGGGTACACGGGGGTCCGGGGGTCCACGGGGGTCCAGAGGTACACAGGGGGCCGGGGGTACACGGGGGTCCGGGGGTCCACGGGGGTCCAGAGGTACACAGGGGGCCGGGGGTACACAGGGGTCCGGGGGTCCACAGGGGCGGGGGTCAACGGGGGCGGGGGTCCATGGGGGGCCGGGGACCCCCGGCCGCCATAAGACAAAAACATTTCGGGCTTGTAGATCTTCGATTTTCGCATAAGAATTGAATAAGTGTGGAAAAACTTGTTGGTTTATGATTGGAGTCATTGGACTAACAGCTATTTCACAAAACTTGAAGAACAAGGCACTGGGTTAAGTAAGCTTGGCTGTTAGCCTGCTCCTGACCAGGCTAACTTCACAGCTAAATTGCCATGGTAACTAAGCTAGGCTTGCTTCAATTCTCTTTTGAGGAATCGGATAAGGCTAAACTTAGCCAGGGTGAACTGGCTAAACTAATCTTCAAGATAATTCACCTTTTGAGGAACCGACTCAGCTCTAATCCTGGCTAAATTAAGCCAGGATAGGTGGTAAAGCCAGGCTTTAGCTCTAATTCACCTTTTGAGGAACAGGCCCCAGGTCATTGAGGGGAGGTATATTCCAAAGCTTGATGTGATGACATCTGTGCTCTTGACTAACCAGCTCAACAGCTGTGCTGAGTTGGTGTTCATCAGGCTTTAACTGTGAAAAGTACTCATTCTTTACTGGCTCTTCTTGGTGGAAGGACCTGCTTCGGGTGGTAAGCAATACACTCCTCATTCTACAACATGTTGCTGTTGTTATTAGATTCAAACCTAATGTTGTTTTCTCTTTTCTATTGTAGCCCCCAGTCCCGTTGAAGTGTAGAGGGAGTCTACATCCACTGGGGGAAAAGAATGCATCTCTATCTGATGGATCTTGGACAAACTTGAATGTTTTTGATGTAACGTGTGTGTGTGTGTGTGTGTGTGTGTGTGTGTGTGTGTGTGTGTGTGTGTGTGTGTGTGTGTGTGTGTGTGTGTGTGTGTGTGTGTGTGTGTGTGTGTGTGTTTGACAACAGATTCATATAGTGGTAGTCAGCTATGAGCGGTACTCAGCTATTTAGGTGTCTGAACCACAGTTGCTGACGATTGGACGATTGGTTCCCCCCATATGAGGGACAGTCCACCTCTCCAGGACTGTATTTTGGGGAATAAATAGAACACCCTAGCACATGGCGAGTCTGGACCTCAAAACAACTCTTTCTGTTAGGCAGTTATGAAAAGCCGTTCTGCCAATTCGGTGATTCATAGTCTCACTAATTGCTGTGTATCTTGCTGCATAGGGGCCTCTATAAGGGCCTATAACAGGGTCCTTCAGCTGTCCGAGTCCCTCCAAGATGTAATTAACTCCCTGTATATGACAAATTGTCCGCCTTTATCTAAACGTGGTGAAGCTTTCAGTTTTGCTACATTGCTCTCTCGGTGTTCACATATGGGAAACAGCGCCCTCTGGCGATGTACAGAAGCTTCACATTCACTCCCTCAGGGCCAAACCCTTTTTGGCCCAATGGGTCTTCCGTCGCTTTCCGGTAGCCCCCTTACCCGAGGGCATAAAAGGAGACCGGAACGCGGAAGTCATTCTCTTGGCTTCCTTCTGCCTACGATGAAGGAGCTTCTCACCTTTCTACAAGATCGAGGTCTGCGGGTTCTACTAACTCTGAAGCGACGGGTAGGATTCTCAGTCCATTGAGAGTTCCCCGGACCTCCTTCTCTCCCTCCTATCCCCGCCGTGCTTTTCCGGACGAGGAAAACACTGCTTTCTACGGACGTTAAACTAACCAGACTAGTTACCTTGGCCTAGCTAAAACAGCCTTAGCCTGGCCTCTAGCTAGCTCAGTGGCCTTGGCCTAGTCTAGCCTAGCCTAGCCACCTACGTCCTCTACGATGACTCGACGAGAGCTTAACACTACCGCCGATCGCCGCGACCGGCGAGCCAGCTTGGATATCCCCTCCCCCCCGGTGAGGACGCGACACCCGTTCCTGCTCACAGCCCCTGGATGAGTGGGACACACAGTCTACCATGACGCACGTGCCATCGTGGACCACCAGGCTCGGTTCTCGCCACCTTCCCTTGGGCTCCCCAGCCCTGGAAGAAGCCGCGACACACACATCAGCATACAGATCTGGCCGAATGTGCTTGCCTATGTGTTCCCTTTGTTTGTGTGACTCGAAATGTTTTTCCATGACAAAGTAAGTGTCTGTGTAAATTTAAAAAAGCAACTCGAGACCGGAGACGCCGCTATACCAGCGCTAGCTGAGATGCGACGCCTCACACAGGAGATCTTTCTCGACAAATACTCCACAGAATGGGCTGGTAGAGTACTCGGTTTGTGCGTCACCCACGGAAGGGCACGGTGGTTCACCACAGACCCGGCAGGTAGGTCCAGCTTGCTTTTCCCAGTCTTCCTCCGCCCCACCCGCTACCGACCAGAGGCGAGCAGCTTGACCAGAGGGACAGCGACGCCTCCCCGCTTTCCAAACCCCACCAAACCGGAGCTAGCGGCGACAGAAAACTGCGCCACTAGCCCCGAGTTACAAGACACACACACACAATTCATAGTACAGGATTACGTGAATGTGCATGCACTGGTGTCCCCTGCTTCTGTTGCAAATGTTTCTTATATGACAATACAGTGCTTGTGTAATAAAAAACAAAAAAGAATTGCAACCAAAAGCCCTGCCGTCGCAATCACATGTCATTGTAGAGAATTACGTGAATATGCATGCACAGTTGAATACACATGTCTTTGTAGAGAATTACGTGAATGTGTATGCACTGTTGAATGTGATTGTGTCCCCTGCTTATGTTGCGAATGTTGCTTATATGACAAAAAATGCTTGTAAACAACCAAAAAGATTGCAACCAAAAGTACCCAAAATGAGCCAGCGACCACTACAGACCCCCTGCGGGGGGTCCATGGTGGTCGCTGGACAGAACAAAGGCTTTATGGCGGGCCAAAATCGTCATTTTCTAAAGGGGTCACGCCAAAATTTTCCTTGGTCCATAAAAGAAAGTCACAAGGTAAAAATAAGCCAAATTGTCGTAAGGAAGGTGGGGGTAGCCAAAATGGCCGCCCCCCCTGCACAACACGTGTTGCCAATAAAGATGGCTGCCGCTGCTTGCAGACACGTGTTGCCGGCAACAATGGCGGCGCCCACGTGCGTGGCCAGTATTTCCAAAATGGCCGTGTACATGGGCCCGGAAGTAACACCAAGCACGGTTGTCAGGCCAACGAGTGCAGCCAAGATGGCGGCTCATGTACGCTCGACTAAAATAACAACCCCCCCAAATCCGTTGTCAATGCACATTGACACTGCAATTTTCCACCAGACCACCCATGTCCAACGAAGTACTGTTGTCACAAGCGAGTGGTCAAGCGGCGGTGACGTTACGAGAGGAGATCTCCTCTCTATTACGCAAGAATGCCGTAAGGGAAGTGTTACCAGGAAAAAAAAAAAAGAAAAGCCAAACATGGTTGCCGGGCCAACGAGTACAGCCAGGATGGCGGCTCGCGTACGCCCGACTTTAATAACAACCCCTCCAAATCCTTTGTCACTCCGCATCGAGCGATGCAAAGAATGCAACGCCGACCCCTGGGTGCTTCATATGAGAGCACAGGGGTACAGGCCGCAGTTTCCACAAAACCACCCATGTCCAACAGGGCCTTGTTGTCACACACGAGTGGACAGTATAATGATGTGTCGGTTATGATCGATCCTTTCACAAGAACTAGTGCTTGACGTGAACGAACGGACACTCTTCACTCTTTGGAACCGTTACGTTCACGATTTCGTTCATGCCCCCCCAGCACACCGCACACACGACAGGCGGACTGGTTAACTCCTCCTGCGACTGTGCATTGTGCAGTCATGTTAGTGGGATCAGGTGCACACGGTTGCATGCACATAGTAGCCCCTTACGCCCCACCGGGACCGGAAGCGCTACCGAACTTGAACGAATCATTTGAACGAATCGTTTGAACGAATCCTTGAACGAATCTTTGAACGAATCTTTGGTCATTGCCGTGAACGTGAATTAAATCGTTCGTTCACTGAAATGAACTGTTTGGCGGTTTGAACGATTCTTTGAACGAATCTTTTGAACAAATCATTGCCGTGAACGTGAATTAAATCGTTCGTTCACTGAAATGAACTGTTTGGCGGTACATACTGCTTTTTCCACCAGACCACCCATGGCCAACAGAGCACTGTTGTTACACGCTAGTGGTCAAGCGGCGGTGACGTTGCGAGAGGAGACTGCCTCCCTTTACGCAAGAACGCCGTAAGGACAGTGTCACCAGGAGAAAGCCGGCTCGTTTTCTACTCGAGATACTTCCTGGTCAAGAAGAAAGGGGGGGGGGGCTACGTCCTATCTTGGATCTAAGAGCTCACTAGATCTCAAGGACGCCCTTCTCCACATCCCTATCTACCCGCCGCACAGGAAAATCCTGCGCTTCGAGTTCGAGGGTCGTGTGTACAGGTACCTGGTCCTCTCGTTTGAAATGTCTTGAGTCCCAGGATGTTCATGAAATGCACTCAAGCGATAGCTCCTCTGAGACAGAGGGGAGTCCGCATCGCAACCTACATAGAACATTTGGTTGCTGAGTGCGGACTCGCGTTCTGGATGCATGTCATCACCATAGACTGGTGGTGTCGCACCTGACCTCCCCGGGATTCACACTGAACTTAGAGAAGTGCACGAAGTGTGTGCTCACCCAGTCCCATCACGCTACCTTATAGGTATCGCACTGGATGCGGTCTCTCTGGTTGGGCTCCCTCAGGTTTTTTGCCGTGTGACAGTGTCCGCGGCATGCATGCAGTCCCTCCAACAAGGGAAAGTAGCTTCTTTCCTGTCGGAGGGCGTCCCGGTAGGGAGGATCATCTCAAGAATGATGATCGCCACCGATGACAGCCTCACAGGGTGGGTCACCACCTTCGGGGGCCGGACGGCCATGGGTCTGTGGAACCGCAGCATGAGGACAGCATACATTAACTGCTTGGAGTTGATGGCAGTCCTTTTGGCGGTAAAACACTTTGAGCCCCACATCGGTGGACGTCACGTTCAGGTCAGGACGGACAATACCACGACCATGGCCTGTACCAACAAGCAAGGAGGTCCGAGATATCCTACCTTGAACAGTCTGGCACGGAGGTTTGATTTTGTGGTGCGACGCACACTTGGAATCAATCAGCGCCTCTCATGTACTTGGCCTTCTGAACAGGGGAACCGATCCTCTGTCCAGAGGCGAGACTTTTATTCAGATTGGTTTCCGCACCGGGGTCGCGGACCAGATCTGGACCTAGTTGCCGCGGAGGAGAACGCAGATTGCTCGCTGTTCCTCTCAATGAGAGAGCGGGCTCCGCTGGACCTGGACGCCCCGGCGCACGAATGGTCGTGGGGGCTGCCTTATGCGTGCCCTCCGCTGGAACTGATCCACCCCACTCCGGAACGGATCAGACTCCAAGGCTTGGTGGCGTTGCTGGTGGCTCCGGTACGGGGCTCCCGGAGGTCGGGGATAGCTCCCCTCCTCTAAAAAGCAACCTTGGAGGGAAAACTTGACTGCGACTGGTTTTCCACCTAGAATGGTGGCTACCAGTGGGGTATCGTTCAGGTTCGACTCGCTCAAATTAACTAGTTCCTTGCCGTGAATGTGAACGAGTTTGTTCTTTTTCTGGGACGGTTACGTTCACACTATAGTGCATGCCCCCATCCCCTCCCCCCGCGTATATGACGGGAGGTTGGGCTGTACGTGCGACGTAGAAAACAAAGACGCTCCCACGAGGGCGTTTTCACACTAGAGAGTGGAGCTGCTGAACGAGAACGTGAACGAGTCAATTGAACTATTCATTGCCGTGAACGTGGACAAAGTCGTTCGTTCGCTGAAATGACTGTTTTTCCACTACTAGCGGATACTATTTAGGCCGCTAGGGCACACTCCACTAGGTCTCTCTACGGGACAAAGTAGGGCGTGTGCGAGGAATGGTATCTGGGACGATCCCCGGCTGTGCATGGTTCCGCTCCAGGTTTCGGTAGCAGACGTCCTGATCTTCCTACAGGATAGGTATGATCTGGGAAACGTTTTCTCCACAATCGAAGGGTACCTGGCGGCTATCTCAGTGAGCCACGGTTGGCTTCGAGGGGAAAACCGCGTAAAACAGCCCCTTGTGGGCCAGTTCATGAAGTGCGCTGCGTGCACATCCTGTCTCAAGGTCCCTGTTCGCCGCGTTGGGACTTGGTCCTGGTGCTCGACTCACTCTCTCGTCCTCCTTTTGAGCCGTTGGAGACGGAGGAACCAAAGTTCCTCACGTTCAAGACGGTACTCCTGGTTGCGCTGTTGACAGCGGAACGGGTGAGCGATATTCGTGCCCTCTCGGTGACTCCAGAGTGCATGAGGTTCGCTGGAGGTGACGGTAGGGTTGTCTTCAAACCCAACCCGGCGTTTGTCCCCAAGACTACCTAGCAGTGGTTAAAGCCTACTGAGGTGGTGGCTTTTCACCTGCCTCCGGTTGCCCGGAGGTGGATCGGAGGCTGCACTGTCTCTGAACGTGAATTAAATCGTTCGTTCACTGAAATGAACTGTTTGGCGGTACATACTGCTTTTTCCACCAGACCACCCATGGCCAACAGAGCACTGTTGTTACACGCTAGTGGTCAAGCGGCGGTGACGTTGCGAGAGGAGACTGCCTCCCTTTACGCAAGAACGCCGTAAGGACAGTGTCACCAGGAGAAAGCCGGCTCGTTTTCTACTCGAGATACTTCCTGGTCAAGAAGAAAGGGGGGGGGGCTACGTCCTATCTTGGATCTAAGAGCTCACTAGATCTCAAGGACGCCCTTCTCCACATCCCTATCTACCCGCCGCACAGGAAAATCCTGCGCTTCGAGTTCGAGGGTCGTGTGTACAGGTACCTGGTCCTCTCGTTTGAAATGTCTTGAGTCCCAGGATGTTCATGAAATGCACTCAAGCGATAGCTCCTCTGAGACAGAGGGGAGTCCGCATCGCAACCTACATAGAACATTTGGTTGCTGAGTGCGGACTCGCGTTCTGGATGCATGTCATCACCATAGACTGGTGGTGTCGCACCTGACCTCCCCGGGATTCACACTGAACTTAGAGAAGTGCACGAAGTGTGTGCTCACCCAGTCCCATCACGCTACCTTATAGGTATCGCACTGGATGCGGTCTCTCTGGTTGGGCTCCCTCAGGTTTTTTGCCGTGTGACAGTGTCCGCGGCATGCATGCAGTCCCTCCAACAAGGGAAAGTAGCTTCTTTCCTGTCGGAGGGCGTCCCGGTAGGGAGGATCATCTCAAGAATGATGATCGCCACCGATGACAGCCTCACAGGGTGGGTCACCACCTTCGGGGGCCGGACGGCCATGGGTCTGTGGAACCGCAGCATGAGGACAGCATACATTAACTGCTTGGAGTTGATGGCAGTCCTTTTGGCGGTAAAACACTTTGAGCCCCACATCGGTGGACGTCACGTTCAGGTCAGGACGGACAATACCACGACCATGGCCTGTACCAACAAGCAAGGAGGTCCGAGATATCCTACCTTGAACAGTCTGGCACGGAGGTTTGATTTTGTGGTGCGACGCACACTTGGAATCAATCAGCGCCTCTCATGTACTTGGCCTTCTGAACAGGGGAACCGATCCTCTGTCCAGAGGCGAGACTTTTATTCAGATTGGTTTCCGCACCGGGGTCGCGGACCAGATCTGGACCTAGTTGCCGCGGAGGAGAACGCAGATTGCTCGCTGTTCCTCTCAATGAGAGAGCGGGCTCCGCTGGACCTGGACGCCCCGGCGCACGAATGGTCGTGGGGGCTGCCTTATGCGTGCCCTCCGCTGGAACTGATCCACCCCACTCCGGAACGGATCAGACTCCAAGGCTTGGTGGCGTTGCTGGTGGCTCCGGTACGGGGCTCCCGGAGGTCGGGGATAGCTCCCCTCCTCTAAAAAGCAACCTTGGCCCCTCCCGCTACGCAGGGATCTGCGACAGCAGGCGAAGGGCGAAACCTTTCATCCCAGACCCGCAGAAATGGAATTGTGGGTCTGGCCCGTGGAGGGAAAACTTGACTGCGACTGGTTTTCCACCTAGAATGGTGGCTACCAGTGGGGTATCGTTCAGGTTCGACTCGCTCAAATTAACTAGTTCCTTGCCGTGAATGTGAACGAGTTTGTTCTTTTTCTGGGACGGTTACGTTCACACTATAGTGCATGCCCCCATCCCCTCCCCCCGCGTATATGACGGGAGGTTGGGCTGTACGTGCGACGTAGAAAACAAAGACGCTCCCACGAGGGCGTTTTCACACTAGAGAGTGGAGCTGCTGAACGAGAACGTGAACGAGTCAATTGAACTATTCATTGCCGTGAACGTGGACAAAGTCGTTCGTTCGCTGAAATGACTGTTTTTCCACTACTAGCGGATACTATTTAGGCCGCTAGGGCACACTCCACTAGGTCTCTCTACGGGACAAAGTAGGGCGTGTGCGAGGAATGGTATCTGGGACGATCCCCGGCTGTGCATGGTTCCGCTCCAGGTTTCGGTAGCAGACGTCCTGATCTTCCTACAGGATAGGTATGATCTGGGAAACGTTTTCTCCACAATCGAAGGGTACCTGGCGGCTATCTCAGTGAGCCACGGTTGGCTTCGAGGGGAAAACCGCGTAAAACAGCCCCTTGTGGGCCAGTTCATGAAGTGCGCTGCGTGCACATCCTGTCTCAAGGTCCCTGTTCGCCGCGTTGGGACTTGGTCCTGGTGCTCGACTCACTCTCTCGTCCTCCTTTTGAGCCGTTGGAGACGGAGGAACCAAAGTTCCTCACGTTCAAGACGGTACTCCTGGTTGCGCTGTTGACAGCGGAACGGGTGAGCGATATTCGTGCCCTCTCGGTGACTCCAGAGTGCATGAGGTTCGCTGGAGGTGACGGTAGGGTTGTCTTCAAACCCAACCCGGCGTTTGTCCCCAAGACTACCTAGCAGTGGTTAAAGCCTACTGAGGTGGTGGCTTTTCACCTGCCTCCGGTTGCCCGGAGGTGGATCGGAGGCTGCACTGTCTCTGGCCAGTGAAGGCCCTGGGGGTGTATGTCCGAAGGACTGTGGCCCAGAACCGACCCAGCCGGTTGTTCGTTTCTCTGGGGCCCGGGTCACGGGGAAGGCGGTGGCTTAGTCAACGCCTTCCCGGTGGATTTTGGATGCTATTCGCCTGGCGTACACTAGTAGCGGAGCCCCAGTGCCTGACGGCCTGAGAGCGCACTCTACTAGGGGTGTGTCGACGTCCTGGGCCCTCTGCAGAGGTGTGTTTTTCAGGACGCCTACACGGCAGCAAGTTAGTCGTCTACCTCGACTTTCGCTGCTCTCTTTGGCCTGGACGTGGCAGCGCCCTCCATGGTGCACGCAGTCCTGGGCGTGGTTTCCACCTGACGGTGGGGTAGATGCATGGAACAGACGTAAGGTCGGTTCATGCCCTTGTGCCTCCTAGGGGGTGTTGACGTCCTGGGCCCTCTGCAGAGGCGGGTTTTTCAGGACGTCTACATGACAGCGTGTTGGTAGTCTCCTTGACTTTCGCTGTCTTTCTAGCCTGGACGTGACGGCGTCTTCCTTGGCGCTCGCAGTCCGGGGTGTGGCTTCCACCTGAAGGTGGGTAGGGGCATAGAACGGATGTAGGATCTGTTCATGCCCTTGTGCCTAGTATGTCATAGGCCGACGTCCGGGCCTTAGGTCAGTAAGGCGGACTTCGGTCTGTCAGGGCCCTCCACGAAGATGGACAGGCTGTGCCTGTCTTTTAGTTCTTAGGGCTGACAATGGTGTGTCAGGGCCCTACTTTCCTGATCCTTGCCTCAGACCCGGTGGGTCTGATGGCGCCTGGGTGCTGAGGGCCACGCCCCTGGCGCCCGGTACTGGGGCAGATATTGTGGTATCTCGATTTGTAGATACATTCCGGGGGTTTATATCTCCCATATTTGAACACCGAGAGAGCAATGTAGCAAAACTAAGGGTTACTTCCGTAACCCCGGTTTTGTAAATTGCGAACGAGGTGTTCACAAAAACACCCTTCTTTTTGCTTCACCGTAGGCAGAAGGAAGCTGGTGTATCAAGAGAATGACTTCCGCGTTCCGGTCTCCTTTTATGCCCTCGGGTAAGGGGGCTACCGGAAAGCGACGGAAGACCCATCGGGCCAAAAAGGGTTTGGCCCTGAGGGAGTGAATGTGAAGCTTCTGTACATCGCCAGAGGGCGCTGTTTCCCATATGTGAACACCTCGTTCGCAATTTACAAAACCGGGGTTACGGAAGTAACCCTTAGTTTTTGTGCAACACATATCTGGAACAAGTTCCCAGAAAACTGCCGGTCTTCTACAACAAAATTGTTTTTAAAACCAAAGACTTCTGAAACCCTCTCTCTCTCTCTCTCTCGCTCGCTCTCTCTCTCTCTCTCTCTCTCTCTCTCTCTCTCTCTCTCTCTCTCTCTCTCTCTCTCTCTCTCTCTCTCTCTCTCAATGTAATGAGTTTGCAATCTTCTTCAATCCTCGTGTTAATAGATCTGATCTGCTCTGTCTCTGCCCCCACATCAATGTACCTTCATGGGCACAATGAGAAATTTCTCACTTATTAACTCCAGTTATCTTGAGGGGGTGATACAGCAGCTTGGGTCTTCCTCTTGTTCATTTGGCCCGAGTCCCACAAAATTGTTCCAGCGTGTCTTCCACTGCCAATCAAATGATGTACTGAATACGCACTGTTAATGGTTCTCTACAGTCTTGTGTTTTCCCATTTCTCTCTCAAGTGTAGCTACTGTATTGTCACTTTATTGAAGAAGAGCAACCTCGATCCATTTGTGACCGGTAACTATGAGTTGAGATCTGTAACAACATTCACCTTTTAGCAACGCATTCTCACTCTCAAGCTGTCAAATGGCCGACGGGATGGAACCGGATGTGCCCATACGGCACTATTTGACCTTTTAAATGCAGGCTTAAGACAATGATCTTATCTCAGGTTTCTCTCTCCCCTCCTCTCTGCCTGCGTGCGTGCGTGCGTGTGTGTGTATGTGTGTGTGAGAGAGAGAGACACCTGTTAACCTGTGAAATGACAATAAAGCTGATTCTGATATACTATAAATAACATTTACCTGATTTAACTTGACTTAACCATGACAACGCATGCATGGTTTTCTTCAAGGTGTTAGTTTATTGACAGATTAATAGATAAACTATCTAATCAACATGTGCAAATATTAGCACTTGCCCATTTGTTCAGTCACAGGTTTGCGCTCATTTTCCTGTGCAAATGTTTATGTGGCTTCAGCTGCAGGGCGGAATGTTTTGCTGAAGGTGAAATATTATGCCTGAGTAAACAGCAGACATTTAAAGGTCATAATTTAAACGGATGATTTTCTTCTTCAACTTTTGTTCCACTCCACAGGTTGTGTCGTCGAAGCAGAACTTTAGGAACACAGTTATTTATCACTTAATCTGTCACCTCCATCAAGACTATTTTAAATAGTAAAAACCTTTGAAAGCACCATCCTCCAGACGGAGGACAGTTTATAATTAAACAACTTGTCACCCAATTCCAAGAGCCACTTGAGGCGATGCCAAGTGTGCATGCTGACTGCAATTAAATACGCATTGACTTTTGGGGCCAGCACTGCACTCTGTGAGAATTAATTCTCAACACTCAAGAAACTTTCTCACTGATCATCCAGTGCAGCTTACTGTAAATGAGAATAATAATAAGAGAGAATAACCTAAATTCAGGGATGAGTGGAAGGACCATACAGTAGGAGAGTTAATTCCAGTGAAAAACATCACTCTCTTTCTGGAAAACTTGCTGGATAAGTTATAGGATAATATTATTTTTGTTTGTTTTCAGACTCATAGCTTTGATGTGTAACCTTTTTAGCATATAGATGGCTGTTTTGATTTATAGTGTGATATTGTTTGCATAATCATAGGCTGGAGATGCAGCTGTGTTTAAGACTGTCTTGCCAAAATTAACGACAAATGGGCCTATTTTATCATTGATGTGGCCTCACTGGGTAAATATTTTCTTTCTTCGTTATAGTTTGCTCTATATATTCAAACTTTAGGCATGCTGTGGTTTGTGATATAATAACAATATTCTGTGTAATGCTATCCACAAGTTTCCTAGGGCATTATGGGCATCACTTCCTGTCGATTTGATCCCTGATACCTGATCAAATCGACAGGAAGTGATGCCCATAATGCCCTAGGTGCCTAGGAAACTTATGGATATGAGTTGGTATTTTACAGTACACACAGAGGCGATCAGATTGTTAAGTAACATTAGTTCCTGGTGGGTTATAAGCATGTTCTCTTAAATTGTATACTGGTAGCTTAGAACAGGGTTTTTCGACTGATTGTGAGCTTTCACTTTTTTACATTACTGAATGCATGGTCAGGGAGAACATGTAATCTTCACAGACCAGAAAACCCCTGCCTTAGAAGATATGTCTTTGTTCTGTAGTCATCTCCACCCCTACTTAGAATGGCCTTCGAATTCTGTACACAGACAATACTGTTTTCAGGCACACTGTCTTTTAACATTTGTTCTTTTACAAATATAGACACCCCTTACTGCATCTTTTCGAAGCTGGAATGTACATGAAAACTTGATGAAGAAGGCGGCAGTGGCTCAAGAGGTATACTGTAGCCTATAGGAGCGGAAGCTTGTGAAACGAAAGGTTCCCAGTTCTCTCCCTCAGAGTTAGAGTCGAAGTGTCCTTGAGCAAGAAACTTTGGATAAAGGCGAGATGACTGTGGCCAATATCAAAGAGCTTTATTACCAAACATCTGCAGATTTGTTCCTGTGTTGGTGTTAAGTTACGGTTTCCCAATTGTTTCGTTCTGTAGCTCTATGTTTAGTATTTAGTGTTAGGTCTTGTATTTCTGTTAGTCTGCTCCTCCCTGGGTGTTGTGCATCTTATTTTGTAGTAATGTTCTTGTGCCTTCCTGTCAACACTTCCTTCACCCCCTGATTGTCAACCAGTCACCTGTGTCCTGTTTGCCCCAGCCAGTCCTTGTGTTGATTGTACTTTGAGTTCACCTGTGTCTAGTTAGGTCCCTGTCTATATACCATCTGCTTCCTTATGTTCTTGTTAGTCTGTAAACTCTGTTAGGTGTTGTAGTCACTGTGTGTGACATGTTTTTGTCTGTTGCAGCAGTGTTGCATGCAGAGCCACACTGTTCTACTACTGATTCTTAATTTGCTTATGTAGCTGTGAGGGTTTTGTTTTATTTATTTTACCTTCTAATTGAACATCTCGTTGTATGCAATGTATTCATTGCCTACATTTATTTCCATTTTTTAAACGGAATTGAAGCATTTGTGCCAGCTCAACTTGGGCTCACTTTTTGGGTGTCACTTCACACATTGTATAACATCGGTCAACTGTCATTGAGTTGAGTAGCACTTAATTTATACCCTATTGTGTGAGGATGTTGCTTGCCAGAATTAAATGGGTCTACTGTATAAGCCAACAATGCATTTGCATCATTAAATGGCTAGTTTGTAGTTCTGTTTTTTTTTGGCAAGCAACATTGTGACTATAAAATGGAGCCGCTGGAGTCTGGCATTGATTCTCCGATACAATGACAAGGCCTTCTTTGTACCTGGGTTTGTTTTAAGTTAATATATTGTATTGTTAAATTATATCTTTTCTCCTTAAACAGAAAGTGCTGCATCCTAAAGGTGTGTTTACCACAATGAGTAGATTTTCATGAATGCCTTTTCATCCCTCAGCTCCAAAGAATGTCTTTTCACCTAGACACGAGACAGAGGCTCTGCTCTGAGAGACGCCTGGAAATGAATTAAACATTTCCAGGGGAAAACATTTTGAATTCAGACTTTCTAAAGCCCCCTGAATATATATCGGCTTTTCAATCCCTCTTTCTGTCTGTCTCCTTGTGCGTTTTCCTGTCTGTCTGCCTGCCTGTCTGTGAATGTCTAAATGTTTTACTCCTTTTCAGATCATCACAAGACAGCATCCCCAGATGGTAAGCACGCTAATCAGAATCAATATAAGTTGTTATTCTCCCGTCCAATTCCAAATAGTTGTAGATCTGGACTAGAACGATCATAAAAAACTGTTTTTGTGGTCTCTGAATATTATGGGCTTAGCTCAAGGCACAAAGGCATACTCTCCTCAGAGCTTGTAAGTGATTTACACCACAAAACACACCATTCAATCTCAACCTCCTGAGGGCTCAACTGATGCTTTGAAACTACCACGTCTCTGCCCTGCATGGACACAATTACAGTACATATCAGAGAAGTGGTCCTCGACTTTATTTTATCCTGGGGCATGAATTAAGCAATATTACACGAGAGGGTGTGCTTTACCGTCATTATTGGCACGCCAGTGATGCGGTCAGGAACGAGGCGGAGCAGAGTTCCGCAAGGATCACTGAAGTGCCAATAATGTCAATGTCAATATTACACCCTCGAGTGTAATATTGCGATTATACAACCGTTACCAACAAAACACATCCAAATGTATTCATATTGTGGGGCAATTCATAATAAAAATGTTTCGCTATTATCCGTTTCCCTGTAAAGAGAATAGTTTATTTGACTGAGACATTAAATAGTCCCTGTAGCAGCGCTCTGAGGCACAGTCTCATCAACACAGCTGATTCCAGTAGGCTATATGCTCCGTCGTACGACCGTGTCATGTGGCCAAAATAACTGATCTACAAGCTGACAACGCGTCGCGATGGTGACGCGTTGTGAACTTGTAGATCAGCTATTTTCGCCGTGCGATACCTTCGTACGATAAAGTAACATACACTGGACTGTTAACGAAATGGGAGTAATTTTACTTTAACACAGGAGGATATTTATACAGTATGGATGTTACCATTGAAATAAAGCACACTTTTTTCCAGTTATTCCTTTTATTATAGGATTTTAGGCGATTTGTGGCGGCGGTGGGTCAGGCTACTGTCTGTTTGTTTTCCTACCGTGGGACAGCGTGACGACATAGCACAGCTGTGCCATATATGGTCTAATCAGGTGCGGACTGCAGTGCGGAGTGATCTATTAATGTGATTAGGCCCGTGCTATCATGCTGGTTTGAAGCACGGCTAGATAGCTATTTCATCCAATCAGATTGCTTGGTCGGAACTACCTGTTGTATAATTTTGCATTGACAAGCCAAGCCAAGGATCAACACATTAAAGAGACCAGTAGTATCTTATTTCTATCGCAGATGGATTTTATCCGTGAGCACCTATCAGACTTACAGTACATCTTGCCAGCCACTGTGGAATCCTGACACCTGCTGTGGATGTCAAATGTCTGGCATGATAGAAAATATTAATCCCTTTGATCAGACTCGGGTTCTGCACCTTTAACGCCGACATCTTCCCACAGCCCCGAGACACCACCAGTGATGTGAACATCCTCTCCAATGTGTGTGCATGCATGCACGCGTGCGTGCGTGAGTGCATGTGTGCGTGGAGGATTTGTTGAGCAAACGTGTCAAGGAGGCCTTCGACCTGGCCCTCCTCTACTTTCTCTGTAAACTATGGAAAATCCACAGGAACCAGGGTCCTCCAAACTAACCTGACTGTGAAACAAACATCCTCAAGCACCAGATTTCACACTATAACAAGCCATGCTAAGAATGTTTTTCAAGGGCACTTCTGCTGCAGGAGTAGTATATCTTCTACAGTGGAGAGGAGGAACAGAAAATATACTGCAGTGTCACAAGGTCAAAACAGTGTTAATTTTGACAGCAAATTTTGATTTAGTTTAGTCATAGTCTTTTGAATAAAATGTCATTTTGTTTTAGTCATATTTTAGTCATCTGAAAAGTTTTAGTTTTAGTCTAGTTTTAGTCGACTAAATATAAGATTTTAGTCGACTAAATCTACAGTTGATTTTGACGTTTTTTATTTATTTTGGCCGGCCTTGATGGCGTCGTAACTCGTAATGGCAGATTTTACACTTGGTTGTTCTTTTAGTTCTAATGGATCTCTTCTCCACTAGTCCCTCCCTAACATTTTATTCTAGTTTTTATTTGTTGAAAAAATTGTCAATATATTTAGTCTTAGATTAAGTCATCATAGCTTAGTTTTTATTTTTATATATAACAGGAGTTTTTGTTGGCGCAGCAGCCATACCAGCAAAGGTCTAGATAGCCTTGGACTAATACGGAGGAATAAAAGACGCCACACACTTGCATGTAGTTCACATGACACTGACTGAATCTCACGAGTGAGCAAGCCGTGATCTCTTTATTAGCACCAGCTGTGTTAGTACAACCCCTACTGATTGTGATTGACAGATGACAATGATATGACGTCAGCATAAGAGCATTCAAGATAGTCATGGTTCACAACAGTTCAACACCCCCACTTGATCTTATTCTGACAAAACCTTTTGACATACATTTACAACTCTTTTTTTTTTTTCTTCTTTTCAATTTCATTTTAACCTTCAACACCAAAAATAAAACACATAAACTTTTCAATCATGACCTTTGTTACAGGTTTGGTTAACATATCAGCAACCATTTCTGTTGTTGGACAGTATTCGATAATAATGTTTCCATCACTAACTGCAGATCGAACAAAATGATATTTGATGTCAACATGTTTACACCTTTGACGACATACAGGATTCTTTGATAAAGCAATTGCCCCTTGGTTGTCCTCAAAGATTGTTACTGGTGCATAATCATTTCCATTGTCCATTCCTTTTAATAACTGCACAAGATAAAAACTTTCCTGTGTAGCAGCTGCCAATGCCATATATTCTGCTTCACATGTGGATAAAGCAACTGTAGGCTGTTTCTTAGACTTCCAGGAAATAACAGGTCCTGTCTGACATAGACTAAAACAGTACCCAGTTGTGCTCCGTCTGTCATTTTGATCTGCTGCCCAATCAGCATCACAATATGCAACAAGTTTTAGTTTTGAATCACTTCTCTTGTAACACAACTCCTGGTCTACAGTTCCCTTCAAGTATCTTAACACATGTTTTGCTGTTACCATATGCTGTTCTTTTGGTTCGGATAAGTGTTGAGACAACTTACTGACAATAAAACTTAGATCAGGTCTAGTACATGTCATTACATAGATCAAGCTGCCTACCACTTCACGATACCTCTTTTGATCAACAGATTCACCTTCATTGTCAAATTTTAGTTTATACTCACATGGAGTCGATCTTGCCTTGCAGTCAAACATGTCAAACCGTTGCAAAATTTTCATGATGTACCTTTTCTGGTTCATCTTTATTTCACCATCTGTCTGTGTGAAATCAATGCCTAGAAAGTTCTTAAGTTTGCCAAGATCTTTCATCTTAAATTTGGCTCCCAAAATTTCTTTTACATTTTTGATTGTTTGACTGTTGCTTCCTGCAATGATAAGATCATCAACCCAGATTATCAAAATAATCTGTTCACCTTTAGATGTTAGTTTATTGTAAACACAATGGTCAGCCGGATTTTGAATAAAACCATTTTCACTTAGAAAATCATGGAGCATTTTATTCCAATTCCGTCCTGATTGTTTCAGACCATACAGTGATTTGTTAAGTTTACAGACCAGTTTCTCCCCCTTCTCTGACTTAACCTCAAATCCTTCAGGTTGTTCCATATACAACTCGCAATCTATCGGAGCATGTAAATATGCTGTTTTAACATCCATTTGATGCAACTCTAAATCATGTTGTACTGCGATTTGCATTAAACTACGTACAGATGTCATATTTGCAGTTGGAGAAAAGGTTTCCTTATAATCAATACCAGAAATTTGACTATAGCCTTTTGCTACATACCTGGCTTTGCATGTTTTTACTGGGTTTTCTTTTACTGTGTAAACCCATCTGCCCCCCACTGCATGTTTACCTTCTGGCAGTGTGGTCAGAGTAAATGTGTCATTTTCTCTCAGTGAATCAATTTCCTCCTCCATAGCTTTAGCCCATAATTGAGAATTTGGTGATGCCATAGCCTCCTGCACTGTTTGGGGCACATCACAAATAACTCTGTAACAATAATCAAGGGTTAGCTCTTCTTGGTGATCAGATTTTACTTTACACTCATAATCCTTTAAATATTGAGGAGTTTTCCTTTCCCTTTGTGGATAAGATGTACTCTGGCTACTTTGGCCTTCACCTGTCTGAATGTTATCACAAATCTCAGTCTCATTTTCCTGTGACTCTTTTGGGATTACATTTGCCTTTACAATTTTTGGTAGGTGGTTTACAGCTCTCCTTATACTGAAATCTTCATCACATGTTTCCTGCTCTGTTTGAGTCTGACTCTCAATTACACTCTTGGTGATGAATTTGACCAACCTATTTTTGAGTACTTTTCCTGTGTCAGGATAAAAGACCAAATAAGCAGGGCTGTTCTTATCATACCCTACAAAAATACCCTTTTCACATCTTGAATCCAACTTTTTCTTGTCTTGCTTGTAAGCATAGCATGGGGACCCAAATGTTCTCATTTTTGAAAGATTAGGCTTCTTTCCTGTCAAAATATAGTATGGAGTCTGTCCTACACGTCTGTTGAAACACCTATTTCGAATGACAGCAGCAGTCATAACTGCATATGTCCACAACTCTTTTGGTAGGTTACTCTCAATTAGCATGCATCTTGCCATTTCAAATAATGTTCTCCAATTTCTCTCAGCTGTCCCATTCTGATGGGGTGAATAAGGAGCTGAGGTCTCATGTCTGATGGCATTCTTACTTAGCAATGATTGAAATTGACCAGAAGTATATTCTGTACCATTATCCGATCTAATGCATTTGATTTTGCCATAAGGTGAAACGTCAGCAATGTACTTCTCAGTAGCCTTGACTGTGTCACTCTTAGATTTCAAAAAATAAACAAAAACTGCTCCTGAATAGTCATCAGTAAAAGCTAATGTGTATCTGAACCCATCTTTAGCAGTAGGATCTATAGGTCCAGACAAATCTGTGTGTACAAGCTGCAGTGCAGCCTTTGCCCTTTCATCTGGCTCTCTGCTCCTGCTCTGAGCAAATTTACCTTTTGTGCACACTTCACATGTCAAATTAGATGTATCAGTTTTGCCTTTAATTGCCATACCCTCAGTGACATTTTGCAATTTTAACACATCTTCGTAGTTACAGTGACCTAGAATTTCGTGCCATGTTTTGATATCAAAACACCCATGACATTCATCAACATTCTCATCATTAACTGTGTTTAAATAAAACAATCTATCGTACACCTTAATGTCAAATGTCGTACCGTTCTCGTGAATGAGCTTGTTCTGTCCTTCTTTGAATATGACTGTGGCTCCCTTGGTTGTCGCTGCTTTGACCGAGAAAA
Source organism: Gymnoscopelus braueri (assembly GCF_963280865.1). NCBI lineage: Eukaryota > Metazoa > Chordata > Actinopteri > Myctophiformes > Myctophidae > Gymnoscopelus > Gymnoscopelus braueri. Next base: position 25,240,822 of record NC_137626.1, on the reverse strand, counting down.
TGTCTTGGGGAAAGGATGGGACGTACAGCGCCCCCGTCAGCATCGTCTCCACCTCTCGACCCGTATTGTCTTTCAGCCAAACTTTTGCAGCACCTCTCTTCAGCGCTATGCCAGAGGCCCTCACTCCATCAGCCAACTCCAGGACATGTTTTCGTGGCTCGAAACTCTCGTCAAAGTCCTTGAATTTGTTCATATCGGTCACTATGTGCGATGTAGCACCGGTGTCGACCATAAGCCCCCTCTGCTTCAGTCCACCGCCCGGGTCGCTGTCCACCTGGCGTACCTTGAAGGCGAATGTGTGGTGGTGGTCGTCGTGGTCCTCTTCATCCATGGCCTGTTTCACGTTGTCTCGTCGTCCTCTCCGCCTGCAGTTTGCATCACTGTGCGTGGAACTCCTGCAAAAACTGCACCACTGTCTCTGTTGTTCCCTGTGACCAGCAGCCTGAGCCTTGCACTCACGGGCCTTATGGCCCTTCTGGCCGCAGCTATAACAGGACAGCAGCTTCACATTAAAGTCTTTGCCTCTTACTTTCATCACGCTGTCGTCAACTGAGCTTCCACTGAACTTCTCAGTGCTCTCGTAGCTCCTCAGCTTCGTCTTGAACTCGGCGAAGGTGATCTTCTCGTCACTTTGTGTAGTGTGGATGGAAAATGGCTTAAATGACTCTGGCAGCCCCTTCAGAATCATAGCTATCAATAAACCGTCACTCAAAATCTCTTCTGCATTTCTCAGTGCTGTGATGGCAGTCTCTGCTCGAATAATATAGTCTGTGATGCTCTCATTAGCAGATTTCTGGAGAGACGTAAGCTCTGTATACAAGCTGATCACACGCGGTTTTCCTTTACCTGCGTAGTGATCCCTCAGAATCTTCAACGCCTTTCTCCCATCATCCGCTGCATCTCTCATGATCAGAGACAGACTTTTATCGTCCAACAATTGAATAAGTTCAGCGTAGACTTCTTCATTTTTATCAACGTCTTCTGCGGCTCTTACCGCGGCCTCTTCTGCATCCTCTTCGTCCCCGCCGTTGTCAGGCTCGGGCGCTTTCAATATGGTGCTCTTCAGGCCTTGTAGACGCAGGTGGCCAAGAAACTTTGTTTCCCACAACTCGTAGTTTTTCTCATCCCCGTCAAAGCACAAACGATTCCATCGGCTTCCAAAATCCTTTCTGGGCCCATAACCTGTTGGCGCAGCAGCCATACCAGCAAAGGTCTAGATAGCCTTGGACTAATACGGAGGAATAAAAGACGCCACACACTTGCATGTAGTTCACATGACACTGACTGAATCTCACGAGTGAGCAAGCCGTGATCTCTTTATTAGCACCAGCTGTGTTAGTACAACCCCTACTGATTGTGATTGACAGATGACAATGATATGACGTCAGCATAAGAGCATTCAAGATAGTCATGGTTCACAACAGTTCAACAGTTTTCATGTACCGCAGGGTAAGACTGCAGCAGCAGTTAATAAATAGACGAACAAATGAATTAATATACTTTAACGTGCGGAATCCGAAACAGGCAGCGCTGTGATTCTGAATTTTGTTACGATTACGGTGATTAGTAGCCTATTAATATTGACACCACCTGGTCGTGTCGTGTAACTTTCCTGACGTTAAGCTGTGTATGTGTTCAACACACCCGGACCCGGTCTAAGTGCAGATTTCAGCTTGGGAAAAGCAGCCACCAACGGGTTTGGGTACGTGGTTCATAGTCACCATTGCGTTATCGTGGTATTCCTATTCTTGCTATTATGTTGCAAATGATTGTGTGTGTGCGCCTGTGCGGGCGAAATAACATTGACAGCTATGGCAGGTGACGAAAGTTTGCCAGACCTATGCCAGGCTAACAACGGTTGCTAAGCTGGCATTGGACAATCGCTTTTGGGGTGGGGTTTAGCGAAGGGTCCATTGTCATTTGCAACACTACAGAAAAGAATTAACATTATTACTGTACATCCTATTCTAGTGTGACGACCGGAGCGTCCGCTCGTCGGCACCCGACGTCTCCACGTGGTGTCCTTGATCAGCGTTTACCGTGCGCAGCGCCGAGCGCCCACCCGGCGTAGCGTTGGTGGGACGGGCAGACGCGCCAGCGGCCGAGTAGTGTGGCGCTGTCGTATAGAGCGTCGCAGTTCCCGCCCACTTCCTGTTTTTTTTGGTGCCGGAAGAAAAAACTCAATGCATTTTTCCATTGACATTTCCAAAAATATTTATATCTATTAATTTAAGCCTCGAATCAAGCCATCACGAGATGACATGAATCATGACCATAAAACGTTTTTTTCTGTGATTTTATTTTATTTTATATTTAATTATATGATATACTATATTTAATAAATACCCTTTGTTTTGCCGTTTTCAACAAAAAAAAAATCACAGAATCAAACGTTTATGGTCATGATTCATGTCATGTCATGATGGCTTGATTCGAGGCTTAAATTAATAGATATAAATATTTTTGGAAATGTCAATGGAAAAATGCATTGAGTTTTTTCTTCCGGCACCAAAAAAAACAGGAAGTGGGCGGGAACTGCGACGCTCTATATGACCCCCCCCCCCCATATATATTGCGAACCCCCCCTCGTATATGACCCCCTCCCCCCATTTATTGTAAACCCCCCTCCCTCCCACATATTTATATATAAACACATTGAATGAAGGAGCACAGATGTGAACTTATTTTGTGTCCTTTTTATTAAAATAGTAAAAGAAAGTTACAAATGCATAAAGCAATCACAATTGTACAAGGCAGGATGATGTACACAGTAACAAATCTGAGCTCAATCACTTTCCAAAAATTAGCTGCAGAGGATAAATCCTGTGCTGCAGGACAGATTATAATGATAATAGTGATGATGATGATGATGAATACTTTAATGTCAGACTGGTCTGACAGACTGTAGCAATATTTGCAACAAAAATTGAACAAGATCTATTATGGATTACCATAGGAGCTTTACAAGAGTCAGGTGGTGAACCCATCTGTTTTAGTCAAACCCAGGCTAAGCAGGAATAATGTATACTGTCATAATACAGAATATAGTTGCACATACGCAGGGTGTTGAATGAATCAAATTGAGCGCTCCCCTCTCCCTGACATGACCAGATTCATTCCTCACAAATCAACGCTATAAAATGGATTATTTACTCAAATACAAATGCAGAACATTGTATGAATCTGTAAGACTACCTACCGCTAACATAATTGGAAATATTGATTTAAATATTATGATTCAGAGCCAGTGTTGGGCAAGATACTCGGGAAGCCTAATAAGTTACTATTTACTTACTGTATTACTCCTTTAACCCCAGCATCCATATTCTGAGGGTAAGTCTAGAGGGGTTAAGTGGTTGAAAAGTAATAATATAATAATGCAACTTTCATTATTACTCAGTATCAAAAGTACTTCATGAAGTTACTCATTACATTACAGTACAGTACAACCTGTTTAGCCAGCTCATTGTAGAATTGAATTCACTGTATTGGAACAATAATAACATTCACATGGAGGAGTTACCAATAAGCCAAAGTGCAAACCTGATACGTATACAGTCTATATCTGAACTAATTACCGTTTTGGACATTACTGTGCACTACTCGTTATAGGGAAAGTAGTAATATTACGGTAATATGTTACTTAGTAATAGTTGTTCAGAACAAGAGACCTGTTTTACGAGAAGTTTGATACTTCTCTTGTCGGCAAAAGTGAAATTACAGTGGCACTTAATGGTGAGACCTACTGTACAGTGGGATCGCAGCATCCCATGTCATGTCAGTGTGTCAGCATGCTTATTTGCTTTTTATCCACATTTCCCAGGCTGCTGGGAAGATTTAAAATTGACCAGGACCCTAGATTTTCCAACAGACTTTATTACCAGCCCCTATGTACACAGTATGTTTCACCAAGTCTCATTACAAATCTAAAGGCACAAGGCTGACTATTGACTCAGAGATTATTATACCCTGATGTCTGTACTGTACAGACAGCTCATTAACCGCTTTACTTCCCCAGACACTGGTGCCGATGATTAGTAAATAGGCTTAACGTTGTTTTATACTTCTGTTTAGATATCTAGGAGCTCTCTGGCAATGCTGAACACCAATACTAATATGGACTAAAGATGATTTAGTGTTTCAATTCTCCAGGCTCCTATAAGACAGAAGGCACACATAGCAACTCTAAATATTGACTAGTGGTGTTGAACTAATCTTCACGCTAACGAACATATAAATCCTTGTGTGTGGCGTGGGAGTGTGTAGTTTATTCTTTAGCTGTTTTCTGGAGGGTGTTTGGAACGTGGAGAAGGTGTGAGTCTAGAATATCATATAGAAGTGTGCACACACACACACACACACACACACACACACACACACACACACACACACACACACACACACACACACACACACACACACACACACACACACACACACACACACACACACACACACACACACACAGCAACGATCCATCTTGTGACCACCATAGACGCAGCTGAGAGGATATGATTCACAAAAACTGCATCAGTCGTCTTGGAACAGACACATTCTGTTCTTCTACATGCAGCCCCAAGCCTCTTCCTCTCCCCCAGTTTCTCCCTATGCACATTTAACGCTGACCATTTTTCTTCTCTTCAGATTTAGTCAATAATGTGGCTGCCTTGTTTTGGCTGGCTGTTTTTGTTTTTTTCCCTTGTCACTACCCCTTTTTCCCATCCTCCCATGGCGAGGTAATCGGTCATCTGCACAGTCTTGGCAGATAGCATTGATTTGAAAAGACCAGTGGGCGTGTCTGAGTCTTTTTAAGACTAACTTAAGCGAACTTAAGCCAAAACCTGTATTTCCTCCACACGTGTATGTTTTTTTTTTTTTTGACCCAAAATAATTTCGCGACCCCACTGTCAGTCTCCCACGACCCCAAGTGGGGTCGCGACCCCAACTTTGGGAACCCCTGCAGTACAGAGCGTCTAATGCCGACCCAACTACTACTACTACTACTACTACTACTACAGTACTATTACTAAGACTAATTACTCGATTTCACTGGGGTAGCGTCGGCTCAATGTTAACCATGAGGTAGTTCTGCGTAGAGGTCAAATTCGTTCATGAGTTCCCTCCATGAGACATCCTCTGCAATATGGTGCAGCCTGGTGTAACACCCATCCAATGACTTCTCCTGGGCGTGAGCGTTTCTGCTCCATATACAGGAAGGATCCAACAGTGGAGATGAAGAGGTTGCATTCGATTTCCCCGATGAGCCCAGACTTCCACAAAGCACCTTCCAGGCGATTGCCCTTCTGGTCTTGAGGTCCTTCAAGGAGGATGAGGATGACTTTCAGGGTCTTCTTCACAGCTGTGTTGTCTGTGTTGAAGGCCAAGACCTTACTGCTCAGAGATGTTTGACATGAGGTTATCATCCACTACACTGTCTGTGTAGTGGAGGTCAAGTCAGTAACAGTGACAGCTGGTATACAGCTGACTCCTCCTGGGTGTCTGGGTGTAGCTGAGCTCCTCTTCATGTCGCGTGATGGCCTTCCTCAGTGCCTGGTCGGGTACAATAATGAAGAGCGAGTGAGGGTGTCACCCTGCACTACGTTGCCAGGGATATTGAAGGTGTCAGTCTCACCGTCAGGCTAGTTGACCTTGGCTCGAGTGTGCTCGTACTATCTGCTGATACCGTAGCAGGTCTAGCTTTTCAGAAATGCCACATACCATCAAAATGCTGAGCCAAAATATGAGAGGTTCCATTGCTGGATCATTAGTTGCAATTTTATTATGCCGCATTCAGCCCACAGTAATGCACAAACCTGCCGTCATTAATTTTTTATAAAGCAAGAGTGAAATTGCCTGTAATTGCTTGCTGAAATCTCATTTTCAATGTCAACTGTTACTCTGGCACACTCATTGTACAGATCAGGTCCATTCGTCAAATGCCTGCCAAGAACCTGCAAAGATATAACAAATTAGCAACTGTATTTTCTACTGAAATACGAGACAACTATAAGGCGTAATTTTGGAAATAATCGAATCCAATATGAGTTGTTTTTTTAATCATTTTACAAAGTATGAAACAATTAGATACAGTAAATCAAATCAAATGAACATTGTTAACCTTATACCTGATGTTAGGTCGTCTGTGCTCGTCTATGGCTGTTCACACAATGCATCGTGGGTATGGTACTGCCAGTTCAGGAGCCATTTTTCATGCGTGCTTCTGTAGAAGACAAGCCGTCTAGAAATGGGTCTGTCTGTGAGTCATTCCGGTGCTAATCTCGCAAACTGCTGGGCCGTTTACCGCCAAATGTCTGTATACACACTGCCAGTAGGCCAAGGAAGTGCCTCTACAGTAGATAGGCCTACCATCAGTGACTGGGATGTCGCAAGCTGGCCACATGATGTCCTGGATCGACATGGAAGTCACACCTTTATTAGCACAGTCTTCTTAAAAAAAATAAGAATTTTGAATGAGAAAAGAAGGGGGGTAAGGTCATGCAGTATAGTTCAATATCATTTCAGTAGTGAGAGAAGATGACACAGTGTCATCATTGTGTACATGTGTGCACACACATGAAGCCTGTAGCTGTTGTGGAGTATAACAGGCTGGACAAGCATGGTCAGAGACACTCACATACAGCCCCGGGCAGGAGAAAAATGCATCACAGCAAAATGCTCTGGGTCTGGACATTGTGCCTAACCATAATGTGATCATAGACCTGTTCATTTGTTCTTATTGACTGTTGTTTGTTCTTATTTAATCAAACAAGATGTAATTACACAAGATGTGCAATACATGTGTGTCACATGCATGCAGGGTACATGCAGGCACAATGAACTGTATATAGCATTGTGTATGTATAAGTTCTAAATGCTGCTGAGTATCAGCTACTGTTCGAGGTCCCTTCTAGCAGATTAGATGTGAAAATAAATGTATTCCTTCTGTATCAATAAGACGTTTAAACACTGGAGGATCTTAGTTTTTATTGAAGGGATTGGTGCAGATCTTTGCTTTTATTGATGTTTGTTTTTTCTGTTTGTCTAGGGGCTTTTAGGAACGGTGCTGTATGTTTATGTATTTATTTTTAATCTTTGAATGTTTTCTGTATGTCGAATGTTCGTCTTTTACTGCTGCAGCATGGGTGAAACCCCAAGCCAACTGTTTATTTTTAATCTTGAATCTTTGTACATTATGTATAGACATCATCATGTTTTAGAATGAAAATATGAAAGCAGGCAATAGTTTGTATCTACTGTGGACAGTGCTTGTGAAGGCATCCTTGTGTCTGTCCCTGCTACAATGCAATCCTTTTTTGTATAACTTTGGTACAGGGTCTCTCCCCTGGCCTGTAATGCCAGCTTTTCGATTTGCATTTGAATGCTTCTGTTTTCAAACTGCACAAGACCCCTGATCGCAGAAATTCATGAAAGCATAAAAGTTTCATGTGGTGCGGCGCTATGTCACCATCATTTCAGCCCGGATGAAAAATAGGATGGCTAGATGTGAACACAGGAGATTGTTTGAAAAAAAAAAAACTAAAATAAACACACACTCAAGACTGATGGAAGACGCCTGTGTCCACAGGGGAAAATGGGAGACTCCACAGTCATTGGCTATTCGACTAGTGTGTGTGTTTGTGAGCAAACCTTTGCTATGTGTGGGCATCTCTGTGTGTGTACACAGACATGCAATGGACTGGATAGACACCTTGGTGCATTGGTTCTCAAAGTGGGGTCCGTGGGGGGGTTCCAGGGGGTCCCCAGCAATATGTGTTAATATAGCATCACAATACAATAATTTCAACCACTTTAACCTTTCATACTTTGGCTATTCAAAAATAGCAGATATACAAGGTGCCGCGCTATGAACTTGTAGATCTGCTATTTTTTTTAAATTGTGTAACATTTGTGCAAATCTTTTGAATATATATATTTTCAAGCGAACATTTTTAACTCAAATCTTTGCTAGTGAGGGTCCCTGGAACAACATATTTGAGATGGGGGTCCGCGGCCAAATACATATAATTTTGGGGGTCCTTGACATGAAAAGGTTTGAGAACCACTGCCTTGGTGTATGGATGTATATAGCGCATGCATGCACACACACACACACACACACACACACACACAGTGCACAGGCATACTGTACAGATGCATATCAGGATGTGGAGAGCAGGTATACTTTACGCTTCCACTGACTGCCTCGACCGTGGGTGCTCAACTACAGTCAATATAAGTATTCAAAAAACACCAGAGAGAGTGGAAATAGCGGCACTTAAAGTAAGAAAGAATATATGCATTTATGCTATGTCTGGCTATTGCATTTCAGTTATGCCTTACAATCAACCTCACTGTGCAAAGGGTAAGCGCTTACCGCATAAGAACATTCACCAATACAACAAGACCTATACATTCACCGATACAAAAGACAACATTTAGCCACTAGATGTCACAATTTTACAAAACCTATAAGTCACCTAAATGTAGCCAGTTGCGCAAGGATAACGGCTATTAGTATAGAATGGATAAATTGACTGCTTTAGATACTAGGTTCAGTGGAGAGCTCAATGTGTAAAACCCAAAGAATCAGAAACAGACACAAAGGTTCACATTAAATATGTATTAGAACAGAACAATAGTTCAACATACAGAACGTTAAATGCATCTATAGAAAATAAAAAATGGGGGCCCTTTAAAGTCTGAAGTTCAGAGTGTCAGTGGATATTTCAGGGGGGGGTTTTCTCCTTTGGGGAGAGAATACAAGGGGAATGGAACCTTTCCTTTGTTCCTACCACACTGAGTGGAGGTGGGGAATTGGGCTCCAGAATCCAGGTCCAGTTGGGTCAGTTTGGGAGGCTCGCCATCAACATTGGATCGGATCTCCAGCCGGAAAAAACCTGACCTAAAGGCCAGGTGAAATAAAGTAATCAGTAATCTATAGTTGTACAACAGGGTTCAAGTTTCAACAAATTTCATGACTTTCATTAAATAATAAATTAGTGTCATTAAATAAGTCATTTTATCATGATTTATTAAATAATAAATTCACATGGAAAATAAAATACAAAATATACTTCAAAACATGAAGTCATAACACACTTAATCAAAATTAAACTCAAAATATTCTCAAGACAAGGCAAGTTCAGCCTTGTCGATCTGCCATTTTTGTAACTGCTAGCTCACTAGCATGTTTATCATGAGAATTCCAAGGCAGATGCAGTTCAAATGGCAGACAACATTTTAACACAACATTGTATCATAACCAAGCAACCAAACCATTGACACTGAACCAAGGTACTTTAACTCACTGTTGAGTATGAAACATAGGAGCATAAAGCAGCTACACAGCAGCACACCATGCTGCAAACAAACACTCAGGAGTGGAGGGAGTGGCAGGAAATGACACCAGGTGACCGGGACATTTATAGTGATCTGACTGATTGAATGATTGACAGGCTGATTGTCTGGTCACCTTGGTTGTCTGGTTAGTTACCTGGGTTACACTTCCCCCCCCCCCCCTGTTCTCATGTACGTCCCGTGACATGTAACTGGTTTGGTGTCAACTGGTTTTGAGCGATTGGTTACTTTGGCATGGTACAATGAGGAACACCTGGGCCTGCCAGGGCATACGTAAATGCAGTAGTTAAACCATGAAACAATGATTGAACTGCATCTAATACTGGTTGCCCAGGTTTTGAAACCAAATCGGTCGGGTGGTCTCCGGGTCCTAGTTGAACGCCTTACGGGAGCAAGGTTGTCACTATTTTCTGAGCCGGAGGAATCCGAGGTAAGTGGTAAATTGGGGGAATCGGTTACATCCATGGGTTCATCAACTGGGTTCTGCACTTCCAGGTAAGTTTGAACCTCCAGGGCTGTCTGCATTATCAGGTAAGTATAAATTTTCCGGGTCGTCAGTGACATCAGGTAAGTATGAACTTTCAGGGTCAGTGACATCAGGTAAGTTAGATAGGTTCAGAGGAAGATCCTCTGATACTACATCAGAGGTCCTCTGATACTACATCAGAGGATGTGTTCTGTGTGGTCTCCGTGGGTGTTGGATCCATAGCAGAAGGGTTTGGTATATCAAGCACTTTTGTGAATCTAGAAAGTTCAGAGATGGAAGATCCAGTGTACCAGTGAGATGGAATGATTTCATCATCTGATGGATCATCCGTATCGATATGATTGTCTGAATTTGGGAGAGGTTTTGGTTTGAGTAGCTGACAGAAGATATCACTAAGATTTTCAATTTGAAAAGAACACTCAACCCTGTAAATACTATTTTGGGGAAATTACCGTTAGAACTAACCCAAGAAATTGACAAATACATATACAGAATCCTTCGAACCGCAGCCCTTAAACAGGTAACAAGGAACTGGCTAACGCCTTCAAGTCCAAGGCCTAAAAAATGGAAAGAAACAGTACAGGAAATATGTGAAATGGAGAGAATAACGTTTCGAATTAGAAACAATGAGCCCGAGTTTAATAGAAGATGGAGTAAATGGACAAATTATGGGGCCGCTTGACTAAGTTGGGACAATGAGTGAGACCCAGCACCGACTCCACATCGGAAGTTCGGGCTGTGATATTTTACAAATTATATATATATAATATATCAATCAGTCACTCCTCACCAGTGCCTGCTACTCACTATTCATTCACAAACAGGTGAACGGTCGCATAGTTTGAACGGCACCAAACAACTCAGTCAGTAGTCAGTTAGATACGTAGCGTGTGTTATAGACTAGTTTTGTGCGTTTTTTAAACATTGTTCGTTTTTCCGTATATATATATATATATATATATATATATATATATATGGAAAAACAATGGAAAAACAATAAAAAATAAACCTATGAAAAAGGCAGTCAGATCGTTGAGAACTGACATAATAAAGACAGAGACAGCAAAATGTGTTGGCAACATAGAGGACACCCCCCCTGTTTTTGTTTTGATTTGTTAAGTTAGCATTATTAAATATCACTATCATTATTATTATTATTATTATAATTTAACTATCATTATTAAATATCACTAGTATTATTATTATAATTTAAAGTTGTACAATGCAAATTCACAACTAACGATTTTTAGCAACCTCTGCTGGTCACTACCGTCACTGCATACAATTTCCTTAGTCCTCGATTACCCAGAATTCCATTCGTTTTCACCGGAAGCCGGAAGCGTTTCAAAAAGCGATCTTTTAATTGTTTTATACTATCTACGGATCGTTTCTCTTAGCCAGTGGAGCATTAGTTACCATGAGCTGTGCTTTCTTTTTCTGTTCTTTTTCGATCTTCTAATCCTACATTCTCTTAAAATCAGCGTGAGGTTCATTTTTGTTATTAGCGCGATAGTTCCTGGCCAAACAGGAAACCGTTGCAGTAGTTCCTGGCCAAACAGGAAACCAGTGCATTTCCACCTCCGTTTTCCGGCCAGATGACGTCATTTCCCCGGGAAAGTCCCCCCAGTCCACGTTCAATATAAAATATATAAATAAAAGGCTTCCGGGGGTGAAATTCATGGAGTGGGTGTTGTGAAACCTTTGCCACTCACAAAAGATATACAATTTAACTTTAGTTTTGTTGAAAACGTTACCTAGTATGCCTTTAACTATCACTAGTATTATCATTATTATAATTTAACAGGTATTAATATTAGGATAACTTACATTGACTGATGTGTAATTACCTATTTATAGTTACTCTGATTATTGTATTTTTTGTTTTTTAACACTGGGTGTATAGATAGGGGAAAAAAAGAAAAAGAAAATGTTGCAAGAAAATAAGAAATGAAATGCAAACATCAAATGTAAACTTGAAAAAGATCCTGCAATAAAAGTATTTAAAAAAAAAAAGAATCCATCCATTCTAGACTAATAGCCGCTATCCTTGCGCCGTTACACAGACGAAACCTACTGCATTGACGATGGATTGGCTGCACTACTGCAAGGTGACGATATATGACCATCCTCTCCACAATTGAAACAGTACCAAGGCTTTGGTCCATTTGAAGATTGTGACACAGCAGTGGCAGCTCTAAACTTTGATGTGGGTTGCATCTTCTTTTGAGAAAGCAAGGTTGTTAACTGGCTTTGTAGCTTGTTCATTTGCTTCTGGAGATCGGCAATTGCACTGGAGGCATGTTCCGATGTCGCTCCACATGCACTGTGTTAACTCAAATTCACACGTTGCTTGGATGTACTGATATGTTTTCTAATACGATTTTCTTTTGCCAGCTGTCTGTCTTCCTCTGTGCGCAGCAAGAGCAATAGCTCTGAAAAGGGTGGAGGATTGTCTTTCTGCTGATCAAGCAGATTAGTGATTACCGCGTTCTCCAGGGATCCACGACAGAATTGTCGGATAAGATGTTTCTCTGATTCACTGGATTGAATTCCATCCCTTTTCACAACAGAGTTTAAGGTAATCGCTGTAGATAAGCAGAGAATTTTTCATGTCGATCCTGGTAGGTAGTTAAGAACTGAGCGAAAAGCTCCTCTCCATCCTGGACAGTGGCAAAGGCTGCATCAAGGATTTGTAAGTAGGTGACAGGACGAGCTTCAGATCCTAGCCCTTTAACCACATCAGCTGCAGGAGACAGCAAGCTCTCAAGGATTCGTCTGGTAACATGTAAGGCAGACATGCTAGGATCAGCAAGCCAATCTGTGAGCGCCATGTTTCATAGTCTGCTTCATTACTGGGTTTGGGACATTTCCCAGAGAAGGCACGGAGTCTCAGTGGGGACAATGAATGAGAACTGAAGTCCCCCTTCTTCAATATATGTTCCACCACAACTTTTAGTATGTCAGGGGGGTTTAAGTCATCTCCTGCTAGAGACACTGTTCTCCTTACACGTCTGGTGCCTCCAGTTTCTGTTTGTGGCTCATGCCGGTCAGGCACAGAGCTTTCCTGTTCAACTTTTCCCCTCCTCTTCTCCACCGGGTTCTCTCAGTTTTTTACTCATCTGCGTGAGCATATCTTTTAACACAACCTCAAAGCTTCTGCCACTAGAGGTGGCTACTTCTGCAATCTGTTTGAGGTAGTTCTCAGTGTGTGTGCCACCTACTGTAGCTGCGTACTCTTTTGCCAAGGAACTTATTAGATACACGACCCCTTCATCATCCATGCGATGTACCATTGGCAACAGGGGCTCTTAACGCTTCTAAAGTATCTTCATCTTTGAATTCAATCCGTACTGGTAGGGTCATCCACTGGAGTGACTTGTTCAATCGGCCCAGACTGTTTCAAACATTTAAAGAGGGTTTCATCTGTTTCTGCTGTGTTTTTGTCACCTCTGACAATCACAGATTTGGCTAACTTCACACCTGATTGTCTGATGAAATCCATCTCAACTTGAAAAAACAAACAAAAAAACAATTCAAACAATTCAATGGGTTTCACACTTATTGAGCTCCTAGCTGCCTCGCCATGCTGTAGCCAGTTGCGCAAGGATAACGGCTATTAGTATAGAATGGATAAATTGACTGCTTTAGATACTAGGTTCAGTGGAGAGCTCAATGTGTAAAACCCAAAGAATCAGACACAAAGGTTCAACTTAAATATGTATTAGAACAGAACAATAGTTCAACATACAGAACGTTAAATGCATCTATAAGGGAAAAAAAAATGGGGGCCCTTTAAAGTCTGAAGTTCAGAGTGTCAGTGGATCTTTCAGGGGGGGGGGGGGGGGGGGTTCTCCTTCGGGGAGAGAATACAAGGGGAATGGAACCTTTCCTTTGTTCCTACCACACTGAGTGGAGGTGGGGAATTGGGCTCCAGAATCCAGGTCCAGTTGGGTCAGTTTGGGAGGCTCGCCATCAACATTGGATCGGATCTCCAGCCGAATCAAAAAAACCTGACCTAAAAGGCAAGGTGAAATAAAGTAATCAGTAATCTATAGTTGTACAACAGGGTTCAAGTTTCAACAAATTATTATTTCATGACTTTCATTAAATAATAAATTAGTGTCATTATTTCATGATTCATTAAATAATTATAGTCATTTTATCATGATTTTCATTAAATAATAAATTCACATAAAATACAAAATATACTTCAAAAAGTCATAACACACCATTTTTGTAACTGCTAGCTCACTAGCATGTTTATCATGAGAATTCCAAGGCAGATGCAGTTCAAATGGCAGACAACATTTTAACACAACATTGTATCATAACCAAGCAACCAAACCATTGACACTGAACCAAGGTACTTTAACTCACCGTTGAGTAGGAAGCATAGGAGTATAAGGCAGCTACACAGCAGCACACCATGCTGCAAACAAACACTCAGGAGGGAGTGGCAGGAAATGACACGAGGTGACCGGGACATTTATAGTGATCTGACTGATTGAATGATTGACAGGCTGATTGTCTGGTCACCTGGTTACCTGGTTACCTTGGTTACCTGGGTTAGTTACTTGGGTTACATAAAGTATAAGGCAGCATAGGTCACAATGATGTTGTGTAAACAACATGATTGCTGCCTTGAAACATGAAGGCTGCCTTATGAGAATAATTTAGGGTAAAAACAATACCCAATTAAAACACAAGGGCAGGGATGCTGAATCACAGCTGATGGCCTAGCCCTATTGGTTAAGGCACATACCACATATAGGCCCTAATGCAGCCTGATAGCAGGCCGTGGGTTCGATTCCCGAGCCCGACGGCCTTTGCTGCGGGCCCTGTCTCTTTCTCGCTGTTTCCTGTCACTCTAGTCTACGCTGTACTATCCAAAAGAAAATATCTTAATAAAAAGGGTAAGGCCAAGGTTCATCGTCGACGAAGGGGAGCGCTTGTTTTCACTGCCCCCCAGGCAATTCTGTAGACCCAACGCTAGAGGGTAATGCAAGCCAGACATGAGCCCCACACCACACACGCACGCATGCACACGCGCACAAACGAGCACGCACACACGCACGCCCGCGCGCGCACACACACACACACACACACACACCCGCGAACAGCCTTATTCCATGCAGTTGAAGCACAAAGGGGCGAGGGGGCGGGGCTGGCGGGCTATGTTAGTGCAGTGAGTGGCAGTTGGGGCAAACCATAGAGGGGCAAACGCAGTCCCCACAACATCATTTACGATTCTGTGCCTATCGGTACATAACTCGGACGGCGCTTAGTCGACTAGCAGACCATCGGCCGGTCGTCGCGGGCACTCGCGCCTGGAGGCGCTCGGGCGCGACTCCTCGGCCTCAAGGTCTGCTGAGTCGGCGCGCCTCCGTCATGGACAATAACTATACTTTACTGGCGAAAAAAAGTCTGCGGTTGTTTGAAAAAGTAATGTCTCAAGCGGGAGTCAAACCCAGATTTACAGTAGTAGTGGATGGGGGAGTCCAATGATTATCGAAGTGCGCCACTGAAGCTTCCTGGTTGCTATGTTGTTGTTGTCGTTCTCGTCCTCGCATCAAAGCCCCGCCCGTAGCCCCGCGTCTAAAAACCCCAGGCAATTCTGTAGAATCAACGCTAGAGGGCAATGCAAGCCAGACATGAGCCCCACACCCAGGCACGGACTGGCACAGAAAATCGGCCCTGGCATTGTGTGTGTGTGTGTGTGTGTGTGTGTGTGTGTGTGTGTGTGTGTGTGTGTGTGTGTGTGTGTGTGTGTGTGTGTATACCCATTGTGTATATCTGTCTGTATCTTATGTCATCATGATTTGTGTGCATGGGGATCTCATCTTAAACAAGCTCAGTGCTTAATGAGTCTCCAAGTTTAGTAGACCTTGTCTTGTGAATTTGTACTTCCATGTACTGATGTTCTCATGTCTTACTAAATAAAGTACATCAATCAATCAATGTGTGTGTGTGTGTGTGTGTGTGTGTGTGTGTGTGTGTGTGTGTGTGTGTGTGTGTGTGTGTGTGTGTGCGCGCACACACACACACACACACACACGTGTGTAGGTACGTGTGTAGGTACACATGAGCGTAGGTACGTGTGTGCATGTGTGTACCACCTGGTGTGCACCACACTTTTACGCCAGCAGACATCATGTAAGCACATTTTTTCCCATTAGTGTGACAGCCACACTGCCTGTCTCACTCTGCAACCTCCCCTCTCTCATGGTACAACAACAAACCCCCTCCAGCCCAGCAACAACGTTGGGTAGAGGGGAAACCCCGTCCAGCAGCATTCGCTCTCGTACACACGTCGTTCTTGGAAGCTTAGAGACCATGCCATACGGGTGGGCTGTTGCGATAATGAAGCCCCTGGCATCAGGCCACGGATGCATTTAGGTGGAGTTGGAAGACAACTGCCAGTTTATTGAGCACTTTAACCCTGGCAACCCCAAAATAGCCGATCTACAAGCTCACAAAGCGTCGTATCAACTTGTACATTGGAGAACATCTACAACCTCTGGTTTAATTGAGGATTTTGTGTTGTACTATCATTGTACAACACAAAATCCTCAATTAAACAATGCAGTACATTAATCACAATAGATTACATTTGCTCTTTATGATGGTATTGGCCTGATGTCTGCATTGTGATGTTTTCTGTTTGTATATATTAAAAAAATAATCTTGTGTTTGGTGTTTCCTGTCTTAGTTGTGTCTTTTGTTTTTTGGCACAGGTGTGATACAGTACAATGATCAAACAAGTGATGACACCTTGAACCTTCATTATACTGTCACATTCACTGATTGCTTTATGCCTAAAGAAGGTCTATGCTTGCTATAAAAAAATCTGATTTTTGCACAGCACTCAAAGAGAGTGTGAGGAGGCTCCCTTTTATTGTTCATTTGGGTTCCGTACCTTTTGGCTCCGGCACCTAACCCAAGTTTACTGCCAGGTGAGCAGTGTGTTTTTTTCACTATTCTGACTGATCTGCCCCTTTTAAAATAATAAAGAATTGTTTTGTGGTTAAATGATAAATTAGTGAAACCAAGGCATGCAGCAGATGAGCGAAGGCTGCTGGTATCCACATGCAAAATGGCCCAAAAGAGAGTGTGTGTGTGTGTGTGTGTGTGTGTGTGTGTGTGTGTGTGTGTGTGTGTGTGTGTGTGTGTGTGTGTGTGTGTGTGTGCGCGTGTGCGTGTCAGATGGTGGTCATCCGGTCTGGCTTATGAGGAACGCCTAGCAGAGAATGATGCCGATGATCAGTCGGTACATTTAATTTCACTTAGGGATCCAAGCAGAAAAGCTGCAGTAACCCTATTGTCAGTTATTCATTTCATCTTTCTTTCTTGACAGACAGACAGACAGACAGACAGACAGACAGCAGTAAAAGTTACAGATACAGGGCAAAGAAGTACAATACAGAATAATAACATAACAATAAGACACCCTCAAGCAAATATGAAAGTATACAGATGTCTATACTACACCCTATACAATCATCCTGCCTTGTGCAGAACACTGTCAATAAATATAAAAGTATTCTTCTTCGTCTGACAGAATGAAAAGAATATATTCTTTTCCCCTCCCACTTAAATCATTGCAAGAATCTTTTTTTTAACATGTGGGGTTTTCTTCTTTTTTTTTTAAGGCAGCATCCCGCTGTCTCTCAAAAAAGGTCCTAGAGAGCTGAATGTTTTCAGATGTTTCTGGACATCCGAATTAATATTTGGTCCCTGGAGGTGAATTTGTCTGATATATTGGTTGTTTAATGATCAGTTCGAGTACAATATAAAAGGTCCTAGAGAGCTGAATGTTTTCAGATGTTTCTGGACATCCGAAATTTTCCCACCAATGTTTTGTCCCTGGAGGTGAA
Organism: Gymnoscopelus braueri; assembly: GCF_963280865.1. Taxonomy (NCBI): domain Eukaryota; kingdom Metazoa; phylum Chordata; class Actinopteri; order Myctophiformes; family Myctophidae; genus Gymnoscopelus; species Gymnoscopelus braueri. Next base: position 25,223,104 of record NC_137626.1, on the reverse strand, counting down.
TTTGTCTGATATATCGGTTGTTTAATGATCAGTTCGAGTACAATCTCATAACTCAACAGGGTCAAAAGGACCCCCAATTTATGATACAAAGTTTGTGAGAACATAAATTCTTTTTCTTGTCAGCCACAACTTGCTAGCAGCTTTTTAGCATGGATTGCAAAGGTCTCTGCCACTAGTAGGGGGAAAACTATAGTAGCATCAGCATGAACCTATAGAGAGAATAAGGAGGAGAGTGTGATAACCATCAGTCTCAGAACCTGTGTTTCAATAGATCCAATGCAGTTATTAGTTAGCTTGTAGATCGGCTGAAAATAATATAATACGATTTTGCACAATTGTCTATTCTGATAAAACAAAGCACTTCAACACTTCGACACTTCAACACTTCCTTGACCGGTTTGGCACTGATTGAGATCTTGCCCCAGGCCAGGACACAGCCTCATCAGGTCTGGCCCCAGAGTCGGAGCCATCGAACTCCTGAGCTGTGTTCACACACACGGAATAGTCGGCTCCGTTTCTCTGGAAGGACAAAACAAATGTGTGTTAAAACAGGAATATGAACGAGACACAGAATTTTAAAAGAGAGAACAAGCCCGAGGGTAGCATTGAAGGTTTAATATATTGCATATGATTATTACTGTAATTTACATGGCAATTAGCATTGAGTATGTCATGTTTGGCCACCCCTCCTCCCAGGATGATCATCCCTGTCTTCTAAGACACAGACACCACCGCCGTGTAATTAATCTGAAAGACATCTGGAAGGAAACACACATTTGTGTAATGGCCACAATGACAGACAGATAACCATGGTAAACTGCTTTTACTGATTTCTTACCCTCCACTAAGCCCAGCACCAAGCCAGGCTTCTTTATTGAGTAATGAAAGAGTAAGTCTCCCACTGCACCATCTGTTAAAGCACACAAGAACATTTGGATGTTATTCTGAAACAAACAAAGTCACAATACATTATGTAAGCTTTGCTTAAAACCCTGGATTCTGCTGTGTGTATGTGTGTGTGTGTGTGTGTGTGTGTGTGTGTGTGTGTGTGTGTGTGTGTGTGTGTGTGTGTGTGTGTGTGTGTGTGTGTGTGTGTGTGTGTGTGTGTGTAAAACGCAGTATGGGTTAATAACACTGAGGATCAAGAGAAGATGATGAAGAATGTAGTATGATTAGTGACAGTTATCTCTTTGGATATACAATTTAAGCTAACTTCCCCCTCAGGGCTTGCCTTGGAGAGGTCCACGGAAGATGCAGCATTTCCCCTCTGGACCGCTCCAGGCAACCCCAGCATGTCAGTCATTCACCAGCCACGCGAGGTGTTCCCTCTAATCATGTCAGGGCTCACCTTGTAGGCTCAGTAGCAGACAGAGGCAGGATTGTTGATCTCCTTGCCCAACCGGTGGATCATCTTGGACCAACGGATACCCTGAAAAATAAAATAAATGAATGTAATTATTGTCGGGGTATTTGTCACTGTAGGCTATACATACATTTACACATGTGAATTTCATCCTCTGCATTTACCCATCCTATAACTATTATACTGAAAGTGCATTATTACTGCAGTGCCGGGGAGCAGTATTCAGAGTGTTTTGCTCAGGGACACTTCGACACAGCCTACGGGGGGAAGTGATTGGCAGAGTGGGGCGCGTTGTGCGTGATATCGTTCTACAGCGAAATTCGTACTGAGCCCCGCCCTGCCGCCTTGCGATTGGCTTAATGCAAAAACAAGAAAACAAGGACTCCGCCCCCAGAGGGGACGGTGGGGGCGTTGTCACATTCTAATACAGCCCAAAACCCTAATTCTTTAACTGGTCTGGTGACGTGTCTCGCTGAGCATTGGACTGCCGATCCCACCCCCCCGTGATGGGATCCCGCTGCCGGCACTCTTTTTCCGACCAATAAAGTATAGTTTTGGACCGCGACGGAGGCGCGCAGTCTCAAGGAATCTTGAGCCACGAGAGGCACCACAGAGCGAGTTGCCGTGCCGAACGTTGCGAAGTTCGCTTGAGCCTACTCAGCACCGTCCGAGTTATGTACCGTAAATTATGTTTTGGGGTGAGCATTTGCCCCAACTGCCACTCAAAGTGCCTACTGGCCAATCACAGCGCGTCTTTTCCGGGTCTTGGCTGAGGTGCCCTGCATTTCACTATCACGCTCAGGGCGTCAGGCACTGGCCTCACCTGGGGGTGATTGAGGAACTTATAAGGCTGAGGGAACTACACCCTCTCTCTTCTCCGCCAGTGAGCAGCATATTGGTTTGGGTTTAAACTAAAGTTACATGCACACACACACACACACACACACACACACACACACACACACACACACACACACACACACACACACACACACACACACACACACACACACACACACACACACACACACACACACACACACACACACACAGGGATATTAGCGGTGGAGGAAGAACATTGTTACTTGTACATGACAGTTCTGCCAAGCTTGTACTGTAGGTAATGATACGGACAAATTAAACAGTTTAGGACTTTTCTTTATAGTATCGCTGGGTTTGGCTCATTGACTTTGCAACAATGACAGAATAAATAATGATAGTAGACATGACAAAAATCATGTCATTTCTGGTGTCAAGCTTAGAAGACTTCAAAGACTGTGTGTCCACAGCTAAGGCTAACAAAGCAACACGTATATCAGATATCACTCCAAATGATGTGGAAAACAATACAAGACACTATAGAAGACAAGGGGAGAAAGATTTAATAACATCGGGAAACCATATCCATTTCAAAATTACCATATTATGGTAATGTTTCCGGAGCAAACTATCCCTTTTCACAAGAGAAAATCAAGAGGGCTTTATTTGTCACTCACACATACAGGTACAAGCAACAAAACGTTGGTGTGGCATGTTCCACAAGACTGTGCTAAGAGCAATAAATATACAAGATAATAAATAAGGATAACTAATTAAAGAAAAGAGAAAATAAAATAAAAAAAACAACTAGAAAATGTGCTCCTCGGAGCACAAGTCTCCGCCTGCAGACCCGTGCTATTTTAATAGCACGGGTCGTCTTGGTAGAATGCGCGTGGTTTTTGGTGTTCTGCAGGGGCGACTGAATATGTAGTGTCTGCATCTAAAAAAAAATCTTCTTCAAATGCTTTTCTGTCTTCTTCATCTTCATTGTCTTGAACAGTTTCAGCAGTTGATTGGTGTGTTTGATCTATGTCAGTTTTCTCTAGTGCTACATAATGTATTTGATCAAGGTGGCCAATTGTTACAGTATTAAGACTTCGGCCTTGTTGTGGGATCAATTCAACTCTATAGTCCTCTTCTGTGTTACTGTTGTAGATGAGTATGCTTTCTTAGCTTTGGCCTTCTGCGCCTTTGCTTGACCAATGTTAGGTGTTTTCAGAGGGACACACACACGCACGGACGGGTGATTTGTACTGGAAGGTACTGTTCCAATCAAGACTGATTGATCCTGTCTTACCTCACTTCAAAAAACGTAAACGGCTTTTTGAAGTGACACACCTATTTATAGGATTTTATTTCGTCATGCGTCTCGCTAGCCAATCAAAGGCATTGGTGTCAACATATTGACACGTGTCACGTGGAGCTTGACCAATGTTAGCTTGGCTAGGGGCCATGCTAACACACGGCGGGACAAAGCGAAAACATACTCTCCACCTCCGGCGGAGACAATAAGGAATATAAGATGAGATAAAAAACAATTATAATTGGTTAAAAGGTACAGGTAAGACACACACTCTAACTCTCTTTAAAAAAAAACTCTTTGCAGCATTGGGGAATGGGCAGAATTAGGGGGATTATAGTAGAATGCAGTGAGGTATGTGTTATGGATACATACATCAAGTCAACCTATCAGTACGGTGTGTAATGAAATATGTAATCTACATTAGGCTACATTATTAACAGAATATGGATGTTTATTTAATGCTTAGTTTTCTATCCTTACTCAAAATGCCAACATCGCTACCAAGCGATTTAAAACCATTACATTGATAATGTACATATTTGGAAAAATGTCAAATATTTTTTGTTTTTTTTTCTCCAGAATTGTAGACTCTTCAATGTATCGGTGCTTTCCAGAAACGTACAATGCCAAAATGTTATTCTGGCGAGATTAGCTGAAAAATGATTTAAAAAATAATCCATGTGGTTCATGTGGCAAGTCTATAACATGTCATGTATGACATCAGTACTATGGCATCTCCATACTTCTGCCAAGTTTCAGCCCAATCCGCCTGCTCCATTGACTTCCAGTATTATTATTCTTATTAGTAGTAGTAGTAGTATTGTTGTTATTATTATTGTTAATATTATTATAATTATTATTCTTTTTACCAATGAGGCCCCAGAATAACTGGTAACGGTTTATCGAGAGCTGCCTTTATTAGCAGGAGCCCTTAAAGTAAATTGGTTATTGATATTGATATAAAACAGGAGTGTGCATTACAAGCACATTCATTCAGTGTGTCCCATTCCATTAGATCTTTCCCCCTGCGAGATCGAAAGCAATTTGAGCTCTGATATTTCGTCAGGGCCAGGGGTGCTGCTACCGCTATGATCACTGTAGGTGTCCTGTGCCGACAAGCAGCCCTTCTGCAAGTACTTCTGGAGTTTCCCGGCGGCAGCCAGTAGGAGACCGAAGTAGGGAGGCGATGGTTTGATGGGACGAGAGGTGAACTCGGGGTGGTACTGAACCCCCACGAAATATGGATGATCATCCAACTCTATCACCTCCATTCTTTCCCCCTCGACATCTTGACCTACGAAGCGAAGGCCCTTCTCTTCGAAGTGACCCTTCAGCTCCGGGTTGACCTCGAAGCGATGTCTGTGCCTTTCATCGACATATTCCGCATCGCCGTAGAGCTTACGTAATACGCTGTTTTTGGTCTTAAAGACCGTGCGTCTCTTTCCGAGCCTCATGGTCCCACCCATCTGTCCAGAGTTGTGCTCTGGCATATCAATCACCACTGGATGTTTCGATTCTGGGTCAAACTCGGTGGAATTGGCATCTTGCCAATTCAACACGTTGCGGGCAAATTCACAGACAGCTAATTGCATTCCAAGGCACACCCCTAGGAAGGGCTTCTTCTGTTTCCTGGCCCAGTGGATGGCTTGGATCTTCCCTTCAGTCCCACGTACACCGAACCCTCCGGGAACCAGGATACCGTCGGCACTGCACAGTTTCTGCCAGGCCTCGTGGTACTTCACTGGTTCTTCCTGCTGCATGGCTGGCTCCAGATCAGCAGAGTCTATGCACCTTACATCCAATTTGTGGCTGATGGCTAGCGCTGAGTGCTTCAAAGCCTTGATCACAGAAGCATAGGAGTCCGAGAACTTTGTATACTTTCCAACCAGTGCTATAGAGCAGTGTTCTAGGAGTCCCTCTGACCTGTCAGACATCTCTTTCCATTGGGTCAGCATCTTCCTCGGTTGTGTCTCAGTGGGCATGCTCAGACGCCGGCCTAAATATCCCACAACGCCCTGGTCCTCCAGGAGGAGAGGAACTCTGTAAATGGAGGAGACGTCGTGCACACAGATGACCTGTTCAGGTTCTACGTGACAAAACATGGAGATCTTCTCCTTGACATAATTCTCCAGTGCAGTGGTACAGCGACACATGATCAAATCAGGAGACAACCCGAGTCCTCTCAGTTCTCTGACACTGTTCTGTGTGGGTTTGGTCTTCTGTTCTCCTGTTGCACTGGGCTGTGGTACGAGGCTGACATGGATGTTACAGAAGTTCTCCCTCCTCACCTTAAACTGGAACTGTCGGAACGCCTCAATGAAAGGCATGCTCTCAATGTCTCCGACAGTGCCCCCCAGCTCTATGACACACACTTGTGGTTCGACATTGTCATCGTCAACAGGTACTCTGGCCTGTTTCATCACCCACTCCTGAATGGCGTCTGTAATATGTGGCACCACCTGTACGGTCTTGCCCAGGTAGTCTCCCCTCCTCTCCTTGTTGATGACAGATTGGTAGATCTTTCCAGTGGTCAGGTTGCTGTCTCTGGTCAGTCGGATGTCCAGGAAGCGCTCATAGTTCCCCAGGTCCAGGTCGACCTCGCCCCCATCATCTAACACAAACACCTCGCCATGCTCATAGGGAGAGAACGTTCCCGCGTCTATGTTGATATAAGGATCGATCTTGACGGCGGTCACATGCAAACCACATGACTTGAGGATGGTCCCCACGCTGCTTGCGATGATGCCTTTACCGATGCCCGATATGACCCCTCCAGTGACCAGGATGTACTTCATGATCGCACACTGCAATCCCAATCCTTAAACGTTTACTCCGATACTTTTCCCAAAGTTGCACTGGTTATACTGTGTGATTGGATGTGATGTCATATGACATCAGCTATATGACGTCAACAAAAGACCCCTACGGGTAAATATGGTGGGATTGAGGGATCCTTTTGTACAGCCCTCCCCAGAGTTAGGGTGTAAATTTGCCTTCTGATGGATCTGCGGTTTCAGTACCGTCTAGGGGTAGTGCCAGGAGTTTGACTGGCGAGCATCTTTGTGTGCCTCTAAACATGGCTTTGGAGTGCATACAGGTGCAGGTGTAGGTGGCACAACACGGACTACATGTAGTCCCAAATGAAAGCACCTACTTGTGTAATTATAGCGGCCAAGACTATGTTTTCGCCCCTGTCCGTTTGTGTGTGTGTGTGTGTGTGTGTGTGTGTGTGTGTGCGCGGCGCGCATGTGTGTCCGTCTGTGAGCAGCAGCTTATTTAAGTATATTTATTATGCATTATAGACATGAGCGTCATGGAAAGTGTTGACTTTTCTTGCTTCCAGAGAGGATGTATACTGGTCATCTGCAGCCAGGCACATCAACTCTTTGCCATGGGGCAAATTTCTTTGCAGAATTTAATTTAAGTGAAAAAAACTTGCAACAGACAGGGGAAAAGTACGTCCTCTCGCCTCTGATGTCATAGATGCTCATCCTTTTGCCAAGTGAACCAGACAGCAGCATGTCTGTGAGGAGTGCAGCATCCTGGCCTGTAATGAGTTCCATTCCTGGTCCACCTGCCTCCAGGTCCAACAGGCCCGTCTTGTTGATTAGCATTCCAAAAATCACAGTCCTGACTATTGTTTTGACAGGTGGAACATATGCAGAGTATTTCCTTGAAATTGCAATGCCATTGGAAACAATATGATTGATTCTGTCAGACAAAGACAATAATACATTATCTAATTTAACAACTAGTAATTTGGACTCCATATATGGGCATACGACAGACAGACAGTCAGACAGACAGACAGACAGACAGACAGACAGACAGACAAGACAGACAGTCAGACAGACAGACAGACAGACAGACAGACAGACAGACAGACAGACAGACAGACAGACAGACAGACAGACAGACAGACAGACAGACAGATGTCAGAATTTGTGTGTGTGTGTGTGTGTGTGTTGTGTGTGTGTGTGTGTGTGTGTGTGTGTGTGTGTGTGTGTGTGTGTGTGTGTGTGTGTGTGTGTGTGTCTTGTTTATGTGTCTCGGGAATGATGCAAAGTCGAGAACGAGTTAGATAGTTTGCCCCACCCACACCCAGTTATTTGTTATTTGTTTTATTTTGTTTACCTCAGTCAGTACAATCAGTACTTTGTGCGCACACATATCCCAATACAGAGGCAAATTCTATACCATAAAATAAATGATATATTTTAACCATTTGCCCTATTTTGGGCAAATGTCATAGTATGTGAAATTGCGATGAGCTTGTAGATCTGATATTTTCCTTTTGAATACAGGTGTGCCTTACAATTTTAACTTCCCCAGATTTTTAAAACCACTGGTCTAGCGCATTGGTGAGGAGATTATGAGCTTGGAAGCACTTCATGGTGACTGAGATAAGTGTGACAGGGCAGTAGTAGCTCAGGCAGAGAGCTGCCTCAGACATTTCAGTGGGCATGGGCCCAGGTCTATTATCATTATTATGATCATGATTATTCACACACTAATTAACAGAGATTGCACCTGTCATACTTAATTATGAGTAAAACACATGGCAAATCTGGGTTATATCAAGGTGAATTTCCTCATAGCTACAATTAGGTCATGAAAGAATGTCACAGCCAGTTGATGTAAGCATGCCGTGTCAAATTTGAGCCTATTATGACATACCTAGAATAGGGACACTAGGGTTCATGTGGTTTAATGGACAGGTTATAAACACGTTCATTCTCTGGTTTTCTGGTGTTTGACAGTTGTGAAAGGGGCTGTTAAATTACAGTCTAAACACACTTCCTCTTCTTTGTTATGTCACTGCCCTAAACTTGGTGTCTTTATTTTAGCCTCTGCTGGCCGAGACAAATTTAATATGGGTATGTATTGTTTACTGCTACGAGGAGAGTTAAAAGCAATGTGTAGCAGGATGGGCATTGGTTCCCACGCTACCCACGGCGCATCCTCTGCCCACGCATCAGTGGGTTGATTGGTACCAGTATTAAGGCAGCGCACCTCCTGCCCGCGTTGTCTCTGTCTCGTTTGTGGCATTGTGGTTGCACGTCGCCACGCTCTTCCTCGGCGGGTGCGTGTCCACACTAACTTGTGTCCTCCAAACACAAAGCTGGCCTGTTGGGCTTCAGTTTGTGTTCCGTTACGCATCAGCTCAGGTATGTCTCTCCATCTTGCTGTTTGAGCAATCGCCTGCATATATTATATTGTGGTCATGAACTTGACCTGAAACTTGACCGTTTGTTGTCATTATAGCCCCTGTGTGCTACAAACAGTCCTTCTGGCGTGCGGTGTCACTTCACCACGCACAGAAGGTACGTTGGCGGTCCTCCTTCTCCGCAGTAGAACACGTTCATTTGGTGTCTCGTTGGCACCACAGGAATGTAAACATTGGGCTTTTGTTATTTCATTTCACTTCTACTACCCCGTCTCCACCACTGTGGGCATTGCGACTGTACGCTCTGCCCTTGGAAATGTGGTAGGTTTACTGTCCGTCTCTCTGCTCTTTGAATTGCAGTATTATTAAACAGTAGGTTAACACGGCCGCCTGTAATTTCAGGGCCGGTGACACGACTGCTGCTTTGCCGGGTGTATAGTTACACCCATAGATATAGATACCTCATTGGCCGCTGCAGTGCATTGGAGCGACCTGTATCGTGGCCGCCATATTAGAGGGGGCGCGCTTCCTGACTCCTGGCCAATCACAGCGCGTCTTTTCTAGACAACTAGATTCTGACAAGTCCTGGAAAAGATGTGCTGTGATTGGCCAGTAGTCAACGTGCTGTGATTGGCCAGTAGTCACTTTGAGTGGCAGCGTGCCCCCTCTAATATGGCGGCCGCGATACAGGTCGCTCCAACGAACTGCAGCGGCCAATGAGGTATCTAAGTTTCTATATCTATGATTACACCATTGAGAACGTCAGCCCTCGTTGGGCGTAATTCTACACACCCTCCTCCCATTCATAAAACGGCCTACCATGACGTGGGTCGGGGACAACTGTAACCACACGGCAACCGTGCTGCTTGATCTCTCTCTCTCTCTCTCTCTCTCTCTCTCTCTCTCTCTCTCTCTCTCTCTCTCTCTCTCTCTCTCTCTCTCTCTCTTACAGTAGAGAGTAATCTGAGAGAATGACAAGGTCTTAAGCTTGCCTTTATAAGATGAATGTTGTTACAGATGTCAGCTCATCGTTACCGGTCACAAATGGGTTGAGGTTCCTCTTCTTCAGTAAAGTGTGATAATAGCTGCTACACTTCAGATAAATTGGAAAACACAAGACTGTAGGCTGTAGGGAACCATTAACAATAGAGTATTCATTCAATACATCACATAGGCAGTGAAAGACACGCTTGAACAATCTTGTGGGACTCGGGTCAAAAGGACAAGAGGAAGACCCAAGCTGCTTTATCACCCCCTCAAGATAACTGGAGTTAATAAGTGAGAAATTACTCATTGTGCCCATGGAGGACGTACATTATTGATGTGGGGGCAGAGACAGAGCAGATCCATCAACATGAGGATAGAAGGGGGGAGAGAGAGAGAGAGAGAGAGAGAGAGAGAGAGAGAGAGAGAGAGAGAGAGAGAGAGAGACAGAGAGAGAGAGAGAGAGAGAGAGAAAACTTTTCATGTGTGTTAGTTAACCACTCAAACCCACTTGTTGAACGGAGTCCCCAGGCTATTACTTGGCCCCTTCCTTTTTCCCTCTACACCAAATCTCTTCACCAAAAATGGCCGAAAATCTGCAAGATCACAATGCGTTGCAATGCAACATGTTTTGAGCCTATTATGATATGCCTAGAATAGGGGCGCTATAGGGTACATGTGGTTTACTGGACAGGGTATAAACATTTTGACATTTGTGAAGTGGTTGTTAAATTACAGTCTAAACACACTTCCACTTGTTTGCTGTCACTGTCTAAACTTGGTGGCTTAATCTAGCCTCTTCATTCTGTCCAGAGACAAAGTAGGCTACACTTAATATGGGTATTTCTTGTAACTTCTAAGGGAAAGACCATTTAGTTTACTGCTACAAAGAGAATCAACATCATGCAACTGGTTACACAACATGCACTAAGGAGTGCCACTCTGTATTCTCTGGTTAGGGGCCAAATAGCATTCCAATTTTCTTTGCATGGTTTTTGGTTTATTATTTCCAATGTGTCAGATTAGTTTCTGTTTTGTTTAGTCAAGTGGGGTTTCTGTCTGGTGACTCTGCTTGTGTTTGTAAACCAGAAGATAGTCCCAGAACCAGCTAGCTGACGGGGAATTTCTCTAGAGTCTCTCATTTGGTGATGGCTTTGTTATGGAGCATGACAGGTCTGGCAGGGTTATATCGTATATTATGGACCCCAAGCTGCTTATATTTTATGAACATTATGCAAGTCTAAAACCATATAGAAATACTGAGGTTACTTTACTGGAGCCCACTTTTGCATACAGACAGGAGAGACAATTTGTTGTTGATTCAGAGGCTGTTGGCCCTAGCCTGGGTGGAGAGGAGAGGCTGGCTGCTAGCTGCTAGCTGTGAACTGTACATTACCACTCTATTGATAACTTGGAGACAATGTGATCAGAGAGTGGCCTCTCCCTAGTCACACCTGGGTGGCAGGATGACATTATTGATCAAATGAGTTGATCTGGTCACCTTCCGGGGCGACCCCCACCACATGGAACCCACACTATTCTAATGCGAAGCTACCTACAGTATAAGAATTGAACTGAAAGGCCGAAGGGCTGCGAGGAGAGGGCTCCATGGTTCTCATGCTGTTGTACTTGTTGCTGAATGTTGAATAAACCGAACAATGATTCTGAACCTGGCTCCGGACGTCTTCTACACTTCTTTTAAGCAGCTAGGCCTGGTAACCCGCAGTCTACTGTTTCAAAATATACGACAGTTGTTACTTTTATTGGGACACAGAAGTTCATTAGGTTGAATTTATATGTCAAGTAATGCAGGTACAATATACTCCGGTACAGTAGGTGGCGATATGCAGCCAAAAGCAATAGTTACCACCCGGCATGAAAGTAAAAGAAGAATAATCCACTTCCTGGCTGCTGCACACAGCACACAGCAACCACCCTTATTTTTAACTCTATGCAACCACCACATGATGACAACAACAACACTATGAGGTTGTCATTAAACAACACAATAGAGCAGAAGCCTATTATATTCCAGTTGGAACTCTTCTCTGTAGCTCTGAAACATGACAGTGAAGGATAAACTTCAACATAGTGTTTCCACTTCCCATTTTGGTCCGTTACGTACATATACATAAACGTTCAGATTTCAAATATAAAGTGCTTACCCCATGGCCACGGATGTTACAATTATGTACGGGCCCTCAGAAGTACCTGTATCTTCCGTATTGTTCAATAAAAAAGCATTTTAATCCGATCGGTGGCCATTTTCTCCGTATTCTTTCAACTTCGCGACCCTATCGGTTGGGAAGTGTATTGCACTCTGATACATCATTTACAACTAGAAGGTACTGTTCCTGAAGAAACAGTGTGGGATCGCTAAGAATGTTGATGGTATTGAGTATTGATAGTGTTAGTAGAGTTAAAGGTTTGAAAGGTTTAAAGGTTTTAAAGGTTTTAAAGGTTTTAAAGGTTTTAAAGGTTTTAAAGGTTTTAAAGGTTCTAAAGTTTTGAAAGGTTCTAAAGGTTTGAAAGGTTTGAAAGGTTTAAGAGGTTTGAAAGGTTTGAAAGGTTTAAGAGGTTCTAAAGGTTTGAAAGGTTCTAAAGCTTTGAATGGTTCTAAAGGTTTGAAGGGTTTAAGAGGTTCTAAAGGTTTGAAAGGTTTAAGAGGTTCTAAAGGTTTGAAAGGTTCTAAAGGTTTGAAAGGTTTGAAAGGTTTGAAAGGTTTGAAAGGTTTGAAAGGTTTGAAAGGTTTAAGAGGTTCTAAAGGTTTAAGAGGTTCTAAAGGTTTGAAAGGTTCTAAAGGGTATTTACTTTAAATTATTTTTAGTCACTTTATTTACTTTAAAGTATTTTTTACTAATTTTTACAACTTTTAAGTATTTTTACTATTTTTTTCAACTTTTAAGTATTTTTACTCATGTTGAGTACTTTTAAGTATTTTTACTCAGTATAAGTAATCTTAAGTATTTTTTAATCAAGGTACTTACTTTAAAGTATTTTTAGTCACTTTATTTACTTTGAAGTAGCTTTTTTACAACTTTTAAGTATTTTTACTCTTTTTATCAACTTTTAAGTATTTTTACTATTTTTTTCAACTTTTAAGTATTTTTACTCATTTTGAGTACTTTTAAGTATTTTTACTCAATATAAGTACTCTTAAGTATTTTTACTCAAGGTATTTACTTTAAAGTATTTTTAGTCACTTTATTTACTTTAAAGTAGCTTTTACTAATTTTTACAACTTTTAAGTATTTTTACTCTTTTTATCAACTTTTAAGTATTTTTACTATTTAAAAAGTTAAATATCTCTAAAAGTACAAATTATTTCAAAAAATTCTAATGGTAGCCAATATGTCCTAAGTAGGCTGAACGTTATAGAGTTGGAACGGAGTTTCTATCTAAAAGTATGAATTTCTCCATTGAAATGAATGGGAGTTTTTTAGAAGTAAAAAGTGAAATATCTCTAAAAGTACAAATTATTTCAAAAATTCAAATGGTAGCCGACATGTCCTGAGTAGGCCGAACGTTGAAGAGTTGGAACGGAGTTTGTAGCTAAAAGTATGAAGGACTAGTTAGGGGCCAAAAAACGGTGTTGACAATAACAGTAGTGTGATCGCTTTAGCGATCCCACAACTATGAGAAAATGGCCACCGATCGGATTAAAATGCTTTTTATTGTACACTACGGAACATACGGGTACGTTTGTGGGCCCGAACATAATTGTAACATCTGCTTCCATAGGGTAAGCACTTTATATTTGAAATCTGAACGTGTAAGTGATATACGGGCCAACAAGGAAGAAAGTGCAAACACTGTGTTGAAGTTCATCCATGACGGTCATGACAGATGACCGTCTTGGATCCATGGCTAATAGGGCTGCAACTATATCGATGGTCTTAGTGATTATTTTCCATAATCGACTAAATCTGATACTGTAAAATAGTGAAAATAGCTGATCTACAAGCTCACAACATGTCAAGTGTTTCTTTCTACTAATTTTCATCTCAGAGCTCTTACTCTCTTTTTTTACCAGCAAGCTTTTCAAACCTTTCTATACTAGTAGCCCTCTGATTTCTCACACCTGTTATTGTTATTTAATTATTTTCTTTACATGTTTGTTTAATATAGTTTCTTATCGTGAAGCACTTCAATATTTGTCTCAACAGCGCCTTATAAACTCAAATAATTAGTTAAATAATATATTATTGTTGTTGTTATTAATGTTATTATTAATACTAGTATTAATATTATTATTATTTACATAAACATGATACGAAAAGAAAATTGATCATCATTCAGATGGGAGGGGCTATGCTTGTTATTTTATTATTATTATTTCAGATAGGTTGGTGTAGAGAGACAGTAAACACACAGAGAGTATAGGGGAGTGATATGCAGCAAATGGTCCTGCTGGCTGGGAATTTAACCAGGGACTTCAGGTGCCAGGTATTAGAGCCCATGTGGTACATGCTCTAACCACATGCACCACATCATCCTGCATTGTGATTATCAAGTGTGTTGTGCTGCAACGTTAAATGGCTTTCCTGCATTGTGAAGCTTACAGCACACAGCAAAGCCATAACATTGCCATCAAGGAGAAACCTCATATCTCCATTAACATAAATGTTTTCTTTCTTTTGTTTTTGTAAATAAATGTCCTAATTTGTTGTTCAATAATGTCCTACAAAAGTAGCAGATCTACAAGCTCACAATGTACTGTGATTCATTGTGAGCTTGTAGAATCTAGATCTACTAATACATTTTTCTATATTTGAAAGAATGTGAAAGTGATAGTCTTTCAGTTTGATTGATTGATTGATTGAATATTTTATTAGGCTAAAATAAAGTACATTGGATCCATTGGAAAACGGGTTACTTTTCTTTCCAGTTCCCTGAAAAGTAATTGTTTTGGACATATAGTACAGTACAAGCTTTCCACCTGACAGTGACAATACGTTTTTCCCTGTCTCCTCCAGGTGGGAAACTACCTGCGTATGTTCAAAGGGTCTCTGTACAAACGCTACCCGCTCTTATGGAGGAGGCTGGCCTCAGTCCAGGAGAAGAAGAAGATTGTTGCTTCATCACAAAGTGAGTTATGGAGCTTTGTTTTGATTGATGTAATTAAAACAAAAAAATATATATGATTAGATTTCATATATCTATTAAATAATATGACTGGTCAGTCTTGACAAAGCAAGACCGGTGCGAGGCAAATGTAAGCTCAATATCTCGCCTGGTCGAGCAGTATTTCCCTAATTTCCGCTCAACTTTTTGTGGCTGTTTTTGAGTGTGGCTTCATGTCGCTGGCTTCTATTGAAGTTGCTTTGTCATCACTCATGTGAACACTCCAGGAAATGGAAAGATTCATAGTCACTATAACAACAAAGTAGAACTTGTACTGTCGTTAAAATGGAAACAAAAATGGACATAAAAGATGAACCTATAATAATTATTTTTCTTTCCTATTGCCAATCTACAGCCCCTAGAGTTATTCTGCTGAAGGCATCAGAGTGTGAAGAGATCTTTGAGGGCAATGATGAGAAATACAAAGCAGTTTCCATCAGCACAGAACCTCCAGCGTACCTCAGGTAAGTTCTACCTCCTCTGTAGTTTTTCCAAAGCCAGCAGTAGGGTGGCTATTAGGGCTGAGTGATGGGGTGGGTTCTCAAATTTTGTCAGATGTCAGAAGAGGGGCTCCAGTCAACTAAGTATATAGGTTTTAAGTGTCTAAAGTGTGTATGTTAAATGTTATTTTAAGTTTGACTGCCTTAGCTTTGATGATCATGACCCTGCAGTGAACCATGAGAATCCCTCCCAAACAGAAGTGCTGGAGATAGATGAACACAAACTTCCAGATGCCTTCACATGGAATATGAACGGTATAAACACTCAATATCACTGCTTCAACAAGTTTCACAAGAACCAATTCATAGTCTCTACTTTTTATAATTACAATTATTGTGTGCCAAATCTGATTGGGAATTTCTAAAGCCGGATTTATACTTAGTTGCACGTCAGTTTCGTGCGGCCAAAACATCTCTCCAAAGCCTGGACACACACATCGCATTTTAGATGGCGATTAATGAATTAATGGCATGAACTGTGATTATTTAAAAGAGAAGATTGTGTGCACATCCCACGCCTGTATTTAGGCCAGGTGCTGGACATCAAGGGAAGAATCAAGAAAAAAATGAAGGAAGTCCGCACACTGTTCTCAAGCTCCAAGAAACTCACTTCTTATTTTTGCAACGTTTCGACCTTCTAGGTCTTCATCAGGCAAATATTATAATGACAGACAAAAGCATCATATATATATGTTACAGGGTGAATGGAGAACCAGGTAGATTGAAGAAGGCGCGTTCGTTTTTACCACCCACCCAGCAATTCTGTAGAAGCAACACTAGAGGGAGCCACAAGCCAGGCTTGTGCACAAACATATATGGCTGCGACCACACACACACAGTCACACACACACACACACACACACACACACACACACACGCTCATGCTTTTTTTGGTTTATTGAAAGCAGGACTGTTAAGATACTTTTATTGTGTTCTGGCTTTTGTTTTACTTTCTCCCTGACACACACACACACACACACACACACACACACACACACACACACACAGTGATCCATGAAAAGAACTATTCTGTCCCTATCGGTTTACAACTCAAACGGCGCTGAGTCGACTAGTAGAGCATCGGCCGGTCAGCGCGGGCACTCGCGCCTGGAGGCGCGAGGGCGCGCTTCCTCGGCCTCAAGCTCCACTAAATCGGCGCGCCTCCGTCGTGACTCGTGGACAAGCGTGTGCGTGTGCACGCGTGTTCAGCGTTCCCCTAGCGTAGCTTCCTGGTTGCTATGTGGGGGGGAACAACAAAAGACAGGTCCGCGTCGGCACATCAAAGCCCCGCCTCTCCGCGTTCTCCTTCTCCTCGGAGGAGAACGGTTTATTTCGCGAGGAGGAGCTCCTCCTCGCGAAATAAACCGTCCTCCTTCCCCGAGGAGAAGGAGGACGGTTTATTTCGCGAGGAGCTCCTCCTCGCGAGCCTCACGTAATAAACCCCCGCCTCGCAGCGCCGCGTCCTCCTTCTCCTCCTCCTCCTCGCGAGCCTCGCTAATAAACCCTATCTCGAAAAGCCCCGCCTCGCCCCGAAGCCCCGTGCCTAAAAACAAGCGCTCTGTCTTCAATCTACCTGGTTCTCCATTCACCCTGTGACATATACACAAACATTGGCTAATGATGATGTACAACACCTGGGAGTCAGGAGGAGCAAAAAACACCCTACTCCAATCCCAGGGACAAAATCAACTGTCTACACCCCTCTGGGGAGTGTTCAATGCATGGGCAGAAAATAGACTTTTCACATTTAATTAAACATATTAGACACTAGTAGCCAGTAAATACATTTCTGAAAAACAAACAATAAGAACAGTTAAAAGTCATAAATGATGATATAATGTATATAGGCCTATCCATGATAGGGTTTTTTTGTTGTGTTGGTGTCCCTGGTGAGGTTTGAACCAGGGATCTTCTGCACAAGGCACCAGGTAGACTACCCCTAGAACACTGACTGGGTATAGAGAGAGGGCTAGCCCAGAATAAATCTATGTCCCTATGAGGGAACAAAAATAAGCTAAAAAACAAACTAGAGGAAAGGCTTAATATCAAATTCCTCATTTAGACCATCAGGAGACATGGTATTGAGGAGATAAATCCAATAGGTCTCACATTGGAGAAGTAACCTTTCGAGATCTCCACCTCTGGGTGGCTTTTCAACCTTCTCAACACCAACATATCGCAAATTATTGAGATTATGACCGGCCTATTTAAAATGAGCAGCAACAGGATTACGTTCATCATCACCCGTTCTTATACTACTCCTGTGTTCAGTAATCCTGGTGCGCAGAGCCCGGGATGTCTTGCCTACATATGCCAACCCACAGGGGCACCGGATAAGATATACCACATGCGTTGTGCCACTCACAATGGGCCTACCAATGAGAGGAGTAGTTAGACACTTATGTATCTTTGGAAGGGTATATATATGACTGGAATCACAGGGTGATTAACCTTCAAAAATTCAAAAACACTCTGATCAAATTCAGAGTTATTAAGGTGAGAAGATAGTTTAGAGTGCACATGACACTTAAACCTTAAAGTGGGATCAAATGGCAGCTTCTCATAGAAGGTGGTATTGTAACTAACCATTTAAGCACGGCCTTGCATAAGAAATTGTTACCAGAATTAAGTATTATTTTCCATAAGAAAGGCCCACCAGTGCACCTCCTGGCCAGAAGACGGCGCTATTGTCTCCCTAAAAACTACACAAGCCTATGGACTTCAAAATACTTTGATGTGGACATTTGCCAAAGTTTAATATATGCACTTCATTTGGGTCCTTTAATTGTTTTTATTGGCCTTATAATTCTTGCCTCTACTGACACTTTACTTTGGTTGCTTGAAAGAATTCGTTTTGAGATCGTTTTTATGAATCTGTTTTTGTAAAGCCTTTATTTTGAAAACGTCCTAAACAGGAAGGAACAAGGAAGTAGGAACTGGAAGTAGTACTGTTTTGAGAGCGCGCGTCTTTGCAAAAGGACGTCAATGAATGAATGAAAACAATAACAAAGAACTTCAGCGTTCTTACCGAAACGTTTTATTTTGTTTTAAGCACCTGGCTGAGGGCATAAGGTATGTTTGTTACATGCTGCATTGTGGTGTTTACATTGATGTTACGTTGTATTCTTTGCATATTTTCACCAAGTTATTAGTGACTGTGAGTGTCGTTCTGCCGATCTGTTCTTGGACCCTTTGGAGGCCTCAGTGGCATGAATAAATAATTAAATAATTACCGTGGATTTAGATCGGTAATCCACAATTACAATGCATAATTCATGGAGTAAAACGTATATTTCATGTTTGCTAAAATACATAATACAAGTACAGTACAGTAACAATTTATGTATTGTTGGTTTAAGAAGATAAGACATTTTATTGTGATTAAGCTTTAATAAGTTTTGCTATTTCTCATGTTTGCACTCTAAAGGAGATTGTCATTTTGTGTTAAAAACAATTTATGCTGAGGTTTTGCATCTCACAGGCTCTTTGTCAATTTGATGTTGTGTATTATTTGCATTTGTTACAGTATGGTTTTGTTGGATATTTTGTAGCAGCCATATTGTAATGTATGTTTTGTTTTCTGTTGTTTTCCCACCTATACAGTTCTTACGGTGTTTTGGAATAAACTTTCATTATCATCAGTTTGAGAATTCATCCTTGATCAGCCGGGGTTTGCTTAAAGTAAGAACTTGACCCTTCATGTCTAATGACAGCAACAAAGAGCATCACCCCACGCTGTCTGATGACAGTAGAGTTTCACCTCATCGATCCCACAACGTCTCTGAAGACTGTGGTTCTCCTATAAAGAAAATGGAAACATCTGACAACCCAGACCAACAGATGGAGCCCCCTCATAATGAAGGAACAGAAGAGGAGGAGCTTCACGTGGAGAAAATGTTTGCATCCATGGAAAAGGAGACCCCTCATGAGGATGAAGCGGAGATGGAAAGGCTTCGCCGCTCTGACCGCCGACGAAATCCCACAGAGAGGATGTCTGCATTTATGAAAGAGGAGGCTCAGAAAAAGGAGAAAAGAATTATCCAGTTATTCGAACAATGGAAGGTGCAGGTTTGCAAAGCAAGAAAACAGCTAAAAACAGAGATTCCTGCAAGTGAACTTACAGCGCTTGTTGATACACTTATGAAGGCAAGGGATGATGTCACAAGCATCTACCTAGAGATACGAGATCACATCATTCCATCAAATGAGACAAGAGGCCAGATTGATGTCTGTGATGCAGCTACAAAGGACATGGTGAAGATCATAAATGAGAGGATAAAATGCATCAATGAAGACTTTGACAGTCAAAATGTGAAACAATGCCTTCGTAAGCTACTTGAGCCAGACTATGCTCATTCTGTATATGGATCCACAGCCTCATCTGCGACGCACAAGTCCAGCAGAGCATCAAGCAAACGGTCTTCAAGGTCCAGTACAAATACAAGTAGGTCTTCAAGCACTATTGCAGCTAAGCGGGCAGACGCATTAGCTGAATTAGCAGGCAAGGAAGCCGAGTATGAAATGTCAGAAAGTATAGCACAACAGAAGCGGGAGCTGAAAAGACTCGAGGAACAAAAGGACATAAGAGTAGCAAGAGCAAGACTACAGGCCTACACTCAAGAAATGGAACAAGAGGCCACTATTCGCCCCAACGCCCAAGAACAGCAGCAGACAAGCATAACTGCGGCACATGTGTCTCCATCCCCCATTCAACATGTCATGACAGCGTCACATGTGTCTCCATCCCCCATTCAACATGTCATGACAGCGTCACATGTGTCTCCATCCCCCATTCAACATGTCATGACAGCGTCACATGTGTCTCCATCCCCCATTCAGCATGTTACTACGGCATCACATGTGTCTCCAACCCCCATTCAACATGTTACGACAGCACCACATGTGTCTCATTTCCCTATTCAACATGTCATGACAGCGTCACTTGTGTCTCCAGCCCCCATTCAACGTGTCATGACAGCATCGCATGTAACTTCATCTCCCATTCAACAGCCTGCTAACCTAATGGCAGCAACACAGCAACCTCTGTTTCCATCCTCCTCCATTCGACAGCCTACTGATGTCATGTCAGCCTCTCCACCTTCAAATACAGATGTATCCTTCCTTGCTCAAGCTTTCCAAGATAGCATTGCCCTGAACAGGCTCCCAATACCTGAACCATCTGTATTCAATGGTGACCCAATTAATTTCATTGAGTGGAAGGCCTCATTTGTATCACTCATTGACAGAAAGACTATCTCTTCAGCTGATAAGTTGCACTATTTGAAAAGGTATGTTGGCGGTCCAGCTCGAAAGACTCTAGACGGCATCTTCTTTAGAAGCGATGATGAAGCTTATAAGGATGCATGGAACAAGCTGAACAAACGTTATGGTCAACCATTTACAATACAGAGGGCATTCAGAGAAAGGCTTGCACAATGGCCGAAGATACAACCAAAGGATGCTGAAAGTTTAAAAGGCTTCACTGATTTCTTGAATGCATGTCAGGAAGCTATGCCTCATGTGGAAGGCCTTGACATATTGAACGACTGTGAGGAAAACCAGAAACTTGTGCATAAGTTACCTGACTGGGCAGCAGCTCGGTGGAACCGTCAAGTAACACAGGCCTTGAACGAAACTCAAAAATTCCCAACTTTTCAACACTTTGCAGGATTCATGTCGATGGAAGCAGAGATCGCCTGCAACCCGATCACCTCCTTCAGTGCTCTTCGTGCTTCAGAGCCCACATGGGAGAAACGGAATCCTAAAGACAATAGAACAGGAAAGGCCAACGTTCTTCAAACACAAGCATCTGCAGAGAACAATGAGCGAGAGTCGACTAAAGTAAGTGCTAAACCATGCCTGTTTTGTCAAGACACTAATCACATGATTCACGACTGCACTGAATTTGTCACAAGGTCATTGGACGAGAGACGACAGTACGTGAAGGAAAATAGGCTCTGTTATGGTTGCCTGAAACCTGGCCACATTTCAAAGGACTGCCGTCACCGACACTCCTGTAACACCTGCAAAGGCAAACATCCTACATACCTGCACGATGACAACTATAGGAAAACTAACCTTGCACCAATCTCAAGCCAAGGTAACACCAACGAGACAAAGGCTACTGCTCTGTCCCTCAATGTCGAGCATGAAAAGTCGTCAGCAAATACGTCTATGATCGTGCCAGTCTGGGTATCATCACAGAGCAATCCAAGCACTGAAAAACTTGTTTATGCATTACTTGACACTCGGAGTGATACTGTCTTTATCGACCAGGATGTGAGCAACGATCTTCAAGCCGACTCATGTCCTGTCAGACTGAAGCTGACTACCATGCTTGGTAAGGACGTTGTCATAAAGAGTGAAAGAGTCTCAGGTCTCAGAGTAAGAGGCTACAACTCCAACGTTGTCATCAATCTTCCCCCTGCCTATACTAAGGACTGCATCCCAGTAAACCGCACTCACATTCCTAACCGTCAGACAGCTAGACACTGGAAGCATCTGTCTACAATTGTGGATGAAATTCCACCTCTGCAGGATTGTGAGGTTGGCCTCCTGATAGGCTACAGCTGTCCAAGGGCATTAGCACCAAAACAAGTGATCCTCGGGGGAGAAGATGAACCCTATGCTGTTCACACAGACCTAGGATGGAGCATTGTGGGTTGCTTAGCACCGAGCCATGAATCACCAAGTGTCAACACCATTTGTCACCGGGTAAACATTAAGGAGCTCCCCCCTGTAACTCCAGCTGATGTCATTCAGGTATTGGAGTCTGATTTCAAAGACTCTGGCGAAGATAGAAAAACGGTGTCCCAGGAGGACATCGTCTTCTTGAACAAACTACAAGGAGGCATAAGGAAGAACAACCATGGGCATTATGAGATGCCTCTTCCCTTCAAAGAGAGACCTCACCTGCCTGACAATAAGCATCTTGCTATCGTAAGGCTCAGTCATCTTAAAAGGAAGCTGCTAAAAGATGAAACGTATAAGGAACGCTATGTGAGGTTTATGGAAGAGGTGATCGAGAAAGGGGATGCAGAGGAAGTGCACGATGAAGGTAGGGAAGGAGAAAAATGGTATATACCTCATCACGGAGTGTATCATACCAAGAAGCCAGACAAACTCCGTGTAGTGTTTGATTGTTCGGCCAGTTACAAGGGAACCAGCTTGAATGATCACCTCCTCTCTGGCCCTGACATGCTGAACAACTTGAGTGGAGTTCTCATCCGCTTTCGAAAGAACCCTGTTGCCTTGATGTGCGACATTGAAAAAATGTTTCACCAATTTCATGTGTCTAAAGCCGATCGCAACTACCTGCGCTTCCTCTGGTGGAAGCAAGGAGACCTTAACTCACAACCTTGCGAGTTCCGCATGAGAGTACATCTGTTCGGTGCAGCCTCTTCTCCTGGGTGTGCGAACTATGGGCTGAAGCATCTAGCTAAGGAGAATGGTGACATCTACCCTCTAGGCTCCCGGTTTATTATGAGGGACTTCTATGTAGACGACGGGGTCACAAGTGTCGAAACCACTGAAGATGCTGTACATCTGGCAAGAGAAGCACGTGAACTGTGCGCTATGGGTGGTCTGCGGCTACACAAGTTTGTGTCAAATGACATAGATGTTCTAAAGAGTATACCACTGTCGGAATGTGCAATCAATGTGAAGGATATGGACCTCGCGTTCGATGATCTACCACTGGAGAGAGCTCTCGGGATTCAATGGGATCTGGAGTCCGACCACTTCAGGTTTAACGTCAGCTTTAAGGAGCAGCCTGTAACTCGCCGTGGCATTCTGTCCACAGTGGCCTCTCTTTATGACCCTCTCGGGTTTGTAGCGCCAGTGCTGCTCAAGGCCAAGATCATTCTTCAGGAGATATGTAGACGTGGCACAGGCTGGGACGAACCTCTCACAGATGAGCTTCGTCAAAAATGGGAACTGTGGAGAAGTGATCTAGCTAACTTGCAGAATGTTACCATAGCCCGCACCTACTCACCTGTTGGATTTGGAAAGGTCTCAAGGACGGAGCTGCATCATTTCTCGGACGCAAGCACGAAAGGCTATGGTCAGTGCTCATACGTGAGACTCCTAAATGAAAGAGGAGATGTTCACTGTTCTCTTGTTGTAGGAAAATCCAGAGTCGCACCAATCAAGTTAACATCCATTCCAAGATTGGAATTAACGGCTGCCGTTGTTTCTGCAAAAATGAGCAACATGCTCAAGGAGGAGTTTGGATCTAATGTCACTGAGGAGTTCTTCTGGACTGATTCCAAAGTGGTCTTAGGATACATAAAGAATGAAGTTAGACGATTCCACACCTTTGTGGCAAATCGTGTTCAGAAGATTCAGCTCAGCTCCGCATCTCAACAATGGAGGTACGTCCCAACAAGTGAGAATCCTGCTGACCATGCTTCCAGAGGCTTGACCCCAAATGAGCTTCTGTCATCTATCTGGTTTACTGGACCTAAGTTCTTATGGGACAAAGAAATGAAGCTGCCAACAGATGAAACTCCAGACTTGACGATCGGAGATCCAGAAGTCAGAAGAAGTGTTCTGATACTCAGCACAAAGGCCACAGAACAATTTAGTCTTGTTGATCGATTGTCAAAATTCTCTTCCTGGTCACGGGCTACTAGAGCTGTCGCACGCATTCTGCGACGCATCAAAGGGAACAAATCGAACTATCTCTCCACTGTAACGGAACGAGAAGAAGCAGAACACTATATAATCAAAGACCTGCAGAAAAACGTCTACCCAGAAGAGTTGAAACTGCTAAATAAAGACAGTCCCCTACCATCTCACGACCCTTTGTACTCTCTTGACGCTTGCCTTGACAGAGAGGGTGTCCTCAGGGTGGGAGGGAGACTGTGTCACTCCTCTCTTCCCAACTTCATCAAGCACCCGGCAATCATCCCCAAAGATCACCACATTACAAATCTGTTGATTGCTCATTACCACGAAAAAATTAAACATCAAGGAAAAGGTCTCACCATCAATGAAATCAGGTCCAACGGCTACTGGATTCCAGGAATCAATCGGGCAGTAGCATCCTTCATTCATCAATGCATCACCTGTAGACGGCACCGGAGGCCATTGGAAGAGCAAAGGATGGCTGATCTTCCCCCTGAACGTGTGGAACCCTCACCTCCCTTTACCTTCTGCGGTATGGACTGCTTTGGCCCATTCTTCACAACGCAAGGAAGAAAGGAGCACAAGAGGTACGGTCTTCTCTTCACTTGCTTCAGCTCCCGTGCCGTTCACGTTGAAATGCTGGACGACATGTCTACAGATGCCCTAATAAATGGCCTTCGATGTTTCATTGCCATACGTGGCGCCGTACGTCAGATCAAATGTGACCAAGGAAGCAACTTTGTCGGAGCCAAAAACGAGCTGAAAGCAGCTCTTAAGGAAGTTGATGCTGACCGGCTAGCTACATTCCTTGCTGACAAGCAATGCGACTTCAGCATGAACGCACCTTATTCAAGTCACGTTGGAGGAGTGTGGGAGAGACAGATTAGGACAGTGAGAAGCATTTTAAGGTCCACGCTTGACCTTTCCTCTGCAAGGCTAAACGATGCTTCACTGCGGACTTTCTTCTATGAAGCTATGGCAATTGTCAACAGTCGTCCACTGACTGTTAACAACCTCAGTGATCCTCATAGTCTCGAGCCTCTCACCCCTAATCATCTCTTGACCATGAAGTCTGTCAATGCCTTGCCTCCCCCAGGTGAATTTGTCAGAGAAGACATATATGGCAAGAAAAGGTGGCGACATGTACAACACCTGGTAGAACAGTTCTGGAGCCGATGGCGAAAGGAATACCTTGCCAACATCTCTCTCAGACAACGTTGGCACACGCCAAGAAGAAATCTGCAAGTTGGAGATATTGTAATGATGAAGGGAGAAGATGTGCACAGGAACGAGTGGAGACTGGGTAGAGTTTCAGAAGCCACTACTGACCAAGATGGACTTGTGAGGAAAGTCAAAATCTGTCTTGGAGACAAGAATCTTGGCAAGAAAGGGGAACGTCTTCACAAGTTTTCCAAAGTTGAGCGACCAGTTCAAAAGCTAGTCCTGCTGCTAGAGACCGATTGAATGCCCGGTTGCTGCAAAGTGTATCCTTTCATTATTTGTTTGTTTCATGCATGAGCATATGTGTGATTTATGGCCTATTTCTTGCTTAAATGTTATTTCCAGTGAGAAATCCTTCGTTTTCTGCATTACTTAGAGTTCTGCAATTCACTCTTGATTTGGTGGGAGTGTAACTAACCATTTAAGCACGGCCTTGCATAAGAAATTGTTACCAGAATTAAGTATTATTTTCCATAAGAAAGGCCCACCAGTGCACCTCCTGGCCAGAAGACGGCGCTATTGTCTCCCTAAAAACTACACAAGCCTATGGACTTCAAAATACTTTGATGTGGACATTTGCCAAAGTTTAATATATGCACTTCATTTGGGTCCTTTAATTGTTTTTATTGGCCTTATAATTCTTGCCTCTACTGACACTTTACTTTGGTTGCTTGAAAGAATTCGTTTTGAGATCGTTTTTATGAATCTGTTTTTGTAAAGCCTTTATTTTGAAAACGTCCTAAACAGGAAGGAACAAGGAAGTAGGAACTGGAAGTAGTACTGTTTTGAGAGCGCGCGTCTTTGCAAAAGGACGTCAATGAATGAATGAAAACAATAACAAAGAACTTCAGCGTTCTTACCGAAACGTTTTATTTTGTTTTAAGCACCTGGCTGAGGGCATAAGGTATGTTTGTTACATGCTGCATTGTGGTGTTTACATTGATGTTACGTTGTATTCTTTGCATATTTTCACCAAGTTATTAGTGACTGTGAGTGTCGTTCTGCCGATCTGTTCTTGGACCCTTTGGAGGCCTCAGTGGCATGAATAAATAATTAAATAATTACCGTGGATTTAGATCGGTAATCCACAATTACAATGCATAATTCATGGAGTAAAACGTATATTTCATGTTTGCTAAAATACATAATACAAGTACAGTACAGTAACAATTTATGTATTGTTGGTTTAAGAAGATAAGACATTTTATTGTGATTAAGCTTTAATAAGTTTTGCTATTTCTCATGTTTGCACTCTAAAGGAGATTGTCATTTTGTGTTAAAAACAATTTATGCTGAGGTTTTGCATCTCACAGGCTCTTTGTCAATTTGATGTTGTGTATTATTTGCATTTGTTACAGTATGGTTTTGTTGGATATTTTGTAGCAGCCATATTGTAATGTATGTTTTGTTTTCTGTTGTTTTCCCACCTATACAGTTCTTACGGTGTTTTGGAATAAACTTTCATTATCATCAGTTTGAGAATTCATCCTTGATCAGCCGGGGTTTGCTTACAGGTATCATTAAGCTGTCTACTCATTTCAGATACATAATCATTGACATTTTGCAACACAATAGCGCCCCCCTTATCAGCAGGACGTACTACAATTTTGTTATCCTTACTCAGGTCCAATAATGCATCCCGTTCAATTTTAGACAAATTATTGTACACTTTATATTCCTTTTTTCTTTTTTAATAAATTCTTCACATCATTCTCCACCAACCGGCAGTAAGTATCTAGTGAAGCATTGCGATTTTTGTAAGGAATAAATGTGGATTTCTTCTTGAAAGGAGTGTAGGTAGGACCACTGAGAGGGGCCGGGGGAGTATCAGAGTCAATGTCAGGGGGAGGGGCAGGATCCACAGACTGGACATTAGTAAGGGGACCATTATACGTGTTAGAGTGGGAAGCATTCTTTCAGCCTTAGATTTCTAAAGAATTTCTGAAAGTCAATGAAGGTCTCAAAGTCATTAGCGTTGGTGGTGGGCACAAAACTCAGTCCCTTACCCAATGCTGATGAGCAGGCCTCAGACAAGGTCTTATCAGAAAGGTTGATTACCGATGTCTCCTCCTCCCGCTCCGGGTGAAGCTGTCGTCTTCGCTGACCTCTCCTACATCTTTTATGTTTGGAAGGCCCTTCTTCCAGTGATATGGTTTTCTTTGTTTTGTGTGGGCCTGTCCTAAAAAAGATGTCCTGATTGGCCACTCGTATCAGAACCAGAGTCGTGGGAGGGAGATGATGGCCCGGCTCTGTGATATCTCTGCTGCCAGTGTTGTTTTCGGCGCCCTTGTGTAGGACGCTGTTCTTTGTTCCGTTGTAATTGGCCTTGCTCAATCCGTTTTCCATCTTTCCAAAAGTAGATTTTGTTCTCTTGGTAATCTAAGGTGTCACGTTCAAATTTTGATTTTTTTTTTATGTTATAATTACAGTATATCGTTCAGATCGGCGGTTCTGGACATCGGACGGGCACTGCACTCCCTCGGGTCCTCGCCGATGACATCAGTCAGTCGCATATAACCTACAGTACAGTATGTGCATGACCATATATGGGCATGGCGGTCAGATCAACGGTTCTGGACATCCGCATCCCCATATCTACACTTCGCAACGCAACACGTTGTGAGCTTGTAGATCTGCTATCTTTGGCAAATATTCCTCCCCGAATATGGATGCTGCTGGGGTTCAAGGGGTTAACAGTGAGACAGTACGACAGTAGAACGATGGGACTGATATTATTTGTCCAGTAAAGAACTTTAAGAGATAGGAGGAGAGAGGCCTTTTCTTTTTCACACGACTTGTGTCTTCCTTGGCAAATGCACTGTTAATCTCATCTCCCTCACAAAGAATGTGTCAGCCTTATGAAGACGCTGTGTGTGACACACACACAGTGTGAATGGCCCTTGGCCTTTACTCTCCTGAACTGGAATGCAGCATTTTATGTTGAAATAATTGCCCTCTGTACAGCATGGATTTCGACAGACTGTAGAAATCCATGCCGTCTTCCTATTCCGCATCTGCAGTAAAGTGCACAGAATTGTAGCCGATTTACAAGCTCACAATGCGTCGCGACGAAGTATACTGGAAACCTGGCCGGGCGCACATCATGTCCACTCAACGAACGAGGAGAGCACACAGACGCACACAGACAAGAAGCAAACGAGACAGATAGGTATGTGTAGTGGTGAAAAAGTGCTTATTTTTTTTACTTGAGTAAAAGTATCAATAGCCTACTGCAATGTAGAAATACTCTGTTACAAGTAAAAGTCCGGAATTCAAAATTTCCTTGAGCAAAAGTACAAAAGTATTGGTATCAAAATGTACTGAAAGTACCAAAAGTAGAAAGTACTCATTATGCAGAATGTCCCATTTTGCAAGTTTTCAAGGGTATAAAATGTGTAAGAGTCTTTTGAAAATAGCAGATCTACAAGCTCACAACACGTGGCATGATGACATCGGGACGCATTGTGAGCTTGTAGATCTGCTATTTTCAAATGGCCGAAATGTGAAATGTAAAGTGGGCAATGTATGTTTTGTAATAATAATCCAAATCTACAAAGTAACTAGCAACTAAAGTTGTCAAATAATTGTAGTTGAATACAATATTTTCCTCTGAGATGTAGTGTTGTAGTCTTTTAGTGTTATATATGAAGTTTACCACTTTTTGAATGTATTAGTAGAGAGCTGGGTAAGAGGCCTTGTCAGATACAAGGTGACAGAAGGACAGAGTCAGAGGCGGGAAAGTTTGCAGCCTGCTGCAAACTGACACTCTAAACTCTCACCCAGTCCGCTCAGTAATGTAATATCATACCTGGAGCTATTTAAAGACTCATTGCAAAATACACGGACCACCACAGTAATAAGAACCTAAACACACGAGTTAAGATGCATGACTTGTGACACAGCACAACATAGATTCGGACATTAGGATATCCCAGCCTAAAGTCAACAGGTTACTTATAGACAAGAACTGGCAAATGTAAGACAGGGGTTCCCGGTTTGACCAGTCAATGTGACATGGACTTAGAAAGGTCAAAGCTCTCAGATGGGTAAAGTGTTTTACGAATAACATTAATGAATGTACTTGGATTACACTGTGACGACATTCATCTCATGTATAAAGAGACCCTGAATCCTGTACAATCCTAGGCAGACCTGCAGCGGTCTGCTTCAGCTTGTGTTATTGGCTTATGTATGGCTGACTATTTGAATAAACTAATATGTGATTATATTCGTCGTTGTCTGTCGTAACTTTGATTAATAAGTTAACAGTAGTGGAGTACAAGTATTGAAAATCAGAAATACTACAGTAAAGTAAAAGTACTTCAAAAGTAAACTTGAGTACTTGAGTAAATGTACTTAGTTTTTTTGTCCACACATACCCAGTGGTGGAAAATAACTAAGTATTATAGCCTACTGTTCATTTCAAATTATTTGTCAAGCAGTGTGAGGGCCTCTCTCAAAATAAATACTAAAAATACTAAATAACAGCAACTGTGTGTGTGTGTGTGTGTGTGTGTGTGTGTGTGTGTGTGTGTGTGTGTGTGTGAGGTATTAAAAGAGCCAATAATCAATGCAGTTCTTAATAATAATAATAATAATAATAATGATAGTCATTATTATTACAGTAGCTTAGTGTTTCTGCCTGTGTTGCTATGCCATCTGTCTCTTGGAGTGTAACACATGGAGTGAGATGAAAGTGAGAGAGAAAAGGAGCTTATATCAGACCAGTGTTATAACAATTGTAACTTTTGTATGAATATTATTCAGTTTGTGGAGTTTTTCCCCCAGTATAATCCTAGATTCCTAGTATTATTTTAAAATGAGATATTCCTCTAAATCTGGGTAGAAATGTAAAAAGTAATTCTCTTTTTGGAATTCAAGCCCTCTGCACGTACGTACCAACTGCAGACCAGAGGCCGGTGGACTTTACGCCAGTATTGATTATACCAGACAGTTGTGCCATATTTATTTAAGGATTAGGTTACTGATTACTTACTTTAATTACTGGGGGGCACAGGTTACTCATTACTAAAGTCTGCTGTTTAACTTGATCCACAGTAACCCCAACTCCCCAAGACATTGACTGATGAAATGAGCCACCAGAATGCAGCCAATGGAAACAGACGTGGGCGGTGTTTGGGTTGCAGAGGCTCTCCCAACCAATGTGCAGCCCCATAGTTGGCTAAAATGAAGGTTACAACGCAGCACTATAAATTATAACTATAATTATAACACTGTGGTCGTGGTGAAAAACCTGTCAAATGGAGTCTGTACGGCTGAAGATAAATGAACACATGACGTCGGTGGGAGAGGAGATATTGTGTGTTTTGGACAAACAGCAGCGGGGTGCAGATGTTTGTTGTGTGAAGCTTGTCAGAGTGCTTGTGTTGGAGCGCCTCACTGCGGCTGCAGAGTTCATGTGCAACCTCTTCCAGAGAGAGATAGAGACACTAGAAACTCAGCTGGAGAAACAAAACAAACTGCTGGACATTGATTTTGATATGGACATCGATCTACACACTGCGGGTATGTCTGTTACACACACAACACCAAACTACACTCTACAGGTATGACGCAGCGTTTGCATGGTGAGGTGTTGTTGGTTATAGGTTGTAGATCAGTAGACCGGCCAGTAGGCTCTGTTTTGATAAACTCGTCCCACACTGCAGTGATAATTTCAATCCCCCCTACACACGCACGAACGAACGCACACACACACACACACACACACACACACACACACACACACACACACACACACACACACACACACACACACACACAGTTAAGGAATCCAATCTCTCCTCCACAGCAAAAGTTTCTGGTATTGCCTGATAAGCGACCGTTTTAATTTTTGTATTTTCTAACGGCAGTGGTGGAAAGTAACTAAGTACATTTACTTAAGTACTGTAAGTAACATTTTTAGGTATTTGTACTTTACTTGAGTATTTCCAATTTCCGATACTTTTACTTCTACTCCACTACATCTCAGAGGCAAATATTGTACTTTTACTCCACTACAATTATTGAAAACTTTAGTAACTAGTTACTTTACAAATATAAATTATTACATTATAAAACACACATTAACCACTTATTTTATACCTAGGCTATTTGAAAATAGCCGATCTACAAGCTCACAACGCGTCACATCGCGACGTTGTGAGCTTATACCCAGCTAGCAACGGAGCGTGACCGCTGACGTCAGGCTGGTAGTTTCGGGGCGTGCCGAAGACAGACATCCCTGGTCTGTCCCCACGCTGAAAGCTGGCATTGTGACTCGGCTGACTGAATGCCCAGATTTGACGTTGCTAGACACCATATCCCTACAGATCAACGTTGATGGCCTAAGTTTATTCGAAAGCAACAACAACCAGTTGTGGCCTATTTTAGGGCTAATTGAAAAATATGAAAATGGTATCCAACAGAACAAGGTGCCCTTTGTTATTGGGATCTACTTTGGAGATACAAAGCCAAATTCACTCAGTTTTTTAGATGATTTTGTGGAGGAGGCAAGGCAAGTGGAAACCGATGGCATTGTCCATGGTGGGAAGCACTTTGCTGTCCGCTTTAATGCATTTCTTTGTGACGCCCCTGCAAGAGCCATGATAAAAAATGTGAAGGGCCATTCTGCATACTATGGCTGTGATAAATGCAGACAAAAGGGTGTCTACTATGAAAGGAGGGTGATTTTTCCTGACAGATACGCCACACCCAGGTCAGATGATGACAGACTGGATGAACTCTCTGAGGACACTCATCACCATGGGGAAACCTCCCTCTCATCTCTATCTGTTGGAATGGTGACACAGTTTCCTCTTGATTACATGCACCAAGTTTGCCTAGGCGTGACAAGGAAGATGCTCTATTTTTGGATGAAAGGACCTGGCCTGAGGACAAAGCTTGGATCTGCAAGCGTCAAAGAGCTCTCCTGTGCACTTCTAAACCTACGGCCCCACATTCCATGTGAATTCAACAGAAAGCCAAGGCGAATGGAGTCATTTGAAAACTGGAAGGCAACAGAGTTCAGAACATTCCTTTTGTACACTGGACCAGTCGTTTTGAAGGGGGTCATCCCAGAAAATCTTTTTTCCCACTTTATGATGCTCTCAGTGGCCATGACCATCCTGCTCAGTGGGTCTCTGTGTGCCCATGGCCAATGGGTGGACTTTGCCAATGACACGTTGGATGCGTTTGTGGAGCACTGTGCTGAATTGTACGGCAGAGAAAAGCTGTCCTATAACATGCACACTCTGGTTCATCTCAGTCAAGAGGCCAAGAGGTTTGGTGCGCTGGATAACGTATCTTGTTTCCCCTTTGAAAACTTCCTTGGGCAGCTGAGAAGATATGTGCGGAACGGACAACCCGTTCTGGCACAAGTCTGTCGCCGACTATCTGAGAAGGAGAGAATTGGTGTGAGACGTGCCACCAAAAAGCCCCCCCCTACCCTACAAAGGGAGCACTGTACTGGACCCATCCCTGCTGGATTTCGAGTACGAAAACAATTTAAAGAATGGCACGCAAGGCATTACACCGTGAAACGGTCTCAAGGCGACAACTGTGTCCAGTTGCAAACCAAGGATGTTGTTCTTGTGGAGAATGTAGCCACTGATGCAAAGAGAAATGTCTTCATCATCTTCAAAAAGTTCAGGAACAAGACGGACTACTTCAGCGATCCTTTGGAGTCGTCAAAGATGGGAATATTTCATCTTACAAATCTGACGACTGAGCTGCATTACACACAAGTGACCAACATTTGGAGAAAATACACACTTCTACCATATCAGGATGGATTTGTGGGCTTTCCATTGTTGCACTTGTAAAAATGGCTCACAGAGCGTCGCATTGCGGAGGAGGCCCGTAGGTAAAGGAGGCCTGTAGGTAAAAAAAAAAAGACTTAATTGTAACCTAACTGTATTCTATTTTCACTTGTTTTCTTTTGTAGCATTTTTTGTACATATTTTGTATTTCCTCATGCTTTTTTGTATATAATTTTTATTTTTCCATGCTCCCCCCCCCCCCCCCTTTTTTGTACATATATTCTTTATTTTTTTCATGCTTTTTTTTTTGTACATAGTGGTATTTTTTCTGTATTATCTGTATTTTCATGTTGATTTTTGAACTGTTTGGTTGCTACTATATATGTCTATGAAATTAATTCAAGGACCGCAAGGACTTTTTTTTTTAAACTAAGCTGGAACTAAACTAAGCAATGGCATTTGGAAACGTATTTGCTTTTTATCTAGAATAAACCCACGGTATAAGGAGGGGGAGGAGGAAGAGGAGGAGGAGGACGAGAACGAGGACGAAAACGCCTTGAGAACCACTATCCTGGACTACCGATATATAAAAACAGTGTTTTATGATGACATTAAATTCCACGATACGGAGTCCCTTTGGTAAACAACAACATAGCATTTGTGTATATATGAAAATATATTTTAAATTAATAAAGTTTGTTTCATTATGGATATGTATTGCTTAATTTGTGTACCTTTTCTAATAAAACGAAAACAACAAAGTTAACATCTGTGCTGCATTATTACATTGGGCTAGGGGTCTTCAGCAGGGATTTGGAGGGCTGTGTGCCAATCTTTGTTAGGTACTGTATTTATACATAACCACTTGAACCCTTGCCTCTCTATTGGGGGAATAGCAGATCTACACGCTCACAACGCCTTGCAGACATGTTGTGAGCTTGTAGATCAGCTATTTTTGGCAAAGAGGTTTGCTGGACAGGGATAAAGGAGCACCTTACAAAGTATGGGTTAAATGTCTGAACTATACACACTTAATATGAATACAATATCTAGGCTATATTAAAAAATAATCGCCCACCCAGGGGGGAGGGGGGTCGCTATATATGGGGATGGGGGATCATATACAACAGCGCCACGCTACTCGGCCGCTGGCGCGTCCGCCCGTCCCGCCAACGCTATGCTGGGTGGACGCTCGGCGTTGCGCACGGTAAACGCTGATCAAGGACGCCACGTGGAGACGTCGGGTCCCGACGAGCGGACGCTCCGGTCGGCGGGGCGTGGAGACGTCGTCACACTAGAAATCTGACATGATTTGCTACCTGGGTAGATCTGCTATTTTCAAATATTTTTGTACTTTTACTTTTGGAACTTTAAGTATATTTTGATGCCAATACCTTTGTACTTTTACTCAAGTAAATGTTGAATTCTAGACTTTTACTTGGAACAGAGTATTTATATTGCAGTATTAGTACTTTTAATTAAGTAAAACATTTGAGTACTTTTTCCACCACTGTCTAATAGAGCACCGAAGTCCTGACGTGACTCGTTCATCCCCAGGTTTGCGGAAGTAATTTCTCTATGGAGAATAACATTGGGTCATCTTAGAATCGTCTCATATAAGAATTGTGGTCCAAAAATAAACACCGCGTGTCGGCGTTATTGTCCGGGAGGGGGTTCTGTATCGTTTATGATAGTCAGTCACTTATATTTGATACAGTCTGTTTCTGGCGAAAATGTAACTAATTCGGCGGAAGTAACATTAGCGTTTTCTCACCGTCAGTTGATGCTTCATATCCATAAGAGTCAACACGCCGGGGTCATTTGTTTATTTTTGGAACACAGTTCTTATTTGACGCGATATTAAATACGTCTATGGGATTCAGAACGGGGGTGGAAAACTGCGAACCTGGTAGACAAACAAAGGATGTGTAAATGACGTCAGACTTCGGCGGTCTTATACGCGAGAGGTGACTGTAAGCACGTGAGACTGTAACTTTAATCCATCGAAAGAACAGAGGATAAGCGAACCGTTTTCTCTTTTCTTTTCTCTCTCTCTCAATCCTTCATTATCACGGGGCCACAGGGGTTAACAGGTGGAGTTGGCAGATCTGTTTGTAACCTAAAATCTCAAGACATAGTATAGTATCTTGAATGTCAACTTAATTGATCGTTCTTTTTTTAAACGTACACTTATTAATTATCCAGCTATCAGGAGACAACAAGGGGTGGTAAATGCAAATTTCCCAGGTATCATTCACTGCTGACACTTCCCTGTTTCTTAATGGAGTAGTTCACCCAAAAAAAATCTTATTTTCTATCAATTACACACCCCATGAAGCCTTGAATTCATGTCTTTCTTGCTTACCTAAGTCAATAATTTGATGTCCATGAATTCAAGATTTCTTGGGGTGTGTAATTGATATAAAATGCATAGTTTTTTGGGTGAACTACTCCTTTTAATGTCTGATTTGATTCAAATCATATTAAAAACAGCTGTGCGCTGCTTGCAATGTGTTGCGACTTGCAAGCACTCGCTCTCTTTTCTCTCTCTGACTCTCTCACCCACCCTCTCCTTATAACGGAGAGCTCTAATTTT
The DNA here is from genome assembly GCF_963280865.1 of Gymnoscopelus braueri. Lineage (NCBI taxonomy): Eukaryota > Metazoa > Chordata > Actinopteri > Myctophiformes > Myctophidae > Gymnoscopelus > Gymnoscopelus braueri. Next base: position 25,187,639 of record NC_137626.1, on the reverse strand, counting down.
ACTTACATCGTAGTTGGACCATCCCCATGCAAAATATGTATTCTCAGAGTTACGTCAACATTGCTTTGAAGCATTATTGTCACCTAACAGTTTTGGCTACTGATATGTACAGTAGGCTACAGGCTCGCTCTCTTGTTGACACCAATGCTCGCTCGACCACGATGACCGTTAGAACACTATCCCAGTAGTTTGATTTCCAACGTTTTCACTACAGGGAACATGTTATTCCGCCAGTATTTAACGGAAAAATTACTAGGATTCTTGCCGTAATGAGATAGATTAAAACATTTTTCACTGTACTTCCTGCAATTTGCCTACGTGAAAACGAACTACAAGCTTTTGATCTGCTATTTTTACTACTTTTTTATTTGAATTCTGAATAGTAGCAGTTTTGGACATAAGGTTTCCACCTGACAATATTAATTATATTCATATTATATCTACTTGTTTAAAATATGCAATAAACAATACTGCTTGCTAGATGTTCTTCTTTCATTTTGAGATTTGATTCATAATTGTTAAAACAAACAAAAAACATTCTGGTTAATAATATGAATACAGTTAATCTGGTTCCGTTTTATACAGGAGTGTTAGGCTGTCTATACATTTTAATATGATAAATATTTTATAGTCTATAGGGTGTACCAAAAAATCCTGAAGGGGGCGTCAACAAGTGTCTTTTGGTAGTGGCGGCCATTTTGGGAGGATTGGGGCTGAGGGTTGAGGGTACATAAACAGCTTGTAAACAGTGACCCGACCGTGTTTGTTTTTTAAACTCACAGTCACAATGGTGAGGACTTGCTCAGTTCATAAGTGCCATAGCAGGTCGGGTCGAGGTAATGTGGTAGATAAAGCAGTACAATTTGTCAGCTTTCCAGCATAGAGGCAACATCACGGAGCTCAAATAGATGTAGTATGGCTTGGATCTCAGCTGTACGACGCATATAATTAACGTTCAACAACCTGCCCAAGTACAGCCGTGTTTGTTCACTTCACTTTCTCAAAGGTATTTTTTTTTCACCAAAAATATGAAACTGCTATTTTGTCTCTGCTAACTGAAAGTAACTAGGTAATGTAACTAGGATGGTCCAGAGTGTTAGTGACTTTTTTTTCCTCTCTAACGCACTGACAGGCGCGCTGCTCTGCTCATAGACCGAACGTTCCACTACCGTGCAAGGTCTCCAACTTTAATAAAAATAAACAAATCTATTTTGCTACTCACCGAAACTTTCAACAACCCAAAACTGCCTTTGTTTCGGTGAATAGTGAAATAGTTTTGTTTATTTTTTTATTAAAGTTGGAGACCTCACACGGTAGTAGCAGCGCGCCTGTCAGAGCGTTAGAGAGAGAAAAAAGTCACTAACACTGTGGACCACCCTAGGCTATCCTAGTCTAGTTACATTACCTAGTTACTTTTAGTTAGCAGAGACAACATAGCAGTTTCATGTTTTTGGTAAAAATGTACCTTTGAGAAAATGACGTGAACAAACACGGCTGTATTTGGGCAGGTTGTTGAACGTTAATTGTTTGTGTGGTACAGCTGAGATCCAAGCCATACTAGTCTCTTCTCTTTAATACATTGTTAGCCTCACACTGTATTCAATCTTCAAGAGGAGAGCTGCAACATGTGAACAGCTTTCTCATAGACCAGCCACACATGTACAGTGTGCACTGATCACTATGTAGTCGGCAAATAAGTTAATGTTTACAAACACAAACCACCGTCACTCTCTAGTCTTAAACCCGTCTCCATGTACAGTTTGACCCCCAAAGGGCTGTAGCGTCGAAAAAGGGGGCATGGCTAACTTTTGGTGACGCGACGTTGGTACACTCTATAGCCTATAGTCTAGTCCTTATTCATGTCACATCAAAGTCATTATTATTTGAATCTGTATTATTAAAGTTCGTATTCATGTTACACCATGTCCTTATCATTAAAGTGCGTATTGTATTCCTTCATTCCAGATCAGTGTGTGGAGTCCAGTCTGCAGGTGAAGTTCAGTTCTCCAGCCAGGACTGTTTCTATTAAACAGGAACCTGAAGACCACCTTAAACAGGAACCTGAAGACCACCTGGATCTTAGTAAGCTTCAAGCACTCTCTCTTTATTTATTTTATTGGTGAAACTGAGGGTTTAAAGATGAACCGATATGAATCAGTTATCGATTTAAGCATTAACAATGTGACTACATCAAATGTACGGACCCCTGCATCGATCTAAATGTACAAAGAATCGGACAATGGTTTGGTTGTAAAAGTATTAATGGGTTCACTGAAGCTTTGCAGTTAATTCTACTTCAGTATTAACTAACCTGCTGCAGAAGACTCACTGATCTAACATTTACACGTCATTACATAATAGGGACCGCCTCTCATTCGCCTCTCTTTCAGCTCGCCTCGCATTCATCTTTTATGATAGCAATGTAAACAAGGAACGGCCACACTATTTACAGCACAGAGTGCAGTCAGCGCACTGTCAAATTTAAAGTTTGGAAGATGTGGGGGAAGAGTAATCTGTTGATAATTCTTCCAGCCACAGCTATGCAAGGTCTAATATCTGATTGTATACTTGTGTGTTGGTGTTGTGCATCAAGCTGCTACAGCACAGGTACAAGATATCAAGTAGACACTGGACAGCGTTTCACCGATAGTGTTGTATACAGGCACCCATGTTTTGTTCTGAATGAAGCCAATGCGGAAGTATGGTGAAAATTAAAGTTCTCTTAATGGCAGGTGGTGCTAATTCCCGCAATTTCCCCTCCAGCGTTTGCATAAAATAATTCATTCCATTGAAGTCAATAGGAATATACTGTAACTCTGCTCTTGGATTTATTACTGGAAAACCTTTGTTTTCAATTGGTTTCAAGTCTTCTTTCAAACAACATGATATCCATTTCTGTAAATTATGCTCCCGTTCATTTCGACATTTATTTTAAAGAAGGGTCGCTCGCTCCCTTTCCCAAGTAATACCATTAGATTCCTGGAACCGGAAATCCAAGATGGTGGATTTGAATTTGCTGAACTACAGGCTTCAAAACGGGTCTGTAGAAACCAATGGGTGACGCCATGCTCCCTTTGTCCATATTTTTTTTTACAGTTTGTGCTTGTCAAAGACAATAATAATGCACATCCTCCGTCTTTAATGCTGAGCCAAAGTGCAAGCAGGATCATGAAGAAAAGAAGAGGGCCCGCAACTCACTTATAATGCTCCAACTTCATTCACTGCAGCAAACAAAAAAGAACAACGTTCCAACCTTGTGGTCTTCTTCTTCCTAGAATGGTTGCTGCCAATAACAAGTGTCTTTGATACATGAGGATTGACTCATGGTTTGGAAATGGATAATTTATTTACAGCTGAAGTTCTTCCAAATACCAAAGACATAATACAGGAAACAAAGGAAAATAAAGCAATTAAAACAACTGAGCTTTCTTTTTTTAAAGTCTGTGTGCAGACTTTATTTTCTTTTGTTGAACTTTTGTTTGTCCTGCTCTTGGGCACTGAAGTGGAGGAGAGGGAACACTGCTTGACATCATGAAGTTCAAACCTTTTCTAGAGTCTCATTGTATCTTTTTCCTAGACTTCCCGCACGTTCCTGTGTGTATAGAGGCGGTTTCACCTGAAAAGGAGTGGAGCTCCAGTCTGGCCCAGGAGGAACCACAACCTCCACAGATTAAAGAGGAAGAGAAGGAGCTACTCCAAAGACCAGAAGAGGCTGGTGGGTCAACGTTGACATTAATAGCAGTGAAAAGTGATTCGGCGGTTGTGTTTCCTTTTTTTTTTTTACATATTTTGGGCAGAAACCTTCTATCTCGATATGTTAACCTTTTATGTTTTTTTATTTTTATTAATGCCCTAATTCGTCATACTACAGTGTCCCACAAAAGTAGCCAAAATAGCCGTTCTACTAGCTTTTGATCTGCTATTTTTGCTACTTTTTTTATTAGAATTCTGAAAAGTGACAGCTTTGGACGCAAGAGGTTTCCAACAACAATAATATTATACCTACTTGTGTTATCTATTTTAGGATCATAAATCTGTTATCGAACTGATTGGCTGTTTCAAACTGGCCCAGCTAACTGGGCCAGCTGGGCCAATCACAATGCAGGAAACTAATGCTAATGAGATGTCCCAACCCCACTTATAGGGGCGGCTACACCGCCCAAAAATTTGGTTGTTTTTTTACCCCCTTTTCTCCCCAATTTAGTCGTTAGGCCAATTGATTCCTCCCCACACACGCACATTTGTGTGTTGTAACCTACTGACTCACCTGCCAGTGAGCAGCCCCCACCGGGAGGACGTAGAGCCTCCGTCCTACTCCTCCAGCTCAACACTCCCTGCTGACTCCCTGCAGTTGCCACCCCAGTCCTTAATGACAATTATCACCCTCCCTGCCCGGCTTCCCTCCCCGGAACACGGGCCGATTGTGTTCGTAAAGACGCTCGACAAAGCCGGATGCACCGCGGTGGATTCAAACTCACAACCTCCGCGGTGGTGGGCAGGCTCTTAACCACTGTGCCACCCGAGCGCCTTAAAATATTATAATGTAGCTCATCGATATTGCTCAGCACTAATGAAGTGACATACTGAGGAAAAGGCATCTGGCGTCACTGCCCAGTCTTTGACAAGACAAAAAAAATAACCTCATGCAATCTTTTGTTGAACTTTTGTTTGTCCTGCACCTGGGCATTGAAGTGGATGAAGCTTTTCATTGAACAGAGGGAACAGTGCATGAAATAATGTGAAGTTCAAACCTTTTATAGAGTCTCATTGTATCTTTTTCCTAGACATCTTACACACCCCTGTGTGTAAAGAGGAGGTTTCCCCTGAAGAGGAGCGGAGTTCCAGTCTGGTCCAGGAGGAATCAAAGTCTCCAAAACATGAGGGGTGGAGCCCCAGTCTGGTCCAGGAGGATCCACAACCTCAACAGATTAAAGAGGAACACGAGGAGCTACTCCAAAGACCAGAAGAGGCTGGTCGGTCAACGTTGACATTACTAGCAGTGAAAAGTGAAGATGATGATGAAAACAGAGAGACAGAGCCTGTAGCCAGCACCTCAACTGAACACATGAACACACACGCTGATGTAGGGGACTGTGGAACATCACAACCAACTAGTGATGACCAGCTCCTCTCTTCACACTGTTCTGAATCAGACACTGAAGACAGTTCTGACTGGGAGACTAGGGGAGATCAGACAGCTTTTAACACACTGAAATCACAAAAGACACAAAATGTGGGAGGACAGCGCAAACACATGAGGACTCATACAGGCGAAAAGTATTTTTCTTGCACAGTTTGTAGCAGCAGCTTTTCTAATCAATCGACTCTAAAAGCACACATGAGGACTCATACAGGCGAAAAGCCCTTTGTTTGTCCAGTTTGTGGTAAAGGCTGTGCTCAAAAGAGTACTCTAAAAACACACATGAGGACTCATACAGGCGAAAAGCCCTTTGCTTGTCCAGTATGTGGTAAAGGCTGTGCTCGAAAGAGTACTCTAAAAATACACATGAGGACTCATACAGGCGAAAAGCCCTTTTCTTGTCCAGTATGTGGTAAAGACTGTGCTCAAAAGAGTACTCTAAAAATACACATGAGGACTCATACAGGTGAAAAGCCCTTTGCTTGTCCAGTATGTGGTAAAGACTGTCCTCAAAAGAGTAAACTAAAAATACACATGAAGACTCATACAGGCGAAAAGCCCTTTTCTTGTACAGTATGTGGTAAAGGCTTTGTTAGCACAAGTAATCTAAAAATACACATGAGGACTCATACAGGCTAAAAGCCCTATTCTTGTAGAATTTGTGGTAGAGGCTTTGCTGAAAATGCTCAAGTAAAAAGACACATGAGGACTCATACAGAGGTAAAGCCTTTAGTTTACGTTAGTCGCACAAACTATATATATCTCTGCTGTCCGGCAGAAACTAGCTAACTTCAAAATGTTCATTTTTCAGGAAATGACAAAAACGAAACAAAAATTTGAGTTAAGTTTTGTTCATCCTTGATAAGTACAGCTAAATGGACCTCCAAGCTCATAATGAGGTTTGAGGTCAAAAGGGGGTGGAGCCCGGAGTCAGCAAAACTGGCTAACTCCACCCCCCTTTGGTGGAGTTAGCTGGTTTCACAGAAAGTTTGAGGATCCAATGGAGTTAGCTGGTTTTGTAAGAAGTGCTTTTTAATACTTTTCATTGGTTCAATATTTTTTAATCAACGTAAAGGGTGTTCAAATAGCACTGATTTATGGAAAAAAAATGCAAAAGCAGAAAAATGGAGTTAGCTGGTTTCTGCCGGACAGCAACGAATATATATGATGACGAATGATATATAATCATTCAGTCTAATCTAGGATGACAATGACAAGGATACTATAAAGCAGAGGAATCAAACAATCTGACACAGTGCACACAGAGCATCACAGTGCAGACACTAGAAACTCTGCTGGAGAAACAAAACAAACTTCTGGACATTGATTTTGATATGGACATCGATCTACACACTGCGGGTATGTCTGTTACACACACAACACCAAACTACACTCTACAGGTATGACGCAGCGTTTGCATGGTGAGGTGTTGTTAGGTTGTAGATCAATAAACTCGTCCCACACTGCAGTGATCATTTCAATCCCCCCTATGCACGCACGCACGCACGCACACACACACACACACACACACACACAGTTAAGAAATCCAATCTCTCCTCCACAGCAAAAGTTTCTGGTATTGCCTGATAAGCGACCGTTTCAATTTGTGGTGGAAACGGCAGTGGTGGAAAGTAACTAAGTACATTTACTTATGTATTTTAAGTAACATTTTTAGGTATTTGTACTTTACTTGAGTATTTCCAATTTCCAATACTTTTATACATTATAAAACACACATTAACCACTTTTGCCCTATTTTATACCTAGGCTATTTGAAAATAGCCGATCTACAAGCTCACAATGTGTCGCATCGCGACGTTGTGAGCTTATAGATCTGCTATTTTCAAATACTTTTGTACTTTTACTTTTGGAACTTTAAGTATATTTTGATGCCAATACTTTTGTACTTTTACTCAAGTAAATTTTGAATTCTAGACTTTTACTTGGAACAGAGTATTTCTATATTGCAGTATTGGTACTTTTACTTAAGTAAAACATTTGAGTACTTTTTCCACCACTGTCTAACGGTAGTACTTTAATATACTTACGCGAGAGGTAAGCACGTGAGACTGTAACTTTAATCCATCGAAAGAACAGAGGATAAGCGAACCGTTTTCTCTTTTCTTTTCTTTTCTCTCTCAATCATTCATTATCACGGGGCCACAGGGGTTAACAGGTGGAGTTGGCAGATCTGTTTGTAACCTAAAATCTCAAGACATAGTATAAGGTGTACCAACGTTGCTTCACCAAAAGTTAGCCACGCCCCCTTTTTCGACGCTCCAGCCCTTTGGGGGTCAGACTGTACATAGAGACGCGCTTAAGACTAGAGAGTGACGGTGGCTTGTGTTTGTAAACATTAACTTCTTTGCCGAATAGTGATCAGTGCACACTGCACATGTGTGGCTGGTCTATGAGAAAGCTGTTCACATGTCGCAGCTCTCCTCTTCAAGATTGAATACAGTGTGAGACTAACAATGTATTCAAGAGCAGTGGTGGAAAAAGTACTCAAATGTTTTACTTAAGTAAAAGTACCAATACTGCAATGTAGAAATACTCTGTTACAAGTAAAAGTCTAGGATTCTAAATTTACTTGAGTAAAAGTACAAAAGTATTGGCATCAAAATATACTTAAAGTACCAAAAGTAAAAGTACTAACATATTTGAAAATAGCAGATCTACAAGCTCACAACGCGTTTTGATGCGACGCGTTGTGAACTTGTAGATCGGCTATTTTCAAATAGCCGAGGTATAAGATAGGGCTGAAGTGGTTAATGTATGTTTCATAATATAATAATTTATATCTGAAAAGTAACTAGTAACTAAAGTTTTCAAATAGTGGAGTAAAAGTACAATATTTGCCTCTGAGATGTAGTGGAGTAGAAGTAAAAGTATTGGAAATACTCAAGTAAAGCACAAATACCTAAAAATTACTCAAGTACAGTACTTGAGTAAATGTACTTAGTTACTTTCCACCACTGTTCAAGAGACGTAGTATGGCTTGGATCTCAGCTGTACCACACAAAGATTTAACGTTCAACAACCTACCCAAGTACAGCCGTGTTTGTTCACGTCATTTTCTCAAAGGTACATTTTGACCAAAAACATGAAACTGCTATTTTGTCTCTGCTAACTAAAAGTAACTAGGTAATGCAACTACGTGACTTTTTTTCCCTCTCTAACGCTCTGACAGGCGGGCTGCTCTGCTCATAGACCGAACATTCCACTGTGCGAGGTCTCCAACTTTAATAAAAATGAACAAAACTATTTCATTATTCAGGCAGTTTTGTGTTGTTGAAAGTTTCGGTCAGTAGCGAAATAGCTTTGTTTATTTTTTATGTAAGTTGGAGACCTCGCACAGTAGTGTAATGTTCGATCTATGAGCTGAGCAGCCCGCCTGTCATAGCGTTAGAGAGAGAAAAAAGACAATAACACTCTGGACTATCCTAGGCTACCCTAGCCTAGTTGCATACCTAGTTACTTTTAGTTAGCAGAGACAAAATAGCAGTTTCATGTTTTTGGTAAAAAACTCACAGGTCATTGTTTACAAGCTGTTTATGTACCCTCTGGCCCCAACCCTCCGGCGGCCGGCCTCCCAAAATGGCCGCCGCTACCAAGTTACACATGTTGACGCCCCCTTTAGGATTTTTTGGTACACCCTATAGTATCATCCATCTCTTTTCTATCAATTACACACCCCATGAAGCCATGAATTCATGTTTTTGTTGCTTAATAATTTGATGTTCATGAATTCAAGATTTCTTGGGGTGTGTAATTGATATAAAATGCATAGTTTTTTGGGTGAACTACTCCTTTAATGTCTGATTTCAAATCATATTAAAAACAGCTTTGCGCTGCTTGCAATGTGTTGCGACTTGCAAGCACTCGCTCTCTTTTCTCTCTCTGAGAGAGTGAGACTCTCTCACCCACCCTCTCCCTATAACGGAGAGCTCTAATTTTACTTACATCGTAGTTGGACCATCCCCATGCAAAATATGTATTCTCAGAGTTATATCAACATTGCTTTGAAGCATTATTGTCACCTTACAGTTTTGGCTACTACATATATGTAGGCTACAGGCTCGCTCTCGTTGACACCAATGCTCGCTCGACCACGATGACTATCCCAGTAGTTTGATTTCCAACGTTTTCACTACAGGGAACATGTTATTCCGCCAGTATTTAACGGAAAAATTACTAGGATTGTTGCCGTAATGAGATAGATTAAAACATTTTTCACTGTACTTCCTGCAATTTGCCTACGTGAAAACAAACTACAAGCTTTTGATCTGCTATTTTTACTACTTTTTTATTTGAATTCTGAATAGTTGCAGTTTTGGACATAAGGTTTCCACCTGACAATATTAATTATATTCATATTATATCTACTTGTTTAAAATATACAATAAAAAATACTGCTGGCTAGATGTTCTTCTTTCATTTTGAGATTAGATTCATAATTGTTAAAACAAACAAAAAACATTCTGGTTAATAACATGAATACATTTAATCTGGTTCCGTTTTATACAGGAGTGTTAGGCTGTCTATACATTTTAATATGATAAATATTTTATAGTCTATATAGTCTAGTCCTTATTCATGTCACATCAAAGTCATTATTATTTAAATCTGTATTATTAAAGTTCTTATTCATGTTACACCATGTCCTTATCATTACAGTGCGTATTGTATTCCTTCATTCCAGATCAGTGTGTGGAGTCCAGTCTGCAGGTGAAGTTCAGTTCTCCAGCCAGGACTGTTTCTATTAAACAGGAACCTGAAGACAACCTTAAACAGGAACCTGAAGACCACCTGGATCTTAGTAAGTTTCAAGCACTCTCTCTTAATTTATTGTATTGGTGAAACTGAGGGTGTAAAGATGAACCGATATGAATCAGTTATCGATTTAAGCATTAACAATGTGACTACATCAAATGTACGGACCCCTGCATCGATCTAAATGTACAAAGAATCGGACAATGGTTTGGTTGTAAAAGTATTAATGGGTTCACTGAAGCTTTGCAGTTAATTCTACTTCAGTATTAACTAACCTGCTGCAGAAGACTCACTGATCTAACATTTACACGTCATTACATAATAGGGACCGCCTCTCATTCGCCTCTCTTTCAGCTCGCCTCGCATTCATCTTTTATGATAGCAATGTAAACAAAGAACGGCCACACTATTTACAGCACAGAGTGCAGTCAGCGCACTGTCAAATTTAAAGTTTGGAAGATGTGGGGGAAGAGTAATCTGTTGATAATTCTTCCAGCCACAGCTATGCAAGGTCTAATATCTGATTGTATACTTGTGTGTTGGTGTTGTGCATCAAGCTGCTACAGCACAGGTACAAGATATCAAGTAGACACTGGACAGCGTTTCACCGATAGTGTTGTATACAGGCACCCATGTTTTGTTCTGAATGAAGCCAATGCGGAAGTATGGTGAAAATGCTGCAGTTCTCTTAATGGCAGGTGGTGCTAATTCCCGCAATTTCCCCTCCAGCGGTTGCATAAAATAATTCATTCCATTGAAGTCAATAGGAATATACTGTAACTCTACTCTTGGATTTATTACTGGAAAACCTTTGTTTTCAATTGCTAGTGTAACAACTACGCCGAGATCATAACTTCAGCATGGTACAGGACGTAACATTCCATAAATCATATAAATATAATTTATGAATTATTACAATATATATTGATATATATTGAAACTTACGTCACTGTAACAGTAACGTGAGTTCTTGTCAGACTTGCAATAAATATCCCAATAGTATTACTGTAAACAGAGAATAATGAATGACACACGCCTTCTTAATAAAAATAGTCTCAGAAATTTATTAAGGAAAATAAATGCACAAAAATGATCAGAAATGCCACTGCATTTCGTTGTACGTCATAACTAGGTGATCTTTCATTCAACGTTTAATGACAGGCTGGTGCTGTCCTCAAAGGTCATGACTTAGACCTATGTAGGTTTCCATCGTAGGCCATATTTTGAGGGAGGCCGGCATGTAACACCATGCTCTCCATCAATATATGCTAACTACTAGGGAACCAGTTAGATAACTTAGAACCAAAAAGAACGTATTAGTTCCCCCACTCAAATGAGGGCTTAAATGTTAGTAGATAAAGTGGAACCGAGGATATCATGTGGGGAAAGAATTGAACAGAAATTAACTACCACGCTGCCTGGAAAATGACGTTTCATGGAGCCCTTTAGGAAGGAAGAAGCCTACACATACATACAGCATATCGTCAGATAGTTGCCATAATTTCATGTTTCAGACTCATACGACCTGGTTGGGAGCCCTTTTGTGACAGTCTTTTTCCAGAGTCCAGTGAGCGGTCAAAAACTTTAGTCTCTGGGAGTCGAGACCTCCCAGAGTGCCGGAGCTGCAGAGGAGAGCGTCCCCGGGGGGGAAACTCTACCAGGGTCTTGGTGGGAGAGATAGTACGATGGGTCTCTGCCCCATACCTTCTCCCACCCCCCTGTTCCTCTGGGATCAGGTCATCATCTGGGTTGAGGAGTAGAAGAGAGGAGAAGCAGGAAGAGAGTGAGGCAGGAGGAGCTTGCTCTCTTTATAGTTGGGGCTGGTTGACCCACGGTAAGGGAGGCGGCCTCCAGTTCTCAGTGTAGATCTCATGTTGACACACATCATCCAGTGAATGATATTGACTCATTGTTCGTTCATTGATGACGCATCGTCACTGAGTCTTTTTGGGCTTCTTATTGTACGTGAAATCAAAAATGCAATTCAGGCATATCTTTGCATCATATACATTAGGTTATTGTTAGTAAATGACTCAAAGCAGTATTACCCATTTCTAGGTGACACACACAACATATTCAATAGTTCCTTTCTTCACCCGACTGGGGCTATGCTTGTTGGCATTTGGTTTAAGGAAATCATATTTTCACAATGTCTTTGTCCCATTGTCCTAGTGGGGAGGAGAGGGAGAGAGAGAGTGTGTGTGTGTGTGTGTGTGTGTGTGTGTGTGTGTGTGTGTGTGTGTGTGTGTGTGTGTGTGTGTGTGTGTGTGTGTGTGTGTGTGTGTGTGTGTGTGTGTGTGTGTGTGTGAGATGGCATGTCTCTCTCTCTTAAGTCCATTTCCTGCATGTCATAAATAACGCCAACCTCCCATTTACTTCCAACAAGGGGGGAAGCTGGAGGCAGAGGGAGAGAGCTTAGTAGGCTGGTGTGTAATAGGATCTGGCTGACATTCTTTCCTTATCCTTATCTTTATGGCCCTGTGAGGGCCTTCAGAGTCCCGGGGGTCGCTGAGGTGAAACTGTGGTCAGACGTTCACAGTTGCTCTGGCCCTGTGAGTCTTGTGGGGGGAAAAAACCTGATTCCTCTTTAATATCCAAAAATGAACGTATCTGCATAAGTCCAATTTTGGGGTGGCCTTGCGTTTGTCACTACACTAGTTTCAAGTCTTCTTTCAAACAACATGATATCCATTTCTGTAAATTATGCTCCCGTTCATTTCGAAATTTATTTTAAAGAAGGGTCGCTCGCTCCCTTTCCCAAGTAATACCATTAGATTCCTGGAACCGGAAATCCAAGATGGTGGATTTGAATTTGCTGAACTACAGGCTTCAAAACGGGTCTGTAGAAACCAATGGGTGACGCCATGCTCCCTTTGTCCATATTGTTTTTTACAGTTTGTGCTTGTCAAAGACAATAATAATGCACATCCTCCGTCTTTAATGCTGAGCCAAAGTGCAAGCAGGATCATGAAGAAAAGAAGAGGGCCCGCAACTCACTTATAATGCTCCAACTTCATTCACTGCAGCAAACAAAAGAACGACGTTCCGACCTTGTGGTCGTCTTCTTCCTAGAATGGTTGCTGCCAATAACAAGTGTCTTTGATACATGAGGATTGACTCATGGTTTGGAAATGGATAATTTATTTACAGCTGAAGTTCTTCCAAATACCAAAGACATAAAACAGGAAACAAAGGAAAATAAAGCAATTAAAACAACTGAGCTTTCTTTTTTTTAAAGTCTGTGTGCAGACTTTATTTTCTTTTGTTGAACTTTTGTTTGTCCTGCTCTTGGGCACTGAAGTGGAGGAGAGGGAACACTGCTTGACATCATGAAGTTCAAACCTTTTCTAGAGTCTCATTGTATCTTTTTCCTAGACTTCCCGCACGTTCCTGTGTGTATAGAGGCGGTTTCACCTGAAGAGGAGTGGAGCTCCAGTCTGGCCCAGGAGGAACCACAACCTCCACAGATTAAAGAGGAAGAGAAGGAGCTACTCCAAAGACCAGAAGAGGCTGGTGGGTCAACGTTGACATTAATAGCAGTGAAAAGTGATTCGGCGGTTGTGTTTCCTTTTTTTTTTTACATATTTTTGCTGTCGGGCAGAAACCTTCTATCTCGATATGTTAACCTTTTATGTTTTTTTATTTTTATTAATGCCCTAATTCGTCATACTACAGTGTCCCACAAAAGTAGCCAAAATAGCCGTTCTACTAGCTTTTGATCTGCTATTTTTGCTACTTTTTTTTATTAGAATTCTGAAAAGTGACAGCTTTGGACGTAAGAGGTTTCCAACAACAATAATATTATACCTACTTGTGTTATCTATTTTAGGATCATAAATCTGTTATCGAACTGATTGGCTGTTTCAAGTATGCAATTAAAAAATACTGTTTATAAAGTTTAATATGATTTTAAAAAATCACACCCAGTGTGAAGTGGGCGGTGTGGTCATCACAGTGGTCATCATAGTGATGGAAGCTCACTTCAAAAAATAAATACATTTATTGAAAAGAATCTTTATTGGTCATCATAGTGATGGAAGCTCACTTCCCAAAAAAATGGATTTTTGGAAGTCCATAATCTTATTTATAGGTTATTAATGTCATCATGTGTCTCGCTAGCCAATCACAGTGCTGAATAGAGTCAGCCAATAGAGTCAGCCAATCACAGTACAGCTAACTGGGCCAGCTGGGCCAATCACAGTGCAGGAAACTAATGCTAATGAGATGTCCCAACCCCACTTATAGGGGCGGCTACACCGCCCAAAAATTTGGTTGTTTTTTTACCCCCTTTTCTCCCCAATTTAGTTGTTAGGCCAATTGATTCCTCCCCACACACGCACATTTGTGTGTTGTAACCTACTGACTCACCTGCCAGTGAGGAGCCCCCACCGGGAGGACGTAGAGCCTCCGTCCTACTCCTCCAGCCCAACACTCCCTGCTGACTCCCTGCAGTTGCCACCCCAGTCCTTAATGACAATTATCACCCTCCCTGCCCGGCTTCCCTCCCCGGAACACGGGCCGATTGTGTTCGTAAAGACGCTCGACAAAGCCGGATGCACCGCGGTGGATTCGAACTCACAACCTCCGCGGTGGTGGGCAGGCTCTTAACCACTGTGCCACCCGAGCGCCTTAAAATATTATAATGTAGCTCATCGATATTGCTCAGCACTAATGAAGTGACATACTGAGGAAAAGGCATCTGGCGTCACTGCCCAGTCTTTGACAAGACAAAAAAAATTACCTCATGCAATCTTTTGTTGAACTTTTGTTTGTCCTGCACCTGGGCATTGAAGTGGATGAAGCTTTTCATTGAACAGAGGGAACAGTGCATGAAATAATGTGAAGTTCAAACCTTTTATAGAGTCTCATTGTATCTTTTTCCTAGACATCTTACACACCCCTGTGTGTAAAGAGGAGGTTTCCCCTGAAGAGGAGCGGAGTTCCAGTCTGGTCCAGGAGGAATCAAAGTCTCCAAAACATGAGGGGTGGAGCCCCAGTCTGGTCCAGGAGGATCCACAACCTCAACAGATTAAAGAGGAACACGAGGAGCTACTCCAAAGACCAGAAGAGGCTGGTCGGTCAACGTTGACATTACTAGCTGTGAAAAGTGAAGATGATGATGAAAACAGAGAGACAGAGCCTGTAGCCAGCACCTCAACTGAACACATGAACACACACGCTGATGTAGGGGACTGTGGAACATCACAACCAACTAGTGATGACCAGCTCCTCTCTTCACACTGTTCTGAATCAGACACTGAAGACAGTGCTGACTGGGAGACTAGGGGAGATCAGACAGCTTTTAACACACTGAAATCACACAAGACACAAAATGTGGGAGGACAGCGCAAACACATGAGGACTCATACAGGCGAAAAGTATTTTTCTTGCACAGTTTGTAGCAGCAGCTTTTCTAAGAAATGGACTCTAAAAACACACATGAGGACTCATACAGGCGAAAAGCCCTTTGCTTGTCCAGTATGTGGTAAAGGCTGTGCTCAAAAGAGTGATCTAAAAACACACATGAGGACTCATACAGGCGAAAAGCCCTTTGCTTGTCCAGTATGTGGTAAAGGCTGTGCTCAAAAGAGTGATCTAAAAAAACACATGAGGACTCATACAGGCGAAAAGCCCTATTCTTGTACAATTTGTGGTAGAGGCTTTGCTGAAAATGCTCAAGTAAAAAGACACATGAGGACTCATACAGGCGAAAAGCCCTTTGCTTGTCCAGTATGTGGTAAAGGCTGTACTCGAAAGGGTACTCTAAAAACACACATGAGGACTCATACAGGCGAAAAGCCCTTTTCTTGTAAAGTATGTGGTAAAGGCTGTGCTCAAAAGAGTGATCTAAAAAAACACATGAGGACTCATACAGGCGAAAAGCCCTATTCTTGAACAATTTGTGGTAGAGGCTTTGCTGAAAATGCTCAAGTAAAAAGACACATGAGGACTCATACAGACGAAAATCCCTTTGCTTGTCCAGTTTGTGGTAAAGGCTGTGCTCAAAAGAGTGGTCTAAAAACACACATGATGACTCATACAGGCGAAAAGCATGTCCGCACAGCTGACAGTGAAGAAGAAGTGGAATGGACCAAGGTTGTCCAATCTTGCCATCATTTCATGTTTACCTTTTTTGTGGTAACTTGGAGTATTAGAGATATTGTCAAACACAGAAAAAGCTTTTTCAAGGTGGTATATAGTTTCTCCTGCTGTTGATGTGGACTTTTTTCCTCTCATGAATGAAACATTAATATTTATTTGAAGCTGTTTCTTTTCAATATAGGCCAGTGCTGCAAAAAGGTAGCTGGGATCATCTCTGAATCTTGAATCTATGTTTCTCAGTCTTTGAATGAAATAGTATTGATCAGTGAGGTTGGCTTGTCTTGGATGGTGTAGGTTGAATTTTCCATCAGGATGCTTCATTGGAAAAGCCATGGAATCCAATCTTTTCCTTCACCAGGTGCAAATGTAATTACATGAGATCCTATATGTTTTTTTTCATCATGAAATGCTTCCGGGAATCTTGGTGTTTCACAAACTGATTGGTCATAATCAATTTGAAACTTTCTGATTGGGTCATTCTGCCTGTATTCTGCTTCCTCTTTTTCATCTTCATTTTCTACATTATTAGTGTCTGTTGTAATGTCATCAACAATAACATCAGCAATTTCATCTTCATTTACATAGAGCAGTTGTGAACCTGTTGGATCTGTATGTTTACACCCTTGTTTAAAGGTTAATGGATCTGTGTAGAATTGATAGTGAGGATTTCCACTGTCTTTTAGAAATTGCATTGCTTGGAATAGCTGCTCAGGATTTATAGTTGTGTAGTGAAGATAATTTTTGTAAATCTTTTTATGTTTCAGCTTAACATTAATGGTAGTTATTCCTGCCTGAGATGGAGTTCTGGGAAGAGTGTGCAGAGTGTTCATTACATCATTGTCTTCTATGGGAATATTAATAAGTCTGTCTCGTGTAGCTGGCATTAATGAAGTGGGAAGTCTAAATATCTTTTGAAACAAAATCTTTTTGGCAATAAGATTGTTTGCTAATTCTGTCAGCTGCAGATCTTTGGGTACAGAGGTCACTTTCAGACCATTAGCAGCAAACATAGGTGGCATTTCTCCCTTTGTAAGATATCTCTTACAGGTGTCACAAAGATACAATTTTAAATTAAAATCAATGTAAACACTGAACCTTTGATTGTTCAATTTGCTTTCAAATATTTCTTCAAATAATCTCTCATTTTTGTTATTGCATGCTTTCTCAATAGTGTTCCGGACATTGTCATCAATGATGGAAACTCCTTTGTCAAACATAATTTGTTCACAACAGCAGCATGGAAATATTGGGCCATATTTGACAGTGGTTTTGAAGTTTTTTAGCCTCTGTTGTTGTGTAAGTCCTTTGGCCAAATCACCACTTCTAGGAAGACTCTTGCTTTTCTCAAACATCTTCCATTTACGGATTATCGTGGCCACTGTGTTCTTAGACATTTTAACTGCAGCGGCAATTCTTTTGTAAGTTTGGCCAGATCTGTGCTTTGCCACAATTATGTCTTTGAGCTCTTCTGGAATACCCTTTGATCTTATCATTTTCATTTTATCCTTTTCCTCTTTTCCCATTTCAAACATAGCGATTTTTGGGTTCTTCTTTACGTTTCCCACCAAGGCTCGCCTCTTCCATTTACGGATTATGTTGGTAACTGTGTTCTTAGAAATCTTAAGTTTACCTGAAATTCTTTTGTAACCTTGGCCAGATCTGTGCTTTGTCACAATTCTGTCTGGTGTGATTCACTTAAAAAAAACATGAATGTGTTTTTTTATGCACTTAAAAAAAACATGAATGTGTTTTTTTTAAAGTGCATAGTCCTATTTATAGGGCTATGCACATGTGTCATGTTTCCCTAGCCAATCACAGTCCTGAATAGAATAGAATAGATTGGCCAATCACGGTGCAGGGTTAGGGGGGTACATTTGTGGCCAATCACAGCGCAGGATTTGGTGTGCAAATATCCAAACCTCACATATAGGGGCGGTTTCACCGCCCCAAAATTGGAGTTAGGTTTTGTTCATCATTGATAAGTACAGCTAAATGGACCTCCAAACTCATAATGAGGTTGGAGGTCAAAAGGGGGTGGAGCCCGGAGTCAGCAAAACCAGCTAACTCCACCCCCCTTTGGTGGAGTTAGCTGGTTTAGCAGAAAGTTTGAGGATCCAATGGAGTTAGCTGGTTTTGTCAGAAGTGCCCCCCCCCCTCACAGAAAAAAATCACTTTACTTACATAGGCTTTACTTAGATAGGATCCATTAAAAAGCTAAAAGTACAGCAATTGATTTGATGACTGAAGCAATAAAAGAGCCATGTTTCATAATAACCACTAAAAGTGTCTATCTCTTTATAATTGCATTCAATTACATTCACATATCACTTAGATACATGGAGCGTACGTGTACATGTATGTAGGACTGGAGTTTATCCAGACATAATATACATAAAGTGACAGTAAAAGAGTAACATTCCCATTCTCTCAGAAAGAGAATGTGGCGGCAGTGGCTCAGGGGTAGAGTGGCCGGATGGCAACCACGAGGTTGAAAGGAGTTGTCTCCTTTTCCTCCTCGCCCATCACATTTCCCAACCCGGAAGAAGTGATTTCGGCCATAGAGTTATAATATATCTAGAGGGCGGATTGCCCCGCCCCCAGCTATTTATTTCTATGAAAGTTGCTCAGTGGCGTTTGAAGCACCCGGAAGTCTGGCCGAAGTTTAAAATTGGGTCCATTGGGTCTAATAGAACCTGTCTGCCGGAAGTACCAATATTGGGTCGAATAGGCGTGCCCATAGAGTTATGAGCAGGCGCAGTAGGGTTTCAAACGGTAGAAGCATGCACAGTTTAAATGTGGAAGTCTTGCATTCTCAGATTGACCACCAGGTGACGGCGCTTCACTGTTCTACCGCGGCTCTGGGGGCTTGATTTCGGCCCATGCGCTGGGTGAGCAACTCAATGCAAGTGGATGGGAGGGGATATCCGGTGCCCTCTCTATTATTTTTAACTCTATGGGGCCAACCCGTTGCCCGCAGGTCCCTTGGGTTGAATCGCGGGGCGGGCGGACGGGTCATGATTTCAGACGCAATTATCGCTTAGCGGGCGGAGCAGGTCAACACGAAAAAAGAAAAAAGAAAAAGCGTTCTGGCACCTTCTCTCTCCTGTTTTGTCTCTCTCACTCCCTCTCTCCTACTCTCCCGTCTCTCTCCTCCTGGAATCATGAGCTTGTGTTCAATGTGTTGCTTATTTGATCAATAATGCACAGCTGCCTCTAATGATATCCCCGCTGCATGTCAACTTTATTTATTTGAATGTCCTTTATGTTTTGTTGTAGTAGTAGGCCACTCACTATCTATCTACGTTATCGCTTAATGTTCTCTCATGTAGCCTACACAATTATAAAGGACAGGATTATGAATTCTGAATATATCTGGTTTTGTTCCCTCCCGTCTCCCTCTCTCTCTCTCCAACTCTGCCTCTCTCTCTCTAACTCTGCCTCTCTCTCCCTCTAACTCTGCCTCTCTCTCCCTCTCTCTCTCTAAAGTGATTGAATATACGGACTCAACGTTGACGAAAAGCGGGCGGTAGGCTACTTATTGTTTTTGCGGGGCGGGCCGGGTCGTTGATTTATATGAGTGTCCTGTCCAGAGCTAATCTCGCAAACTGCTGGACCGACCAGCACCAACATAGAGTACTGAAGTCCTTCTTCTTCTTGCGTATGTCATCAGATCCTCAGCTCCGTTGCAGCAAGCCAGTCCAGCGTTTCGTCATCCAGGTTCATCAGGCCTAGGTCGCCATGTGGTGGGCGGTGTTTCAGGCAGCTGGTCATGATGTGTTCCACAGTCTGTAGGGGGTCTCCACATTCACAGTGGGCACTGTCCGAGAGGCCCCACCGTTGCATTGCTTCACCGAAGCGTCCCACACCTGTCCTCAGGCGGTTGAGGATTGTCCACTGCTTACGGGGCAGGTGCTGGCCAGGGACATCTGTGGGATCCTTGATGTAGTTGTGGAGCCTAGATGGTTCTGCTGCTTTCCACTGTTCCCTCCACCTTGCCTTGACCCAGGATGCCTTGCTGATGTCAGCTGGTGTTGTATTGAGCAATTCCTGGGCCTGTATCGCAAAGGGACGCCGGGACTTGAGGCGCTTGCGCTGCGGTCTCTCCGTGATGGTCTTGTGGAGGAGGTGGGATTCACTCAACTGTGCCTTCCGGGCAAGGGCCAGCATGGCTCCTTCCCGTCTGACCTCTGCTGGGGCGATACCAGCTAGGACAGGTAGTTGATGAGTTGGAGTGGCTCGTAGGCATCCAGAGACAGTCCGTAAGGCGCCGTTGAGGGCAGTGTCCAGCTTCTTCACGTGGGAGCTGCGGCACCAGACTGGGGCGCAGTACTCGGCAGCCGTGAAGACCAGGGCCTCGGTGGAGATGCGCAGTGTCTTCTGTGTGGCTCCCCATGTGGTACCGGCTAAGCGGCGTATAAGTGCAGTGCGGGCGG
This sequence comes from Gymnoscopelus braueri, assembly GCF_963280865.1. Taxonomy (NCBI): domain Eukaryota; kingdom Metazoa; phylum Chordata; class Actinopteri; order Myctophiformes; family Myctophidae; genus Gymnoscopelus; species Gymnoscopelus braueri. Next base: position 25,167,191 of record NC_137626.1, on the reverse strand, counting down.
TGGTCTTTGCCTTGGCGCTGTCCAGATGCTATTTGAAAGACAGTGTTCTGTCGAGCTTCACGCCGAGGTACGTAGGGGAGGCTTGGGACTGTAGCCGGGCGCTGTCAACCATGACGTTGATTTTGCGGGTTGCTTCCCTGTTGTTGAGGTGGAACATTGTAGACATGGTCTTGTCCACACTGAGCTTGAGGCGCCACTGAGGCACTGAAGTCCTGATGGACATGTTTTAATCCCATCTGTGCCTGGTTGTCATTGTATTTATTCGTTACCACTTCGATTGTTGATACCGGCTTTCACCTGCTGCACCACAACTTCCAGCACAGACTGATATAATAGCTCAGTTACTCATATGGGATTAAAAAACCTATTTTGAACAACTACATCAAACAAGAGGTCGATAAGGGCAAATATTGCGGCATGGTCATGATGGACCTCCAGAAGGCCTTTGACACCGTTAATCACCCAATTCTGCATGATAAGCTAAAAGCAATAGGTTTTGATGATACGTACGCCTAGCTGGATGAGATCCTATCTGGAGGGGAGGGAACAGGTGGTCGAAGTAAACGGAACCCTGCCCCCCCCCCCCCTCCCAGTGAGTTGTGGCGTTCCGCAAGGAAGTATACTAGGACCTTTACTGTTCCTGATATATGTGAACGATATGTCATCAGCTTGCGACTGCAACCTGTTCCTGTTCGCAGATGACTCGGCTCTGCTGGTCTCGGACAGGGACAGGCTGCAGGTTGAAAAATCTCTCAGCTCTGAACTCGATACGATCCGCATCTGGCTCTCTGACAGACAACAAATTATCATTACACCTGGGTAAAACCGAATCCATTCTCTAGCGTTAACCTTAACAAGGCTGAGAGCTTCACAATCAAAGCGGGTGATGATGTTATCACAAGAAAGGAGGAAATTACCTACCTGGGTTCCATCTTGGAGGCAAACCTCTGCGGTGATAAGATGGCAGAAAGAGTCATCAAAAAGGTCAATCAAAGAACACGTTTTCTGTACAGGATCAACTTTCTAGTCAGTAAGAATACCCTGAAGATTCTTGCAGGGGCCCTCATCCATTGTCATTTCGACTATGCATGCTTCTCATGGTATCACAACACCACTAAAGCCTTAAAAACAAGGCTCCAGACATCCCAAAACAAACTGGTAAGGCTACTTCTTGGCCTCAATCATACAACCCATCTAACCCCTGCTCACTTTGCTAGGGTTGGATGGCTCAGGGTTGAGGACAGAGTACGGCAATCCCATACTAAATCCCAGTTGCCTGGTACCATGTAATTTGGGTTAGGAACTACAGAGCAGGCTCACACCTCACAGTTTCTCCATGTGTCATCATTAAACATAACAGTAAGTGTTTTTGTTCCACTCCTAATTCAATTGTAGTTAATTCTTTAACTATGAACAGTTCACTCTGAAGCAAATAATTGCGCTTACAGTGGCAATGTAATGTTACAATAGAACAATCACATTAAATTCCAAGTGCAAAGTTAAGTTGCAAGTCCACAAATAGCAGCATAACAACAAACAAATAACAATATTGTTTTCAATTCAACAGTATTACGACTATATCAGTCCTCAATCACAGCTTACAGTGGCAATAATGTTACAAAGGAAAAATCACATTAAAGTCAAGTGCAAAGTTAAGTTGCAAGTCCACAAATAGCTGCATAACAACAATAATTATTGTTTTCAATTCAACAGTAATACAACTATTTACAGTTCAGTATGCAGTTCCATGCAAATGGTTTGTGGACAGTTTGTTTTGAAAACTATTAACAGTCCAGTATGCAGCTTTATGAGTTTTATGAGTTGTTCAAATAGCTACTATTAGCATTACAATCAAGTTCAGTGTGAGACATGACCTTGTGCCTCCTGCATGAGCTTTGGGAATCTTGGTGGTAGGGAAGCTACAGCTGTTATGAGGCTATTTTCAAGGCCCTGGCAGAGTCTGTTTCTTTGCTTTGTTTTTATCAGAGTCATTGCTGAGAATGTACTTTCACACAAGTATGTGGATCCAAATTGTAACAAATGACCAAGAGCTTGTTTCCCTAGCTCTGGGTGCTCCCTGCTCACTATCACCCAAAACTCAGTCAGTGTATTGGCCTCAAATGTATTCTGGAGCCCTCTATCTGAGGTCACCTCCACTAACTCCTCCCTGAGGTGAACAGGCAGCGAATCACAGTTGGTTTCTGACACTGTAAATGGGTTTCTGATCCAGTCGAGCTGCTCTGACTTCTCTTTTAAATCGGGAAAGTATGTTTTGAAATTGGCAATAAGGTTAAAGGTAGGGTAAGTGATATTTTTTGGTTAAAACAAAAAGTATTTTGTTAAAAGGTTAAAATACTATATTCTGATAGTAATGATTGCTATAGAGTGTTTTTTCAGTAACAGGAGTCTCCCTGTCTCTCCAGCTCTTTATTAAACAGAAAATACATTTTTCGGTAGGTGTCAAAATCTCAGCCAATCAGGAGAAAGTACCCATTTTTAAGCTTAATTTGTATAGTGTTCCAGTTCCAATTTTGTCTGCTCATTTCTTGGTGTCATCACTTCCCATTTCACTTGTTTAATCTGTATCCTGATTGAGTTCTCTATCCTGATTGGATAAAATTGGAAATGAAACTGAAACTGAAACGAAAATGCATTTTCTGTTTTATAAAGAGCTGGAGAGACAAGGAGACTCCTTTTACTGAACAAACACTCTATAGCAATGAGTACTATCAGAATATAGAGCTATTTAACACTTATTTTAACCAAAGCAAATCACTTACACTACCTTTAACCAAGTGACCAACCACAATGGGTTTGATTGTGGCGACCTGTGTCTGCTTTATTGAGAAAGCCATTGACTCTGTCATAAAGTTTCAAAATTGTACAGTGTCTGCCTTGCAGGCTGGTATTCAGTTCATTCAATTTCGCGAAAATGTCCGCCAAGTATGCTAATTTAGCAAGCCAGTCATTGTCCAAAAACAGAGGGGCAAGAGGAGATGCATTCTCTTTCTCTGACAAAAAGCAACATACCTCATACATTCCGCAGTTCGAACAGCCTGTTAAGCACTTTCCTGCGGGACAGCCACCGCACTTCTGTGTGTAGGAGGAGTTCTTTGTGTTCTGCTCCCATGTCATCACACAATCTCTTGAACAGGCGTGCCTTTAGCGGTCTGGACTTGATAAAGTTGATCACCTTAACGGCATCGTTCAAAACGGAATGAAGCTCGGGGCTCATCTTCTTAGAAGCGAGGGCCTCCCTGTGTATAACACAGTGCGTCCACAGCACGTCAGGGTTCTCTTTCCTTATGAACGCGATGAGTCCTTTGAACCGGCCAGTCATAGCTGCTGCTCCGTCTGTACACACGCTGGTACACGATTTCCAGTTGATTCCGTGGTCCAAAAAGAAAGAATTAAGAACGTTAAAAATGTCCTAGCCAGTTGTATTCCCCTCTAGGCGTTAACACATACTGGCCCTCATTTATCAACGCGGTGCAGACCAAATAATGGACGTACGGCGAGATCACCGCAACTTTCGGCATTTATCAATATATCCTGACGTTGGATTCATCCTACCGTAGGCTGAGATCTCACGTCTGGTAGAGACCAGTTGTTGACTTTGGCTGCGCCCGTTTATTCCATTGTAGACCTGCAGAGCAGCATTGTCTGACTGTCTGACAGGCATCTGGACACATAATCCACTCCTAAATGTGTATATCTACACTAATAAATAATCGCTGTGAAAATATATCATTTTATAAACAAATTTAAACAAACTGCTTTAACAGTCATTCGGTTAAGCTTGCAGATCTAGCTGCATTGGCTATTTGAAAATAGCAGATCTACAAGCTCACAACAGGTCGCATCGCGAGATTCGCGACGTGTTGTGAGCTTGTAGATCTGCTATTTTCAAAATATACAGCGCAGCAGCGTTTCTGCGAGAGAACTTTCGGGAGTCCCGACCATTTTTTCATGGACAGTGAGGTCTACAAACTTACAGTAGCTTGTCCTATGTTATGGAGTTATGTCATAGAGAGTTATGTAGGCTACACAACCTGGCTGGGTTAAGGATATAAACCCGACGCTCCAATATTAACGTGGCGGCACGGGATCACTGCATCCCCCCGAGTCTCATGACTGCTTTATTTAGTGTAACTCGAACACGCACTGCTCGGTATGGGTTAAATAAATGGGTATACAAACGTATTCCATTCATGGCGATGTGATTGGTCATAATCATAATATGTCATTCATGTAGGCTACAAGCCTGCCTATGTGACAACAGACAAGTGTCTGAGGCCTGCTCATCAGCATTGGGTAAGGGACTGAGTTTTGTGCCCACCACCAACGCTAATGACTTTGAGACCTTCATTGACTTTCAGAAATTCTTTAGAAATCTACGGCTGAAAGAATTTTTCCACTCTAACACGTATAATGGTCCCCTTACTAATGTCCAGTCTGTGGATCCTGCCCCTCCCCCTGACATTGACTCTGATACTCCCCCGGCCCCTCTCAGTGGTCCTACCTACACTCCTTTCAAGAAGAAATCCACATTTATTCCTTACAAAAATCGCAATGCTTCACTAGATACTTACTGCCGGTTGGTGGAGAATGATGTGAAGAATTTATTAAAAAAGAAAAAGGAATATAAAGTGTACAATAATTTGTCTAAAATTGAACAGGATGCATTATTGGACCTGAGTAAGGATAACAAAATTGTAGTACGTCCTGCTGATAAGGGGGGCTCTATTGTGTTGCAAAATGTCAATGATTATGTATCTGAAATGAGTAGACAGCTTAATGATACCACCTTCTATGAGAAGCTGCCATCTGATCCCACTTTAAGGTTTAAGTCTCATGTGCACTCTAAACTATCTTCTCACCTTAACAACTCTAAATTTGATCAGAGTGTTTTTGAATTTTTGAAGGTTAATCACCCTGTGATTCCAGTCATATATACCCTTCCAAAGATACATAAGGGTCTAACTACTCCTCTCATTGGTAGGCCCATTGTGAGTGGAATTGGTAGCCTCACAGAGAACATCTCTGCATATGTGGATCATTTGATCAAATCAGAGGTTACCAGTTTGCCCTCTTATATAAGGGATTCTATAGACTTCATTAACCTGTTAAAGTCTTTTGGGAATATGACTGACTCATCGTTTGCCACTTTTGATGTTCAGAGCCTGTATACTAATATACCTCATGAGGGTGGACTTCAGGCGCTCCAGTATTTTCTTAGACAACGCCCACCTTCAAGGACCCCTTCAAGGACACAATTATGTGCTGAACCCTGTGAATCCTTTTTTCTCCACGATGTTATTATATAGACGGAATATTGATGAGATCTTTGTGATTATGGATTGCAGTGTGGAGGAATTGACAGAGTTTCACAATTATTTAAACTAGATGTCAGGGCCGCTTCGCGGCCCTCACATCTAGGCCCGATCCGAGGTTGGTCCAGACAGAGTCCAAAACCCATCATCGTCCAACGACGGCCAGCGACCATTGCTGGCCTAGTCACTCTGCACACACGTCATGCGAAGTCCGGCCCCTCTGGCCTCTCCTCTCCTCTCGGCTCCTCTCCTCTCCTCTCCTCCCTCCCCGCTTTGCTTTGCGGCCCTAACCTTCCTCGGTCATGTGATAAAGAGGTCAGACTTCCTGTATCTGGTTGCTATGGCAACCTGCCAGATCAGGCTGAGGGTCTGAAAGGCAAATCAGAGAATCAATCAAGCCGAGAGTCTGATCACTGATCGAGGTGGGGTAAGATGCCTAAAACATAGCCATAGCTCTGATCAACAGTCTGTGGCGGGTCTTGGAGGCATGTGGAGTGATCCTGTGCTTGCGAATCCCGCACGAACTTTCGGAGCTTTTGTCAATTATATAGTAGTAAGATAGTAAGATAGTAAGATTCCTGTAATGGCCATCTTAAGTTTACATTGGAATTTAATAGGGAGCGTTTAAGCTTCCTCGATGTACAAGTTTACAAAATGGACAACACTATTCAAACTGACTTGTTTCGCAAGCCCACAGACCGTAATTCCCTCCTAAGAGGTGATAGTTTTCACCCACAGCCATTGGTTAAAAGTTTGCCAGTCAGCCAATTCCACCGGGTTCGCAGAATCTGTAGTGAGGATGCTTCATACAAAAAACAGTCCACAGACCTTTCTAACAGGTTCCTCAGTAGAGGTTATAAAAAAGAGTGGGTGGATGCTGCTAGTGAGCGGTTTGACCAGGTAACACAAAGTGATTGCCTGCGCCCCAAAAATAAGAATACCTGTAACAACCCTCCTATGTGTTGTACCAAGTACTCTCCACTGGGCTCACAGTTTAGAGGTGCCATTCAAAAACACTGGCACATTATCCAGTCTGATCCAAGGTTGAAAAAACTTTTCCAGACAAACCAAGACTTGTGTTTAAACGCTCTCCCAACTTGAGGGACAGCCTGGTTAAATCAGATCTGGGTACTCAGAGTGTTTCCAATTTCCCAGTATTACCAGATGGTAACTATAGGTGTGGTAACTGTATGCAATGTACATTCACAAAAAAATGCAAGGTTTTTAGTCATCCTCACACCGGCCGGGATATATCCATACGTGGTGCGATTACATGTACTGTAGCACAACGCATGTGGTATATCTTATCCGGTGCCCCTGTGGGTTGGCATATGTAGGCAAGACATCCCGGGCTCTGCGCACCAGGATTACTGAACACAGGAGTAGTAAAAGAACGGGTGATGAACGTAATCCTGTTGCTGCTCATTTTAAAAAGGCCGGTCATAATCTCAATAATTTGCGATATGTTGGTGTTGAGAAGGTTGAAAAGCCACGAGAGGTGGAGATCTCGAAAGGTTACTTCTCCAACGTGAGACCTATTGGATTTATCTCCTCAATACCATGTCTCCTGATGGTCTAAATGAGGAATTTGATATTAAGCCTTTCCTCTAGTTTGTTTTTTAGCTTATTTTTGTTCCCTCATAGGGACATATATTTATTCTGGGCTAGCCCTCTCTCTATACCCAGTCAGTGTTCTAGGGGTAGTCTACCTGGTGCCTTGTGCAGAAGATCCCTGGTTCAAACCTCACCAGGGACACCAACACAACAAAAAAAACCTATCATGGATAGGCCTATATACATTATATCATCATTTATGACTTTTAACTGTTCTTATTGTTGGTTTTTCAGAAATGTATTTACTGGCTATTAGTGTCTAATATGTTTAATTAAATGTGAAAAGTCTATTTTCTGCCCATGCATTGAACACTCCCCAGAGGGGTGTAGACAGTTTTTTTTGTCCCTGGGATTGGAGTAGGGTGTTTTTTGCTCCTCCTGACTCCCAGGTGTTGTTTGTGTATATATATGATGCTTTTGTCTGTCATTATAATATTTGCCTGATGAAGACCTAGAAGGTCGAAACGTTGCAAAAATAAAAAGTGAGTTTCTTGGAGCTTGAGAACAGTGTGCGGACTTCCTTAATTTTTTCCATGAACTGTGATTATCCCACTTTTACGACATCAGATGAGAGGGAGGGAAAGGAATACAGGGAGGGTAGAGAGGAGAGGATAGAGGACAAGAGAGTGGAGGGGTTTAGGAACCTCAGGTTACGTTGAGTGGTGACAGTCTGAGGGTGAGTAGGTTTACATTACCAGCTCTATGAGTGGGAGGAGAAGGAGAAAGGGTGAGGTCGAATGAAGACAGAAGGAAGATACTTCTCTGCAATAGGTAGGTTGAAGTCACCCAGTAGAATGAGGGGGTTGCCATCCTCTGGAAAGAAGCTGATCAGAGAATCTAGTGCTTCCAGGAAGTTCCCAAGTGTCCCTGGGGGGCGATAGAGAACTATGATGTGTGAGAGGGATAGGTTGTGTTATTAAAATGTTATGGGATTCACATGTGGAAAGATGAGGGAGACAAATCCTGTTTGTCAGCCTGGCCCAAATCAGAGCTTTTCTACACAGTCGGGGCTCAAAATTGCAACCGTTTTGGTTACATACGCTCCTGAAATATAGTATGTCCCCTCAAAAGTGGGATAATCATAGCTCATGCCATTAATTCATTCATTACAATTATTTGTATGACAAATAATCCTAATCTAAACTGTCATGATCATGACAGTTCTACCAACCTGATCTGATGCAGTCCGTAATAGTCAGGAAAAGTCTGTTTGATATGTCATAGCTTTGGAGAGCTGTTTTCGGGGCACGGAACTGACGAGCAACCAAGTATAAATTAGGCGTTACAAATATATTTGATGTTGCACAATTATTCATATTTTGGGTAAAGTAACAAAATAAGTAACAAAGTAAAGTAACAAAAGCATAATATATGCTCAAAATGAAACGCAAAACGTTGAAGCCTGATTTCTCAGAATTTCAACTCAATAATCCCTAGTTAGTAACCGTTTGGTCAATGTAAGAAATTATACCTCATTTTGTACATATAAGACGGAAATAATGGATTTACATTTAAGGAATCCAGTGGTCATTATTTATCATGTTATTTTTCTGGTCCTAGACACCCTGCACATGGTTGGTTGTAAAGCGGAGGTTTCCCCTGAACAAGAGAGGAGCCCCAGTCTGTCTCTGGTCAAGGAGGAACCAGAGCCTCTACACGTTAAAGAGGAACAGCAGGAGAGGAGCCCCAGTCTGTCTCTGGTCAAGGAGGAACCAGAGCCTCCACACATTAAAGAGGAACAACAGGAGACGAGCCCCAGAGTGGTCAAGGAGGAAGCAGAGCCTCTACACATAAAAGAGGAACAACAGGAGACGAGCCCCAGAGTGGTCAAGGAGGAAGCAGAGCCTCTACACATTAAAGAGGAACAGGAGGAGTTACTTCATAGATCAGATGCACCTGATGGCTCAATGATGACATTACTAGCAGTGAAACTCAAAGATGATGAAGAAGACATCTCTTCACACTGTTCTGCAGTTGAAATTGAAGTTGAAGTTGAATCTGACGCTGAAGTCACTGAAGACGATGAGTGGGAGGAGACCAGTGGAGGTCAGTCAACTTTAAACACTGAAATCAACACAAGACACTAAATGTGGAAGGACACATATTATCATTGAGCAACAAGCTGTCCCTTGACATGAAATCATCAAAACAAACTAAATATAATTGTACAGAGTGTGGCTAAACTAAACCTTAAATTGTGAATTTTCTGTTAATACATACAGGGGACAAATATTTTAGTTGTAAAGTTTGTATCAAAAGCTCTAATTAAAACAACCTGAATCAGTTGGTTAACAAAAAATGGCAATCTGAAGAAACCCCTTAGTTGAGCATTTTGTAGCAAAACATCATGAGGATTCATACAGGGAAGACATATTTTAGTTCAAGATGTGAGTGATCGATATGATTTAAAAAAAAAATCTTTTTCCAATAGCTGCACTAGAATGAATCAGAAGCTAAGCTACAAAAAAAAATACAGAAAAAGTCAAAGATGAACTACTGTGGGATTTAAAAAAGCACGTCAATAAAAGAAAATCAAAATGACAAACAGGCGTAATTGATTTCAGTAACATAATCCAAGTGATGTCTAGTCATTATTAAACCTATTATCATCCTTTTCTATTCTTAGGTGATATATCTTCATCTCTTGTGGCATCTAACAGTCCTGCTGCCAAGGCACAACACCCACAGACCGGAAGGTGTCAGGATTCACACAAACACCCAGATGAACCTTCCACTTCTCTTCTGGCCAATATGAATCCAGCAGCGGTTGTCTTTCACAAACTCCCTCTGAACATGGTTCACCAGGCTCTAGCACCCCTGCAGCAATGCAGCAGTGATGAGGAGGAGAATGTTAATCATTCTGACACGCGTTGGGAACCAAAAGACGACAGTGGCAACGACTCCGATTGGTCGCACTCCCACTCGAAGTCCCGGTCAAAAAAAAAGAAAAACGAGCAGAAGAAAGGCCGAAAACTCAACGAAGATGTCACTTCAAAGAAACAGACGTCACAAGCCAACAGCAATGGTAACTAACTGAGGCCAGTGGTTCCAGGCACCCAGTACATTGCAAATGGTTCAACATCACTGAATCACTCTTTTCTCTTGCTTGTTAAAAAGCAAGTTTGTCACAATGTGAATGTGTTACAGGCAGAAATGAAAGAATATTAGTTAATTTGAGAGAATCCCTGCATATTTACCGTATACTTTAGCAATAGACATGAGAGAGTGCTATATTGAGGTTATTGCAGACACTGGAAATGATCTGGACTAAGGGAACGGTGACAGACCCGATTTTAAGCCACTTTTTCTGCAAATTCAAATCAACCACCTTGGAACTTCCAATCCCAAAAAGCGACCAGAAACGAATATTTAAGTGCTCACTATTTTGAATCTCTCTCTCTCTCTCTCTCTCTCTCTCTCTCTCTCTCTCTCTCTCTCTCTCTCTCTCTCTCTCTCTCTCTCTCTCTATCTCTCTCTCTCAGAAATTAGTTCCCAAATGTGGAGGAATGGACGGGTCACCTCAGCAGCCTTTGAGCCAATAACAAACTCAGTCACCAGCAAGAAGCATAGAGACGCAGATGAACCAAGATCCTACGGTTATCAGCAGTTTACCAGGACTGAAACTCAGCTAGAAGAAGTAAAGACATACCCAGACACCTTGAATTACACAGGAAAGAAAAGCCACTTCTGTAAACATTGTGACAAGAGTTTCACTTCGATAGCTGACCTGAAGAGACACCAGCGAGTCCACACAGGAGAAAAACCTTTCCACTGTAAACATTGTAACAAGAGTTTCAGTCAGTCAGGTAACCTGAAGACACACCTGAAGACACACAAGAAACCCCAGAGTATCCACACTGGAGAAAAAACATTTCCCTTGTAAACATTGTGAGAAAAGTTTTAATGTTCCAAGCAGCCTTAAGCGACACCTTCGTGTCCACACAGGAGAAAAACCTTTCCACTGTAAACTTTGTGTCAAGAGTTTTAGTAGCCTCGATCTCCAGGCTTTTATTGTTTAGTGTTGCTAAAAAATAAAAGCCTGGCCCAGCGCGTCGGTGTACTCGGTATAAGGAAGTGTTTCACTTCCCAACCAACCAGAGTGCAGTGGGCGTCGCTCGTAATGTTGTGTTAACGGGGCGGGGGTTGACGGACAGATCGGTGAACCAATGGGATCAGCCGCAGTCTCTCGCCGGCTCTGTACACCCGCCCCTCTATACACGAAATCAGGAGCGTTGGGGCAGTCTAGAGGTTTAGTGACTCAGGTATTCTTAAGAAACACCAGGTTGTTCACACAGGAGAAAAACCTTTCCACTGTAAACTTTGTAACACGAGTTTCAGTCTGTCATGTAACCTGAAGACACACCTTTGTGTCCACACAGGAGAAAAGCCTTTCCACTGTAAACTTTGTAACACAAGTTTCAGTCAGTCATGTAGCCTGAAGACACACCTTCGTTTCCACACAGGAGAAAAACCTTTCCACTGTAAACTTTGTGACAAGAGTTTCTGTGCGTAAATAGACATCAGCGTATCCACACTGGAGGAAAAAACATTTAATTGTAAACATTGTGACAAGAGTTTCAAGTATGCTGAAGACACACCTTTGAGTACACACAGGAGAAAACCATTTCCACTGTAACATTTTAACAATTCTTTCAGTCAGTCATGTAACCTGAAGTCACGCCGGCGTATCCACCCTGGGTAAAAAACCTTTAATTGTAAACGTTGTGATAAGAGTTTCAATGTTCCAATGAACCTGTAGGCACACCTTCGTATCCACACTGGAGAAAAATCTTTCCCTCGCTCATTTCACCTGAAGAGACACCATCGTGTCCACACAGGGGAAAAACCTTTCCACTGTAAACATTGTGACTAGGGATGTAGTGACTCAGGTTATCACAATAAATACCACCTTGCCCACACAGAAGATAAACATTTTAATTGTAAATATTGTGAGAAGAGTTTCAGTTTGTCACTTAACCTGAAGAGACACCAGTGTGTACTTGCTGTCAAGAAAAAACTTTCCACAATAACCAGTGTTAGTGAGTCAGAAGAATATGAGATAAATTCCATTACGGCTGACTACCCATGTAAATCCTCTGCTTTTGTCAACTTTCTGAACATTTTAGAATGTGTCCCCCCCCCCCCATCCAAAATGTATTATTTTATTTCAATCAATTGTTTGACAGACTTTTTATGTGTGTATATATATAATGTATGTATAATTGTATATTAGTTTAAAATATTTCAGTTTCAGACATGATTTCAAAGATTTTTGTCCAGCACAGCTTAATTTAAGAACAGGACCGAGAAATATGAAAAAGTGTTACAGGTGAATCTTACAGCAGTCACAATGTATCAATGTTCAGATCCATTTTTGATCATTTGTATTTGGTCCAGTTGGTATACTAGTTTTAATTGGATCAGTCCATTTCATGCATAGATAATAACTGAACTCTTTCTTTTGTAATGTTTAATCCCACTGTCCATTTGAAAATACATGGTTCAAATCCTCTTCCCACTTTGTATTAATTTTCAGAATAGGTGAGGAGTGCATTAATGAGACAGATGAATATATATACTGTACATCTTCTACTCTGGCCGTATTATCAATGCCATATTGCAAGACCATATCCATCATTGATAGAGGTAGCAATGACAGAAATATACTAAAGGTCTTACTTTCAATGCTGTTTAGCTACTGTTGCGAACGTTCAGGGCATACTTCCAGCACTGGCCTATATATGGAGATCCCCATAAATGGAGACGATCGACCTACGAAGTCGTCATAGAGACCTAAGACGTGCGATAGATACGGGGTCTGACATCAGCGAACCCTTCTCAGAGACTCCATATATGGAGATGGCCGTCACGGTCCAGGACTGACGTCATGGTCCCATATTTGGGCATAACTGACATGGGCAGCTCCATGTATGGAGATGTCTGACACTATCTGACATCACCGTGGTGACATCAGGGGCACAGCCAGCAGTATAAGGGTGGCTGGATGCCCTGGTTAAGGCAGTGTCCTCGGCGACGCTCGAAGAGCATCTTAACTCTCTCCAGAGTACCAGGAGATTAGCTGGCCTTACAACCCAGTTAATCACGGATTGCATATTCAGGACGACTAGCTGGCCTTACAACCCAGCTAGGCCTTCACAGTGGCTCTTGAGTCCGGTTCTAAACAACCAGCCGATTATCTGTACTACAGCTACAGATATCTAAAAAAATGTGTTTCAGCAATTTCTGAATTAGGCACAGATACCATGTACAGTAACTACCATATGTCAGATGCAGAGTGAAAAAAATAATTCTAAACTGAAGACAAATCCTCAGTGACTGTTGTAGTGAGATTGTAGATAGAAGTGTACTGCTGTGCTATTAGTCTCTCGTAGCCAGACAACTATTCCACAATCTCCGAATGCTATATAGTCTGGAACTACACCTCCCGAAATCCGAGAGAGGAAGCTGGCACTTCCGTTAACGAAAATATATTTGAAAATATCTGTACATTTTATTTTTTAATTTCCATTTCTGCTTGGCATCAAGCTATATTATGCTTAGATGATTTTGATTTATATTAGGATACATTTGCGCGACTGTAAAGACGAAAAGGAAGTGGGGAGAAGGCTTCACATCCGCTTTATATTTTAATCATGATCAGAGCTTCCGAGTCCCAGACTGTATGACCGGAAACATTTGAAAATTGTGAGAGGCAACAGTCTGGCCACGCGAGACTACTGTGCTATTGAACAAGGACATGGTACACTTAATAGAGTGGCTAAAGATGAGGATGTGCAGGAGGACTCTTCAATCTTGTCTGAAGTTTATAACAATTGAACTAGTAGGCTACATGTCATGTTTCATGATTTTTTTGTGTGCTTTGTAAGAAGACCTCTCAGTATTGTGGAGTTTTCTTATTGCAAAGGAAGTTACAAGTTAAGCAGAACTGTCTTGTCTTTATGTTAAACACACTTCTAATCTCAACCGTCATCCCTTTAAAGGTCCCATAAAAATTGTCCCATTAAATTTCACTTTTTCTTAGTTTTTGCATATTTTGGGGTGTTCTGTGGTGTGCATTCTACAAACGATTTGAAATAAAATGTGAACATTCGATTGTATTTTATTTTTCTGGGCTGGTTATATCTTAAAATGTGTACTTGTCAGGCTGTTTGATTTGCTGGCCCTTGTTACCTAACTAGGGTCTCCTTGTAATAATCCCAGCCACTGCAGGTAGAGAATATTTCATTGTAGCACACATTAGGGTTGGCAGTATGGGAGCAGTTACAGAGAAAGCCTGATCACCTTTGGTTTTCAGTCGTGTTTGAGGGACTTTTAGAGGAGCTGTTGAGATAACCACCTGAGTGCCCTGGGGTCAGGGTATGGAGTTAGCAGATCAGTGATAAACTGTAGAGCTTATCCATTTAATAACAAAAAGTAGAACCACTCCTGTGTGTGTGTGTGTGTGTGTGTGTGTGTGTGTGTGTGTGTGTGTGTGTGTGTGTGTGTGTGTGTGTGTGTGTGTGTGTGTGTGTGTGTATATATATATATATATATATATATATATATATATATATATATATAATCTTTAGAATGTATTATAATTGAACACACTTAGTCCAATTAAGACAAAGTATTTCTCTTTGCATGTTATTTCTTCGGCTACTTAACACCCTGCATTTCAAAACAAAAATATAAAAACAACAAATTAAGACACAAAATATTACGGTGTTAATGTCAGATCCCTAGCTAGAAGCAGATGCTCCATGAATGCAGCAGGTTATTGGTGGATACGCAGCTGCTTCAGGCGGGCTCTTTAAATCCTCAGGATTTCCCACCCCTACCACCTGCACTTGACACACAGGTGTTTGAAACAAACGCCTTCATACTTGCAATTAAACAACTTATAATGTAACGTACACAACATGCAAGTACATAAGCGTTGTCAGTGTTGTCCAAAAGTTAAAACTAATACCATAAAGTACATCTGGGACAGTTGAAAGAGAAGTTATCTTCACAGTGAACTGCATTGGGTCATTTTCTTTCCAAAGGGATTTTCAGGTGAGTTAGCTAAACAGCTGTTTAGCATTAACATTTCAAGTGAATTGAATGTGTGTGTGTGTGTGTGTGTGTGTGTGTGTGTGTGTGTGTGTGTGTGTGTGTGTGTGTGTGTGTGTGTGTGTGTGTGTGTGTGTGTGTGTGTGCGCGCGTGTGCGTGTGTGTGTGTGTGTGCACGCGTAAGATAGTGTTTCAGTTGTGGTTATATCTGACTGATTGATTATTTTGAAATTGAAATTATAAGTCTAGTAAGGTGCTCTGGTCTACTTCTAAATAGTAGGCTATGCTAACAATGTTGGATTGTCAGTGTCACTGCGCCAAATATCTTTGTATGAACCTGTATGTTCCTATATGAATAACGAGCATCAGCTCTCTGCTCACAACAATGTGATAAAGTAGAGGGTTCTCAAACATTTTCATGTCAAGGACCCCCAATCTGATAGGCTTCGTATTTTCCCACGGACCCTTCCACTTCCAAATACTTACAAAAAAAAAAAAGTCAACAAGCTACAAGCTCAACAATCAACAAGCTCACTACTATTTTCGAATATCTGAAGTGCCTACAAAATAGGGTTGAAGTGGTTAAATTGTTCCCCATTTTGATGGGGACCCTCTGGAACCCCATCAAGCACCCCTGCCCTGGGGTCCCCTGAACTCACTTTGAGAACCACTGAAGTAGTAGAGGAGTTTAATGACAGATAAAAGGTTTCTGCTGTAAAACCTGTCATAAAATAGACTCTGCTGCCATCTAGTGGAAACTGAAGTCCAGTAGCTCAACAGACCAATCTCTCATTAACCAATAGACCAATTATTTGTTTACCAACATTGAGACTGGATGCACAGGTGATTGTTTCATGCAATCAATTCTCAGCCTGTTGTTTCGGGGTGCGCTGGTTTCAGCACACCCGACCCCCTCTTGTGTGTTGGCTAGTGCTGCGCGCCCTAGAGAGACCTGACAGAATGGGCTTGACGCTTGCGCAGTATGACGCTTGCAACCAGTGTGACGTCGTCTGTTAAGGGGTCTATTAAACCCTACACAGTTGACCGGGGTCCCCCAGAGCAAGTCTTACAACCTGATTAACACAGCTAATTTCTATTTAATTTCTTTCTTCCTTTCTTTTTCGTTCCTCCTTTCTTTCTGATACTCAAGGCTTATGGTGTCCCTCCCAACCTACTCTGGACCATAGGAACCATGTACACGGGTACAAGAGCCATGGTGATGACGCCAGGCGGCATCAGTGAGGAGTTCCGCACTGATGGACAGAATCCACAGAATCCTCTTGATTAAAGTCCTGGATTAAGCACATAGGAAGGCCATCAGTGGGGAGTATGAAGCTTCACCAGTACACCTACAGTAGGTCCTAGGAGGTGTAGACGAATCCCTGCTTTACTCTATCAGACCAAAGACTAAGCTATCTGACCATGTGGAGCAGGCACAGGTGCTCCTGACCAGAGTCGAGACGGAGTGTGCCAAGGTTGGTCTTGTGATAAATGCCAATGAAACCGAGGTTATCACTTATAACACTGAAAGTAAAGTAATTTACTTTAAATACCTGGGCTCATGGGTCTACACAACAGGGTAAGACCTCAAAATGAGGAAATCACTTGAATGAAGGGCATGGACAGCATACGTACAATCATACATCCAACGTCCCCCCACCATATCAAGCTCAACTTCTCAGCGACTGTACTGTTCTCCTTCACGGCTGTGAATGCTGGACCCTATAGCCTATATAGAAATCCCTGGATTGGAGTTACACCAGAATGCAGCCAGGAGAATGAGGCTGGTCTCCACTGCCATCGACACGGGTGAGATATGGGACCCAACACATGGGCATTGATCACAAGGGCGCCCCACGAGGGCGTCCCATATACCTACATGGACGTACTAAAGAAAGATGCTACTGGCAAGCTAGCCAGATGTAAGAAGGATGGAGGAGATGACTGGAGACGCCACTGGAGGGCTCGTCCGTGGATTATCTAGAGAGCGAGGGTCTACGATGAGTTTAGTCCATGAGATCCAATTAAAGTTTGACCCCGGCCATCACTTACACAACTGATGGAGCCAAGAAGAAGACATCTCAGGGTAGGAACAGTTTTTTTTTTCATTCCCTTTTCATTGCTATTGCTGTTGCTGCTGATTGTGTTGAAAGTTGTGTAGGTGATTCAAGCTGTTGTTCTATTGTTGTCATATTGAGTTGTGTACTAATGTTATTCATGAATATGACAACCATATTGGTTGTCCTTTTAGGACTCAATGACTGGGTGGTAAAGCCAATGAAACATTTTCAGTGTTTCTGGCTCTGGAATCAAAGGCTGTCTACAGTGTGTCTGTAGTGTTGTGTCTGTTGTTCAAGGTGTGTGACGGTACAGTATGTGTATACTAGGCTGTGCTGTGTTGTTGTTGCTGGTGTTGAAGGTAGTGAGTTGTGTACACAGTATACGTATACTGGGCTGTGTGTCATTGTTGAAGTTGTGAGATGTGACAGGGTGCAGTATACGTATACAAGGTGGTGAGTTGTGAAAGGGGACAGTATACATATACTAGGTTGTAAATTGTGACAGGGTGGATGTGTTGGTTCATATGATTGGTGTGGTGTCAACACCTCTCTATGTAGGCCTATCCCAGGTCTGCAACCTGCGGCAATGGAGCCACATGTGGCTCTTTAGCCCTTCCCTTGAGGCTCCCTGTAGTTATAGAAAATATATAGAAATTAGCGTTTTTTTATTTGATTTGATTTATCGTTGCTGAAATGTGAGACATTCTTACGTGCTCCAATATTGTAAAAATATGTAGAATAAATAATAACTTTCAACATTTCTGTCAAATTTGCATCAAAGCCTACAACACATTTATTGGCACGGCACCGGCATTAGTGGGCTAAAATAGGTTTTGCGGCTCCAGACAGATGTTGTATTTATTTTTTGGTCCAATATGGCTCTTTTGACTTTAAAGGTTGCAGACCCCTGGCCTATCCCCATGCATGGCCATACTTTCTTTTTCCCCCCCAGAGACTGGTCTTAACGTGATTGGATTTTTTTGGTCTGTTTCTACTACTTTCCATTTGCAGCTACTTTTGTAGTGTGAAGATTGTTTGGCTTTCATGATTGGGTGCTGACTGTGGTTTTGCTGTGGTCTGACAGAGATGTCAGTGGGACGATTCTCTCTCTCTCTCTCTCTCTCTCTCTCTCTCTCTCTCTCTCTCTCTCTCTCTTTCTCTTTCTCTTTCTCTTTCTCTTTCTCTTTCTCTCTCACTCTCACTCACACACACACAGAGGGGTTCTCTGTCTTAAATGGTTATTGACTGCCACCCTGTGGTCAAAACACGGAATGCTTAAATGTCTATTGTGTTACAGTTTTTCACAATTGTTAACACACAAAAAGCGAAGATTCGGCACAATTTTCACAACCTAAATTCATGTACTAATCGCTCGACCCAATTTGGCACTACTTCACACTCCCTTATCTGCATTAGACTCTGACTTTCCTTCTTTACACTCATCACTATCATTACATTATCACCTTGTTGTCCAAACACTACACACAATGTTCAGTTGTTGCACACACTTCTCACATAAAATCTCAAAACATCAATCTACAACACACCTTGTTGTCCAAACACTACACACAATGTTCAGTTGTTGCACACACTTCTCACGTAAAATCTCAAAGCATCAACCTACAACACACAAATAGTAAAATCTCTAAACATTCAGGTCTGGTGAGCAATTTGCACCACCGGGCTGCTCCAGTGCGTGAGTGGTTCCAGGACCACCCACATTTTTCCGTTCTGTACCGTCCACCTTATTCTCCTTTCCTGAATCCCATTGAGGAGTTCTTTTGAGCTTGGAGGTGGAAGGTATACAGTATGAACGGAACCCACAGAGCCGGGTCCCACTGCTCCAGGCTATGGAGGAGGCTTGTGGCGACGTCACTGTTAGGGTGTGAATCTTCTGCTATCTCACGATTTGATTCGATTCCGATTCTTGGGGTCACAATTCCGATTCTTTTCTGATTTTTTCAAAACAAACGATTCTCGATTAGTAAAATATGTTTTCAAATCAAAATCGAAAAATGTCATTATACAAAAATCGTGAAAATCGATTGCAGCCCTAGTCACTGTTGAGGCCTGTCAGGGCTTCATGCGCCACTCGAGGCGTTTCTTCCAACGCTGCTTGGACAGGGAGAACATTGCCTATTATGTGAATGAGGCCCTCTGGCCAGACATGAACCGGAGGCATGATGCCTAAATCATGTAGAGAAATAAAACATTTTTGGCTGCATATTTGTGTTTTGTTTTATGTTTGACTATGCCTACATACACTGAGTCATTTTACAAAATAAATTGTCAATGTCATTCATATGGTGTGTTCCATTTCTATGATTGTGTTTTCAATTTTGCCCTGCAGTGTGCTGTAAATGTTTGGTAGTGTGCAGCACATGCTTATTGTGTGTACTGTAATGAATGGTATGTGTGTGTCATTTGAAAATATGGCTGTGTGTACCAAATGAAAACACGAGTTCCATTTTGTGAACAGTTAAAAGATTTGATGGCAAAGAGTCATCTTGCAAAGGCAGTGTGGGGTTTAGCATTTTGTGTGTGAGGTTTTCAGTTTTGTGTGTGCAGTTTTGAGAAAGCCGTTATTGTTTTGAGAAACGTGTGTTAACAATTGTGAAAAACTGTAAACAGTGAGAATGGTATTTGTGCCCATCAGTGGTTCTGCAAGCGAAAATTATAAGATATAATAATATTCTTTGTGTGTGATATGAGAAGAGAACTGATATTAAGGTCAATGTTTACTCGTTAGAACCCCAACGAGTAAACATTGGGCCCTGGGTTGCCACTAGTTCCGGGTGCCTGACGTAGTGCCCTGCCAGCCTCATCCTTCTCTCTCTGACATTGTCTGTGACCTGTGTAAAGGTCCACATTTCTGAAGTGGTCTGCCTAGTGCCTTTTGTAGCATTCTTGTGCAGACTCCATCCAGGGCCCTTTCCTGTGAGGGTCCAAGTTTCGGCCCCATACAGCAGTACTGACTCCACTGCAGCTGTACAAACTGCCTCCTCTTGAGGTCTTCTCCCATTTTCTGGATTACTGTACCTTATGACAAAGGTGAATGAGATTCTACTGATAACTTGAGGGATTTGTACTGCATGTATGACATTATTTTAGCTTGGAGAGAGTGGGAGGGGTTATTGATATTAAGGTAGGATTAGAGATGAGGTATGAGTGCTTTAAGGTAGGATTAGAGATGAGGTATGAGTGCTTTAAGGTAGGATTAGAGATGAGGTATGAGTGCTTTAAGGTAGGATTAGAGATGAGGTATGAGTGCTTTAAGGTAGGAGTAGAGATGAGGTATTAGTGCTTTAAGGTAGGAGTAGAGGTGTGATTATATGTGAAACTTCAACGTTTCAGTACTTCCTGGTTCTGAAACATTCTCTGTATTTTAGCTCCCCCTGCTGACTTACCACTGCAATAACATTTTGTAGTTTTTTTAATGGTACGACTTACTACTACTAACATCTTTTTAAAAAAGGGGGGGGAAAAATTATATACATCAGCATTTATCAGTAGCTGCCACAGTACCTGTATATTTTGTGTGTGTGTGTGTGTGTGTGTGTGTGTGTGTGTGTGTGTGTGTGTGTGTGTGTGTGTGTGTGTGTGTGTGTGTGTGTGTGTGTGTGTGTGTGTGTGTGTGTGTTTAGTTTATTAAAATAGATACATCTGTATGGTAGATTATGTTAATACAATATAACTTATTTTGTCTCCCTGCTCTTCTATTGAGACATTTAGATCGTGTCAAAGGCCATGTCTCACCTAGACACTGGATCTGACACAAATTTTGACCTGATGGTCAAGATTCAATTAATCCCCCGAGCAAGCAGGTTGGCTCTATTAGCTCAAAGGTAAAAATGACAGCACTTGCGCAGGAAACCGGGTTCAGGGTAGAAGAGGAAAGTTACATAGTGCTGCTTTAAGTTAGTTAACCATTCTTGCAGTAACTTCTAGAGTGACTATTACAGTTAATTCAAAATAAAACCTCAAACTACAGTGATAATCTTGTGAAAATTAATCAGAGGTTTTGGGAGGGGGGGGGGGGGGGGGGTTCTGTTCATGTGTTTTGGTTAAAATTCCTCTTCATGTGTCTAATCCATAGGGTCTATTCTGTGTAAAAAAAATAAAAGAAAAAAGAAATGTAAGGAACATAAAGAAATGAGATAAACCATTAAGTAATTGTTCATTCCAACATAAAACGGATTGACTCCAAGACAAAAAAAAGACAAACACGAATCATGTTTAACATAATTTATATTTATTTTCTTTTGAACAAAATGTTAATAAATGTGTATTTGTTTTTACGTCCAAAAAAGATCATGACTTGTGGGACGCGTTTTATAAATAATTTCATCCAAGTCTTTTTGTAGAAAAAAGAAAGTAAATTAGCAAACTAAAGCATCTCTAGTATGACAATATGACAACAGTATCATAATTTTTTTCTCTATATTTGAACCCTTTTCTCATCTCAAGCATCAGTTTTGTCTTCCTTTTTTTTTCTTCTCTTCAACATCATCTCACGACCTCTTTCGTCTCGTCTTCTTTAACACCCAGCTTAAAGTCCTACCCATGAACTCACACCACTGCTTTTAGACAACAGAAAAATGCAGCAAAAATCTCCAAAGAACCAGACAAAAAAAACAAGGAGGCAAACATAAAACACAGTGAGATTTCAACAGGGAGGGAGCGTGGGGGGGGGGGGGGGGGAGTAAAAGTGTTGGGGCTAAAGTGGGGGGGTCGGGGAGTTAATTTTGAAAGCCCACTTCTTCCGCAGGACATATTTACAACAGAAAGGACAAGGTGACTTGGTGGGGGTTCATCTGCATAGATCCACAGGAATCAGATCGTGAACAGCTGGACACTGGTAGGAGGGGAGGGGAGGGGAGGCGTCGCATACATGAGCATTCTTATTATGGTGCATGGCAATACATCCACAGCTGTCTTCAGATGGAATGTATACGCAGTTCTGTTCTCCTCAACGCCGTCATTCGAAGAAGAAAAGGACATCGCATAATAAGCTTTGAGCAAACCAAAAAGAGAAAAAAAGGGAGGGGTAAGGGGGCACAGGTTGGGGGGGGGGGGGGGGTTGGGGGTGTCAGAGAGGAAAGTATTGGGAATGAGGAGACACCCGTACAGGCCTGCAAGCTGTATCTTGAGAATCCCGAGACACTATGACAGTGGTTCTCAAACTTTTTCATGTCAAGGACCCCACAAATTAATATGTATTTGGCCGCGGACCCCCATACGAGATTTGGGTTGCTAAAATGTTTCAAAAATATTCCAAATTTGTTTGTTTCTTAAATTGTGTTGTGAGCTTGTAGATCTGCTATTTTCAAATAGCCGATGTATTATAAGGTTAAAATGGTAAAGCTGTAATGCTATATTAACACATTTTGCTCGGGGAACCCCTCGGACCCCTTCAAGGACCCCTGGGGCTCTCCGGACCCCACTTTGAGAACCACTGTTGTATGAAGAGCAACTGGGCTTAAAGGCATGTGGAGAAAGATAAACCTGTCAGCATGTTGTGGTTCACCTGTAATAATCAATCCCTATTTTGGTCATTATAATCGAACGTGTTATATATCTAACCTGTTCACACTCGCATCACTTTATCTATCTTTGTTCCCATTCTCTGTACTAATAATTGGTCAAGACAATTGGACCCGTACATGAATTTGACCCATCAATGTACAGTATTTAGACTTCATTAGTTAGTTTGGGGGGTGATTGGACAAACATGATAGAGATATAAGATATTTTCCCCCAGGAAAGTACAGCATACTATCATGCTGTACTTTTTTAATGCGTTATAGCATGTGGCCCTTAATTGGATTTCAGTGATGAAGAAATATGATATGATATACTGATCATCTTTCCTGTTCTAGCTTGGGAATCGGGCCAGTATGTGACATCAGTATATGTATCTGTATCGTACTGTATGTCCCCCTCACAGGCCAGTGGGAATTCTTTCCTCGACCACTGTGTGATCTATCCAGATGTCATTGCCCACTAGTAGCAGCAGCAGCAGTCACACAAAGAAAATTAAGAAAATATGACGAATCAGCCCTTGAAAAAACGCTAACGCTGACACTAACACAGCCCTTTGATAGTCTGTGAAAGCTTGAGGTTAAATCACTACTTGTGGGTTACATAGGAATATGAAAAATATCTAAAATAACCCCAAGCCAACAGAAGTACGATGGTTGATTGATTGATTGATTGATTGATTGATTGATTGATTGATTGATTGATTGATCGATCGATTGGCAAGCTGCTTGCATCGAAGATGCTCCAATCCCCTTCCATTGAAACCAAGGCAGTATATCCTTATGGCAACATGACAACAGCGCGGGCGATTTAGGTTTGACCATTTAGTGGGTGTTCCTCAGCCAAGATCACTACCTGGTCTTTTCTCCTCTCCGATGCTCAGGGGCTGATTGTAGAGCTGACATCACTTTCTGTGCAGCCTTTTTACACGTAGTAAAGAACAGGAGGAGAATGTAGAGGAAGGAGAGAAGAAGACTATGTCTGGCTGAGCAGTGCCTAATTTATGCTGCTATGTTGCTTGACAAAAATAACTTGTTTTGATCAAATAAAACAAAGTCAAGGATCACTGGATTTTCTATTTGGGATGCTTTATATATATATATATATATATATATATATATATATATATATATATATATATATATATATATACATTTATACATACAGTATATATACAGTATAAAACAGCAGAGACAAACACCACGTCTCTGCTCTTTGTAAATGTAAATAATAAGTAAACAAAAATCCAGTGCTGCTTGCATTTCTTTTATATGGATCTTGCACTGTGTCAGTACAAACATCCTATCGTTTTCCACTGATGGCTGAATTCTGTATTCTAAAATATGTCATTTTTGAGGAGCAATATGTCACACATCACACATGTCGGAGCATAATTAAGCACCACTCCCACGAAGCAGTTCTGACCTCTCGCTATATCACAGATCGTGAGCCACCACGAATGCGCAGTGGGCTTCTGTGAGACGGACTGTGCCTCAACACGTGTACTCAGAGGGTGTGTCGGTTATACAGCCTGTCCCTCTTGACAAGGACGGGTGCGTAAGCCTAGTTCGGACCAAGGATTTGCGATGAGTTTCTTTCTCTGTCACCACCAACACCTGCCTTGCTTAATGGAACAACATTAGGAGTTGGCAAGAGTACCGTAAGTATGCCAGACTTAGAGCACTTTAGGTCCAAACATGATGCAGCGGTGCACACACACACACACACATATATATATATATATATATATATATATATATATATATATATATATATATATATATATATATATATATATATGTATATATATATATATATATATATATATATATATATATATATATATATATATATATATATATATATATATATATATATATATATATGTATGTATGTATGTATGTATGTATGTATGGACTGAAATTAAGTCTAGCATGGGATAAGTACAAGCTGAACACTAGACCACAGAAGAATCACATCAATTTTTTTTAGGGTTTTCTTTTTTTTGTCTAGGGAAACAGGACTGAATCATGGGTAAATTCTGGCTAATCGAGATAGGCCTTCAAGCGGCGAGAGCAATTATCACTTTTAAGGTACTAAGACGCTTCTGTATTCCAGGGTGCTGGATGAGAACAGACTGCAGTATCACTGATATGTCAAAATGTTCCTGTGACTGGAACGCGATGCAGCAGGAAAAAAAACTCTTAACAACGAGTGAGAGGGCATACACGTCATCTATGCAACACCCCCAACCCCTCCCTGCCAACATGTACCAGTGATTCTCAACCTTTTTAATTTCAAGAACCCCCAGTTTGATATGCATTCGGTCACGGACCCCCATTTCCTACCTGTCTTATCTCTGGGAACCACAATCTTAAACTGTAAAGTCCTCAATGATAATTTAACTCTGAGAGTGTACACATGGAACCGTAAGGGTCCATTTGGTTCCATTTTTGCACTCTCAGAGTTACAAACCCGTAAGGATCCATTTGGCTCCTAACTCATTTAATTGCCGACCCCCCCTGGAACCCTGTTAAGGACCCCTAGGGGGTGCCCGGACCCCACTTTGAGAATCGGTGCCTTACACTCTATGCATACGTATTCCCCAACAGGAGAGAGGGTGGGAGAGAGAGGGTGGGAGACAGTGTGATATAAAACATTATGGGTGAAATAGAAACGATGAGCGGGTTTCAAGTGGCGAGAGGTCAGTGCTTCTGAGGGGGATGGGGGTGGGGAAGTGTGATTCCTAAAGCCCGACATGTACTTCATCGTCCGGCGGAGTCGCAGCGCCCGAAAATAGCAGCTCCAACAAGCTCAAAACGTGTCACATCCGCGAGCTTGTATAATCGGTTAATTAAGGGCGCGCGACTCCGCCGCACGACAAACTATAAATCCGGCGTCAGACATCTCGGTTTTGGTCCAATGTCCAATCCCAGCATCCCTAGCTTCTGGATACTATATATCCCCTCCCACTTCCTGTGGTTGGATGGTTTCATTGGCGGCAGATTGCGGAGGCGTGTCCAGAATGTCTCGCCGCCAGACGTGTCCCTGGCAGCCATGCGACACTGTAACAGCCATAAAGGAAACATTATTCCTCTTGAAAGACATCATTCTTTACAAGCTTTGTAAAATCTTTGATTTGAACCCTCCCCCTCCCCACCCAACCCTCCCCCCCACCCCGAGGTTCACTCTTCGTTAGAGGCGGCACTCTCCTCCGGCGAGAAAACGGCGAGGGCCGGCGACTCCCCCGCCACCCCTGTGGAATTATGGGAGGCCGTGTGTATGACGATGACAGTGTGTAGGAGGACGAGGGCGAGCAGGCAGATCTTCAGTCGCCCGCCACATAATCGGGGCGTGGCGGCGGAGGTGACCGTGGCCCCCTCCGTGGGTTGGCACGGAGCAGGGGGAGGAGGAGTCCTTTTGTGTGTCCCGCCTGAAGGCTGGTCCACTCTGGCGGCGTCCCATCTGATGTCACAGCACTCCGCCTCGCTCTCCGGCTGCCGATCGCCCAAGAGCCCTGGTGAGGAGAACGGGAATAATAAGGTGCAGTTTGAGGACAGTGGTTCTCAAACAAAGAAGGGACCCCCAAATTGAAACGTATTTGGCCGTGGACCCTCGTTTGAAAGGATTCTGTGCCAGGGCCCCCATAAGAGGAAATTTGTGTTAAAAACATTTTTCAAAATGTTTCAAAAATTGCCAATCTACAAACTCACAATTTGTCACTTTTGACACAATGGCACACCCATTGTGAGCCTGTAGATCGGCTTTAAGTAGCCTAAGTATAAAATTGATTAACTAGGTGAAGTATGTTATTCCATAAAATACTTTCAAGTGGTTAGTTCCTCATTTTCCTGGGGACCCCCTCAAGGACCCCTGGGGGCCCCCTTGACCACATGAGAACCACTGAGGTACAAAGGTAAACGTCTCAGAACAGAGATGCTATGGGTTCACGTGGTTCAGACTCTGCTCTCTGTCCCGACTCTGTCCTTTCCCATAAAGTAGAAATGCCCTAAAATGCCCTTTATGTGATCTTAACATGCTGACGTTTATGTCATCACGTTTGGCCCTGATAATGTCCTGCAGTGAGACGGTCACAACACAACCACCCATAAAGACTGAGCCATTACTTCACCACTTCATGGCTCCTATTTTTCTTATTCCATTTGACCACTTAACCACATAAAAACAAAAACAAAAAATAAATAGCTGCTCTATAAGTTTTTTTCTTTTTGTATTTATTTATTTAGAAGGGGCACTTTTGCTTTTATATTACTTCGATCAGTGGTTCTCAGGGTTCCTTGAGGGGTTTCCAAATTATGGACTCTTACGGGTCTGTAACTCTTATGGGGGGTCTTTGAAATTGAATTGAGCTTGAGAACCACTGACTTAGATAACACAGTGCAGCTTCATCGGGGTGGCCAAGCTTTGTGCAGCATATCTTGTAATCTGGCAGTTGTGCAGAATGAACTGAAGTCCCTATAAAGCCCTCTGGTATTACAATGAACATGGCTTGTGAGATGTCACTGTGTGTGACCTCAAAACACATTCTTCACTAGAAATACTACAGTATATGAGCCTGGACAAACACGCATCTAAACGGCAACTGGTTGTCCAAGGCATTACTCTTTATTAGTATTATTTATTTATTTTCAGTCACATTTAAAATTACTTAAAGGTAGGGTAAGTGATATTTTTGGGTTAAAACAAAAAGTATTTTGGTAAAAGGTTAAAGCACTATATTCTGATTGAAATCATTGCTATAGAGTGTTTGTTCAGTAACAGGAGTCTCCCCGTCTCTCCAGCTCTTTAATAAACAGAAAATACATTTTACGGTAGGTGTCAAAATCTCAGCCAATCAGGAGAAAGTACCAATTTTTAAGCTTCATTTTTATAATGTTCCAGTTCCAATTTTTCCTGCTTATTTCTTAGTGTCATCACTTCCAATTTCACTTGTTTAATCTATATCCTGATTGGGTTCTCTATCCTGATTGGATAAAATTGGAAATGAAACTGAAACGAAAATGCATTTTCTGTTTTATAAAGAGCTGGAGAGACAAAGGAGACTCCTTTTACTGAACAAACACTCTATAGCAATGAGTATTATCAGAATATAGAGCTATTTAACACTTAATTTAATCAAAGAAAATCACTAACCCTACCTTTAAGCCACTTATACCTTCTATACCAGGGGTCTTTAACAGGGGGTCCGGGACCCCTAGGGGGTCCTCAGAGTTACTACAGGGGGGCCGCCAAATATTTGTGTGATATGTTTTTTTTTTACCATAACACTTTAGCTTTAGCAACAAAAAAAAAATCCCTGAAAATAGCAGATCTACAAGCTCACAACGCCTCGCACTGCGAGGCGTTGTGAGCTTGTAGATCTGCTATTTTCCACAATATTTATCTGGGGGGTCCCCAATCCAAAAATGATTACTTTGGGGGTCGCGGCCTGAAAAGGTTGAGAACCACATGCTCTATACTTAGTAAAATGGCCACTTGGTTCTGTACTTCCCTCTACACAAATTCCCTTCACCAAAAATAGCAGATCTACAAGCTTAACAATGTGTTGTGTTGTGAGACCTGCTATGTTTGGCGATTGTCCCCCTCCCCCCAGAATAGGTTCAAGTGGTTAAGGACTGGAGTAGAGGCGCCAACGTTTTCTTGTTATGCACGGTATGGGTTGTCCTGTCTTTCATATACTGTATATAGGCTATCTTTTCTTCTCTCTGTGCGGCTGCATGCAATATTTCCCTCCCGGGGGATCAATAAAGCGTCTACCTAAAGAAAGAGATACTCTGAGTGGAGCAGATTTTAACGTAAGGCAAGGCAGGTGTAGAGCGAGGGGAAAGAAAGAACTGTGATCCCATCTGCCTCCATATAGCACAGGAAACCGTGGGCAGGCCCTTATGACTGATGTTGCTTTGTTGATTCGTTTAAAAAAACCACATCATTATAAATGAGACACGGGATACAATCTATCCACTGTTGTCACAGTGTTCTCAGAATGTGTCCTCGTATAAACCCAGGCATCCCTCACCCGGACCACTATACCTACAGTAAGTAGTACAAGTCATCAGAAAGCACTAACAAAACGGGGAACCTTTGTGCAAGCTTTATCACTTTCTACATTCATATTGTATCGTTGCTGCCGGGTAGAAACCTTGTAACATCGTATTTCAACTGTTTATGTTTTTTTTTTTTTTTTTTTTTACCCATTGAACGCATCTGTCATTTTAGATTTCTTTGGCTAGTCAAAAATATCAGATATACAAGCACAGAGTGCCACGCTATGAGCTTGTAGATCTGCTATTTTTGAAAAAACGTGAAAATGTGAGCAAATCTTTCAATATATATATATTGTTTTTTAAAGCAAACATTTGTAACTCAAATCTTTGCTTCTGAGGGTCCCTGGAACAAAATATAACTTTACAAAAGTTAGCTTTAAATAATACATATTCAAAAATTTGCCCACATTTTCCAAAAATGTTCTAAAGCTCATAGCGCGGCACTCGGTGCCGAGCTATGAGCTTGTAGATCTGCTATTTTTGAATAGCCAAATAAATCAAAAATGACAGAGATGCGTTCCCGGATTGAATGTGTTAAATGAATGGCCTACATTGTCGTATGACGAAGAATGCCTCACAAAAGTTTCAAAAATAGCTGATCTACAAGCTCACGACACGTTTGCGACGTGAAGTCGGTCTGTCTGTGTGGGTTTTATAAATATCTAACCAATGAAAAGTACTAACAAGAGCTTGAGACTACACAATAACTACATTGGATCCATTGGAACACAGGTTATTTTCTTCCATTTCATGAAAGGTAATGGACCCAGACAGCGACGGTATAGATAGAGTTGAAGTGGTTGATGTTGCTTGCATGTTATCATGTTGCTGATCCAGGAAATACACTTTCTTTCCAGTGTTTCACCTTCACCTAAATGCATTAAACTAAATGATATACAGTATTTAGTTTTACCTACCAATCTGTGCTCTGGTTATGTAGCCACATGCTATCGCTTAACCCATTAAAATCAGGAAAGCATCTGTGTAATTTTAGTGGCTATTAAAAAATAGCAGATATACAAGCTCATAGTATGTCTCAAGCTCAAACTTGTAGATCTGCAATTTTTTGAAAAATCTTGAAAATGTGTGAAAATCTTTGAATATATATATATATTTTTTTAATGCATGTTTAACTCAAATCTTTGCTTCTGGGGGTCCCTGGAGCAAAATATTTTGAGATAGCGGCCAAATACATTTAATTTGGGGGGTCCTTGACATGAAAAAGTTTGAGAACCACTGATATAAGCAACATGCGTTTTTTCAGAAAACTGATTTAGAAGACATTCGTAGAATCGGGCCTCAGGTTTTAAGGGGCCAAACCATCACAGAATGAACCAAATTCACAACAACTATCACCTCCGCCTCTCTCTCTCTCTCCCCATACTGACCCGTACAGATGAAGCTGGGACTGCCTCCCTGGATCAGGTCATCGTTGTCGGGCAGGATGTAAGGACAGCTCTGCTGGACCGCCAGACAGTACTGGTGACACGGCACCTTCTTCTGACAGGACGTTTGGCTGGTGGGGAAATACTGAGCACACAGCCAGGGTTTGTAGGCCATCTGAGAGGAAGGGATTGGGGGAGAAGAGCGGAGAGAGAGATGTCATACTGTAGCTCACAAGCCCAGAGAGATGTTATAATGGAGCTCATAAGCCCAGAGAGATGCCATACTGTAGCTCACAAGCCCAGAGAGATGTTATAATGTAGCTCACAAGCCCAGAGAGATGTTATAATGGAGCTCACAAGCCCAGAGAGATGTTATAATGTAGCTCATAAGCCCAGAGAGATGTTATAATGTAGCTAACAAGCCCAGAGAGATGTTATAATGTAGCTCATAAGCCCAGAGAGATGTTATAATGTAGCTCACAAGCCCAGAGAGATGTTATAATGTAGCTCACAAGCCCAGAGAGATGTTATAATGTAGCTCATAAGCCCAGAGAGATGTTATAATGTAGCTCATAAGCCCAGAGAGATGTTATAATGTAGCTCATAAGCCCAGAGAGATGTTATAATGTAGCTAACAAGCCCAGAGAGATGTTATAATGTAGCTCATAAGCCCAGAGAGATGTTATAATGTAGCTCACAAGCCCAGAGAGATGTTATAATGTAGCTCACAAGCCCAGAGAGATGTTATAATGGAGCTCATAAGCCCAGAGAGATGTTATAATGTAGCTCACAAGCCCAGAGAGATGTTATAATGTAGCTCACAAGCCCAGAGAGATGTTATAATGGAGCTCACAAGCCCAGAGAGATGTTATAATGTAGCTCATAAGCCCAGAGAGATGTCATACTGTAGCTCACAAGCCCAGAGAGATGTTATAATGGAGCTCACAATCACAAAGCCAGAGAGATGTTAATGTGTAGCCTGTAAGCAGTGGTGGAAAAAGTACTTTACTTATGTAAAAGTATCAATACTGCATTGTAGACATACTCGGTTAGAAGTAAAAGTCCGGTAATCAAAATTTACTTGAGTAAAAGTACAAAAGTATTGGCAAGAATTTGGCATCAAAATATACTTAAAGTACCAAAAGTAAAAGTACTCATTATGCAGAATGCAGTTATCATATGTCTAAAATGGATAAAACATCTTTTGAAAATAGCAGATCTACAAACTCACTTGTAGATTTTCAAATAGCCAAAGTGTAAATAGGGCTGAAGTGGTAATGTTTTGTAATAATAATCAAAATCTACAAAGTAACTAGTAACTAAATGTTTTCAAATAATTGTAGTGGAGTAAGAGTAAAAGTACTTGAGTACATGTACTCTTTCCACCACTGCCCATAAGCCCGGAGAGATGTGTCATTTAGCTGATAAGCGGATGGAGAGATGTGCTATAATGTGGCTCATAAGCCTAGGCTTCTGGCATTGCAGATTCACTGAGGTGAAATTATTTACAATTTGGCCGCCTGTTTTATATTCACAATGAATTGCAACAACTTGCAACCACTTACAACCATTATCCCCAAAGTTGCATCGGTGTAGATTGGCCTTCAGGCCTATTTTTATGAATAGTTTCAGGCAGTTTTGTGTGTGTGCGTTTCATTGAATTTAATTGAACACTAGTTTGAAACTGCACCGTATAAAAGCTATGCTAAAAG
Organism: Gymnoscopelus braueri; assembly: GCF_963280865.1. Lineage (NCBI taxonomy): Eukaryota > Metazoa > Chordata > Actinopteri > Myctophiformes > Myctophidae > Gymnoscopelus > Gymnoscopelus braueri. The sequence continues at coordinate 25,135,426 of NC_137626.1, read as the reverse complement.
GATGACAGAAAAAGCCCAGGGCTTGTTTCCATTGTGGTCCCTTGTACTCAATTCCTCATCATGACAGACAATACGTTACATATCAACAACAACATATTAAATATTTGCCCATGTGTTGTTTCGTAAATTCTGATACTAATTGTGAATACATTTGAATACATTTAGCAAAAGCCTTTATCCACAGTGTCACACACACACACACACACACACACACACACACACACACACACACACACACACACACACACACACACACACACACACACACACACAGACACCTGCTCACGTGGTATGTTTGGCACACTTTTTCTGTTTCCTCAACACATGATTATGGATTGTTGTCATCAGGCTGAATTGTTGTTCATTTCCCAACATTCAAACCATAGCCAGCCGCCTTCATTTAGGGAGGATTGTTGAACTGTTGTCAAATTCAACTGACATTGGGTTTCAAGTCAAGAGCAGGGGCGGCAGTGGCTCTGGAGGTAGAGCGGCCGCTTGGGAATCAGAAGGTTCCCGATTCGATCCCTGGCTTGACCTGGGTTAGTGTCAAAGTATCCTTGAGCAAGTCACTGTCAGGTTGGTGCCTTGCATGGTTGCCTCCGCCATTTGTGTGTGAATGGGTGAATGAAATTCACATTGTAAAGCGCTTTGGATAAAGGCACGATAGAAATGCACAATTTACATTTTTGCCTGGTAGGCCTATTTTGCTGTATATATCTCTATAAAAATAGATAAAATAATACAAACAGATAAAATATTTGCTGGATGATGGGCCTGTGCATTTGTGAGTGATTTTCTTCCCTATGGTCCTGTCCTGTGTAGAATTTGAGAAATGTGCAGTTGCAGTATATGTCTGGACTGGGCTTGACCATAATTTCCCAACATATTTCAGTACGTTTTTTTGACTTCTGTATCCCCTTTCCCTGCTTTCTGAATCCAAGTACCCCCTTTATCCGACTACTGCATTCTACATAAAAAATATTGACATGAAAAATCTAAAATTTAAGTCAATAAAAAGGGCAAATAAGTATTACTTTATACTCGGTAAAAGTTGTACTAGTCAATGTTGTTGATTTTATTTGGTTTGAAACTTTACAGAGCAGCAGGTTCACACAAAGTTTCTTGATGTTTTATCATTTAATACGACACAGTAAAGGTTTTTCCATTTTCCACTTTCTCTCACCCCCTGTAGTACCTCCGAGTACCCCTAGGAGTACATGTGCCCCCATTTGAGAAACACTGCCTTAGAGCACAACGGAAACACCTCACAGACCAAGTTCAATAAGTACCTGCTTGGTGCCATTGGGAGACGGGTGTCTCTGTGGCAATTGTCAATTTGTAACAAAGGAGATCTGAAACTGTGTCTTCAACATAGTCAGACAAAGGACAATCCCCCACTGCCAAGAAAACTCAATGACTTTAATTTTAAAACTAAATATTCACTATCTGAAGAGAGCCAAGATAACAGAAGGACCGCAGATATGTAACTAAAAACCACTGCAGGATTAGAATAATAATTAGGGTTATTTTTACCTATCCAAAGACGTTTGCTTACAAAGGATTGTTTTTCTGATTTTGAACCACTGAATGCTGAACACCAGAGTGCAGTCCTTTTCTCTGACATAATGTTGTTAATTTAATTGATTCTGTGTAATGCCGCAATGCAACCAATTGTGAGTTTGTAGATCAGCTATTTTCACTTATTTTAAATTGTATTTTTTTTTATTGAAACATTCTGAAATGATTTGGGAAAAAAATCGATTGTAGATTGGCTAAAACATGTTTGCCTCTTTCTTATATTATTTGACAATTTGGCCAATGTTTGGCCAATATAGTTTGTTGATTACTTTTCATGCAGTAATGTTTTTTTATTTTCTTTCTTATTTATTATTTATTTTCTTTCTTATTCTTTCTTAGTATTAAAAAGGTCTTAAAAGTTCTTAAATTGTCACTTCACTGTGATCTGGTGACCCCCCAAAATCATGTGGGGATCCCCCTGGGGGTCCCAACCCACAGGTTGAGAACCACTGGTCTAGAGTGCTACACATGGCGTGTTCAAGGTCATCCCAGGTTCTCCCCCGGAGAGATGAGGCGAGGCGGGGGTCCGCGGCGCTGCCTCATCAATCATTCTGGAGCTATATAACCAAAGGATAGCTGTGGAATAATCTATGATTATGACGGTGGGGTGTTAATGACATGTACCTACTTATGTGGCCTTCTAGCACCATCCAGTGGTGAATGACCGTTTGTTCAGCTAATTGTAGGAGAAGTGACGCACTTCCGGTCTAACGTGAATAATAATAATACTTTCATTAGATTTAGGTAGATTAGCGGCTTAATCCGCACGTAGAAAGTATTGTCCTAGTAGTGGGGTAATTTATGTATTTACTATCTACTTTTCTGTGGGGTATTTAGTTATTTGTTATGCCTGCCAGCGTGACCAAGTGTACTGCGCATGCGTCAACTTCTATAGGACCGGGGCTTTCAGATTAGAAGCTTCAGTAACAAAGCAGAGCCGCGGTGGACAGTTGGTATGTAAACAGAGCTAATTTTACACGACTTAACGTATTTTCTCACATATATATTATACCTTGTGAAGATGTATTTCATGTCGGTAATGATTGTTATGTTCTATGTTTTTATCTCCAGGTTTATAACCTAACTACCGTTGTAACAACCAGTATAGTGTTTAGATAAGAGTGTGATTGTTTGTGTGTGAATGAAACAGAAATAAAACACCAGAAAAGACACTTGTTTGAGTTGTATCCACTGACCACGGCGCTACTACCTTTCCAAAGGGAAATCTACGATTATACAAGGTGTGATTGATTAGATATTTGGACAGTTATAAACCACCGTCGTCTCCGGAGGAGAACGAAAGTGTGGAACAGACGGACGAGGGGAAAGAGGACGCGACGGTCGGACCACTTTCACTCGACGCTGCACGGCGGAGAAGCTGTTAAAGGGAAGTACAATTGTGTTCCTATTGACTACCAGTAGTAAAGAAGGCTGTGAGGGCCAAAAGAAGAGAAAAGCTGTAAGCTAAAAGAAGTAAAAGTGACTGTTTCTGTGGAAGGATCGCTGTGCACTGATGCTAGCCGTGCTAAAGCTAACCAACAGCTGTTGCTTGCTGAAAGAACAGCTGCTGAGCCACTGTTGCTAACAGGATGCTATGCTACAAGCTACATGCTATCATTCTATGGTCTCTTGTTGATGCTACGATACACTGCTACGTACTAGAGAGGATTGTCTCTTGGATGTTTTGCTAGAAGGCTATGCTGAGGATGCTATGCTACACTGCTACATACTAAGGGAGCCCTATCGTGCTATTGTCTCTTGTTGAGATACAACAACACACTGCTGTATGCTAAGGAGGCTGCAGTAGCGCTCGATTGTCTATTGGATGCTTTGCTAGAAGGCTATGCTGAGGATGCTATGCTACAAAGCTACATGCTATCATTCTATTGTCTCGTGTTGATGCAACAACACACTGCTGTATGCTAAGGAGGCTGCAGTAGCTCTCTATTGACTGATGCTATTGACTTTGCTGCTATTTAACTCTTTGCTTCGGGCTGCTAGCTAGTAAACCGTAATCAAGCTATTCCGGGTCCCTATATCTGCGCTGAAAGCTAGTAAAGGGGAGCCATAAGACGGAAAGCAATATGGAGACAATTGAGGAGTTAAAGAAGAAGCTAACTGGTGCATTGGCCTACTGTGAGGAAATAGCAGACCGGATAGATGATGCAATTGATCGTAAGCCAGCCGGGGAACTGGAGAGAGACAGAAGAGCACTCCTGAGTGAGGATGATAGAGTCTTTACGTACCTGAATCAGTATGTGAGGGCCTTAAAAGAGGACGATGAGACTAGAAATGCAACAGCGATTGTCGACACCAAGGCGAAGAGGAAAGCCTGTAACGAAAGATCCTTGGACACGGATCGGAGGGTCCGGGAAAAGCTATGGTCCCGCTTTGCAGGACGGCATATGGACGACCTAAGGGGGGAGTTCGAGGATGCTTTGGGGAAAGTCAAGCTACTTAGCTTGCAGTCAGCATCCAGGGAGGATCGAGAGAGAGAGAGAGATAGACTAAATAGGAGACTAGATGACTATGCTCTAGGAGTAAATGAATGGAAGTACATTGTCCCTGAGCTCAACGTAGCCGAGATTCAGGGAAGGTACAAGATCCAGAAGGAACAAATAGAGGTGCTACTGGTAGACTGGGCCAGGGAAGTTAATGAAGGAAAGAACCATGGCCAAGAGGTCATTGGGAAAGAGGAATCGTTAGTGGTGGTAGACGAGGATCACGACGACCCGCTAAAACATACCACAACCCCAGCCAGCCCGCAAGTGCTCAGCTTTAAGGACCGACCTGCCAGATCCAGTGTCAGTGCCCTCCCTAGCCGCGGATATATGGGGCCACCCGCTCCGACCTCCACACCAGTAAGAGAGGGTGGGTCTCCGCGCTTGTCATTTCCAACCACAGGCATACCACCACAGCAGAGTGACCGCACTGGCGCCACTGATGCATCGCAGGTGGTGTCTGAATCCCACGGTATGTCAGGCATGGCATATGGAGGAGATGGCAGCGCCCAGTACAGGCCTAAAGTAAAGCTGAGGGCCATGAGTCTGCCTAAGTTCTCCGGGGACCGAAGAAGCTATTGGTACTGGCGGGACAATTGGGAGAAAGTCCAGGCGTTGGCAGAACCCTCTGGATTAGAGGTGTGCAAAAAGGCTCACCTACTTGACAGCCTGGATGGGGCACTGAAGACAGAGCTTCGATTAGATACATGCAGAACGTCAATTGATATCTTTAGACTCCTGGATAACCGGTTTGGGAACAAGGGAATAACTGCTCAGATGATCCTGGGGGAACTAGAGGAAATGCCTGCGGTAAAGAACCACCAGCCTAGGAAGGCAATAACCTTAATCCAGACGGTGGAGAGGGCACTGGTGGACCTAGAAGACCTGGGAATGGTGGATAACATGAAGAATCCATTGATGATCAACAAGATAGTAGGGAAGCTTCCCGGGGATATCAAAGAGAGATGGATCACCCTGGAGCAGGATGCCATGAATGGTGTCAACGCAGGGGATCATTTCGATAGTCTCTTGGAGTTTCTGAAAAAGCAGGAGGCGGTCCTCGAAAGGCTAGCAGAGCTGGATCTTGGAACCACCTATACTAATGAGAGGACATCCCAACGAGAGAAGCCGAGAGAGAGACGGCAGGAAAAGCAGTCATTTACCAAGACAGCAGTGAGTGAGATCAAGAGGGAGTTCCGGCGAGAACCGTGCACTATGTGTGGAGATGGAGAACATGGAGGAGAACTATTCCGCTGCCAGGCTTTCAAGAAGGCTAACCTGTCAGTTAAGAAAGCCCAGGTGAAGAAGACAAAAGCGTGTTTCAAGTGCCTGAGTGTTCACGGAGCCGACAGGGCATGTAGACAGAGGTTTCCCTGCCGAAAGGAAGAGTGTGTAGGGCAGTACGCTCCTGCAGACCATCATTACCTCCTCTGTCCCAGCTCAGAAGGAAAAGGGACATCAACCAGAAGGGAAACCAGGTTTGAGAAGAGGAGAGGGCCCCGTGGCCTGACAGAGGAACAGGAAGCCGTCGCAGCCAAGCTTGAAGCTAAGTTGGATCCAAAAGTGATGGAGGAGTTCAAGAAAGCCTTCACTAACAAAGTAACCTCAAAGGTATGCTCCAGGAACAGTCTGGTGGAGAAAAGTGGCTTAAAGGAGCTACCAGTCCTCATGATGCTTGTGGATGTCACAACAAGAGGAGGAGACTATATCGGAGCCCTGATTGACCTCGCCTCTGACACAAACTATATCACGCACCGAGCCGCTAAAAGACTCGGACTGACTGGAGAACCAATCACGCTGGTGGTTTATGGAGTTGGGAAGATGGAGGCAAGGGTCGACACGAGGAGATATCTCGTGGCAATCAAAGTATGGACCCCAAGAGGAACCTTAAAATCCCACGAGATGATCTGCTACGGCTTAGATGACATCGCCAAAGTGGATCGAGTGGTTGAATCAGAAGAACTGGAGCAGTTCTTCCCAGGGGTCAGGCCAGGAGAATTGGCCCGTCCCGAGAAGATTGAACTTCTCATCAGCACTCGCGAAGGCCGACTAGCACCGCAGAGACTGCATAGAATCGGTGATCTAGTGCTGTGGGATGGTCCACTGGGCAAGACCGTGAGCGGTGTACATCCGGACCTCTTTGAAGAGGTGGAGGTGACAACACGCTATTCATTAACACACTTTGCTCGTTCCATGAGGACGGCAGCCATTAAGGTGGAGGAACACCTTTTAAACGTCCTGAAGCCTGTGGACAATGTGAAGGAACACCCTTTGAACGTCCCAAAGCCTGTGGACAATGTGAAGGAACACCCTTTAAATGTCCCAAAGCCTGTGGACAATGTGAGAAAGGCAAATACCGCTACAAGTACTACCGATGCCCTAAGCTGGTGGAAGATGGACAGCATTGGAGCAGCATGTAACCCTGCATGCGGAGGCTGTCTTTGCGGGAAGTGCTCTCCGGGAGGAAAGGAGATGACGCTGGTTGAAGAAAGGGAGATGGAGCGTATCAAAGCAGGCTTGACCTTCAAGGAGAGGGATGAGCACAGTGGAGAGCCCCACTGGGATGCAAAGTACCCCTGGAAGGAGGATCCGGCATCACTCCCCAACAACCGCAAAGTAGTGGAAGCAACGTTCCTAAGAACAGAGAAGCGCCTCGGAAAAGATCCCAAGTGGAAAGAAGCCTACACCAGGCAGATCCACGAAATGATTGAAAGAGGAGCAGCGGTGAAGTTGACAAAGTCCATGATGGAAGAGTGGCCTGGAGCAGTGTGGTGGGTGAGTCATCTGACAGCCCCCAATCCCCATTCAGTTACCACACCAGTGCGTATCGTCTGGGACAGCAGCCAAGAATACAGGGGAGTGAGCCTGAACAACATCCTGATAAAGGGTCCAGACGTGCTAAACCCCATCCGGGCAGTATTACTCAGATTCCGGGAGGGAGAGTTTGCTGCTATCGGCGACATCAAAAAGATGTACAATTCAGTGTGGCTGGAAGAGCAAGAAGTCCATCTTCACCGATTCCTGTGGAGAGACTCACCACAGGACAAGATTGAAGACTATGCCATTGTACGGGTGAACATGGGAGATAAGCCGGCCGGATGCATAGCGCAAGTGGCTATGAGGGAGACTGCTAATCTTCCTCAGTTCTCCCACCTTGCGGATGAAAGAAGTGTCATTCAGGAGAACAGCTACGTGGATGACATCTTTGCATCACACAATGACCCAAGCAGACTTGAAGAGATCCTGAAGGGGGTCAAAACTATACTGACGACAGGAGGCTTCCACCTAAAGCCCTGGATCCGGTCTGGGCAAAGTGGGAGGATTGATGCTTCAGAATCCAAGCCTGAGACACTGATCCTGCCTAACCAGCTCAAAGAAGAAGACAACAAGGCATTGGGAGTTGGTTACCTCGTCCGTGACGACAAGCTCTTTGTCATGGTATCCATCAACTTCTCTAGGAGAAAGGGGAAGATGAGGACTGGAGAAGACCTGAGCGAAGAGGAAGTTGTGGAGATGACGCCAAACCCATTGTCACGTCGGGTGCTACTAAGCCAAGTTGCTGGACTGTACGACCCTCTAGGTCTCGCAACCCCAATGAAGCAAAAGGGAGTGATTCTTGTGAGGAGAGCCTTCCAGGAGGCCGGCAACCTGACAAAAGACACCTGGGATGAACCACTATCTGATGACCTCCGTGGAAAAGCAGTGGAGCTATTCAAGGAGTATACAAGACTGAGCAGCATCACGTTTCACAGGAGCATCACGCCCTCCGGCTGGAGGGGAAAGCCATGGGGTATCACGTTTTCGGATGGAAGCAGTGAGTCCTATGGAGCTGTCCTGTACCTAAGGTGGAGGACATCTGATGGTGTAGTCACCCGACTGGTAGAGTCAAAGGCAAAACTAGCCCCTCTTGACCAGAAGGGCGACGCGGTCAAGGCCGAGATCTGTGGAGCTGTGTTCGCCTCTCGTCTAAAGGGCTACGTGCTGAAGCATGGAAGATTGGAAGTGGAGAGATGGTTCCATTTTGTGGATAGCCAGACGGTGCTAGGGGCCATCCAAAGAGAAAGCTACGGGTTCCAGACGTTCTTTGCTAATCGAGTCGGGGAGATCCAGAAGGCTGGCCCCGTGGAAGACTGGTGGTGGATACCTGGAACACTAAACGTCGCTGACTTAGTGACAAGGAGCGGCTGCACCCCTGAACTGCTCAAAGAGAGCTCTGTATGGCAAAATGGTCCTGACTTCCTGGCCGATCCTGAAGAAGAATGGCCCATGAAATCCGCCTCCGAAGTAGTGGCTGCTGCTAGAGACGTCGTGAGCAAGCTCCAAAGAAAGTCCTTCTCAGCTGTAACTACAAGAGCACAGGCCAAGCTGATGGCTCCCCCTGTAAGTCATGAGAAGAAAAAGACAGAAGATGGAGTGCCACAAAAATCTTCAGACACAACAGCCTTTCCCTCGGAGGAGAGCAAAGTCCCCCAAAAGCTCTGGGGCGCTGCGCTTGTGGACCAAGTCGACCCAAGAAAATACAGCACGCTGATCAAACTCTGCAATGTGATCGGCTTCGTCAGAAGGGCTGTGAAGTTCTGGTTGCAGCGGAAGAAGAAAACCTGCACACCAGTAAAGTGGGAGGCCTTGACAGTGACTGAACGTCAAGCCGCTTTCGAAGAACTAAGCCTGGCAGCTCAAAAAGGAGTGAAGTTTCCTGAAACTACTCTGAACAGGCTTGTAGTCCGTGAGGAGAAAACTTCTAAACTGTTACTGTGCCACGGCCGAGTCCAGACCATGACTGAAGGACGGACCGGCGTGCCCTTAATTCCCTACGGGGAGTGGGTTAGCATTCTTCTGGCAGAAGAAGCCCACCGGGCCAACCATGAGGGAGTAGCTGGAACCCTCTTACGAATGAGGAAGAAGGCTTGGATTGTGCAAGGACCAAGAGTTGCTCGGAAAGTGATCGACTCCTGCATTCACTGCCGGAAGAACAGGGCAAAGATGTGCCAGCAAGTTATGAGCGACCTCCCGCCGGAGCGTACAACGCCAGCTGCACCATTTGAATACACAACGTTGGATCTCTTCGGCCCTTACACCATCAGAGATGCAGTGAAGAAGAGGACTAGCAAGAAAGCCTGGGGCATTGTCTACTGCTGCATGGCATCAAGAGCGGTGCATGCCGACATCGTAGAAGACCTATCAACAGAAGGTTTCCTGAAAGCATTTCAACGCTTCACTGCCCTGAGGGGCCATCCTAAGAAGCTCTGGTCTGACCAGGGGACCAATTTTGTTGGAGCTAAGCCAGTACTGGAAGAACTTTACAAGTTCCTGGCAAGTGTCGACAAAGAGAAAGTCCAAAAGAGAGCTGCCGAGAGTGGGACAGATTGGACTTGGGTATTCCACCCAGCTGACTCGCCACACCGGAATGGCGCAGCAGAAGCCGCTGTTCATGTGATGAAAAGAGCAATGAGCAGCGTGGGAGAAGAAGGAAACATGACAGCACTAGAGTTCCAAACCCTTCTGTACCTGGCCGCCAACCTGGCAAATGAGAGGCCTATCGGCGCTTTGACCCAGCTGCAAGACGGGAGCGTTGAGGTCATCTCCCCCAACTCCCTCCTGCTGGGGCGTGCGGGACCCAGTGGCGACCCCGGAGGGTTCGAATCCACTGTCTACCCATTCGTCCGTTTGAGAGCGATCCAGATCGAGGTGGACAAGTTCTGGAAGCGGTGGAGCCAGCTGGCGGGTCCAGGACTCTTCATCCGGAAGAAGTGGCACACCCCTGCCAGGGACGTCGCCGTCGGAGATCTGGTATGGCTCGCTGACCAGAACGCACTCAGGGGCCGTTTCAGACTGGGTCGGGTCGTGGAGGCGTTTCCTGATGAGAAAGGTGTCGTCCGGGACGTGAAGGTGAGGACCTGCCACAGCCTTCCTGCCTGCACCAGCCCTTCCAAGAGTGACCAGCTCGTCGCAAGTTGCCCATCCACCATCCTCCACCGGGACGTTAGGAGGCTGGTGGTTCTTCTACCAGTGGAAGAGCAGTAAAAGAAGAAAAGATTCCCCACCGCCATCCTCCCTGGAGGTTGGCGGTGTGTTTCGGTAAGGCCAGTTCCATGCCGGTGCAACTTGGTACAGCTGTGACTGGACATGGCCGGGATCTAAGCCCACCTCTGAGTGGGCTTGGACCCTTGTCTGTATGTTTAGTTGGCAGTTGTGCTTTGTTGCATCTGTAAGGGCTGCGCTTAAAGGATTGTATGCAGCATCAAGGACCACGAGAGGGAACCTACCATTTCGTAACGTATTTTACACCTTTTACAGACAATGTTTTGCGTTTTTTGCGCTTTTTACAGACAATGTTTTGCGCCTTTTTACGAACAATGTTGACGGCCTAGTGCCCATTTTTTCTTGCCGAAAGACCTTTCAAACGCAAAGACTTTAAGTGGGTAGTGGGTGGTGGTCCTCTTGGGTCTTAAAGCCAGAGGACCAAGTGGGAGGTGTGGAATAATCTATGATTATGACGGTGGGGTGTTAATGACATGTACCTACTTATGTGGCCTTCTAGCACCATCCAGTGGTGAATGACCGTTTGTTCAGCTAATTGTAGGAGAAGTGACGCACTTCCGGTCTAACGTGAATAATAATAATACTTTCATTAGATTTAGGTAGATTAGCGGCTTAATCCGCACGTAGAAAGTATTGTCCTAGTAGTGGGGTAATTTATGTATTTACTATCTACTTTTCTGTGGGGTATTTAGTTATTTGTTATGCCTGCCAGCGTGACCAAGTGTACTGCGCATGCGTCAACTTCTATAGGACCGGGGCTTTCAGATTAGAAGCTTCAGTAACAAAGCAGAGCCGCGGTGGACAGTTGGTATGTAAACAGAGCTAATTTTACACGACTTAACGTATTTTCTCACATATATATTATACCTTGTGAAGATGTATTTCATGTCGGTAATGATTGTTATGTTCTATGTTTTTATCTCCAGGTTTATAACCTAACTACCGTTGTAACAACCAGTATAGTGTTTAGATAAGAGTGTGATTGTTTGTGTGTGAATGAAACAGAAATAAAACACCAGAAAAGACACTTGTTTGAGTTGTATCCACTGACCACGGCGCTACTACCTTTCCAAAGGGAAATCTACGATTATACAAGGTGTGATTGATTAGATATTTGGACAATAGCAACGAGATCATTTGCTCCCTTATTAGACTTGAAGTAGGAGGTTGAATGGTCCATTCAGCACAGAGCGGGCAGGCTCCAGGGGCGCTTGATACAGCCAGTGGTGTAAGAAGTATTCAGTTTATTTTTTTACTTAAGTAAAAGTAGCAATATCACAACGTAGAAATACTCTGTAAGAAGTAAAAGTCCTGTATTCAAAATGTTGCTTGAGTAAAAAGGCAAAGGTATTGGCATAAAAAAATACATACATTACCAAAGTACTCTAACATAACCATAAACAAATCCGATACACCCATATATAGGCTATAGACCACGGCCACGTCATTATGACACAGACATAATCATATACTGTACAAACACGATACACCCGTATATAGGCATAAATGTAGATCCAGTTGTCCAGAGCCACAGATCCGACCGCTATGTGCATGTGCATGTTTGGGACCGACTTCAAACTCGGCACGCGCATCGGCAAGGACTTTTGAGTAGTTCGGATAAGCGGTTGTGCAGAACTGCTGATCCGACCGATATGTCCATGTATAGGAACCTCTGTAATCTAAATCTGCAAAGTAGCCTAACTAGTAAGGGGGTCAAATAACTGTAGTGGAGTAAAAAGTACAATGCTTGCCAGTTGCCTCTGAGATGTGGTGAAGTAGAAAGTATTAAAAACAATGATACTCAATAAACTAAAAGTACCTCACAACTGTATACAGTACTTGAGTAAATGTAGGCTACTTTCCATCATTGAGCGCTTGATACAGACACAGTAGCGTTCATATTATTCACACACAGATCTTCAGTAACAACACCCAGCAGTGATCAAAACGGAGATCTCAGCGTCGGTACCACTAAGCCCGAACGACACCATAATGCATTTTAGGCTTTAGCAGAGGAGGTGAACCGTTCCTTCCGGGGAGGGTGAACCCACTTACTCGTTTTAGCTTATACAACATTTTACGCTGCTGATTTAGAATGAAAATATATTTATAAATATATTTATATATATTAAATATATTATTGAAAATAGTGTAGCTTGTGAGCTTGTAGATCGTCTTTTTTATTTTTTACATTTTGAAAAATAAATGACAAATCTTCTCTTATGGGGGTTTCTGTCACAACATCTTTTCAGATGGTGGTCTGTGGTTTAACACGTATCAATTTGGGGGTCCTTGACATGAAAATGTTTGAGAACAACTGAGTTAGATACTGGTCACCGGTAAAGGGCCAATGTGGCATCTTGACCCTAACCCTTTCAGTTGGAAACTAGGGCTGGACAATTAACCAAAAATATATCAAAACCGAATATCAAAAAAAAAAAATAGAACCAATAACCGACATAATCTTGCTCATGTAGGTTAATCAAATAATCAAGAAGCAGGTGTTTTTCTATATTTCTTATCTTAACGAATCAACAGGAAAAACTATTCTATTTAGATTTTTTATAAACGACTAAATTGATTAGTCTGATTAACCACTATACTTCGTTGTACAATGGTGGCGTACAAAATAGTGATTGTGAGCTTACAGATCTGCTATTTTAATCGCACATTTATCGTAATCGTTATAAGAAAGCTTTCTCCAAGATTACATGGTAAATTAAAAGTCTAAGCAAACTTAAATGGAATATTCTCCTGTTTTGGGCAGCATAGTGAGAGGATGTAAGTTCCTTACAATCAGAAAGATTTCCAGCGCCAATGTCCTTCAGGCACTTTTTATTGAGTTGGCATGGGCAGCACACAGAACAACGAACGCAGTTGGCCACACAGCCTTCTTCATTGCAATCTTTATAAGAAAAGCTTTCTCAAAGATTGCAAAGGAAAAACCTTTCAATGCAAACTTCAATGGAATATTGTCCTGATATAACCGCATAAACTGAGCTGTAATTATTGCCTTCCCAAATGTAGTGGAGTACAATACTTCACCAGTGAAAGCAGATGTACTGATTGTACTAAATTAGAGTAATGAGAATACTTTTACTATTAGCTCAGTGGTAAAAAATAAATAAAAGATCAGCACTTGCGCAGGAGATCCAGGTTTAAATCCAGGGTAGAACAGAAAAGTGACGTAGTACAGCTTTAAGTACAGTACTTAAAGGAGCATTTCACCCCTGGAAGAACTTACAGTCACTCAATGTTAATAATATTTGTAGTAGATAACAGTAGAATTTTTTTTAATTTGCACCCTATGGCCAGAAAAATATAGAAGTCTGTGTGTTTGACTGGGGTTTGACTGGACTGCTGCATTACTACAATGACCATAATGCTTTGGGGCACTGCCCTTCCTTGTGGGGAGGGGAGGCTGCATGGGGGTGTGGTCTACATTGTAGTCAGGAAATAAGGTGAGATAAAGAGACTATGAGTCAAATGACTCATAGTCTCTGAGGATATGGATACAAATCTAAAAATACAGATAAAACACAAAAAACACACCAGGATCATGTTTATGGGTCCTAGACCTAGATAAAAATAGGGGTTTGATGCAAAATCTGCGAAATGTCCCTTTAATAAATATATTTTGTTACTTTCCAGCACTGTTTACAGTGTAGCTCAGAAGCGGAGAGATGTGTTATAATGTAGCTCATAAGCATAAGTACTTGGTTCATTGTTTACCTGGTATCCTATAGTTTCAATGTAGAGACTGTTATTGCGACAGTACTGTCTATTGTTAGGACAGGTTCTTGGTTTTCCTGGGATCCTAGTTTCTTGAGGTACAACACTGTCTCTCTGCATGCTATGTATGTGATTACCTTGCTTATTGTAAGTCGCTCTGGACAAGAGCATCTGCTAAATGCCTAAATTGTAAATTGTGAGCCAAACAGAAAACAATCACCCCACATTTAATCCAGTGACATGTTTTGTAGTCAGCAACAGCTGATTATTTGCTGATAGTGTGATTGCTGTGCAAGATATGGTCCCTATGGGGCCTAAAAACTACCTGCCAGGATTGGGGGTTTGTACAACCATGCAAGAAAAGATGTACACTGGTTTACCCACAGGGGTCCTTTAAGGTGTTCCAGGAGTCCCCAGTGAATGTTGTTTATATAGCATCAGTTTAACCACTTTAAGATAATGTACATCAGTTATGTGAAAATAGCCAATCTACAGACTCACAATGCGTTGCGATGTGACATGTTCTGAGCTTGTAGATCTCCTATTTTCAAAAGATCTTGACAAAGTTTGAAAAAATATTTTAACACAAATCTTGTTTGGGGGTCCCTGCCTGGCACAAAATATTTTCAGATAGGGCCCGGGGTCTGCGGCCAAATACATATTAATTTGTGGGTCCTTGACATGAAAATGTTTGAGAACCTCTCTGGCTCAGTATAAATTAGTCTTTAATGAAACTGTGTTAATGCATTTAGACACAGCATGGCTGAGGAGTTGTCTTCTAATCCTGTGGTATATATATATATATATATATATATATATATATATATATACACACAAAGGTATTTCTATTTGATTGTATTTTTTTAAAATTAATAATTAAAATTAATTACCTTTAAGCCGAATTTATGGTTAATTGCATGCCGAAAATAGCACATCTATAAGCTAACAACGTGTTGCGTTATAACACGTTTTGAGCTTGTAGACAGCGCACGCAGCTAAATATATCAAGCCCTTATCAGTCAATATTTTATTTCAAGCATTTCCCAACACTACGCCTATAAGTTCACATTTTGTCTTACATTTGACAGACTTCTGAAATATTATTTAAACATATTTCTTTATCAATTTAACAAAGGTACTATATATCTTTTTGAAACATTTTCTACACATTTTCCCATGGACCACCTGTAATTATGCCATGGACTACTAGTGGTCTGTGGACCACTGGTTGAGAAACAGTGCTCTCATCACTGACATCACAGCGAGGAGAGAACTTAAGGCCCTGACAGATACAACGCGTCATTGACGCGCGTCTGTGGCACTCACGTCAGTCACGCTTTGTACCTGTCAGGGCCTTTACACATTTCCACATCCACTCAGAAAGAATAGGCTACCTCTGACACAAAGCTAGACCTTACTTAGAGCCCGTGGCGGAAAGTAACTAAGTACATTTACTCAAGTACAGTACTTAAGCAAATTTTTTAGGTATTTGAGTATTTACATTAAATACTCTGAGGCAAATATTGTACTTTTTAGACCATAACAATAATTTGAAAACTTAAGTTACACGTTACTTTGTAGATAGAGATTATTGCAACATACATTAACCAATTAATCCCTATTTTATACTTAGTACATTCGAAAATAGGAAATCTACAAGCTGCTCATAACGCTATTTTCCTAAAAGTTGGTAAAAGTAACATTTTGAATACAGGACTTTTACTTGTAGTGAGCACACTCAGAAGCGTGCTCACTCTCGACAGACACAAGGTATTGGTCTTGGCAACGGTATTGTTAACTTCAGCACCACAGACAGCTCACATAGTGGGATGTTAACTTCAGCACCACAGACAGCTCACATAGTGGGATGTTAACTTCAGCACCACGGACAGCTCACATAGTGGGATGTTAACTTCAGCACCACGGACAGCTCACAGACTTATCCGAGTCTTCTGTTCAAAAGGAGTACGGGGACTTACAGTATGTTCTTAGATGACTAAGCCTAATAGTGAGCCATTTTGTGTCTAGACGGACCGATTCCTGTGTTTCACCCAGGTCCGCCCTTTATAATCGACACAGCTGGTCTACATTGCCATTCACACTGAAGAAGGCTTGACGTCGAAACACGCCCGTATTTTTCCTGTGCCTTTTTTATAAATTAAAATGTACCAGAAGGACTTTGGAGCGCTGACAATTCTCTGTCTTATATTTATAAAATCCACAGACACCTTTAATCACTTTCAAAAGTTTAAAAGAATTGCAAAAATAGCAGATCTGCAAGCTCACAACACGCTGCTATTGTTGCTTTGTTTGCGTGACACTGTTGTACAATGAAGTACAATCAATCAATCAATCAATCAATTCACAAAAAAACAAAAAGTTGAAATATGGAGATACATATCGTCGCCCGACAGCGACGATATGTAACGTTGAACATAATGATACTGTAGTTTCGCCTTTTAATGGATGCATAACTATAGGGAAATAACAATCAGTCCCCAGCCACTTGTCACTGCCATGACAAACTATTAGCGCCAACCATGTAATTACAGCGTAGAAAACCCCTGTAATGTTTACCTTTAACACAACTTACAGCATTCACCACCGCTCACAAAACCCCTTCATCATTCCACACAGGCTGTGATGTAACCAGCCTATTATCATGTGCTATTAGAGCAGCGTGGGGAGCCTTTGAGTTGCTAATGTACCAACTGCACCAAAATTGTGTGACAAATTTCAAGCCTTGTGCGAAATACAGAGTCTGGAATTTGGCCGCTATGCTGTAGCACACTGTGGCTTCAGAATTGTTGGTCATTTTACATAGGGGTGGTGCAAGGGGGTTCCAAAGAGGTCACACACAGTACTGTTTGTCATTTTACATAGGGGTGGTGCTAGGGGCGGTCAATATTCAGTTGACCTTTCCTACAAAAAAGAAATATATATTTATTTTAACAAAATAAAAATTGCAAACATTTTGCGATGCATTCTATGCTTGTGGATCCGCAATTTCCCCTAAAAACAATTATGCCGATTATGCAAAGATAATTGCGGTTATCTTCAAACATCACGATTAGGCGATGATGTAATAATTGTGACCGGCCTACTAGGGATGCCGTTCAAAAGGGCACCAAAATAAAAGCATCCCAGTCACCGACAGGAAATCTGGGTGCTCCTGAAAATGTGTGCAGGCAGTTGCCAAGGTAACAGCTTTTTTCTGCCTTTCATTAGAGCTCAATGGGTAGTGCCCCGATCTCCTCTAGCTTTCTCTATCTGTGCATGCATGCAAGTGGGTGAGTGTAGTGAATATTATCCAACTGTGTGTGTGTGTGTGTGTGTGTGTGTGTGTGTGTGTGTGTGTGTGTGTGTGTGTGTGTGTGTGTGTGTGTGTGTGTGTGTGTGTGTGTGTGTGCGCGTGCGTGTGCGTGTGTGTGTGCGTGCGTGTGCGTGCGCATGGTGTACTTATATTACTATACTTGTGAGGACCAAATGTCCCCACAAGTATAGTAGAACTTGAGGCATATACATGCATGGTCTTCACAAGATAAATGGTTGTTTTATGGTTCAAATCTTTTTACAGGTAGGCTTAGGAAAGGATTCAGGTTGGGGTTAGGATTAGACATTGGTTAGGGATAGTTAAGCCTGATTTATACTTGGAAAATAGGCAATCTACAAGCTCACAACGTGTCGAGCTGCAACGGCTTTTCTGGGTAAAAAAATTTAAAAGAATTTAAAACACGAAAAAAACTGTAGAAATGGCAATGATGAAATTGCTGTCCTAAAATGTTAATGTCCTCAGACGTATGGTAATACGTGTGTGTGTGTGCGTGCGTGTGTGTGTGTGTGTGTGCATGTGCGTGTGCCTGTGCGCGTGCGTGTGCGTGTGCGTGTGCGCGCGTGTGCGTGTGTGTGTGTGTGTGTGTGTGTGCGTGTGCGTGTGTGTGTGTGTTCAGTGTGAGAAGGGAAGCGTTTAAGAGCAAATTGAGTTAGCCAGGAAGCAGGCCTGCAGTTTGATTTGATCAGTCTGTGTGATCAGTGTGAATGGGGAACCTTCAATCACCGTACCGCTTGATCTGCTTCAAACATTGTCATGAGGCATGGGGACATGAGGATGTAGTGACATAGGGACAGGAGGATGTAGTGACATGGGGACATGAGGATGTAGTGACATAGGGACATGAGGACTTTTCAGTGTTATTTTCAGTGTGATTTTGTGAGCCCTGGAGTATCCAGTCAACCAAGTATACACTAAGGATTTAATGTGCACACAGATATAATAGTGGAGCTTTGACTCCACAAGGGAAGCCGAACGTAAATGTATTGCTAAAGTGTGCAAAACATTTGGTACAGCCGCCTAAATATTGATTGGAGGCCCTTTTCCATGTCTCTTTAACAGAAGTTAACACTGTCCTTCAAATGTCCATTCTCTTTGAGTAGAGAGATTGACAGCTTTTTCCTGTGTTATCATTATACATAACAAATGATCTTTTCAGCTTTTCTGCTCTCTTACGGTATAAAAGCTTCTTGCATACAGATTTTATGCTAACACACTGAGCCATTTAAAATCTATTTATTTTGTTCCAAAACCGTCATAATGTATTTTATAATATAAAATAAAGGATGATGGTTTTGGAACAAAATGAATACACATAATGTATTTATTTTCTGCATTTGTGTTTCTAAGGTCTTAAGCTCTAGCCTTGAATCTTTTCTCCCTAGTCTCGTTCCAGACAGCTTAGTGTAAAGTCACCAAACATTAAACTACTCCCCTGGAAATATTCACAGTAAGTCCAGACAAGTACAGACAACACTAAAGTGAAAACATTTTGTGCTGTGAAAGCGTTAGCAACTTAGCATCTCCAAAATAAATGTAGCTGCCAACAGCTTAGTCTAAAGTCAATCGATCAATCGATCGGTCTATCTATCTATTTAAAATAAATTGAATAAACTTGAGTACAGTTAGATGAAGGACAAAGTCACACAAAGTACAATTACAGCTGAGACCAGTTCACAATAGCTTATAATACATAACATATTGGTGCACGGTGGTCATTCCTCTCTCACATTCCACAACCAAGTACTGGTTCAAAGCCACCCCCCCCCCTCCTCCTTCAGCTTTACTCTGGCACCCGTACAAGCTCTCCTCCATTCTTTTTCCCACACCTGTCACATCAGACATAAAGGAGTGTGGGAGAGCGTGACAGCAGTCTTGGAGGACACACCGTGCTACAGAGAACCTCAGTGGAATCTCCCCAGTCCATCTGCTGAAGTCCTATCAGTGTTGCCAGATGGGAAATGTTTAATTGTTGTATTTTTAAGGAAAACTATCGTACACAGCTAAAAAAGGTTAAACACAGGTGTAAATATGTAATTTCACAAAATTGGTGTATTTATTGTAAGAAATTACCTTGTATGAAACGCCAATTTGAGAAAAACACACCATATATGATGTGTGGAAGCAGGCACCGCCCTGGACCTTACTCAATTAAAAGCCTGGAACTAGACTAGAAAGACACGACCAGTGTTTTTAATGCCTCCCAGTACAGATCTAGGGTCAGATTTACTGATTTACTGACTTATTGTGAAAAGCCAAACCGTATCCTGGCCTTTGTCTGACATGGCTAAAATATCGCACATTATTGATCGTACAGAGGATGAAATTATCGTACAAAAACGTTCATTATCATACATCTGGGAACACTGGCCCTCATTTATCAACAGAGCATATAAACCGGCGTATATTTTTCCATATATTTGGCCGTACACCAACGTCGAAGTCACATTTATCAACGAATCCTATACAGCCGATCCTAGCGTACATTGGGTCGGAGCCTTGATAAATGTCACGGCTGAAACCGAGCGTCATTTAAATAACACACCCTTAAATATTCTGGAAACACCCCGATTTTATGACATGAAGAACCAGTATGCGACCAAAAAAAGCATGTTTCGCCGGCTCGCCTCGCACACGCACATGCCTCTCTCTCTCTCTCTCTCACACACACACACACACACGCGCCCAACTGTGTCTTTCATGTAATCCGTAGCGGTAGGCTACAATCTTTGTCACGTAGGCTTGTAGCCTACATGAATGACATATTATGATACCAATCACATCGCCATTAATGGAATACGTTTGCATATTAATTTATTTACCCCATACCGAGCAGTGCGCGTTCGAGTTACACTGAAATAAAGCAGTCAGACTCGGGCAGGCTGCAGTGATTCCGTGCCACCACGTTAATAAGAGATTGGAGCGTCGGGTTTATATCCTTAACCCAGCCACAGGGACGCTGGAAGTCATTTATGCCAAGGGGGGCTGGGCTTGGCGGGGATTTTTTTTTCACATGTATCCCACGATTTTTTTCCCATTTTTCACGTTTTTTCACCTTTTTCAACAAATATTTTATTCCCCAAAGTTAAATACATCATTGTTTTAATATATAAGTGTGTATATAGACTTTTAAAATGATATATATTTGTTTAATAAAAAAATAAAATAAATAAAATAAAAAATAAAATAAATTTTCAATTTTTTTTCTTTCTCTTCCCCACCACCAGGGGTGCTGCAGCACCCTCAGCACCCCACTTCCCGCGTCCCTGCCCAGCCAGGTTGTAGTCTTCATAGTCTGGGAGGCTTCGGCTCAAAGCCTGGACAGCAGGGGCGCGGCCACTGATTTCTGATTCAAATCAACAGCCAATGAAGAAAAGGGGGCGGGATCCACATGCAGTGGGTCTTACATGTAAATAGGAGCGACGGGAAGCAATTTCCCCTTGAGAAATTGCGGCCGCCATTGTTGTGTACTGCTGTTTGCCTCTCGTCTGACTTTTTAGACGAGTAGACCGGTAAGAGGCGTGTCCGCTCAGATTCTGAGCGTAAGTTACATCCCGCCCAGAAATACCAGGGCTTTGGCCCAGAAGTTCCTCGCCGCTCCCGTTTGTATGCAGGCGAAAAACTTCTGGGAACTCAGATTATAGTCTTCATAACTCTCTATGACATAACTCCATACCATACTAGGACAAGCTACTGTAAGTTTGTACACCTCACTGTCCATGAAAAGATGGTCGGGAGTCCCGAAAATGCGCTCGCAGAAGCGCTCGTATATTTTGAAACTAGCAGATCTACAAGCTGACAACGCGGCGCGATGCGACCCGTTGTGAGCTTGCAGATCTGCTATTTTCAAATAGCCAATGCAGCCAGATCTGCAAGCTTAACAGAATGACTGTTAAAGCAGTTTGTTTAAATTACTTTATAAAATGTTATATTTTCACAGCGATTATTTTATAGTGTAGATATACATTTAGGAGTGGATTATGTGTCCAGATGCCTGTCAGACAGTCAGACAATGCTGCTCCGCAGGTCTACAATGGAATAAACGGGCGCAGCCAAAGTCAACAACTGGTCTCCACCAGACGTGAGATCTCAGCGTACGGTAGGATGAAGCCAACGTCAGGATATATTGATAAATGCCGAAAGTTGCGGTGATCTCGCCGTACGCCCATTATTTGGTCTGCACCGCGTTGATAAATGAGGGCCACTGAGTCCAATTTAAAAATAGTTGGAACGTACCAGTGATAAAGGACTAAACAAATACATTTGAGTGTATCAACTATAATTTTAACAAATCTGTGTTTTTACGGTGTGGCCTAAGACCAAACTGACTAGAACTGGGGTGTCTGTACAGTATGTCTGTCTGTATGTGTTTGTCTGTCCACTCATCACATCATGCTGGTACATGCATGTCAGGAAACGCAACAAATGCCTGGTGAAGTGAAAGTGAAACTCATCAAGAGTGTGAAATAAAGCATCGCAGTTCCCGCCCCTTCCGGGTTCCACCGCAAAAAACTCAATGCATTTTTCCCATTGACATTTCGAAAAATATTTATATCAATTAATTTAAGCCTAGAATCAAGCCATCCAGGGTCCTGGTGAATCATGACCATAAAACGTTTGATTCTGTGATTATTTTTTTTTGAAAACGGCAAAACAAAGGGTATTTATTAAATATAGTATATCATATAATTAAATATAAAATAAAAGAAATCACAGAAAAAAACGTTTTATGGTCATGATTCACCAGGACCCTGGATGGCTTGATTCTAGGCTTAAATTAATTGATATAAATATTTTTCGAAATGTCAATGGGAAAAATGCATTGAGTTTTTCCTTCCGGCACCAGGAAAAACCAGGAAGTGGGCGGGAACTGCGATGCTCTATTGTGGTCGTAGTTGGTCATTTTATGGAAGAAAAACAAAACAATTGTTCTTTTGAGGCACTTTTGTAAATATATGTGAAGTATTTATAAAGGTTATTATTTCTATTTGGTTAAAAGAGACAGACCATCTACACACTAGGACATAACACAAGCAGCCAGTCTGTATGGTGCGGCTTCACCACTGAACACTGCATTGTGAATTTGTGGGGAGCCACTCCTTTCACAAACTGCACAGATAGCAACTTACCATCAGTAGCTAAAGATTGAAATTGCAAAAGTATTCTTTACACAAATTGCTTTTAATCCCTATGACTAATAACGGCCATCAATAGAAGAAGAGCAGGGACAGAAATGGAAACACGACGCTGGTGTTACTTCTACGCATGAACTGGTCTGCAGAACCACGAAGGAAGCCCTGAACCACAGGCCAAACGTCACCTACAGTAACACTGCTTTGTTTGCCTTTTGGATGCCTTTTTTTCCTCTCACGCCTGCTTAAATAGTCGACAAGGTAAAACATTTTGGCTTGTATGTGATTTAACAAGATGCAGGGGACAGGAGTTAAAGCCTGGGATTTATCTCTTTTGGTCAGACAATATTTTTGGCCTCCTGCACTCTGTACACATTACCATAGACAGCATGGGGAGGCTTTATTCAGATAGTACAGTAGAGTGTGACAGGAAACAGGGAAAGAGAGACAATGAGGGACACGCAGAAAAGGCCGTCCGGTTCGGGAATCAAACCCACGACTCGCTGTCAGGCTACATTAGAGACTATTTTTGCCGGTGCCTTACACATTATCCCTAAACTTCTTTGCCTTTTTTTTTTACAATTTTACAAATACAAATAGCAAGCTCACAACGTGTCAATGTAGATCGGCTAGTTGAACTATTTGAAAATGTTTTTAAAAATAGTAAAAAATGGCAAAGAAGTTTAGGCACCGGCGAAAATATGGCCCCTTATGTGGTACTGTATGCACCATCGGTGCCCCCAGACAGCAGCCCCCTTAATAGGGGAACCGTAAGTGGGGAAACCCCATAATGATTCAAAGGACCGAGACATAGACAGGGGCCCTGGAACATGCCAGAGACAACCCGCTAAAATGTTGCCGTCTGTATTTGTCAATGGAAAGAACCCCTTTTTGTTACTTGAATGTGTGCCTTCATCCAGTTCTTTGTGTTCCAAATGTTTAAATCAGTGATCCTCAAAATGGGGTCCAGTCCAGGCCCAGGGACCCTCAGGGTTCCTCGGGGGGAACCAAATGGACCCTCAGAATGATGGACCCTCAGAATTATGGAGGTCCTTGAAATTAAATAGTGTGAGAACCGCTGGTTTAAATTATTATGATTATTTTTAAAGATATTTTGGGGGCTTTTCTGCCTTTATTTTATAGTGTATAGTGGAGATGGACATGAAACAGGGAGAGAGAGATGGGGAGAGACATGCAGCAAAGATCGTCGGGAACGGGACTCGAACCCACGATGCGCTGTCAGGCTACATTAGAGCCTAAATTGTTTTAAAAGATGCACTGTGTAGCATTGTGCTGCTTGTAGTCAGTAAAAAACAACATGCAAAGAGCTGTGTTTTCAAGTGACATCATTCCCATAACCGGAAGGGATAGCTGCGTGTTTCTATAAAGTGACATCAATCCAGTAATGAGGAGGGATGCGGTGGCTGTTTAGATCCCATAACCCAGGGGGACGGGTGAATTGTAATTGTCTATTTGGTTGTTAAACAACTGCTACAAATTCTAAAATTATACTCAATCATTACTGATGGCCTAGCTGCTAGGCCATCAGTAATGATTGAGTATAATTTTAGGATTTGTTACTGCTAGTTCAAGGGATCAATCATCAAATCCTGCTCAGTATACATTTAAGCTAAAAAAAAAATTTAAACTGCAAAAACAACTGCAAACTCAATTATTGCTTATGCTCGTATTCGGTACTGGCGAGTACTCAAAAACAAGGCACTCATACTCGGTCAAGAAAGTATAATAGAGTTTAAGTGGTTAACTAATATTGTCAGGGGGCCCGGGAGCCTATAGGTGTCAGGGGGGCCCGGGATATGTAGCCACGCTCCTGTCCCTTTGGGCTGGACGTCAAGAGGTGTTTAGTTGTCTTGAAACAAGAAGTTGTCCCTCTCTGCCCTTTCTGTGTGAAAAAGATATTCCTCCAAATGCTGCAGCTTACAATATATCCCCCTCAGTGTTATCTCAAGTTCATCATTCAACATAAAATGCAGTTTCCATATTAAGCACATTTATCGTGGTGATTAATTGTCTTGTCCTACATTACTTTCCTAAAGTTTTTAATATCATAATTCTCATTCTCATACTGTACCAGCAACAGCATGTCGTAAAAAAAGGAGAGCCATAAACTAGTCCAGTTCATTTATTAATGAATAAATTACCATCCTATCCTGATGCATACTGTACGTACAGTGCAATCTACGGGTGGGTATGTGCCAACTTTCAACTCCTACTTAAACCCTTATAATACCGTATCTCTTACTGACGGAACAGTGATAAAGCAAGCGTGGCTGTGAAGTGCAATGACATGACTATAAAAAGCCTATATGAGTCAGCGACAGCGTGTGATGATCCCAGATAGAAAGTGAGTGGCACGGATCATCAGCGCTCACACAAACCATGGCTCACACTACCTCAGCTATTTCCAAACGTGCTTTAGATCCATTTTTAGCGAGAGGTGATGGTCTTTTTTTTTGGTCACTGCAATGCTACTGTAGTGGGTGTGTGCCAAACATAAAGATTACTTTTGTGATATTGCGTCCATCACATTGGCAAAACGCCTTTTGTGTACACGTTTTAAGAACGTGAACCCTAGAGTCCTTATTCTGAGGCGAACAATCAGGGAAAATGGCAGATCTACAAGCTCATACACATGTCGCAATGCGAGGCATCGTGAGCTTGTACATCGTGAGCTTGTAGATAGATATACTGTAGACCCCTGGTCAAAGTGAACCCACTTAAGTGTTTAAGTATACCATTGTAATTAATGAATATCCTTGTTCATTGGTATCATTGGTCCTTTAACCCAAGCTTTTCTGGATCAGGGCCCACTTGTAAATCTCAAAAGTGCTTGCGGCCCACCCATCTGACCACTTAATACGGCTGGAACTACTGTAACATAGCATGTTCCTATTTATCTGTATCACAATGAAAATAAAAAGCTTTTCAAGGTTTTAAAGAAAAGTACCGTGACCTTTTCTTTTACATTATTATGATTTATTTTAATTAATGTCGTGTTATCATTACAATCTTCATGTTTTGACAACTTATTTGCAATATCCTTGCAATATCCTCACGGCCCACCCACCAGTGGGGCCCCGGCTCGCAGGCTGGGAACCACTGCTTTAATGATTCCTCTTTGACCTCTCCCTACTCTTTGATCCCCATCTCCTCACAAATGACTGAAGTGCATTTACAGTAATTGGTGGGATCAATGAGACATCATAGCCTTTACCTGGATTCACCCCATCAGGCTATTTTACATCAATGCAGCCTTTCTGCATTTGGTCCACTGAGTGATGTGCACGCACACACACGCACGCACACACACACACACACACACACACACACACACACACACACACACACACACACACACACACACACACACACACACACACACACACACACACACACACACACACACACACACACACACACACACACACACACACACACACACACACACCACATGCTTGTATTACTATACTTGTGAGGACATCAAAACGGCAATTTTATGAATGCCATTTGTAAACTAAATGCCATTTGCCATTTTTAACCCTAAATAGCAGACCTGCACGCATCAAGCTTGTAGATCAGCTATCTTTGGTGTGTCACCTCAGTATAAATCACGCATAACTGTAACTCCAACCCTTAAACCTCATCTCTAATGTCTAATCCTGACCCTAACCCCTGTGTTCGAAAAATAAACAAACCACCCCGGCGATTTTACTCATATTTATATGAAGCATCGACTGAAGGTGAAAATGTACAAATTTACAAATTTACCCAAAAAATGTATCAAATATGAATATTTGTATAAACGATGCAGAGCCACCCCCCTGACAGAAACGCCCGGATGATTTGTTTATTTTTGGAACACAGTTCTTATATGACGTGATCTAAGATTCCCCTATGGGGATTTCAACACAAAAGAATAACGCAGCGACCCAGGGGGATAGCGCCCTCTAGCGGCAGTGACGTCAGACTTCGGTGCTCTATTGCAGGAGCGGTATTGCAGCAGCAGTATTGCAGGTGCGGTACTGCGGTCACTGTACCGCACTGTTGTGACGAAAAGAGAGCTCAGCAAGAAAGTAAATCTTTGTTCCTACTCTTACTGTAGCTATGGTCATGAAGTGTGGGTCATGACCATATCCCTTAGGGAAAGAGTAAGAAGTTCAGTCACCCGGGAGAGACTCAGAGTAGGGCCGCTGTCCCTTCATGTGGAAGATGCCTCCCGAGCGTCTCCCTTTGGTCCTCGCTGCACGTCCCACTGGGAGGAGGACCCCTGGCAGACCAAGGGCCAGATGGGGGCATCTCCCCGCTGGCCTTGGAACGCCTCAGGATCCCCCAGGATGAAGTGGCTAATGTTGCCCGGGAAAGGGAAGTCTGGAGCTCTCTGCCTGCGACCCGGCTCCAGACAAGCGGTTGACGATGGATGTATGGAAGAACGGATGCTGCACGTTACCCAGTGCATGTACTATTATCAGAATGGCAGAAACCTTGTATCGCCATCGCGGCCTAGCCTGGAATCCAGCCTGATTCGCTACGTTCATCTTTTTCTCACTTCGCTACTCAGTCTGGCCAGGGTCCTATTTGTATTTCCATTACGTATAGGCAAGTCAGGAAGTGACTCGGATTTTTACATTGGACACTGGTCCCGCCCCTCCTACAGACCAATCAGAAGCCACGGGCTGTCTTCTCCCGTTAGGGCACGGAGATAGGAGGCTTTCCAGACTGTGAAGCGAAGTGAGAGAAAAACGGCGAACGTAGCAAGCAGGCTGGATCCCAGGCTAATCGTGGCCCACCTAACTTTTTTTTGGCCATTTTCTCCTTTCTTTTCTTTTCATAAATGAATACCCTATATTATACTGCACTTTGTCGTACGACATTGTTTCAGACAAGTTGCAAAACTGTTGAACAGTTTCCTGAAAACATGGTCATGGATGTGTTTGCCAGGGTTTGTTGTCAGTTTCTGAATGTGTTGGATTTACAAAACAGGCTTATTAGATTACCTGTTTCACTGTTGTGAGCAGCCATGCAAATGGCAGGAACAAAGATTTGAAATATGGAAATATGAAGGTATTTCCGAGCCCCC
The DNA here is from genome assembly GCF_963280865.1 of Gymnoscopelus braueri. Lineage (NCBI taxonomy): Eukaryota > Metazoa > Chordata > Actinopteri > Myctophiformes > Myctophidae > Gymnoscopelus > Gymnoscopelus braueri. Next base: position 25,108,012 of record NC_137626.1, on the reverse strand, counting down.
GCTTTGATAACACACAGAATGAGCCACGCTATGAGCTCAGTTTACTGCAGTGGTTCCCAATTTTTTTTTCCAGTTCCATTCCAAGGACCCCCAATAGCCCATAGCCTCGGTCAGCAGCCCCCACGATTGTGAAATGGCTTTTAAGAAGAAAAGAAAAAACTGGAAAAGCTAAATGTGTCACATTGCGGTGTGTTGTGAGCTTGCAGATATGATACTGTTGCTATTTTCAAAAGATTTTGGGAAAATAATGACATGCCCCCGCAACTGGCACATGCAGCCTCCACTTTGAAAAGCTGTGTCCTACTGGACAAGAGTCAGCTCTGCAGGCCTCTTTTCCCGGTTCAGGGGAATTCATTTACAAGTGAAGGAGAGCTGCTACATAGGCCAGTGTGGCTCGCTGTTTCCCACTGTGTCTTAACCCATTCAATCCGGGAACGCATCTACAAAATGTCTTCTAAATCCTAACAGTTTTCTGAAAAACGCATGTTGCTATATCAGCGGTGCTCAAACTTTTTCACGTCAAAGACCACCCAAAAGGATATGTATTTGGCCGCGGACCCCCCCCCCCCCCATCTCAAAATATTTTGTTTGTTGTATGTATATTCGAAGATTTGCACACATTTCACGATACTTCAAAAAAATGCAGATCATTGCTATGAGCTATGTGCTATGAACTTGTAGATCTGCTATTTTTGAAAAGCCCAAAGAAATCTAAAATGACACAGATGCGTTCCCGGGCTTAATGGCTTAATACCCACTGACTGCAGGGGCCTGACCTAAGACCAGGACATATAGACTAAAAAACCCCATGAGATGTCGCTACCGAAACTCGAATGCAGCAAAATGCCATGTGGGGGTTTTGATACTGTGACACTGTGGAGTTAAACCAAATTGGACCACGCTAAGCCATGCGCTACGCCGCTACTTTATTGTAAGAATTTCCGTTATCTGCACACCACCAAGTGCACTCCAGTAATGTGTGATCTGATAAGCCAGACGAGCTAAATCCATCACTTTTGTATGACTGTATGTCCGTCTATGTATGTACTGTATGTACGTCCGCATGTACAGTATGTATAGGTATCCTCAAAAGTAGACCAATCACAGCTCATGCTGCCATGGTCATGACATCACAAAACAGAACTACCCTTGGCCATGAAAGCCTGAAGTGCCTGATGAAGGAGAAGTGAAAGTAAAACTCATGTAGAGCGTTGGTCGTCGTTGAAAATGTACGCATGTAATTTCTCTGCAAATCTCTTACACCAACATTGTTCACTTTTTGTTATTAGTATTAGTATTTATAAATATTGCTATTTCCAATTGGCCTAAACCACCACCACTCACCACAGTCGACAAGAATAGTATAGTATAGTGTGACTTAGACTTTGTACAGGCTGTAAATGCACACATACAGTTACACGGAGTAACTATAAATAGATGAAGACTAGGCAGGGAGGCCATGCCGTTATTTGACTGCATGTCTTGTTTTACCCTGTCACCTCGTGTCACTGGAGACGTGGGTGGTCTTTCATTATCCAAACCACAGAATAATTGACATGTCCTCATATTACCCTATTACCATAGCTAGGCCAAGTCCAACCTCTGTTGTGACAGCTTTGGAGATCAAACTAAGGCATAATTTTTTCACAACATAATGATTTAGAAAATTCTACTTCAAAACTATATTCAAGCCTACCCATTTTCCCAATCAATACATTTTTAGCAACAGATAAAATACATTTTGAGTGACAATAATTTTGTCCAAAATATATTTTCAAATATATATCACTTGGCCAAGTTTAGTACATTTTGAAATTGTTCTTCTTAGCAATTCTTGCAAAACATACATGAAACACTATATATTTGTATTGGGAGTTAGCATATGTTGCACAAAAGCACAGACCTTGCTATGGTATCATGACTTGTACTCCATTTCATGACATCTGCTGCCTGTCAGCCCCTGGCTTTTTAAACATTTATTTCTTGTATTTCTAGAAGACGTATTTCAAGTATGTTTGTTCTATTAAATGTCCCCCTGCAGTGTGAAGTGACATATTGTACTTTATACACTAATTAGTGTGCGTGCCCTTCGTTTAGCTGCTGTCACCTGTCAACCTTCTGAATATGTCGCCCGCATCCACCCTCAAAATTGTGAAATGAAGCTCAATATTGAGTTCATGAAGAAAGGAACAACATTTGTTTTATCATGAGATTTGGCATCTGATTTTGGTCTGGATTTGAACGTTACAAAGAGATTACTTTTCTACTCGTCTCCCCCAGGCAGTGGGTATTCACAAACGTCTAGTACTCGGGAGTTGGAATTCAAGGGGAATCTGTTATGATTTAAGTTCCAATTAAAAAGTAACAAGATATGTTTTTTATGCTGAGAAATATCTTAAATAATAATCTAATAATCTAAAATTAAGATCTCTGTGCTTTTATCTACCCTTATTTACACAAATTCTCTATCAAACGTAACTTCTGTCCTTTTAGAAATAGCACAGCAATTTCTAGACCCACTTCTACAGGAACAAAAGAATATACTATACAGGAATACATGCAGCTTCGAGTGCCGGCTTCTGGAGACACTAATAGTACAGTAACAGTACAGGAATTACGGCTGTCCCCCCACCGGAAGTTCGCTTGTGTCTCTTCCAAACTATCGCTGCTTTTCACTTGCTTCACTGCTGACAGAATGAACTTGAAGCTGGGCTGAATGCAGAAACAATGCGGAACGTCTGACCAACGTCGCACCAATCACAGTATAGCCGAACTAGTTTGGTGAGTCACAACATCTGTGAGGCACCGAAACACCCGAAATCTGTTCTGAGATCGGCCACCTGAACCTCTGAATGACGTCATATTGTAGTCTGTACCCAGCCAAACTGAACAAATGTTGCCTCTTCTGGCGTAGTATGCATAATTAAGGCTTAAGAAAGACTAAAATAGGGATGGAGCTTTAATGGAGCATTACTTTCTCAGTCTCAGGAGAGTGTTTTACTTTGCACTTTGAGGCCTGGGCATGAGTCAGTTTCAATTCTTAGTCTGTTGTGCCAAATAAAGGTAATAGCCATCAAAGATGAGCAAAAACCAAATCACCATAGCAGGTTACATTAAATTACTCTTTGTGGACAGATTGAGGCCTAGTCACAGACTGCCCTTTCTCCTCTACTTCCTGCTCTTTTGTATTAATAATTTGGCCTCTTTCCATTTTGATTTGCATTTCATTCCGTCAGGAATGTGTGAGGAGGACATTGTTGAAGCGTTATTATTGCTGCCTGGGCCATGAGGAATGTCCAGATTCAAACCATGACTGCTTTTTCAATATCTAAACAAGCTAAGCTTGTGCGCTAAGCTTGTGTGCCGGTGCGCAACATGATGCGTAACCAAGCATAAATTCCGCATTAAACTCACTGTGGTGGCAGCAGTAGACACACCCAAAATATGTTTCCAGTACAAAGCCACACAGTGACAGAATGGATCAAAGTTAAAAAAAATATGCACCAACACTTTCATCAGGGTGCATTGACTATTTATTCATACAGTACTTCCAGTGTTTACAGTTTCACAATAAATAAATATTTAAAATATATATATATATGCCTAATGTTCTCTATTAAATCTCTGTTGAGCAAGTGAAGACAGTGTATCTCTCCTCAAAGTATTATGTGTCTACTCCACCAACGCACTTCACAGAGATTTGTTTCAGGTGTGCAAGACACTTGTAATAGCCTATGAGAAATACAAAAAAAATGATATAAGGATTGCACGCTCCTAGTAAATTAATATGCACAACACAGGGGTGTGGTGAAGAGGGGTACTGATCAGCTTGGGTTCACTGCACCAGGATACATCACGCCTCTGAGTGACCCGATGACAGAAGCTGCACATAGAATAGCCCTTTGAACAAATGGGCTTGTTGGACATGGCATCAGATCACTCTCTATGTCTGCACAGACAATACTCAGGTCTGCTGACTGACATTTCATTATACAGGGAGAGACACCCTCCTCAATCATCCTAATGGGGGGCGGGAGGCTTAACACGGATCCTACTCCAGCATAACCTGTTATCTATTAGTCCACATGTATGTATTGTACGTATGTCCACCTGCTGTGGTAAGGGTTTTAAAGATCTGGGTGACATCGAAAGAAAATATACATTACATAAAGGAAAATTGCACATTTTTTCAACATCATTTCCATATATTTGTCCTCAGTAACGCTCACCATTGGACATTCCACTCTCTGTTTCAGAGGTGGATTGTGGAGTTCCAAAATTGCCAACCGATGACATCAACTGTGGTAATTTCAAACAAGAAGTTTTTCATGCAACACTAATGATTTTATATTTCAGTGTGCTAACCTTCCAAGAAGAGAAAGACTCTAGTTCCCATTGGATTGGAATACCCAGCAATGTTGTCATTAGCAGGCAAGTTCTGAACTATCCACAGCCCACCTCTGACACACAGAGCAAGAAATGGTACCATCTCATAATAGCATTAGTCAAGACCAATTATATGAAGATATGGTTGAAAATAGCTGACTCGTTTCTTTAAGAACAATGGAGTCAGCTAAACAACATAAAGGGATTTTCACACGGGAAGCGACTGGCGCTAGAAATAAATATTCCAACGAGAGGCGAGTACTCAGGTAGGGTGACATTGGGCAATCTGACAGGCGTAAGGACAACGGGGCGCAATCCCATGAAATTGTCACGTTCGTGCTCGTCTCATACACACACGCCCACGTCAAGATTTGAATTGTGTTGAACTTTTTTGTGACGCGTAGAAACGCATCTATTCACATGAGAAGCACAGTGCTACCCTGTGGATCCAACACGGTGCAGTGTCTCTCCCGGTATGAGAAGCCTCAAACAGTGTCAGGTATGCCCGGAGGGACGGTGAATCCCCTTCATCAGCAAGGGGGGAGGTTGATGTCCCATTGCTCTGAGAGTTGAAGGGTTGTTCGTATAGGACAAAAAACAAAATGTTTATTGTTAAAAGTGAAAGCTCCTTTCATATTTGAATGCATGCATGTTTGTTCAGTAACAATAACAAACATGCATGGTGTCTGCCCAGGTCTTTAGTAAATAGAAAATAAATCAGGCGGCTCACCAATTTCCTCCAATCAGGAGAGAAAACCCCACAAAGCTCATTTATCAGCTTGTGTTCCAGTTCCAATTTTTCGGCTCATTTGTTTTGTTTCTGAAAATGTATTTTCTGTTTACTAAAGAGCTGGAGAGATATGGGGAGACCCCTGTTACTGAACAAACACTATAGCAACGATTGCTATGGGAATATAGCACTTATTTGAACAACAACAGCAAAAGAAGTTTTCTCTTACAGCACATTTAACTACATTTGCACACTCACTGAGTTATAAATGGTTAAATTAACCATTTTACTGTTTGTGCTATAAAAAAAAACATACACATTCCTACAGGGAATTGTTGCCGTATTGCACCAACATGATGTCAGTTTTCAGAGTGCTGTATTTGTGTGAGACAGAAAACAAACCCCTTCCCTCTGTTTAGGAATCCCAAGCGATGAATGTTTTTGCAGTAATTCGCTTTTTGATGATGATGTTGTGGTTGGCTCATGATTGTGCAAAGGAAATCTCTGGTTGTTTTGGTTTCCATGTACAATTAGCGCCATGGAGTGCACTCACACAGTGTTTATGTCCACGTTTAATATTGTAGAAAGTCTCTTTCAACGGGCTGTGTGCAATTTGTTGGCACTCTGTTGTACTGCATGTTATCTGTACGTAGCCTACTGTATATGTATGTACTATGTCATTGTGCTTTTAGCAGCAGATACTGTATGTGCCCATAACTAATTTCCCCTCGAGATAATCAAGTCTATTAGTGCTTCTCCAACATTTTAATTTCAGCACCCCCATAACTCTCAGAGTTACAGACCTGCGTGGATCCATTTGCAACCCCCTCGAGGAACCCTGAGGGTCCCTGGACTCCACTGGTCTATCCTATCCTATCCTAGTATGCCTAATAGACCACTGTCCATTCATAAAAGGCTGTCGTCCTGGAGTGGGCCAGGCTTCCCTCTCCAAGGTGCAGCCTCCACGTGCACTGCACAAACACACCAAGGCAGGATTATGTGCGTGTGAGCCCGTTTCCATTCACGGCTCACGTGTAGGACTGCAACTATTGATAATTTTCTTAGCGATTATTCTATCGATTACCTTTTAATAAAAAGATCTTAAAGCAATTAAGCCTTAATTTTGTATGTTTGAATTTTCTTTTCCAACCCCCCCCCCCCCTTTATTATTTTATAGTATTATTTTGTATAATTGGTTAGTTTTAACTGTTGCATAGGCCTGTCACAATTATGACATAATCGCCTAATCGCAATTATTTGGGATAATCGCAATTATTCTTTGCATAATCATCATTATTTATTTTTTTCACTATTAAATCATTTACAAAAAAAAACGTCAAACTTATATAGCGCTTTTCATAGTACCCAAAGTCGCTTTACAAAACAAATCAAAAATAAACAACTTTAATAGGAGAGAAATATTTAAAAGGCTAAGAATTGAGCAAAGACAAAAACATTAAGATAAAACTAAAATGCACAATTAATGTTTATTTTTAAGCATAGGCCTAAAGTAATTAAATATGTGTTATTTGTCATATCTGCCCTGTGCAACCTTTGTTTACGAAGGCTAAAACGCCAGTGCTCAACGCCAGAAACACAATAAAATCGTTAATCGCAATTATTTGAGTCACAATTAATCGGCAAGCGAAAGTTCCATAATGGCGACAGCCCTACCGTTGCACCACGTCCTACGTGTACAATCCACCCGTCCACGTATCCCTGGCGATGCGAGGCACGACGTGCTGCAGAGATCTGTGGTTCGCTAATAACACGGATGCCCAGTGAGACGGCGCACACACTCACACACAACGCTCTAATGTGAGTTGCAAATAAAAGGCGAAAGAGAGGGAGAGGGAATGAATCCAAGCTATAGCACAATACCAGTATGGCAGCCAATTCCACTCCATCATTACAGAGATGGTGACTAGAATAACTGCCGGCAGCACTAGAGCTGTTGCCAAAGACCCATTCCAAATCTGAATCATTTACAAAATTGGAACTTATAAAAGTACTGTATAGGTGTAGAAAGACGGAGCCAAGCAGCAAATATATGGTATACTGTGTACATTTAGTGTTAGCGTATAGCAGATCCCCCTTTGTTTGGTGCTGCGGAGCCAAACTGTAGCATACAAATAAGTTCAATTTAACGGAGGGGCTCTAAACTCTTATTGAATGTGCTGAACAAATGTGTTGCATTCAATAAGTGTTGCGAGCCCTCCATTACAAAAAGGGTACACGCCTTGCTTGCACAGTACAGAACCACATCTGAATACTCGATATTTTACCTCAGGGTATAGACATTATACATTGTCAACAGACCATAACAAATATTTTTTAAATAACCACAAAGCGAAAATGTATGCATATGATATACTGTATAAACAGATGCATCCTAGATAGATTGCTCACTGGAAAGGTGCACTGCAAAATGAACTTGTGCATAAATAAAGCATGTTCAATTTCATCTTGGGCAGGCAATAGTAAATGAAAAAATAATAAGAGTGTGCCCAAGTGGCGGTTTACAATGTCCCAGACATCTAATAACATACTGCATAATTTCTTTAGACTTAGCGAGAGGGATTATGGGGATACCTTCACTTCACAAGTACGTGAACGCAAGCGACAACGCCTTGCGCGGCCGGGCACAAACGTGTGTCCCCAGTGAACATGCAGAACATACATGCACCGGTGGAGTTAATAAACCCGCTTAGAGTTACATTTGAAACTGTAGCCTGCTATATTATGAAAGAGAAAGCAGAAGAGAGCACAAGTCAAAGGAGACGGCTTCATTATGTCATGTCATGCTTGCATTGCATTGCGATTTTCCAGTGACGGATTCCAGAACGTGTGAAATCGATCTTCAGTAGTAGTAGCATGAAGCGTCCGTGTTCATATATTTGCATGTGGGCTGTGCTTCAGTTTCCTGAACTTTTCCAATCTACAAACAGAAACCAATTAGGCCAGAGGTCTTCAACAGGGGGTCCGCGACCCCTAGGGGGTCCGCGGAGGTACTGCAGGGGGTCCGCAAAATTGTTGTTTGATTTAAAAAATATTTGTTTTTAAAAACTTATTTTTATTTTTATTTTTTCAAAAAATGACAATTTGTCTTTAAACATAACATGACATATTTGAATAGCTTAGTATTGAATGCACAATAACATGGTATGTTTATACATATTTTGAAGAGAAAGGACAACAAGGTCCTTTTGCACACCTACTGGGACAACCTGTGCGTAGGAGCAGGCAACCATTTTTTCATGTGTATACATATAAAACAGAATTTTATACATAAATATACGATATATATATGTGGTAGCCTACCCCCTACCCTAGGAGGTAGGTAGGGGGTCCCTGCTCCATCACCCCATCAGTTTGGGGGTCCCTGGCCTGAAAAGGTTGAAGACCCCTGAATTAGGCCATAGAACCCTTCATCTGAGTTCAAACGTTAACCCCCCCCGACCCCCTTATTTGGGAAGGTGTTTGTTGTTGTGATGATACGGTATGTATGACTTAAGCACTTAAATCCTCTCGACTTAGTAAGCTGCACCCGAGTTGGCAGTGGCACTGTACTTTGCTCTCCGTCTGCACCAAATCTCTCTAGCGTTGTGAGCTTGTAGATAGCTATTTTGGGCTAATGTTCCCCCCAGAATATGGATGGCAGGGTTCAACTGGGAAAAGATATCGTAAGGCATTTCTGGTTTCATTACAGTAGACACTGTGCTCTGGACAGAGACAGTGACGGGTCAGGTTGAAATGTGGCACAGTCAGATCATGAGCCGGACTGAAACCCAAGACATTGAGATTACATTATGTGTAGCTGGCTGACCCAGCAGGGTGCCCTAGATATAGCACAAAATTACTCTGTACCGTACGCAGCAACATGATCGTCAGGGGAGTGGAACCTGGGAGCAAAATAGTCAGTCTTATTCATTCTTCGACTGTGCGAAAAGCTGGCTAATAAAGTATATTGTATCTATTTGAAATATTCGTTACATATTTGTTTTTGCAGGGGCATCTACTGGCAGCTACTGCTACTCTTGACAACGGAGATGTGCTTATACTTACTAGAATGGTGCATTGAATAGAGTTCAAATCTCCAGGCCTTTTGCCCTAATACCTCTCTCAGTCTTTCTCTTTGACTTCAGACAGCTCAGACTGAGTTGAATGTGTGCAGACACTAACCTCAGGGGTCTATACTTGGTCCTACCCTCCTTTTTTCCCCCTCTACACCACATCTCTTCACAGAAATAGCCGATCTAGATCCTGGCGAATTGCCGAATGTTTGCCTTTTATAACATGCCCAGAATAGGGACGCTAGGGTTCATGTGGTTAAGACTCTGAAAGAGTAGCGCAGCAGATTACCAGTTATACTTGGTCTCTACCAGTGTTGGGGTAATGTAGTGAGCTAAGCTACCTGAAATTACCCTCCAGATAAATGCAGCAAGCTAAGCTACAGAAACATAGTTTACTACATCTACACTATTTTTGTCCAACATTGAACCACTTAATTCAAGTCAATTTCAATCTCAAACAAACAAATAGTCAGCCAAATTCAGTTCAAATGTTTATCAAACAATAAGCTTTGCTCTCTGCTCTCACAACTCCAAAACAATTTGGCAAAGAAGAAAAGTTAATGTGCGTGCGTGTGTGCATGAGTCGTGCGTGCGTGCGTGCGTGCGTGCGTGCGTGCGTGCATACAGTATGAAAACTCCATGGAAACAAGTATCTGCCACTGCATATCAAAGTGTCTGTCCTCCCCACTAAAGGATGAGATGGCCATACTGAACAGTTGCTCTGTAGTCACAGGCATCAGCCCAAGGACTGGTACAGTCACCGTCATACTGATGTGCTTCTGTCCACTACACATACAGTACAGGTCCATAGCGGCGGCATCACTTTCTGACCCTTAGCGGTTTCATTTCACAACACAGCAGAAAGCTCTGCTGCGCTTAGCTTGTGCAGACACTACCACACACCTCAATTAAAGAGCTTTGCTACTGAAAAGCTTTTTGATTCAGGGGAAACACACACAATCGCAAGTTCAAGCATGAGCTTTCTACCGCTGTCTGCTCCAGTCTATGAGCCAGGCCGAACTAAATAGACTGATTTCAATTATGTTGTGGAAGACATGGTTCCTATATCAACAGTCAAGTCTGTTGTGTTTAGACTACTACTGTACTTTTTATCATAGTGATAATAACTACAATGATAGATTACATTTTAGACTTGTCTTGTCTCACACTGTGCAAGGAGGCGGGGGGGGGGGTCATGTTTATAAATTAATTGGTGATGATATCATGTCACCTTGCACCAGGCCAGCGAACTTCAACTTCTGCAATTGTCTAGCCCCGTGACATCCCATAAGCGAGATGGACAGGAGCATTGTATTTGGCTATTTGGTAGCAGGGTGCTTATCGCATAGCCTCCCTCAAATCACCATGTTCACACTTATGACATCTCTCACATAATCATAATCATAATCATCATCATCACAGCAGGTCCAAATAATAATGCCAGCGTGTTGTCATCGCTGTACTGAGCAGTGCATTCACCTGCATTGTTCAGAAGCTGCCCACTATCAAACGAAGGACATGTGAACAAGGAGGTCTTGCTACAAATCAATAGGGATCCTGGTATCACTGCCACCCATGTTTCAGGGCGAGAGGAGCAGAGATCAATGCAGATGTGTGCGGTTGACAAGGATCAACATTAGCTAAGATTAGGGATTCAATTGGCATGGGTGGCAATAGTAAACTACAGTATGGGCAGAGCCTTTCAGAATCAGAATCAGAATCAGAATCAGGTTTATTGTCACATCACAGGTTTACAAGGTAAAAAAGTGGGTGAAATTTGTTTTTGTACATCGTTCCCATCGCAACGTTAATTTCCATAGAAAGAAGAGGGGGGGGGGAGAAGAAGAGGGGTGGGGGGCAGGTGGGAAGGAGATCAAAAACAAGAGAACAACAGAAGGCCAGACAGTGTGTAATGTATAAATATTATACACTACAGCACTAAAAGCAGAGTTTGATTAAGTCGCTGTGCTGTACAGTTACCCAAGAAAGTAATGTATTACTCAATACTTGTTACTTTTTTCAAAAATTATAATATTATTACTAATATTATCCCCAATAGGTAGTTACATCGTTAATCGCAATTATTTGTGTGTCAAGTAAAATGTCATGATTTTGACAGCCCTACCTCTAGTAGACCATCTGTATATCCCAACAAAGGTAGACCAATCTAACTAAACATTTCAGCTGATGCTGCTATACACCAATCACAGTCACCACAAAAGTAGACCAATCGCAGCAAACTACACAGTCCAACTGACACTAATCTGTCATCGTGCTTCCTCTCGCGACACATTACTGATACACCGGCAGTCCGGCACCAAGTATTACTATTACAACACACAGTTGTTCTATGTTATCGATATGCCCGGACTCGCGACACAAGAACACTGCATGAGAGCAGCACACAGCTACTGACAGTCCTTTCAGTCAGGTAGTTGCAAACATCCTGCACTATTTTAATAAGATAAACACAGCAGAAAAAGATGGGGAACCGACAGACTGGCATGGATTAATTACAATCCTTGCTGTCTCCTTTCCATTTCCTTGCATCTCCGTTCTTGTAATAATTATGCGTGCTCACCATAATGTTGCTCTGCGCTCCATTATGATTTGGATTGTGATCTAAGATCATGATAAATGGAACATGATACTGTGATATTGTCGCACCAAGCACCAAGTCCAACTCTGTCTGTTATTCCCTGTGTTTACTTTTGTTAGGCTGCACCATGGGCAGCAATCATAAAGCTTGCAGCTTTGTAATGTGGCGGCTGCCTCTTGGTTTCACTGCAGGGGTCAAAAAAGTACCTTGATAATAATAAATTGCTTAAACTGCTTAAGCGTAGTTATAACCGGCTACACATTTCTTAACGGTTACTAGTTTAACGGTTAACCATTAACATTCCGGCACTATGCAATTTGTTTTACATTGTTTCATGTATGATTGGCCAGTTTGTGATGCCCAATGAAGAATCTGAAAAGGCTTCATGTCAATTCTGTGAATAAATACATAACTCCTGCTTTCTACCCTTTTAGGGGTATTTGTTCTTCTTAAGTTAAACAGATAAGACATTTCCTGCAATATATCGATCATCGCAGATATCGTGTATTGTTATATCATTGTTGTGGAGGGCCAAATATCTTCACTGTATCGTATCGTGAGTTACTCGTATCGTTCCACCCCCAAATTAAAACCGGGAAAGCATCTGTGTCATTTTAGATTTTTGCGTTGGCTATTCAAAAATAGCAGATATACAAGCTCACAGCGTGTCACTTCGTGCCGCGCTGCGAGCTTGTACATCTTCTATTTTTGAACATTTTTGAAGAATTGACTTGAAAGTTTTCGAATAATTTTGAATTACGAAAAAGTTAAAGAACTACTGATTTAGAATGCATTTGTAGTATCGGCCTCAGGTCTTGCTGGGTTAGTCTCTATTTAATTTTTAGTTCATTTTCAATATTTCAAAAGTGGGTCCTTGAAACTGGTTTAGGACATCATGTTTACTCCTCTGTGACTCAGAGTGTAATATAAGTAGACCACTAAATATAATCACTAAGATGCTTTTGAGAAAGCTACATTTATGATGCCTTGGCTCAATTTTGATTTTGAAACCTTTGCTACTGGTAAATAGCTTTTCATATGTATGCACATCTATTAGTGCCATTGGGGTTGGGTAGCGGTCACATCTGGCTCATGACGTGTGTCACATCATTCTCTGTTTCCTGCCAGTCAACATTTATATTGGACAGGAGAACAGGAAATTCTCCTGTCCAATATAAAGCAAATAAAGCTAATGTCCTATACTATATATAGAAACCATTTAGTCAACCAATTATCCTTAACCACTTAAACCCTATCATCCTTATTCTGGAGGGGAACATTTGCCAAAACACATAAATCTATGCTATTTTGGGGCTAATAGATTTGGTGTAGAGCCGTGGTTCTCAAAGTGGGGTCCAGGGACCCTCCAAATGGACCTTTAACAGGTCTGAACTCTTAGAGTTATGGGGGTCCTTGAAATTAAGTTTGAGGACCACTGGTGTAGAGGGAAAAAAGAGCAGAACAAGTGTAGAGCCAACTCGGGTCAGGTTTACTAAGTATAGAGGGTTTAAGTGTTAAAGATGACTAGAATTGCTTGTCTTGAGTCAATAGATACTCCTGGTCGAATATTACTCCACTGCTCAGTTGCTCAGTCAAATTTGTACTTGAGTTCTGGAGTACTTGCTTTTAAAAGTAAGTACTCCAGAACTCAGGTAAGTATTCAAAAGTACCCATTACAAAGTGCATTTTCTTTTCTAATATTAATGCATTGCTGTATTCATATTTAGACATTTTCCAGATACTCAGAAAAATGTACTTTAAGTACAGTATCCAAGTAAATGTACAAAGTACTTCGTTACTGTCCACCACTGGTGACCTGGGTTCACTTGTCCTGGCCCGGGGCCAGCGATCATGTGTGAGGCAGGCTGAGTTCACAGAGCGCCAGAGGGATCTGGCTGGGCCCCGGTATGGAGAAACAGCAATAATGTCCATGTTGAACGCGTGCTGTTTCACCTCAGGCTATAGGGAGATCAAAGCACCACCTGGGTACCACAAAGGTCTCTCCCGCACAACAAAGGCTACCCTCCATGTCAAACCTCGAGCGGGAAAATGTCAAAGACCTTTCTATCACTCTCTGGGGCAGCACACGTATAGCCTAGGAATTGATATCGTGGACATTGTGATTATGGGGGTAGATGTGCTGTCCGGTCAGCTGCCAGTGTACCTCCTTGTTTTAGAGAACAACTTTATTTTTATTGTTGACATCTTTGTTCTGTGACTTGTTGGTTTTGTGTGTACTGTAGACTAGCCATATTTTATTTACAGATAACTACTTAAGCTGGAGCCAAAACACACGCACGCACACGCTACACACACACACACACACACACACACACACACACACACACAAACAAACACACGTATGCACGCACGCACGCACGCACACACACACACACACACACACACACACACACACACACACACACACACACACACACACATTCCAACTTTTCCAGGCTTTTTAAAGGCAGGTAGCCATTATCTCAACAGGGAGTCAACGTTATCGTTTCGCTTCCGTTATCTCTGTAGTGCCGCTAGAGCACCATACAGGACTTGTCCAAACCTATAATCGAGAAGGTGATATGCTGTAGAAGGGTCGTTGTGGGGGAAATTAGCTGCTTGACTAAATGACTGTTTTCGCTCCAAATGCCAAGAGGCAGCCTACGAACATATGCATGTCTTGACCTGTTTGTGTTTGTGACTGTGTTTAACCATATGAACCCTAGCAGCCGTATTCTGAACTGAACACTTAGTAAAGATAGACAAGCAAGGCGACACGTTGTGAAGCTAGCTCAGGATAAAACATACACACACACAAACAAAATGTGTCATTGTGAAGCCAGAATATGAGTGTGCAGATTAGATTTTTGATGAGTTAAGCCAAATCATTACTCACCAAATGTATGTTGAAGGGGCTTATTGTGTATTATGTGATATGTTAGATGTATGTATATTGTTTTGTTTATGTTGTCTTCGTGTTGCAAATGGTGCTACAGATGATACACAATACATTTCAGTATCAGGAGCAGCAGCTATACTCCTTTTGTGTTGATGGAATATAAATTACCGGTAAGCTTAAGACCGAATGAAAAGTCAATACTATTTTTAATCCTGGACAGAAACCTCTTTAAATATGTTGTGAAATGAAGCGATGCAGACAATGTAGCACATTCAATTTACTTCAGATGGTGAATTCCTCAATGCTGACTCTCAATCATAAGGCCTGACATTCTGTGACTGCAGTCAGACTTGGATCATTGTTTCTTTTTCACTGGCTCTCATTCACTCTCATATCACCATTTTCTATGTAACATAATGAACATAAGCAATATTTTCTTTTGCACGGACGAGAAGATTTGACAAACAAGATATAATGCAAACAGCAGAGAAAGATAGTACCATGTTAAAATACTGCTCCTCATGCAGTAATTATTTGGCAAAGTCATACATTGTAATTGCTTTGGAATGTTGCATATGCAAAGTATGCTCATACAGACTGCAAAATTATGCATGTTGCCCACACAAGAATTTATGACTGGACTGTATAATTATCCCGTCAAACAATTATCACAGCCATACAACAACTATAATTCCATGTCAGTATACTAGCAACGTGTGTGTGTGTGTGTGTGTGTGTGTGTGTGTGTGTGTGTGTGTGTGTGTGTGTGTGTGTGTGTGTGTGTGTGTGTGTGTGTGTGTGTGTGCGTGCGTGCGTGCGTGCGTGCGTGCGTGCGTGCGTGCGTGCGTGCGTGCGTGCGTGCGTGCGTGCGTGCGTGCGTGCGTGCGTGCGTGCGTGCGTGCGTGCGTGCGTGTGTGTGCGTGTGCGTGCGTGCGCGTGTTAATGGTGATGTGACTTCTGCAGCCGAAGGATGAATATTTTAAAGGCCCAGGCCTTTGTCAGGGCCAAGCCACAGCAATGAAAGAAGAAAGTATAGCCTTTTGAGGTAAACGGTCAAAAGCAAAAGCCTTTCTGCAGTCGAAACGAAGGATATAGACATGGCAAATGGTCTCTGTGCCTTCTGTGCGTGTCATTATGTTCTATTCTGTATAAGAACGCAGATGGCCTAATTCGATTCATGTTCTGACACCTCCATGTATGACTGTTCTTCCCTGTAACTGGTTGGTGAATGGTCCCCATCTGGGATTGGCCAAGGCATCTGTGAATGGAGCTTGATTCAGCACCACGGACAGCTCTAGGTCTAAACGCTTCCATAAAGACGTTCTCACTAACGAAATAAACTAGACAATAGAACGTTCTTTAGTGTAAGAATCCATTAATATGCCCCATGTTTATAACACAGTTTGGAAACAAACTGAGATCATGCCACGGCTATTAAATCACGAGGCTATTGTAGGTCAGTTAACCCCTTAAGCCCAATTCAGAAATGTTCAATATAGCCAATCTACAAGTTCACAACATGTCGCAGTGCTACTGGCTGTGATCTTGTAGATCTGCTATTTTTGAAAACATTTGGGAATGTACTAGTGTATTTTCTGTTATTGTTGGCAAAGCTGTCGTTGAAAACAGAAGATCGACAAGCTCACAACGAGCTTGTCGATCTGCTATTTTCAACAAAAGCCTTCCCCACAATAAGGATGCTGGGGTTGAAGTGGTTACGCATTACAAGACCTGTATGGTAGCATGATAGAAAAACAACGGCTGTGCCTGCACTTTAATTCTTTGTCTGAAGTATAGCCCAATACTGCTGTAAGCATCTGGACAACAACGAGGCATGGCTGTGGAAGGCCTACACACAGGCTGTAATGAGCAAACACATGGGGGGAAAAAGAGCTTTCCAGCACATTAGGCAGGGAAAGCACCTCTCCACTTTAATGAAATGCACTCGACGTGAAGTGCTGCGGCCATGTCGAACACCTGCGACAAGGCACGCTGACGTATGAACGTGGCTCGAAAGTTGTATGCAATTACTGATAACAGCCTGGTGCTGCTGCTATAAGGCTTATTGTTCCTCCTCCTACACCGTGGGCATCATTAGGATTCTTATGCGTTCTGGGTGTAATTGGGTTATCGATAGCTATGCAGAGTGGACCTAGGGGCCTATACATTTTCATATAGCTATAGGCCTGTCAATGTCAAAGGATATACGGGACGCCCCGTCACCTATAGGCTACACAGTCGAGGGCTTTGAAAGCCAATAGCTGTCGCTTCCATGTCCACACCAGAATGGTTGCCAGAAGGCTCGCCCCAAAACACGCTCGCCCCCATTTTTCCGCAGACCGCTCGCCCCCAGCGGTTCTTGTATTCTTTGTATTTACTAAGGATAAGGTTAGAAATAAGTTTAGGGCTAGGCATAGTTTTACTGAAGGTAAGATTAAGAATAAGGTTAGGTTTAGGCATAGTTTTACTGAAGGTAAGATTAGGAATAAGTTTAGGTTTAGGTATAGTTTTACTGAGGTAACGTTTAGGAACAAGGTTAGGTTTAGTTAGGTATAGTTTACTGAGGTTACATTTAGTAATACGGTTAGGTTTAGGTATAGTTTACTGAGGTTACGTTTAGGAATACCAGGTGGCGACCGTTCAGAGGTTGCCGGATTTGCCCCGGGGCGACTGTGTTTTGGGGCGAGCGTTTTGGTATTCATTAGAATAGGCTCCTGCAGGGGCCTATAAGCACAATGTGGAGATGAATGAACATGAGGCCTCTCTGCCTGGAGCCTGGAGTCTCCTTGAATCTGTCATCCCGTCTCCATGGCGACAGGAGGAGGAAGAGCATCTATTCTGGCCCAAATCAACAGATGGAGAGAAGATCCCCTGGCTTTAAAAAAAAAAAGAGAAATAGCCATTTTATTCTTACCTTGCACTGCTCCATGCACGTCCTCACCGAATACGCGTCCGTCTCGTATTTCAGAGTCATGAGCTCAAAGTCCTCATATTTCTCCTGGGCGTGCGTGTCGTACCGCTGGTACGCCTGCACGCACAGGCTGCACCGGCTGTCGTCGCCCGTGTCGCCGCCGACCAGCACGTCCAGGCTGCAGTTCAGATTGTCCGGACTCGTCGAGCCGTTAAACAAATCCAGTAGCGAGTAGGAGTTACAAAAGGAAAGGTACAAATCACTCATATTTACAGTGGTCCGCGGCCCCTCTTCTCTGTCTCTGGAAAGGCCCTTGCACAAAGTGTCGGCGTCTCCAAAAGTAAAGCAGTCTTTAGATAAACTATCGTGGTGATGACAAGTTTCAAGTCGCCATAAATGTTTGGTAGAATTTCCTATAAAAATATCATTTCCTCTGAGGCTGCTGTGTGCTGAACGGGTTTGGGGGGGTGATGCTGGATGGATGCCCATGGTGTCGCTGGAGGAGGATGAGAACTTGTCGCGGTGGTGCTTGGCCTCGGCGCAGAACCACAGGTGATCAGAGAGGAGGATGGTGAGGAACAGGAGCGACGCCAAGGACAGTCGCCATCTCTGGGTCCTCTCCGAGTCGGTGAATGGCTTCTCGTTCTCGCGGGGTTCGAGCCAGATCTGGAAGCCGCCGTCGTCTTGCTGTTGCCAACACGTCCAAACAGCCCTGGTCATATTTTGGGGGGAAGGGGCTTCGCCGGCCGACTCCACCGCGGGGGCTCCTCTCCTGATGCCACAACGGTCATTGACGTGAGGAGGTCCACTTTGCGTTGTTCTCCTCTTAAACACCGGGCTGGGGGTTGTCCTGGCGTACCTCCGCGACGATCGGCGATTCCCATTAAATTAATGTGCCGGTGGAGAAATCATCATATGCCGCAAACCATCACGGGCCGCATCCTCCTCCATGGCTCTCCTCCGGTGCTGAAGATGCTATTCTTTAGCAACATAGTCTCGCCTCCTTATAGCAGCACCTCCTCTATAGCCTCCTCTCTCTTCTTTAGCCCCGTGCAGCTGCTCCTCTGCGTATATTTCGCACACACACTCCACCACACTGTGCATTTACATTTTCCCCGGCTCCGGTCGTGCTGGTGGTGGGACGATGATCAGGGCCCGGACGTGTTTCTTCAACATGGCTGAGGTTTCGCACGGCAGATGGCCTGGGATGTGGTGTGTGTGTGTGTGTTTTTTTTTTTATGCCCACACTGTCATCATCATCCTGGCTGCTCCCGGATCAAGTTGCTGCCGACGCCATGTTCGTCGCCCGGAGACGCGCGGGTCTGTGCAGGAGCTTGTTGCGCCGGCCGTGCGCGCCGCGGAGCGTCAGCTGTAGCGCCGTGACGGTAACCGGAAGACTCGCCCCGAAACACGCTCGCCCCCCATTTCTTTCGCGGACCGCTCGGCCCCAGCGGTTCTTGTATTCTTGTATTTGTTTTACTGAGGATAAGGTTAGAGATAGGTTAGGTTTTGGCACCGTTTTACTGAGGTTACCTTTAGGAATAAAGTTAGGTTCAGGCATATAGTTTACTGAGGTTACATTTAGGAATAAGGTTAGGTTTTAGGCATATAGTTTACTGAGGTTACATTTAGGAATAAGGTTAGGTTTTAGGCATAATTTTAGTTTACTGAGATTACGTTTAGGAATAGCAGGTGGCGACCGTTCCGAGATCGGGAACGGTCGATAGGGTTAGGCATAGTTTTACTGAGGTTAAGTTAAGGAATAAGGTTAGGTTTTGGCACCGTTTTACTGAGGTTACCTTTAGGAATAAAGTTAGGTTCAGGCATATAGTTTAATGAGGTTACATTTAGGAATAAGGTTAGGTTTTAGGCATAATTATAGTTTACTGAGATTACGTTTAGGAATAGCAGGTGGCGACCGTTCCGAGATCGCCGGATTTGCTACGGGGCGACTGTGTTTTGGGGCGAGCGTTTTGGTATTCCGGCTCACACACTGTGCGCGTCAGCCTCATGCACGCGCGCGTGCGCGCACATACACACACACCCACACACACACACACACACACACACACACACACACACACACACACACACACACACACACACACACACACACACACACACCTGATTTCGTCTATGGAAATTATCGGAAGCAGACGAAAGTAAAATAAGCTGTAGGGCTTTACCCTATTCCTGTAGCCTATTTTCTGTTGTAAGTCCATCTGCTGCTATTCCGATGTAATTATATTTTCTGTAAAAAATAATAGTATTAATAGTATTATTATTCAAAAGAATCAGTCCTCAATGGTTCATGGTTGAGACAACTCATTTCAAATCTTTAATCTTTCGTCTTTTTGACGCAGAATTGAGTGAGTGATCTGAGCTGTCCATGGTGCTGAAAGTAAAATACCAATACTACCTCATTGTGTGTGTGTGTGTGTGTGTGTGTGTGTGTGTGTGTGTGTGTGTGTGTGTGTGTGTGTGTGTGTGTGTGTGTGTGTGTGTGTGTGTGTGTGTGTGTGTGTGTGTGTGTGTGTGTGTGTGTGTGCGCGCGCGCACGCACATGCGCATGAATTTGAGAAACAGAACATGTGAGGACCATTTTCCTGGTCCTCACAAAATTAATAGGCTACTTTTTAGATGTAGTACTAGGTTAGGTTAATGTTAGGAGTAGAGTTATCCCTATTTTATTATGTCTCACAACAAAAAATTGCCGATCGACAAGCTGTACATCATGTTGATGTTACTATTTTCCAATGGCTTCCTAAAATGTTTATGTCCCCACAAGTATAGTAATGCAAACCTGTGCGTGTGTGCTTGCGCACATAAAAAAAAGTGCTGTAAAATGTAATCTATTAGCTGTGACCAGGTCATAAAAGTAACTTTTCTTATCAACTGGCACACGGTGGCTTGATAGATTCAAAAGGTCACCAGCAGCCAATTTAATTAATAATGTGTTTTTATTATAGGAAAAAAATGAATGAAGGTAAGGTAGAGGTAAAACTTTATTCATAAAATATGCGACTTTCAAACTAGGAGTTTCAGGGTACTGGGCAATGAAAAGCAATGAAAAAAGCACGAAAATAAAAACAGAATAACAGTAAAATGGGATCAATGAACATCATTCAGAACCTACTCTAGTGTACAACCATTATTTACCAGAAATTAAAGGTAGTGAAAGTGATTTTTTTTTTTTTGTGAAAAGGTGAAAGCTCCATATTCTGATAGTAATCATTGCTATAGAGTGTTTGTTAACGTTCAGTAACTGGGGTCTCCACTCTCCAGGTCTCTCCAACTCTTTAATATACAGAAAATAATTCTTCAGGTGGGTTACCAGTTTCGTCCAATCGGGAGTACCTATTTATCAGCTTCATTGTTTATATAGTGTTCCAGTTCAAATTTTGTGTGCTTATTTATTTGCGTCATCACTTCCAATTTCACTTGTTCATCCCGTATACTGTATGAGTTCTCTCTTGGTTTGAAAGAGAGAAATTGGTTGAAATTGGTATCCTGACCTTTTCATGCGTTTTCTGTTCACTGAAGAGCTGGAGAGACGGGGAGACCCCTGTTTCTGAACAAACACTCTATAGCAATGATTATTGATTATTATCATAATATAGAGCTATTTAACACTTGTTTTAACAAAATAAAATTGCTTACTGCGCCTTTAACTAATAGTACCCATTTCAAGCCAATGCTGAGCCACAAGGACTAGGGTTTTATAAGCTGCAGAGTCAGACCAGGTCAGAGTGGTGTTGAAGAGGATTACATCACAGGTTCTCAAACTTTTCAATTTCAAGGACCCCCATAACTCTCAGAGTTACAGACCTGTAAAGGGTCCATTTGGAACACCCTCAAGGAACCCAGACGGTCCCTGGACCCCACTTTGAGAACCACTGGATTAGATCTATGGTTGATTCTGATTCCATTCATTCATCGAGGTTTGGTTGTGCTAATTTGCTCCCTAATGAATAGACCCTGCAGTTCTAAAACTGGGGCTTTTCGTTTATTTCACTTGAGTGTTGGTACTACTTGACTTTCACTCCACTACATTACAAAGACCAATATAGTACTTTTGACTCCACTACATTTCTAGGAAGGGAAAGGGATATTATGAATTAACCACTTAAGCCCTATAAAGATCTGCTATTTTCACGATTTTGTTTAATCTGGAAAACCTCAAAATTTCAATACAGCTATGCTGCATTGGTATTAAAAATAAATTTAACTTTGTAATTTGTACTTTTGAATATTCAGTACTTTAACTCAAGTACGAATAAGTCAACAACTTTCACCTGCAGTTGAGTAATAATTGATCAGGAGGGGTATCTATATATAGTTTTGATTCTATAGACCGAATCATCATGACATCACCACACCCAGAAATGTATTTCCGGGTAGGTAACGCTGGTAGCATTACATTGGAGCAGTATTATTTGATTAACTTTATTTCTGGAAGAACACGACACTGATGCTATAATACTGACTATTATAAATATATTATTTTGTTATAAATATCCACAGGTTGACCAACTAGACAAAGGTAATGTTCTGGACATTGTATTTTATGATGTGAAAACGTCCATATACATTCTACCTGCTTAATATCCATTTGTTTACAAACATTTAAACATTTCTGATCTGGTTTATACTTTGACTCAAACACTTGGGTTTGGTACTTTGTCCACTACTGGCAGTAACTAGTACATGTACTCAAGTACTGTGAGAATCTCTGTGCATCTGCAACATCAGGACTTTATACATGCCGACCACCCACTCATAACCTGCAAACATGGCTGATAAACCAGACATGAAGGAGATCTCTGGATTTGACAAGGCCCAGTTGAAGAAGACTGAGCCGCAAAAGAAAAACGTCTTGCCCACCAAAGAAGTCATTGAACAGGAGAAGGCAGCAGAATCACAAAGATCTCCTCTATGCACTGCACTGTACTGTCCACGAGCATTGCCTTTACTTGCCTCCTGAAGTACAATTTTGAGGTATTTTTGGGCGGTGAAACCGCCCCTATAAGTGAGGTTTGGATATTTGTACAATAAATCCTGCGCTGTGATTGGCCAAAAATGTACCCCGCCTAACCCTGCACCGTGATTGGCCAATCACAGTCTATTCAGGACTGTGATTGGCCAGTGTCACATGACACATGTGCATAGCCCTATATAAGAAACCATAACTTTAAAAAAAACATATATTAGTTTTTTTAAAGTTATGGTTTCTTCCATCATAAAGAGTGTTTCAATAAATTTATTTATTTTTTGTACATGATTGGTTGACTCCATTCAGTATTGTGATTAGCTAGCAAGACACCGCCCACTTCACACAGGATGTGATTTTACTTTACTGGAGTATTTCCAATTTTATGTACTTTTACTTCTACTCCACTACATCTCAGAGGAAAATATTGTACCTTTACTCCACTACAATTATATGAAAACTTTAGTTACTAGTTGCTTTGTAGATTTAGATTATTATTACAAAACATTACCCATACATCAGCCCTATACTGGCCATTTAAAAATAGTGCAACAATGCATCGTGATGCATCGTGATGTGACGCATTGTGAGCTTGTAGATCTGCTATTTTCAAACTGTTTTTATACATTTTATACATTTGGAAAACTTGTGAAATGGTACATCCTGCATAATGAGTACTTTATACTTTTGGTACTTTAAGTACATTTTCATACCAATATTGTTGTACTTTTTACTCAAGTAAATTTTGAATTCCAGACTTTTACTTGTAACAGAGTATTACTACATTGCAGTAATGATACTTTTACAAGTAAAAAAAATAAGTACTTTTTCTACCACTGACTACTGGCTGTTCCCAAACCATTTGTTTCTGTCTGTTGTGTGTCTCTGCAACGGTCTAGTCCCTCCACTGACCCAGACCAGTCTAATTAGGGCATTTATCCCATTAGGAAATGGCATTTCTGCAATGCTAGCTTTCAATGACTATTAGCAAAGCTGTGGCTAGATTCTTATGACTCATTATCTGCTCTTTTAAGTGCTCTGCTGTGGATTCCTTTTCAGGGGCCACGGTGACAGCAACAAAACACATCATGTGCGTCGTATGCACCCTGCCACCGCGCTTTACAAGTTCACTAGTTGAGTTTGCACTCATTAAAGCCTGAATTATACTTGGTTGTGTGCCGGTGTTGCGCGTCGGAAATAACTTTCGACACGCGAAAATAACTTTCGACACGCGAAAATAACTTGTAGATCTGCTATTTTTTGGAAACATTGAGCTTGTCATTTAATTGCATGCACAGCGGCTGTGCATGCAATTAAATGACAAGCTAATTTTAAAGCTTTTGCATGATTTTGTGTTTGGATAATATTTGCACTAACATGTTTCACCTGTACATTGCATTTTGTACATGGTGCATGTTTTCTTATTTTATTAACACGCACGCACGCACGCAAGCACTCACACACACACACACACACACACACACACACACACACACACACACACACACACACACACACACACACACTAAAGTTTATGTTAGCCTCTCACCTTAGACTGGTAATGATTACAAAACAAATATCGTAATGTTTATTTTGTTACCGTTGACTCTGTTTTTGATTTACTTCTGTTGACCAGTTAATAACAAACACTGTAAGCTTTGTTGTAAACCCTTTCCAGTCAAACGTTTATTTTGCAATGTTGACTAATTAAAAAGTAAATTTACTTTCAATTCAAAGTCTTGTCTGTATTTTTTATATATATTGGTGTGTGGGTTGTGTGAGGGTGCTGGTGGTGTGGCTTCTTGGGGGGCGTGGCTAGTGCCCCCCAAAATCTCCTGGATTCTGACAGTCCAATATTGGCAGCCCTGGCAAAGCCTCATCTGAAAATACTGGTTGACAAACTGGACCCCCTGGGCCTTGGCACTGTGTAACTGGCTGTGTAACTGGCTGCTGGACTTCCTAACGAACAGACCTCAATCTGTGCGGGTCGGACACAATAACTCCCAACGTCATCTCCCTGAGCACTGGCTCTCCCCAGGGCTGTGTTCTGAGTCCACTGCTGTTCACCCTGATGACCCATGACTGCTGTGCTAGGTTCAATACCAACCGCATGGAGAAATACACGGACGACGCGACAGTTGTGGGCCTCATCAGGGACGACAGCGAGAACGCCAACAGGGAGGAAATGAGACAGTTGGTGGGCTAGCTGGTGCAACACACACAATCTGGTCCTGAATGTCAATAAGACAAAGGTGATCATTGTTGACTTCAGACGGAACCAGCACAGCCACTCCTCATAAATGACACTGCAGTGGAGGTAGTGAGTAGCGGACAGGTCACGGACAGTCTGACATGGTTCTCAAATACGGCCTCTCTTGTAAAGAGAGCACAGAAACGTCTGTTCTTTCTACGCCGGATGAGAAGAGCCCAACTCCCCCCTCCCATCCTCACTACATTCTACAGGGGCACTATAGAGAGCATCCTGACCAACTGCATCTCTGTCTGGAAGCTGCAATGCATCAGACTGGAAATCTGTGGTGAGGAGGACAGCGGAGAAGATCATCGGGACTTCACTGCCCTCCATCAAGGACATTGCTCACAACCACTGTCTGACTATAGGGCCAATAACATCATGACTGACCCTGCACCCACATCATGGACTGTTCACTCTGTTGCCCTCTGGCAAAAGGTACCGCAGCATCAGGAGCAAAACAACCAGATTTGGCAAGAGTTTGTTTCTCTAAAAAGTGAAATAGTCCCGTGCAAGTGCAATATCCCCTAACCTTTCTCCTATATATATGCTGCTGAAGACTCTTGTTGTGCAATATTTGTGTTGTGCATTTTAAAAGAAGTGGAGTAGCATCAAGTTCCTGGGGGTACAGATCACGGACAGTCTGACATGGTCATGAATGGAATTAATGGAATCAACTGACTGTGATTCTATTTTATTTATTAGTGGTGATTTTAGTATTGTAGTATTTTAGCATTATTTTAGCAGGAGTAGTTCTATCTAGATCATAGTAAGCCAGTGGAGCGAAATGTTGTTCATTTATGCATTTCATGTATATGTTGAATGACAATAAAAGCTATCTATCTAAGTGGTGCTGTGGGCAAGCAGCTGTTGAGAGCTTTAGTTTTTCTAACCCAACTCAATATTGTTTTTTTCTTTTTGAATTAGCTCATTTGGTGTTTTTGCAATATACCACAAAAATACTATTTTGGCCCATTTAGAATGTAATGTAAAGTATGTTCACTTCTCATACAAAGTAAATTAAAACTAAAAAACTAAACATTGACCATCAAGGGAAAGTCACATGTCAATTTGTTCCAATATTGAATCTTTATCAACAGGTAGGATACCTCATCGCTTTTCATGTGTTATGTGTTATGTGTTATTGCACCATTTATGCACAACAGGTTTGCACAACCCACATATGCTGAACTAGAGGCAATGTTGCAGGTTAAGAACATACTTTCCAAACACATCCTGAACTAGAGGCTACCTACATGCCCTATGTCATTGGTTCTCAACCTGTGGGTCGGGACCCCCAGGGTGGTCCTCACATGATTTTGGGGGGGTCCCCAGATGACGGGTAAGTGACAATTTAAGGACTTTTAAGACCTTTCTAATACCTCCAAAAGAAAAGATAAGAAAAGAAAAAGACCATTACTGCATCAAAAGTAATCAACAAACTAGACTATAAAAACTGGTTCGTCAAATAATATAAGAAAGAGGCAAAAGGTTTAAAAAAAAGGTTTAGGTAGATCTGCTATTTTCACAATATGTATCTGTGGAATCGAGTCAAACTAAATGTAATACATCAACTCCTACAATTCCAAGTGCTTATCAGGGTGGGGGGTCCCCAGTTCAAATATGATTATTTTGGGGGGTCACAGACTGAAAAGGTTGAGAACTACAGCCCTAAGCTACAGGCTACCTGAACTAGAGGCTACCCACATACCCCTAAAATAGAGGCTACCCAAATGTCCTGAACTAGAAACAATAATAGGATAAGACAATGCTACCCACATACCCTAACTAAAGGAAATGGTAATGTAGGTTAAGACAATTTATCCCAAAGCACAGCAGTGATATTTCTTTAGAGACAGCTGAATGTAGATCCACCTGGCTCTGCCAGCCAGATGGACACACAGCATTTCACAGAACTGTTGTGTAAACGTTTGAGTATATTATAATTTGTAGGAACCATTGTTGGACCACAGTGAATGTTAAATGCCACAATGTTATTTCAATTCAAAAATGTTTATTCCCTTTTTACATCAATGCAGAATAGTAAGATTCCAGTGCAAGAAAAATAAAAAAAAATTGAACTCCCCCCCCCCCCCCCCCCCGGTTATCTAAAAACAGATTCCATCATTTGAGTACTTTGAGCCTAGAAGTGTTATTTAATTACACAAAACACAGACTACCAGTAACTGCAAACTCTTGGCGTATTTTGTTTGTACTTCAACCATGACATTCCTTGTCATTATTTAGGTGGAGTTTTGTTTTGTGGTTTAATCAGTTTGTTTGCAGTCGGGCAATTTCATTTAAAAGTCAGATTCTTTTCCCAAAAATGAAAGAAAAAAACTACCTAAAACATTAATTGTATGAACAATAAGCTTACCCCTAAAATAACAAATTATTTCATGGATAAATTAATCAGTGTCTTTGCTAGACCAGATAGCAATAACCCACCCTAAACTGAGGAAACAAAGGGCTGAGGGAACATAGGCATGACGCCGTATCCGAAACCAATGGATTCCCTTAAAGCTGTTTAAATCAATACATAGTGCGATTCATAGATTGGTTTGGAAAGAAATAAGTGCCCCAAAATGAAATTACAAAAACTCCACACTCCCATAAGAAACAGAGGATTAGCCTACCTAATTTGATATATTATCAATGGGCCTCAACTGACATTTGTCACAGAATGGGTTAAAAGGGTCAGTTCTGTTTATCAGATTTGGACAGTATAGGTCAGGGTGTTTGTATCCATGTAAGATTTTTGTTTTGTATGTTCCAGAAAGTTAAAATCTAAGATGACATAAAATGTTTGTTAGAAACCTATGCAAGTCTTTAAGATGCATACATAAATATCTAGGAATTAGCCAATATTCATTCTATTAATCCCATTTTGAACATACTTGCACAGATGTGGGGTTTAGAGATGGCAAATAAACGATTACATTATAGGAATTTAGGATATCTGGGTGATGCATTAGTCCTTTCAGCAATTATTTCTTGAACCCACTTTTATCATTACTTACAAATCAGGAGTTATGGTTATTTTGACACAAGTTCATATTATACAGGTGGCAGAAAGGTTAATATTATTGATTATCTAAAGCAGCAACACACAATATGTGAATAAGAAAGTGACGACCTATGTATATGACCAGTTTCTTATGAATGATAAGACCAAATAATTGGCAAAACACTGCAATTTTGTCTTCTTTAAAACCTTGAAAATGTTTTTCAATTTTCATTGTGACAAATAGGAACTTTTAAAGTATATTAATCCAAGCCAGAACAAAATCGATTGATTGATCGTTAACTCATTCACTGCCAGAACTTTTTTTTTTTGCGTTTGCCCACTGCCAGAGATCTTTAATTAAAAAAAAAAAGTACTCAGGAGCCGAGATACAAAATGTTTAAGTTTTAAGTTAACAAGGAAGTGGATGGGAGTCTAGATCTTCAACAAATCATATCTCCTTGGTCTTTGGGTTAAAAAACAAATAAATAAATAAGAAAATAAAATAAATTTAAAAAAAAAAGTCGTTTTAGTCGTTCTTGGCAGAGGGGGCTTAAAGGACAGAAGTCGTTTTAGTCGTTCTAGGCAGGGAATGAGTTAAAATGAAAATGCACACGGCCCACCCATCTGTCCACTTAACACGGCAGCAGGGTTGAGAGCCACTGACCTAGAAGATGACCAGACATAGTACGACATTTTCACTCATGCTTATTGATGACAAACATCCTGGTCCTCTGTTCAAATAGACAATGAGACATATTTTGGAATTAACCACATGACCCCCCTACTGTGTATGTCATAATAGACAAACATTTGGCAACAATAGACGATCTACAAGCTCTGGAGAATGTTTAGAATTATGTCACATGGAAATATTTGGCAATTAACAGAAAACATAAATATGTATCATTTTGAATTGCCACAAACTGGACTACCTTTAATCTCTAAAATGCATTTTTGTAGCCTGTCTAGCAAAAATGTTGAGGTGAGACAGCTAATCCTCTCATCCGGTTTATCTCATTGGCTCTCATTTAGTTTATTCATTTTATGTATTACAATTTACATATCACTGCATCGAAAAGTGTCATACAGTTAATTCTCCACCAAAGGCCATTTCAAAGTCCAGTTTAGGAAACTATGAAGTGAATTTGACAAAGCAGTAGACTACATAAAAGAAGAGCCTGTCCAGTGTAGACTTAAGGATTTCATATTTCACTAGTACAGTCTTCACAGCAAGTAGTCACTGTCATCCATCACATAACCTGCTTTAATGGATTCCGTCACCCACGACTCTCGCACAATCTTAAACTTCTTCTTAAAGAGCCGCCGGAGGGTCTTCAAATCCAACATTCTCTTATCGTCTGCTACGATAACATGGGAGACGCCTTCCACAAGCTTCTCCGCCACGGACCCTCCGTGGTAGCGAAACTCCAGCGCCCTCGTGTCCAGACATGTGGCGGGAACGGCGGTTTGGGGGTCTCCTATGTCTGCGTAGCAGTCCATGTAAGCCTTGAAGGGCCTGAACATGCTGGTGGGGAGGTCCTCCCAGCCGTACCGCGCCTCCACCTGGCCGACGTTTAAGGCCGCCGAGGACTCGACGCCGCTGATCCTGTTGAACACCTCCCGCAGCTGCCGCTCGTCCGTGTCCACGAAGTAGCTGTCGCCGAAGCTGTCGTACTCCTTGGCGAAGTACTCCCGGGTGGACGGCGACATGTGGATCATGTGGCGCGGTTGCCACGGCACCACTTCCTTCCTGTCCAGGCACTCCTGCAGCCAATGGGCCCACACCACGTCTTGCTCGTTCGAAGCGATCAGGTTTTTCACGCGCATGTTCTCCGTTCCCGCTATCACACAGTATGTGTCTTTCCCGGGGTTTTGCACCACGATGCCCCCACACCTGAAATGGCGGAGAAAATGTGATTAATGTGAATAAATCCTTCAAAATTAAGAGCAGAAGCTAAGTGCTCTTCTAACCGTCTGTCTCTGGCAGTTGTTGGTCTTTAACCACATTAAAACTGGCATGTTTATTTTGGGCATTTTTATATACGCAACATTTTTCAAAACTTTTCACAAAATAAAACTAAAATAACCAAACAAGCTTGAAAATCGGCCAATTTTGTTTTTTGTTTTACTAAGTATATTGGGCTGATTGCTAGAATGGTTGAGGTGCACTTTACTTCATTTAATCTCAAAGACCATCATCTGTTCATTTTGGACATGAATATATTTAATCAAGTAACAGATTATAATAAAGAATTTAAATTGTACCTGGCCACGCCCTTTTCCAGCTCAGCCTTTGGGTGTTCGTCACTGCCGTTCAGGATGCAGAACTCCACATCCTCAAACATGTCCGTCTCCTTGGTAACCCCGGACAGATCTTGGGATTTGAAATGGCCGATGACCCCTACCATCTTCTTGGGCTTGACCGGAACCTTGCGTTTCTTCTTCTCTGGTTCGTTGCCGTCAATGAAGAGGTGCCGCGAAAAAAGCTTGCCAGATGCCTTGCTACGGAACGCGTCCAATTCTGCCAGGGTCATGCACTGGTGCCACTCCTTGTCCTCTCGGATCTTCTCGATCCTGGGGAAACGCAGGGTGCAATTGGTTTTGTACATGTCGCTTGACACTATTTCAGCCGCCTTCACCTGGAGGATGACTGAGTTGCAGGGCTCGATGTAGACTTCCGGTTTCTCTGCGCCACATAGGATGGTTGCCGGAGGGTCGTTTTTACGGTAGACCTTCCAGTGCTTGGCAAGCTTCAAGCCAAGCTCGTACAGTTCCTTCATGGTGTACCCAGAGCCGATGCGACAGAGGGTGTGGAAGACGAAAGGTTTCTCGCCGGGTTGTGGAGCCTCTGCAACCGCGCATAAGAAGTGAGACATCATGCCACCGCGTCGCCCTTTGCCCCAATATCCACCGACGATCAGCAAGTCGAGCTCATCCATCAAACCATCCACATATTCTGGTTTTATCTTCAGCCAGCCCTCGCCCCGCTTGTCAGGTTTGTAGATGGATGATGGATCTTTCACCATGATCCCCTCCTCTCTGCTGTCAATGGCGTCATTGAGAGCATTCACCACTTCCTGCATGGTGTTGCCGTCTGTCTTGGGCACTAAGTGGATCCTCCCCTTTACAGGAGTGAAGACGGTCTGAAGGGCGTCGTATCGCTTCTTCAGTGGCTCCTTGCCAAACTTCTGGCCATTGATTAGCAACACGTCGAACACACAGAAGCACGTCTGCAGCTCTGAGTCTTCCATGAGCTTCTTGATGTCAAATTTGCTCCCTTTTTGCATGAAGGTCTCTGCGGTGGGGTTATAAGCCATCATCTCGCCATCAAGTATACAGCTCACCACATTGGACTTGAAAACATTGTGGATGTAAGGTGTAAGTGAGCCCTGCAGCGGTGATGCCCCAAACTGCTGTGTGTATTCAAAAGCATTTCGGGTAAAATACTTGTAGACATCCCCGTCTTTGTGCAACTGGATACGCTCCCCATCCAGTTTGGTCTGAATAAAGAACGGGCTGTGACCCATCTGTTTCTCCACTTGACGGATGTTAGCCACAGCCGCTAACATAGGCTTGAAGGCAGAGAAAAGTCCAATGGAGACGTCGCTCAGGGACACAGAGGGGTTGTGAAGCGTCTGGCACACCTTGTTCAGGTCTGTGTTGACGTTGAACAGTTCAGAAGCATCTGGGTGGAAAACCTGGAGAACCGTTTCTTTGCTAATTCCAAGCTTCATGTCCTTTAGGATCATCCGGATGAGCCACTTCTGCTCCAGAGCTGAGCTCTGGGTGATGAGGTGCAGAAGGCTCTTTTTCACTTGATCCTTCTGCTTGCCAGCATTATTGGCCGCCACAGAGTCAAGAAAGTCATTGACCTC
This sequence comes from Gymnoscopelus braueri, assembly GCF_963280865.1. Taxonomy (NCBI): domain Eukaryota; kingdom Metazoa; phylum Chordata; class Actinopteri; order Myctophiformes; family Myctophidae; genus Gymnoscopelus; species Gymnoscopelus braueri. Next base: position 25,076,291 of record NC_137626.1, on the reverse strand, counting down.
TTTGATCGTAAGGTTTCCTTGACTGCTGCACCGTTTCTTCAGCACAAAATAAGCCATGCCGGCAAAGTCTCCAGCTTCCCCCTGGGATGTTGTGGGAGCTCTGTAGTTCATCAGTTTGTTAGCCTCCGCGCCATTCTTTGGGAGGCCCAATACATCTATGTAGAGTTTTGCCAACATGCTCTCTTTGATGCCATAGGCCATCCGCTCTCGTTCATAAGGGGGAACTATGAGGCGCATGGCTGCATAGAAAGAGTCTGTCGTTTGGGGATCATCTTTATGGAGGGCAGCGTGGAATTTCCTCCATGACTCGATGAAATCTCCGAGGGCCTTTGATTTATCCGGGCGTAGTTTAGACTTCTGGATTTTCTCTAATGTGGCGCACAGGTGAAGGAAGGGAACCTGCGCTGCGACAGAGGCCTGGTCAGCGGTGTCACTCTTGGAAGTTCCCTCCATGGTGAAACCTGTAACATATCAAACCAAAAGGTAAAGTTAAAACAATTCATTGTATAAGTAGGCTACAGGAATCAAATAAAATGTTGAATAAAATCCTACAGTAGTAGACTAAAACCAAAATTTGAACAAACTATTTATGATTGAAGGACTGTTAACCACTTAAGACCTTTTTTTATAGAAAAAAATGCCTTTCTCCAAGCTCACAACGCGTGGCATGTTGTGAGCTTGTAGATCAGCTATTTATGTTAAAGAGGTTTTGCACTTTTTCTGTTTTTCATGTGTCTATGAGGTTGATAGAACTTCATTAAGCCCCTGGTGGTGTTTTTATGGTGTTTAATGTCTTCTCTGACTATTTTGAGTTTCTACCTGAAGGCTGAAACCTTGAGGGTCAAACGTGCCAATAGAAAAACAGCCCTTTAGTGACATAGTAAAATTATACCCTCCCCCTCATTATCATAACACAACAGGTGTGGGGAGGAGGAGGGACTAGGACAGGTGGGTGGTGCTAAGGTGGTGGAGGAGGTGCTAAGGTGACAACCAGGTATACTTAATGAACTGGAGGCGTGTCCACATAAAAACATAATTTTAACTATTTCTGTACACTTTTTTGAAAAAAATCTTCCTCCTAGTATAACCATAATACCTGATGATTATGTTTTAGGGGGGGGGGGGGGGTCACTGAAAATCACGGCACCCCGTCTTTAATGTTTTGTCATTTTTCTGCCTACAATGACATGCCCAAAATAGGGACACCATGTTGAAAATGGTTAATGTCAGCTAGATGTAGGACTGAGTAGAAGGTTTTAAGAGACGTGACAGTGGTCCATCCTACACAAGTCGATTATATACCATAATACTATATATTGCACATTATGTTTTGAATACCTAAATATGAGAGTAACTTTGATCAGTCAAGATAGCCTTGAGTGATGTAGGTTGGGCAGAGACAACTAATTGTTTACCATCTTTCTAAAATACAGTAAATAGTTACACAATATCCCATTTCATGTAATTCATATGTAAAAGAAAATTGCACAATATAAAGACACCCTCTTCTCTACGTCGACATAGATCTACAGTATTTGTTATTGTTAATAAACAGCAGCATAACAACCTACACTTTTTGCCATCTGCACATTATTACTATACTGGTATTACTATGCTATAATGGTCAGACGTTTATATAATCATCATATACACCTAGTTATTGATAATAACTAGTAATCATAATACTTTTTGAGTATTTCTACATGGCAGTAGCCTTAGATACATTTTATCGATTCTTATCTCTCACGAGTCTTAAATACCCCCCCCCCCCCAGATTGCCCTGGGATGTCAGCTCCAAAGCCCGTACTTCTCCAAACATGTACAAATGCAAAATATAAGGTGCTTACCCGCGTGCCCCAAATGCTAACTCGGTGTCCGGCGTGTTTGTGTTATGTATTAGTCCATATTTTTCAATAAAGAAGTGTTTTAATCCCGTCTGTGGCCGATTCTGTCGGAAGTTCCCAATGGGCGGTTGTGACGGGGCGCATCCGGTTAAAGCCGGAATTACACTCAACGTAAACAGGAAGTAAACGAGGGGGGAGGGATATTGAGAAATATGAATTAATACATTGCTCAAACACGCCGGACACCGAGTTAACATTTGGGGCACGCGGGTAAGCACCTTAGATTTTGCATTTGTACATGTTTGGAGAAGTACGGGCTTTGGAGCTGACATTTCAGTGCAATCTTGGGGGGTGGTAGCTAAGACTGTCGTAGAGAATGTCAAAATCGATCAAATACATCTACGAGTCTTTATCTAAGGCTAACATGGCAGTATTGATACGTTTACTTAAGTAAGAAATGTCGTACTTTTTCCACCACTGAACAAAGACTACATGTACTAACAAAGACTCGATCACAAACGCACAGAACAACTTGTGTCTCAAAGGGACTTTAGGACTCGTTTCTCACTGTATTAATGTTGTTGTTTTTTGCATCAGAAGCGGAATCATCTTATAGTATGTATATATTAACCAAACCTCAGTTAATTACCTTGATCTGAGTCACTTTAACAAAATAAGGTAGAGTTTAATTAAGTCTCCAACGTCTCCATACAGCAAGCTGGATGGACACCAGTGTTGCCAGATTTGGTGCTAGAAAAAAGGGACCAGGTCTAGGAAAACAAGCCCAAAATCCAAAATGAGCACTACATATGCAGCATCGGCATCATTTGAAATTAGCCAATCTACAAGCTCACAACGTTGTGGGCTTGTAGCTCTGCTATGTAAAAAAAAAATCTTGCAATAGAATGTGGAATGTTGGTAGAATATTTTTTGAAACATTCTAACAACACAAATGCTCCCTGGGCACAAAACATTTTCATGAAAATATTTAGAGAACCACTGGTTTAAATAATAATTAAAATGTTGGAAGCAATCCTAAATAAGCAACTACACTTTAGAAACAAGCCGAAAAAACTGCAACCCACAACTAACCAATATTTAAAAGCAACTTTACAGATAAACAAGCCCAAAGTCGCTTATAATAAGCGGGCATGGCAACACTGAGCGGAAACCTTCACCTGTAACCTTCCGGTGGAAACATGAGCTGAACTATTAGTTCCTCGTCGTTTTGTTCTGCAGGAATTATACATCTTGTTCTGTCTTCCACCAGGAGAGGGCGACATTCTGCATTGAGGAATCTTTTTCAGCAAGAGAATGATAAAATCAGCTCGTGTAGTGCAGTGGAACTGACCCACAGGCTGTGGGTCGGGATCCCCACATGATTTTGGGGGGTACCAGTCCCAGATGACAGTGAAGTGACAATTTAAGGACTTTTAAGACAAAAAAGAAAAGAAAAGAAAAAGACCATTACTGCATCAAAAGTAATCAGCAAACTATACTATGAAAACTGGTAAAGCATTGGCTAAATTGTCAAATAATGTTTACAAGACAGAGGCAAAAAAATAAAAAAAATCTGAAAAAGGTTGAGAACCACTGTAGTGTGTACCACCACATTCCCAGCAGAATATCTTACAATTTGTTATTTTCACAGATGTAGAGGGGAAAAAAGGGTTTGTCGCTTTGGATAAAAGCGTCTGCTAAATGACTGTAATGTAATGTCACAAAACAGGATAAATTCATAATCAATGAGTCTTCTTAGCCTAAATAAATGTGATGCCCCCTGGACATAACTACCTTGTTCTGGGAATGAAGACAATTATATTTAAAGTTGCAGCAAGTTATTATTAATATTATTATTATTATTTTATTATTGTTGTTGTTATTTCTTTAGGTAGTTAAATTGCTCTATATTCGATCCAGCTCCTTAGTAAACAGAAATGCATTTCATACAGTATACAGGATAGACAAGTGAAATTGGAAGTGATGACACAAATAAATGAGCAGACAAAACTGGAAATGCAAAATATGATACATGTGTACTCTCTCCTATGGATGAAATTGGCAACCCACCTGAAAATGTATTTTCTGTTTGTCAATTGAATAACTGGACCGATGGGGAGACCTCTGTTACTGAACAAACACAGCTTATTTTCACACAATAAGCTGTGTTCACACAAGCTTTAGTTTGAACCAAAAATATATCACTTACACTACCTTTAATGTTAGTTTGTATTCTGTTTATACAGCATGTTAAAATACATATTTGTGGCCTATAGGCAGGAAATATGCGTGTGACTTGATAACATCATAAACTTGTTTTGATATTTCCACGAGCCAGGTGGTAGCATATGAGCAAAGTACATTGACTTACTTGCAGTGGGAGGTAAAAGTACTGATATGTTTTACTTAAGTAAAAGTATCAATACTGCAATGTAGCAATACTCTGTTACAAGTAAAAGTCCGGAATTCAAAATTAAAGTAAAAGTACGAAAGTATTGGTATCAAAATGTACTTAAAGTACCAAAAGTAGAAACTACTCATTATGCAGAATGTCACATTTCACAAGTTTTCTAATGTATAAAATGTATACAAATCTTTTGAAAAGCCGAAACGTATATAGGGTTGAAGTGGTTAACGTATGTTTTGTAATAATAATCAAAATCTACAAAGTCACTAGTAACTAAAGTTTTCAAATAAAAGTAAAAGTACAATATTTGCCTCTGAGATGTAGTAGAGTACAATTAAAAGTACTGAAAATTGGAAATACTCAGGTAAAGTAAAACATACCTCAAAATTGTACTTAAGTACAGTACTCTAGTAAATGTACTTGGTTACTTTTACACCACTGCTTACTTGCAAAGTAATGTGAAATCATTCCAGGGTGCATTGGGCTCATTCCAGATCTCCTGAGGGCTGAAGCAACCTGGAAGCTGTCACATTCAGTTCACATTCCTCACTGCACATGCTTGGATATCAACAGCACCTGGTTCCCATGTTACTGGTCCTTTGATTTATTTGAGCAAAACATTTGGACAATTCTAATTCTAATTCTACTTCTGCGTGTGTTAGTCAGTGGTGTAAAACTAAGTACATTTGCTCAAGTACTGTACTTAAACGTACAATTTTGAGGTGTTTTTACTTTACTGGAGTATTTCCAATTTTCAATACTTTTACTTCTACTCTATTACATCTCAGAGGCAAATATTGTACTTTTACCCAACTACAATTATTTGAAAGCTTTTAGTCACTAGTTACTTTGCAGATATAAATTATTACGTTATAAAACATACATTAACCACTTTAGCCCTAATTTATACCTGGGCTATTTGAAAATAGCCGATCTACTTGTAGATCTGCTATTTTTCAAACATTTTAGTACTTTTACTTTTGGTACTTTAAGTTCATTTTGATACCAATACTTTTGTACTTTGACTCAAGTAAATTTAGAATTCCGGACTTTTACTTGTAATAGAGTACTTCTACATTGCAGTATTGATACTTTTACTTTGGTGTGTGTGTGTGTGTGTGTGTGTGTGTGTGTGGTGTGTGTGTGTGTGTGTGTGTGTGTGTGTGTGTGTGTGTGTGTGTGTGTGTGTGTGTGTGTGTGTGTGTGTGTGTGTGTGTGTGTGTGTGTGTGTGTGTGTGTGTGTGTGTGTGTGTGAGAGAGTGTGAGTGTGAGTGTGAGTGTGAGTGTGAGTGTGAGTGTGAGTGTGAGTGTGAGAGTGAGTGTGAGTGTGAGACTGATCCTTTGCAGCAGCTGCCCCCTAGGCTCTGGAATAGCCTGCATCCTCCTCATATCCGTGGTGCCCAGGCAGTCACTACATGGAGGCTTTTAAAGCATCGTTAAAACACTCACTTTTACCCTATGGCTTTCAACTCTGAGTGTGCATTTGTGTCCCTTTATTATGTGTTGCTTGCCTTTTTGTCTTTCATTTTTGTAATTTTCTTTGTTTGTTTTTTTGTCTTTTTTGTCTCATTGTCAAGTGACTTGGCAATGAGACCATAGTCCTCATCATTTATGAAACCAAGACTAAGGTCTCCGGCTTGCGTATCACTGAACTAAGCCCCTGGATAGAGTATTCCTATTTCCTTTAGATCAGTGGTTCTCAAAGACGGGTCCGGGGACCCCCAGGGGTCCTTGAGGAAGTTCCAGGCGGTCCCCAGCTAAAGGAAAACTTAACAGTACACAACCTGCATAGTCTAGTTCTGTGGTTCTCTAATAAAAGGGGTTCTTCAGGGGGTTCCAAAATGGACCTCTGTAACTCTGAGAGTGTACCAATGGAACCAAATGGACCCTTGCAGCCAGATCCAATTGGTTCCATTTTTACACTCTCAGAGTTATGGGGGGGGTCTTTCAAATTAAGGAGTTTGAGAACCACTGCTTCTTCCTGTTAATGCCGGGGTCTTCAACAGGGTGTCCGGGACCCCTAGGGGGTCCTCCGAGTCCGGGCTAATATAGGGGGGCCGCCAAGTCTTTGTGTAATATGATGTTTTTTTTACATTAACCACTTGAACCCTAGCATCCCTATTCTGAGGGGAGCATTAGCCGAAAATAGCAGATCTACAAGCTCACAACGCCTCGCGCTGCGAGGCGTTGTGAGCTTGTAGATCAACTATTTTTGGCAAAGAGGTTTGGTGTAGGGGGAGAAAAGGAGCAAATCAAGTACTAGGTATTGAATGTTTAAGTGGTTAAATGTCTGAAATGAACAAAATTTACCCGAACACTGATGATAGTCAATGAAGGAAGCTATCTATGAAATCTATGAAAACGTTCAATCTGCAACACATTTGTAAACAATGCAGTGGTAGTCCCTGCTTCATCTCTCTCTCAGCTAAGGGGTCCTTGACCTTAAAACGTTGAAGACCTCTGTGTTAATGTGTCAATCAACAGTTGCACCTGTCCACCAATAGGGGGACACCTTGGTCTGCTGGAGGCCTGACGCGGCCATTCTTTACGTGTGGAGGGAGAGGGCGCTGCACAGCAGGGAAGGCAGGGAGCCCTGAGTCACACACACACACACACACACACACACACACACACACACACACACACACACACACACACACACACACACACACACACACACACACACACACACACACACACACACACACACACACACACACACACACACACACACACACACACACACACTGACACACACACACACACACACACACACACACACACACACACACACACACACACACACACACACACACACACACACACACACTACAGTACAGCCAGGGTTGTTTACTAGCTCTGTGCTGCAGTGGAGGAGCCTGAGTAGCTGGGAGGGAGTGTGTGTGTGTGTGTGTGTGTGTGTGTGTGTGTGGGGGGGGGGGGGGTGAACTCACTCACTCACTGCTTTTCCACTGTAACCCAAGACACTGTACTGTGGTGCTGATACAGGAGGCTGCTGAATGGGTGTAAAGCGCACGTACAGTACTGTACAATATACTGTGGTTCTCAACCTTTTCAGGCCACGACCCCCCAAAATAATCATATTTGAAATGGGGACCCCCACCCCCACACACACACACACAAACGCACTTGGAATTAGGAATTGAGGCATTCAGTTTAGTTTGACTCAGTTTCACAGTGAACTATTTTTGCCTTTCGTATATTTATATTTGGCCAATGTTTCACCAGTTTTTATGGTATAGTTTGTTAATGTATTAAAAGGGTCTTCAAAGTCCTTAAATTGTCACTTCACTGTCATCTGGGGACCCCCCCCCCCCCTAAAAAATCATGTGGGGTCCCGACCCACAGGTTGAGAACCACTGCTGGTCCCTCTGTAACTGTATGATGCGTTGCATGCGTGCAGCACTGGGGGGGGGGGTATGCAGTGCACGCGGAGGAGGCAGCGAGCAGTGTGCGTCAGGCAAGCCATCAGCATCAAAACAGCCCTCTCTCTGCAGCAGCAGCAGTAGGCGCACTATACTTGAGGGTCACGTACTTCCCCCCTCCCTCACCCTTCATGCAGAGGCGGGCAGGCAAGCCGAGCTTGCTTGCTTGCTCGCTAGCGGCGGGATCATAACAGCGGCTCGTTACATAAGCTCTGCTGTACGTGTGCCTGTGTGCAACAGTGCAACTGCAATGAGCGGCGACCTAGAAGATGGTAAACAACTGACGTCACTGTGCTTCCGTGGCATGCATCAGCTCGCACAGAGAGAGAGGGAGAGAGAGGGGAGGGAGGGAGCAGTGGTGGAAAGTAACTAAGTACATTTATTCAAGTACTGTACTTGAGTAAATTCTACTCCACTACATCCCAGAGGCAAATATTGTACTTTTACTCCACTACAATTATTTGAGAGAGAGAGAGAGAGAGAGAGAGAGAGAGAGAGAGAGAGAGAGAGAGAGAGGGAGGTGGATGGGTGCACCATGTAGAATTGAGCCTAGTGATTCTGAAGTGAAGGCAGAGAGGACGAGGATGACAGAGTGAGTCAGGTAGCCTAACCGTGTGCTGCCTGTACTCCTGTGAGACGATTAAGCAGCACTCAATGTACTTTCTCAGGCTCTGTTTACAAAGGAGCTCATGTTGTTGATGCATGCGGTTCAGTAAATGTTTCTGTTTATAGCCTACCGATAGATATCACGATAACAAATCTGTTATCGCCCAGGCATGTGTTGTTTCTTGAGGTTATCCAACTAATTGGATAACGAGGGATCAACACTTTAAAGTTAATAAATAGATTAACATCAACTGTAAACTAGAAACTTCCCCCAGTGAATGAAATGGTAGTCCCGCCGGGATTTCCCATCAGTGTGGGGAGGGAGATGGATGAGCAGGTGCTGCTGGCCCCTCATCCTTGTTGGTATAAGCAGCTCAAATAGTGAAAATATAGCCTACCTACAGGCTCATGCCTTTGTTTTGTAATAGGCCTACCTCTGTTCAGAACCTCGATTTATATTCAGAGCTCTAAAACGACGACAAGATCACGCCAGCTGCAAATGTCGGCCCGAGGACACAAGCTGGCGCACATTACCAGCGAGCTCGAACACCATGTGTTTGTTCGAGCGTATGTACCCTCATGTACCTTGTGTGTGTTCTTATCAGTTGTTTGATAAACACGGCAAGAGCGGCAAACCGACTTTCCATAGCGGGGTTTTGATTCAGCACGGCATGCACCTGAGGTTTGAGTGAACCTTTCGCTATTATGATCTTTAGAAAAAGGTTCAGGACAGGTGAGGACAGGGGGATCCTGTTCACGTAATAACAACACACGCTCACATAACATAAAGAGTGTCCATGTCTTTTCCAACTCTCAGGGAGCGCCAGACGGCGCCCGGTGACCTTCTACTAAAATTAGACTGGCGTTCACACATCACTGCCATTCCATGCTGTGCTCTGTCCTTTATTTGTTACTTGTTTATAATTGCTCTCTCTCTCTCTCTCTCTCTCTCTCTCTCTCTCTCTCTCTCTCTCTCTCTCTCTCTCTCTCTCTCTCTCTCTCTCTCTCTCTCTCTCTCTCTCTCTCTCTCTCTCTCCCTCCCTCCCTCTCTGTCATAACAACAGGCAGACCTGCTGTGTTGTACATCTCTCTTGCTTTCTCTCTTGGCTTCAGTCTCGTGTGAGCGCTCCTTTTCATGACTTCTGTTTTTTCCTTTCTCAGACATTCTGTCCCCTTCCCGTTTGATCAAAAATGCGTGACATGCATTTCCTCCAAAACTGGCTGACCGCTGTCTGCTGTCATCACCTCAAGCCAAAGGCCAGCCGAGCTGTCAGCAGACCTACAGTACTATGCAGCACTTGCTTGGTTACATGATGTGGGGGTCAAGAGGTCAGTATCATAGTGGCCCTTCAGTGACCCTGACCCCGGCCCAGGGGCTGGTTTAGTGCTGAGGAGAATAACCCTTCTCCCTGAGCAGGATACACAATCTGATGGGTTTGCAAGTATTTGACTGAGCAAGCACAGTAAAAATCCTCAGTGTTACTGTTAATTTAACTCTGAGAGTGCAGAAACGTAACCAAATCGACCATTATATTAGGAGTAACAAATGGATAAATTAACAATGAGGATTTTACTGTATGGGGTGAGCTATAATAAAATGTGCTCTAAGTTGTTTCAGTGTAGGGTTATAAAAGTATGCTTATCCTTCAATGTCGGACAATAGTTTTAATTTCAGTGCATTCCCAGATTTGTTTCCCTCAAACCTTAATTTTGAGGATTTGTGTTTCTTGTTTCATAATTCACAGCAGTTTTCATTTGAAAGAATGTGTTGGAAAAGTAATATTTGAATTTGATGCACTGGGATTCTTTAGAATGTTTAGTTATCACAAGGAGGAACTGAAAATTATGGAAATATAGCTATGAATTATCTGTCAGTAGTTAGTGTTTGTGTTTCCCCATTTCACCCTAATTTAGTCATGGGAAATTCCCCCTGTATTAAATATTGGGTCAAAGAGGTCAAAGATCAAGGTCACCGGCTTTTTTTTTTTACTTTACTTAACTTAATAGGATTGTATCTGTCTGGTGATTTTGTTTCATGCTATTCTCCTCTCCCAGTCCATTGTGCAGTTCAGAAAAGCAGAACTGCAATAATCTTTAAAAAAATCACACCCAGTGTGAAGTGGGCGGTGTGGTCACAGTGGTCATCACAGTGATGGAAGTTCACTTAAAGAAAAGTAATATTGTGGACCAACCATTGTACACCCCTAACTTAAAAAAAAACATAATGTGTTTTTTTAGGGGGGTACAATGGTGGCCAATCACAGCGCAGGGTTGGGGGGGTGCAATGGGTGTCGATGTCCAAACCTCACATATAGGGGCGGTTTCACCGCCCAAAAATATCCCTTAAAACTTTCCTGCCTAAAGTTCCAATTTGTGACATAATTCACGGAAATACTTTAGTCTAGTCATATCTCATTAGTTTCAGGCAATGTTGGATTAATAGGGCTCTGAAATATTAAATATAAATGTAATGATGATTATTATTGATGATAATACATTTTCAGACTGTAATTTGAACATTGTAATAGACATCATCTATAACTATAAATCTATATAGAATGAAGTCACTAAATTTGTTCTCAAACCCCTCTACATGGGTACTGTGTGTTCTCATCATACCAGGTGTCTTTGAGAAATGAGAGCATGAAATTGCTGATCTGTTGGTACATTATCACTGCATGCCTCTGCCTTTTACTCCGCCAAGACTCTCGCCCTGTTATGTCATCATCATCCATGTACAGTAGAGTTTACTGTACTAGAGGTTCGGGCCGCCACGCGTCCCTCACACCTACGTCGCACCGCCGATCCAACTGATATGCCCATATATGGAGATCTATGCATCTGTCAGTCCTTGTCCCTTTCATGCCCATATATGGAGATCCTTGATGTCATCAGTATATGTCCATATATGGGCATGACCCCTTTTATGCCCATATATGGAGCTGACTGATTTTTTTTGCACCTGATGTCATGACGACACATTGAGGTTAGACAACACACTCCATATTTGGACGCAGCTGCATTGGGAACTCCTTATATGGTTATGGCTGAGTCATGGTGACATGAGCGTGATGTCAGAGGCCGGCCCTCCTTTCGGCCAATTTTAATATAGGATTTGTTGTCCCTCTGGCCTCTGCCGACAGAGTGCGTGCTCCTTGTTTACCGGTGTACTCACTGCTGTAGTTCCTTTGAGGTGTGTCACTGATAGATGTTCACCTTCACTCTAAATGTCACACTGCTGAACTCTGTCACCTTCGCTAACCGTAACTACAGAGGGTTGAACACAACAAGAAAGTCAAAGTACATTGTCACACGGCGAGAGCGATTTGCAATCACAAGTGCTGCTTCAGGATAGGCAGCTCTGCTCCAAAACAACAAGTGGCGGAAGAACTCAGATGTTTTACTTCACTAAAAGTAGCAATACCACAATGTAGAAATACTCATAAGTAAAAGTCCTGCTTGATAAAAGTACAAAGGTATTGGCATCAAAATGTTCTTAAAACTACCAAAAGTTTTTTCGAAACCTTTTGAAAACAGCACATCTACAAGCTCACAACGCAACACACTGCGATGCATTGAGAGCTTGTAGGTGTGTTATTTTACGAATAGACAAAGTCTAAAACAGGGCTTAATTGGTTCATGTATGATTTGTTATAATAATCTAAATCTACAAAGTAACTTTTATTTAAAGAGTACAAAGTACAGTTTTTGCCTCTGAGATGTAGTGGAGTAGAATATATTATATAAGTACAGTACTTGAGTAAGTGTACTCAGTTACTTTCCACCACTCCAAAACAACCTCTTGCATAACATCCCCAAATAATGACTTTGCTGTTTTCTAATGGAGTTTAGCGTGATTGGCTGGGTATCAAAGTCTGGACCGGATCCAGTAAGCGTTGCCAACATTGTACTACGCAAACAACTTTGATGACATGATGCCTTAATCGTTCTGTTTATTACCTGTTTTCTTTTGTTGTGTGTAAACCTCTGTGGTATAGTTTTTAGTTTAAAGAAATACATTAATTGTCACCATGGAATGGATTAAAGTTATCAGTCCCCACAACTGATTTCAGTAATTTCTTTATGAGATTAGAGCATTAGAATAAGCCATACAGTACAATAGAATAGAATACATATCTTCCCTAAAGCCCTAATGGTCTCGGATATTTCATCAAAGCAAAAGTTAAAGCCTCAATCTGCAGTTTCTTCAACTGGTTGACGAACAGCAAGAACATATAGGTTTAGATTGACAATACTTAAATAAATTCTACATAGTGTGCTAATTGTTTGTCCCAATCAGAAATCACAGATCGGGACGTCCTGACAAAAAATGTCATCATGACATTTGTTTTTTGCTTTAATCCCTGTGTCACACTTATCTAGTCTTAATAAGTTTATCATAACCCTGTTACAATGTGGTCCCTGTTTCACCCCAGTCTGAGCGTTTTTGTTGTGATTGGTAGTTTTTGTTTTGAAGATTGATTATTGGAATTACAAAGCAATCAGTTAGTGGTGTGTATATCTCTCTCTGGCTTCCTACTGCTTGGATTAAAGTGTTTTTGTATTTGAAAGGTTCTCTAAAGCAGTGGTTCTCAAAAGTGGGGTCTGGGGGGTTCCAGGGGGTCCCCAGCAAAACTGGTTACTGTAACATAGCATCAAAATCACTTTAACCACCCTGTACATATCTGCTATTTAAAACAGCCGATTTACAAGCTCACAATGTGTTGCGGTGCAACCCGTTGTGAGCTTGCAGATCGGATATTTTCAAAAAAATCTTCACAACTGAAATCTTGTATGGGGGTCCCTGGCACAAAATATGCTGCCAAATACATTAATTTAGACAGACAGACAGACAGACAGACAGACAGACAGACAGACAGACACACACACACACACACACACACACACACACACACACACACACACACACACACACACACACACACACACACACACACACACACACACACACTTGAAGTAGCCTAGTGCCTTAGTTGGAAGTTGACCCCTAAGCCATCTTACAGCTGTGCTCAGAACAGATGCCAACACCTCATGTTGAATTGTGCAAGCTTATGAAAGGTCACACCCTTGAAATGCTGAGCTGTAAACAGTCTATTAACCACAACCATTGAGATGATGTCACATTTAAAGCATTCTGGCTTTCATGTGTTGATGAATTTTGGCCAGGCCTCACCCCATCTTAAGCACAGAAACCCTAGCGTCCCTATTTTGGGGTGAACATTCACCGAAAACAGAAGATCTATTTACTTATATTATTTGACAATTTGTCAAATTTGACAATTTTTAGCACAGCACCTGGAGTGTTTGACTGCCAGTGATGGAAGAAGTACTCACATGTTTTACTTAATTTAACTTAACTGCAATGTAGATACAGTATACTCTGTTACAAGTATAAGGCCCGTATTCAAAATGTACTTGAGTAAAAGTACAAAAGTATCTGTAAAAGTACTCATTGTGCAGAATGTCCCATTTCACAAGTTCGAAAGTGTATAAAAAATCTTTTGAAAATAGGCGACCTACAAGCTCACAATGTGTCGCACTGTGAGCTTGCATTGTGAGCTAGTAGATCTGCTATTTTCAAATGGCCGAAATATATATAGGGCTGAAGTGCATGTTGGAGTAATAATCAAAATGTACAAAGTAACTTGTAACTAAAGTTGTCATGTGACATGACTGGTTTTCAAAGCAGTAGGCATAGTTTTCTTAAAGACAATAGTCGCCGCCATTCTATAGCATCGACCTTGTGTTTAAAAAAACAGAGACCCGAGATCTCGGAATGTGTGCCATCGCGAGACTAATTCTGTACCCGGACCAACACCAAATCCAGACTAGAATGATGCTGCAGCTGCGATTACATGTTGATTTATCCCTGGCAATTTACATTAAGATGACTGGTGTTGTTGATTTGAGACTTGTTTGTTCACCCACAGAGCTGGTATGGCCGGCAGGCATTCCCCAGGGGCGCTCCTCTGTGGTGCTACATTATCCCTAATGAGTGTTGACTTGTAGTAAGTCCTCAACAACATCTCTTCATGCTTTGCGGTTGATGCATTTATCTCCAAAATCACATGTCATCCTGTAGCTGCTGTATTCTCTCTTTCAAGGCCCAGAAAGTTCTGATGGACGCTGTTGGAAACTGTTTAAGCCGCCCGTTTCCCCTCAACCAGAAAGGAAAGTGTTGACTTTCTTATGCTATTAAGCTTTGAATTAACACTGAGTATAGGCTACTGCCATTAAAGCACACAGACGCCCAGCAGTGGGCGTGTGTGTGCTGTGGCGGCGGATGAACAGGAATCTGTGGAAAAAACTATTGACCTCAACGGAGCATCAATAACAACTGATATAAAGCACAAACACGTCATGCACTTTTTAGCAAACAAGGGAGGAAGTTTCCATAGGGTGGCGGCGGGGCATGGTATGTAATTTCACCTACCCCTTCATGGGACACACACACACACACACACACACACACACACACACACACACACACACACACACACACACACACACGGGATGGTAAACATCCCCTGAGGTGGCCGGCTGTGTGTTTTCGCTGTGTGTTCAGCAAGCGTACGCTGAATGGACCTTTATCTCTGGTGTGTGACTGTAAAGGACCCTGTTATTGCTCATAAAAGCGCATGCTTTTTGGACACTCTGACCTCGTCTGGTGTGTAAAAACGCGTGCGTGCGTGCGTGCGTGAGTGCGTGCGTGTGTGTGCAGTGGTGGAAAGTAACTAAGTACATTTACTCAAGTACTGTACTTAAGTACAATTTTGAGGTATTTGTACTTCACTTGAGTATTTCCAATTTCCAATACTTTTACTTCTACTCCACTACATCTCAGAGGCAAATATTGTACTTTTACACCACTACAATTATTTGAAAACTTTAGTTACTAGTTACTTTTCAGATATAAACTATGATATAATGAAACATACATTAACCACTTTAGCCCTATATTATACCTAGGCTATTTGAAAATAGCCGATCTACAAGCTCACAACGCGTCGCATCGCGACGCGTTGTGAGCTTGTAGATCGGCTATTTTCAAATATTTAGTACTTTTACTTTTGGTACTTTAAGTACATTTTGATGCCAATACTTTTGTACTTTTACTCAAGTAAATTTTAAAATTTGGATTCTTACTTGTAACAGAGTATTTTTATATTGCAGTATTGGTACTTTTACTTAAGTACAGAATTTGAGTACTTTTTCCACCACTGTGTGTGTGTGTGTGCTGTATTAGATCAGTGATATATATACATGGCATGATTCACAAGATGTGTTTGTGTGTGTGAGTGCGTGGGTGTACCCTATGTTCCAGGTAACAGAAGAACGTGTACTTTCTGATAGATAAAGGCTTACATAAGCTGAAGCTCACATTCCTCTTAGCAGGTAAACATTCTGCAGTACTAAGGTCAAACACAACAACACACCAAGCCGTACATTATGCTATGCAACCATTTTCCATTGACCCAATTCATTTAGTTTAGCGAATGTTTTGTCCCTGGAACAAAACATTTTGAGATGGGGGTCCGTGGCCAAATACATATCTAAAAATGTTTTCTAAATCCTAACAGTATGTCGCTATATCAGTGGTGCTCCAACTTTTCCTTGTCAAGGCCCCCAAAATTATAAGTATTTGGCCGCAGACAAAATATAAAAATATGTTTTTCCAGGGACCCCCAGAAGCACAGATCAGAGTTAAAATGTTTCACTTTAAAACATATTTATATATATGTATATATTCAAGGATTTGCACAATCTTTGTGCAAATCTATGAGCTTGTATATCTGCTATTTTTGAATAGCCAAAGCAATCTTAAAATGACACAGATGTGTTCCCGGTCTTAAGGGATTAATCTAGTACAGTATACATTACCACTTAATTACAGCTTTTAATCTAGTACAGTACATTACCACTAAATTAGAGTTTTTAATCTAGTACAGTGGTTCTTCTCAACATTTTCTGGATCAGGGCCTATACTTGAAAATCTCCAAAGTGTCGATGGGTGGATGGATGGCAATTTCATAGCATGTAATGATCAATCAATCGAATGTGTTCCGGCTTGGATCGATTGTAACTAACATGGTATACTTTAAGTTAGTTATCGGTATCACAATGAAAACTCACTTTTCCAGGTTTTAGAGAAAAAATACCATGACGTTTTAGTTTGTATTTATTAATTTATTATTTAATTTGTATAAAAATCTTAGTGTTTTGTCAATTTTAAACAGAGCTTAAGTGGTTAATCCATAATGTACTTTTTTCCTTCCTAGAAATGTAGTGGAATCAGAGCAGACACACAAAAAACAAAGTGGTTACAATGCTCAAGTAAATGTATAGTTAGTTACTGTCCATCACTGATTACATTAATGCCTAATTTATGCTTTGTCATACACCGAACATAACAGCTCTACAGCTCACATTGTGTTGCATCCATGTGATGCATTGTTGAGGTTGCAGTTCTGCTATTTTAGGCGTGCAACACCGTTGTAGTACAACATATAAGGTATGGTGGATGCCTAAATAAAGTCATTTAAGGGAGCTACAGTGTGCGGAACCTCTTCTCATCCTCTGATCTTTGTTCCCTTTGGGTTCAGCACCTGCCTTTAAAGGGTGTGTGACTTTGTTAGGAGCCATGTACAACATATAACGTATAAATCAGGCTGAAGAATTCTCCATACAAACATGAGAGAGCTCTGTATGGAAATGTATGTAAGCCGGAGTGGTTTATTGTCGGTATTGGTGTCTGTGCCCTTTACAATGCGCTAGACCCCTGGGAGATGGATTGCTGAGGTGGAGTGCAACACTCGCCATCAGCTCCCAGTAATTCCGCATGACTTAGTTACACAAGCCGGGCTACTCACATGCTGAGTTGGGTGGTGCCCGGGATCGAACCCAGGACCTTCAGAATCAGAACCAACTTTATAGTCACATAAGAGGTTTACAGGTGTAAATAGTGGGTGAAATTAGCTTTTGTACAAGCGCCATTGTTTTAGTTATTTCCATAAAAAGAGAAAGGGAAGAAGGAGAGGGGGGACAGGGGGAGCAAGGGGAAGAGAGAGAAAGATTAACAAAAAAAACAACAATGTATTTATATTTACACACAGTATATCTATCCAGTGCGGTAAGTACCTGAGGTTGAACTTGGACATAAGGTGTGTGGCGTTAGTTAAGGTGCAAGAATAATAAATATCAGCACGTTGTACATGGGTTTAAGGTGCAGAGTGTCAGTGCGTGTCAGGTTAAACCGCATAGTCCACATAAGGTAAGGTTGTCACTGGTGGTATAATGCACAGGCAGGTCCATGGCGAAGAGCAAAAGTCCAAGTCCGGTCTGACGAAAGGCGGTGATCATGCCTTGTTCAGCAGTCTAATTGTAGCCGGGTAGAGACTGTTCATGAACCTGGTGGTGTTGCCCTTGATAATGCGGTAGGCCTCCTTGCCTGGCCACGGTGGTTGTAGGGGTATGAACAGCTTGTGGCTGGGGTGGTGCCTGTCCTTGGTGATGCGCTGAGCTTTGACTACACACCTCTTCTTGTCCAGTGTCCGTACCAGGCCTGAGACATACAAGGACCTTGCAGTCCAAAGACGAGTGCTCTACCGACTGAGCTACCCGGACACAAGGAAGGAAAGTGATTACTTTGATTTTCACTTGTCCAAACAGATATCCATAAACATTCAGTTGTACACTTACAGGTAACGTCTCCTGACTCCTATGCAAAATAAACAAACAAACAAAAACTGATCTTGATTGGTACATTTTGACTTGACATACCGTTCTAGAGCAGCAGCCTTGATACCGTCGTCATTCCATTTTGATGGATGGCTACCTAAAAATATATGTTTTTCATAATATTTAAATGGACAAATCCCTCAACAATTGGCTAGATAGCATCTCATCTTCTCCTCTAAACACAGCTTTTATGTACTGGACAGTACAGTTTACTTTTCACATTATTATGTCAAAAATGATATAATATATATGATGTGAAAGCCAGGTTTGGACAGGTGCCAAAACCCTGAGGATGTTTCATTCTATAAATTCCTCCCTTCCTCCCTCCCTCCCACCCTCCCACCAAAGCTGAGCTAGATTAGGTTTCTGACTTATACCATGATGTCTGTATGCGTGTGTATCCAGGCTAGTGGACATGTGTGCGTGTGTGTCCAGGCTAGTGGACAAGCGTTGTGTGCATGGCTCTTGTACTGTAGGTCAACAGCAGAGTACAGTATGAGTATATATACAGTATCTACAGTCTGGGCATTTAGTGGATGCCTTTATCCAGAAAGGGCCATTCAAAAGGGGAGAGAAATGAATAAATAGAAATCATTCAAATATATACTGTGTGTGTGTGTGTGTGTGTGTGTGTGTGTGTGTGTGTGTGTGTGTGCGTGTGTGTGCGTGTGTGTGTGTGTGTGTGTGTGTGTGTGTGTGTGTGTGTGTGTGTGTGTGTGTGTGTGTGTGTGTGTGTGTGTGTGTGTGTGTGTGTGTGTGTGTGTGTGTGTGTGTGTGTGTGTTCTTATTAAGCCATTTTGCAATAGTGGGCCCAGGCCCACCCATTGGCCATGCTATTTAGGGATCCTTGGAATGGAAAGATTTGGGAACCCCTGGCCTAATGCATATCATACAGTTGATCCTTGAAATTAAAAAGATTGAGGATCACTGTGGTAGATGACAAAGTGATTTATTGGTGAATCAGTGACAAACTCCTGTGTGCAGTGTAGTAGATGTGTGCTTATACTGTAGATAGAAACAGATTGACGAACGAGCATGCATAGTGTGCACAGCCTGTCCTCCTAACCCATAATCCCCATGCATGCTATTGTTGACAGACCGTATGAAT
This sequence comes from Gymnoscopelus braueri, assembly GCF_963280865.1. Taxonomy (NCBI): domain Eukaryota; kingdom Metazoa; phylum Chordata; class Actinopteri; order Myctophiformes; family Myctophidae; genus Gymnoscopelus; species Gymnoscopelus braueri. The sequence continues at coordinate 25,057,121 of NC_137626.1, read as the reverse complement.
GACCCACATGGCATTCACGTTTTTTGATTTGTGATACGGGAGAGATATGTGCATAGTGCTTAAAAATCTGATGTCATACAGTCGTGCCTTTCCTGTCGTGTGGATTAGATGTTGGAGGGGAAGCATGAGCCGCATGCGTAATGGATTTGGCGTTAATGTGCCGCTTTTCTGTGAATCCGAAGAGCTTATAGTGCAGACAAAATAGGGCAAAATGCCTCCACGTGTCCTGCGACTTCATTGTAAATAATGGATTTATGTGAAATTAAATGTGAGTTGGTACATTACACCACTTAATGTTGTATTGCTGGCTCTGCGTTCACCAACAAGTCATGTCCAAACACAAGATGACAAGACTAAGAATAAAAGGCCCACTAGTGGGGGTGGTTAGCTAGAGGAAAGGTCATGCGGTCACTCAAATGGTTAAGGTTCAGCCTCTGGGGAACATGGATGCACTCAGCAAGTTTCATGGATATTCGCCTATTAGATTTAGGGATATCTTGTGTGCTGATGGTCTATTGTGGAACCTTGGGCCGTCAACCTTTACTTTATAGAGTGCAGTCAGAAGACAGGCCTTGATAGCCACAGCGTTGATATACTGAATGTGTTCAGAATTCTCCAGGCGCTCAACCGAACGCTTGTTTGCATGCAGACTTAGATGTGGAGCGAATTGCCTTCGTGATATATCAGGTCGTATTGTTTTAATATCATTAATTTGCTGTTCTTTGATTCACATAGTATAGAGGGAATCTCCCTTGTTTGTCAATAAAGATGCCTTGCGCATGTGAACGGTAATGTCTGTGTATGTCGTCTATAAACTGGACTTTAGGGTTTTATTGAACCAAGAGTGACAGGTCTGCCACGGCACATCAGTGCAAGTTGCAATGGATTCAAACCCTGGTCTGCTAGGCTAACGCCTTGCTCGAGGGCACCTCACAGGGCTCAAGCCCGCTGCTGACGCCACGGCATACCTGCCTTGCAACGTTGAGATGCAACGTGGTTTGCAGAAACTTAAAATGGTAAATATTTCTTCTCTGGCAATTGGCTTGCTTCACTGCCCGCAAGTAAAAACACTGCTGATGACCTACAAGGCAATCAATTGCATGGCATCCCTTATCTTAAGGACACGATCCATCGCTCGACCACACCCCTTCCCGCACCAGCTAACACACTTTATTGATGGTGCTTTTTGCTGTGTTATACTTCATATGACTGTATGTCACAGTATTTCTCTTACTCTGTGTCTGTACCGTAATTGCTGTGCTGCCTCCGGGGCCTGAATATCCCCCTTGGGATCAATACAGGTCTATTTATCTATATATGTCTCCCTCCCTTTCCTATGACACCCAAGCAGCCTAAACTCTTCCAAGCTGTGGAATGACCCTGTAAACATTAGTTTAGAGATGAGTTTAGTCTAAATATAAGGTTAAAGTGGTTGTGGTTAGAAATTTGAGATGGTTAAGTTTAGGCGTGTGTGTGTAGTTAAGGTCCAGTTAAAGATGTGGAAGGATCTCTGTTTCTACCCATAGCTGTTCTGGATACACAGACTACACATGTTGTTGACCTGTTGAGTCACCAGGGTGCCCTCACCCATCTGTTTTTAGGTTAATAATAATAATAATAATAATAATAATAATAATAATAATAATAATAATAATAATAATAATAATAATAATAATAATAGTCTTTCATCATAACGATAGCCTAATAATAGGAAGGGTAAATGCAGAAGACACATTTTATTATGCACAAATGTACTGTGACAAAGAAATACCCCAAATCAGTGGGGACTAAATTATAGTGATGACAAAAAAAAGAGGCAAAAACAATGGAAAAGAAAAGAAAAGCTTGTAGATCTACTGTTATTTTGCTATTTATTTTGGACCATTTCCACAGGATACGATTTTGGGCATAAAATGGCATGCCGAAAAATAGGGAAGCCAGGGTGAAAGTGGTTGACACGTTCTCTGTGTAAAAACATACTAGAATTAAATATTAATAATATTAATGTCAAGATATCCCTTTGCAATAACAAAATGATCTCTACCACCGTGCTCTGAACACTCTGGTCCGTTGTCCAAATAAGCTATTGAGTGCACCCTCCATGTTTTGATTGATTGAAGATATACCTTTAGCCATGCATGTACAAAAAGAGAGCGTGTGAACCTTTTGAAAGGCATGCACGCCTGCAGCTCCGTGCAGCACGCAGGTGGAGGGGCGATGATGACATCATAGTCACACAACCAGGATTTGCATATAAGCTTGTTTTCTCTCAGAGCCCCAGTTACCTGTTCATGCAGTGAGAAATGGATGCAGCCTACACATGTCCTCACCCTGGGGCAGTGGCTCTGACACACACACACACACACACACACACACACACACACACACACACACACACACACACACACACACACACACACACACACACACACACACACACACACACACACACCACACACACACATTATGCATTATACATACACAAATGCTAAAAATACTCACACCCACGTTGTTTTGGTAGATTTCACTGTCACTGCAGTGACAAATTGCATAGCCTGTGTCTATATTGATAAATGGTGCAAATGTTACGTGGCATGGGAAAGGAGCTTGGTACACAAACATCCAGTCCAGTAGTCTTTTAGAGAGCATGGATTATTTTAGGTGCTTCCAGAATAATGATAATGATCATTATTATTATTATTATAATAATTTAGTCTGATTGATTGATTGATTGAATACTTTATTTAGAAGGTTGCAGAGAAAAAGCATATGGAAGTGCAGTTTACAATACAAGGTCAAATAAAATGGATCACTCATGTCGTGAAAGCCGCAATGGCTTGTTTCAAATGAGATCCTCATGTGCTCAATTCATGGTTAGTTGTTTTGGGGTATTTGTCTCGTGAAATGTGTCCTTTGCATTACCCAAGCTAGGCACCTATAATAAATGCATGTTTACACTAAAAGTTACACTATAAGGGTTTACTGAGTAGGCTATTCCTAGATCTGCAGATCTACAAGCTCACAGTCACAATGACGCATTGTGAGCTTGTAGATCTGCTACTTTCAAAAGATGTTAATACATTTGAAAACTGGGACATTCTGTAGGCTACAGTGAGTACTTTTACTTTTGATACTTTAAGTGCATTTTGATGCCAATACTTTTGTACCTTTTACTCAAGTACACTTTGAATTCTGGACCTATACTTGTAACAGAGTATTTCTATATTGCAGTAGGCTATTGATACTTTTACTTAAGTAAAGAGTGTGAGTACTTTTTCCACCACTGTCCTTTTGAAAAGCGTGTGTTGAGTTCGTGGCAGCCAGTGTTGTGTGTGTGGACTGATGCAACACAAGAAGGGCATGTGCAGAAGTGATGTGGCAATGCACGCGGGGAAACTGTGTGTGTGTGTGTGTGTGTGTGTGTGCGCGTGTGTGCATGTGTGTGCTTGCGCGTGCGTGTGCGTGCGTGCGTGCGTGTGTGCACGCGTGTAGCAAAACAACAGCAGGGGGGAGACATTGTGCACGAGGGGGCGGGTCTTCCGCTCCGCATGCTCTGCAAGCACGTGGAGTTGTTTACGACAGAATGAGACACATGGAGCAAGAGAAGAACAGAGGGAGGAGGAGGGGAGGGCGGAGGGAGAGAAAGAGAAGAATAGAGGGGGGGAGAGAAAGCAGAGAGACGGAGGAGGAGGGGGATTGCCAAGGTAACAAGAAAGAGAAGAAAACAGGGTCTTGAGTTTAGAGACTCGAACAACAATCAGAGAGAGAGAGAGAGAGAGAGAGAGAGAGAGAGAGAGAGACTGCACATACAAACAGAGCAATTACCTTTCAACACTTTTGAAAAACAGCTGCTATTTGTGCACAACTTTGCAAAAGCTTATCCCAAGCTAACCTTTCCTGTGTGGATATATAGGCTAACTAATCCTGACAGCAAATGCACAATTCTGATGGTATTATGGTTAAGTTAGATTTCCCTCAGCTCTGTGTAAACATCATATCTATTCCCTTTTAATTGTACATACATTCTTTTTGTTTTGATTGTATTGTTCCACTTATACTTTGGCAAACAAATGTTTGTGCCAATAAAGCCCTTTGAATTTAATTTAATTGAGAGAGATGGTAAATTTAAAGGGGGTGTAAGAGCTAAGAGGGGTGTTTTTGTTTGTGTACAAATTTGTGTTAAAAGTCTTTATATACCAACAGTAATCATTGCTATAGACTAGACGAGAGTCTCCCTGTCTCTCTCCTGGTCTTTTCTAAACGGAAAATACACTTCTGGTCGGGACACCATTTTTTTGCAATCAGGAGAGAAAACTCATACTGGATATAAGTCAAATTGGAAGTGATGAAACAAAAAGACCACATCAAATTGGGATCGGAACACTATAACATTTAAGCTGATAAATGGGTTCTCTCTCCTGATCGAATGAAATTGGTGACCCACCTGAAAATTTATTTTCTGTTCATTGCTGGGGAGACCCCTGTTGCTGAACAAATGGTACTCTATAGCAATGATTATACTATCAGAATATAGAACATTAACTGACAGCAATCTCCGTAAACCACTTTCAATCTGACATTTTGGCCATGTCATTATACGTGAAGTTTGCCAAAAATAGCTAGAATAGCCGAGCTTGTAGACTGGCTATTTTAGGGCTTAAGTGGCAATATGACATACACTCAGGTGACCAGGGTAATGCTATCTGGCCAGGCAGCATACAGTACTAAGTGCTACTAGGCACATAATGATGTTGGCTTAAAGGACAGATGGACTCTGCCTACAGAGACGGTGGAAACAGTCTTCCCCTTGTGTAAGAAGAATTGTTACTTAACCTGTGGTTGTAGACCCAAAAGTAGATTGTGCAATGTTCTGATCGCACACAAAGACTAACTTCAATAGAGGAATGCTATGTTTTTAGCCCCACTAGCAGGTGTCGATCTGTCCATCCACTGTTGCGATGTGATGTGCCAGCACCAACTCGAGGCTCCTGGATCGCTGCCCTCCACTCCGTCCTATCCAGCATCAGGGGGTTGTTGAGCTGAGAGCTCTGCAGTGTTGCTAGCTCCACTGTCACGCCACCATGTCCATGTAGGTGGTGCGCCTCTTTCCCCTCCTAGCTGTGCCTTTGGTTGGCTCCCATAGTGTCAGTTTTCCCAAACAAGATATCTCGGAAGCTATATATTGGCTGGATTGCCATGGAATTTGCTGTGCACGTTCAGGCTCCCGGAATTATGAACGCTACTGATTCCGGTGACCTTTCCTGTATCACAACCCTTAGGCCAAAATTTCCACTTGCACACAAGATATCTCAAAATAGAATGGGCGGATAGGCATTAAAAGCACATTCCTGCTTCTCAGAGGATGAACCTATAGGGTTCATCCTACCATTTGAGGGACTCCCATCGTAAAACATCAACTAGCCGACCTACAAGCACACCTACAAGCACACAACCTATCTTGTATAGGTCGGTTGTTTTTGTCGACTTTTGAGGCGTTTGACGACTGTCAAACGCCTAAACTGTAACTATAAAGTGTACAATTATGTGTTGATTCTGGCTCTAGTAATAATAAAATAATGCATTTTTTTTTTTTTTAGCCTCACTAGTGAGAGCACGAGGCTGTGAGGATAGTGATGTCAATCAGTTCAAACCGCTTTGGTCCGGTTTGGTGTAGCCAGCGGGAGAAGCTAGAAACAACATTTTACTTTAATAAATAATCTTATATATATTTATATATAAAGTACAGTAAATACGTACATACAATATGACATATTCATACAGTATCTACGGCAGGGCCTATATACTGTATATATTTGCATTTATTTACTGCTGCAATATCCTGTTTTATTTTGATCATAATTGTATTTCAAATCTAACCTCCATGCCTCCATGCCTCCTAACGTTATGTCTAATTCATGCCCCACTGTACAACAGAGTATAAATCAGGCGTAAGCTGGCTGGCGGTTAAGTGGGTCAGTCCAGCCTTCGCTGCGTGATGGAGCTCATTGAGTAGCTATGTAGTAGACCCAGCTCCAACCCTCTCAATCAGTGGTGTAAAGTAACTAAGTACATTTACTCAAGTACTGTACTTCAGTACAATTTTGAGGTATTTTGTACTTTCTTCAGTATTTCCAATTTTCAATACTTTTACTTCTACTCTACTACATCTCAGAGGCAAATATTGTACTTTTTACTCCACTACAATTATTTGACAGCTTTAGTTACTTTGAGATTTAGATTATTATCACAAAACATACATTTACCACTTCAGCCTTATATACTGTATATTTCGTCCATTTGAAGATAACCAATCTACTGTACAAGCTCACAATGTGTCACGATGCAACACATTGTGAGCTTGTAGATCTGCTATTTTCAAAACATTTGTATACATTTTGAACTTGTGAAATGGAACATTCTGCACAACGAGTACTTTTACTTTTGGTACTTTAAGTATATTTTGATGCCAATACTTTAGTAATTTTATTCATGTACATTTTAAAGACTGGAATTCTACTTGTATATATTTCTACATTGCGGTATTGATACTTTTACTTAAGTAAAACATGTGAGTACTTCTTCCATCACTGCTCCCAATCGGCCAATCCCCTCTGAGCCATGCAGCCGTAGTGGAGCAGAAGCACTGATGACCTGAACATGGTTCTAGTTCTAATCTAAAATGCATAGTGCGCGTTATTGGGCCAAACATACGGTGGTCGCGCTGGGACTCCGGGCTTGCAATATTAATGGAAAACGCCTTTTAATTGACAGACTCCTCATGGCCATTTACACATCTGTTAGTGGAAGCTTTTCTCTTTTTTTTTCAAGCGGCCTATATTAGCACAACCGTTACACGAGCTGTACAGCTTAGTTGTAGCCTACTTTGTGTGGCACAACCAGTTTGAATTAAAGGACGACTTCACCCATTTTCAACCCATGTTCATATAATTGGTCCTCACTAATGCTATTGATAAAATGGTACAATTTTTCTCTGCTCTGTCTGTGTCTCATAGGAGGGCGGTGGACACTTCAGAAACCCGTCTACCAGTGACATCATCATTAGGCAGGTTTTTTTTTAAACAAGATTTAAATGTTTTTAATTCGATTTTTATTAACGTGAGAACAATGGCTTCCATTATAGCATGCTAATTTTCCAGGAATAGAAAGCCTGCCGTTTCTATAAGCTTGGATTCCCAATCGATGATGTCACTGGTAGACAGGCTTCTGAACTGTCCACAGCCCTCTGAGACACAGACCAAGTAAACCGAAATGGTGACATTTTATCATGAGCAGTAGTGAGGACCAATTATATGAAAATCGGTGAAGTCGTCCTTTAATCAATATGTATTTCTCAATTTGGTAAACAGTGACTTTTTTAAGAAGGCTTAATTTTAACAGCTGGCGGAATCTGTAACCCTGTCTTTTGTGTGCCATATACTTGTGTGCCATATACTGTAGTCTTGGAGTTGCAAGCAAACAACACAGGTATCAGCATTGAGTTTGTGAGATATAAAGTGATGTCTTTTTCGGTCCTAGTGCAGAACTATGGCTAAGTATTGTAGTGCAGGGAATTCCAACTTGAAAAATTAAGAAGGGACGTCCAAATAGTCATTTTCCAAGCTCCCAAGCCACGAAAAAAGGAGCCAAATCCACACAAGAAGCACCTTGTTTCAACTCCAACACACTGACATCGATTTTCTTTCCCCTTTTCACATACTATGGTGAATACATCAGTGTTTCTCAAAGTGGGTTCTAGGGACCCTCAGGGTTCCTTGAGGGGGTTCCAAATGGAGCCTTACACGTCTGTAACTCTGAGGGTTATGGGGCTCGTTGGAATTAAAAAGTTTGAGTACCACTCGAATAGATGATTGAAAGTCTACTGATAGGCCTCCAAGTTACACGGCATGTCCTTGACCCCTGAAATAGATTAATAACACATTCCTAAGCTTAACGTCAGTGGCGTGTATTTCGGTTGGTTCCACTCTCTTCTCATGACCGTCTTATGACAATAATGTATTATGTGATGGAAAATATCAATCAGTTTATGAGAATGTCAGCTAAAAAAAGCAACTATTCCAGCGATTTTGTGTGTGTGTGTGTGTGTGTGTGTGTGTGTGTGTGCGTGTGCGTGTGCGTGTGTGCGTGCGTGTGCATGTGTGTGTGTCTGTGCGTGCGTTCATGTGCGTGTGCTTCTACTTACTGCTTTCTTTGTGGAAAAACTAATGTTCTCACAAGAATGGAAAGATGAGGAAAATGATGACCATTTTGCTGGTCTTCACTTTTCAAGGGGCTGTTTTTAGGGTTAGGGCGCGCTCCCACCAAGAGTTGGCTGGCCGCTGTTAAACGCAGGTTGTGCGCGGCCACAGTTTTTTGCAGCCAGCGGATTCTAAAAAACGGGAGTGTCGCGCCTGTCACTCACTTTCAGGAGCCTCCCCGTAGTAGCCCGCACCGCCTGCGCCAGCTTTGGGAATGTGCTGCGTTTGTGTAGGGCTGGTTAAGTCCCGGGAAAGACGCACTGTGATTGGCCAGTAGTCACTTTGAGTGGCAGTTGGGGCACACCGCCTGCTGCCTTGAGCACCATGTTGCTTCCTGAGTCTTGAGACAGTCCGCCTTCGACTCACCCGATTGGACAGAGGGAGAAAATCAGCGCCTGCCTCCAGCAGTTTTATGCTTCGTCGCGGAGAGCAGATAAACGCAAGGTCTGCGCGACAAGCGGAAAAATCTGCTCTTGCGTGAATCCACGCATTTACATTGACAATGCATTGGCAGATTCTGCAAACAGCGGCCAGCCAACTCTTGGTGGGAGCGCGCCCTTAGGAGGACTATGGTTTAGTGATAGAACTAGAGTTAGGTTAAGGTTAGGCATGCAGTGATGATGGTTAAGGTTAGCTTTAATAATCAATGGAAAGCGGCCTCCCCAGTAAATGCCGTTGATCTGCTATTTCCGGTGTGACACCGTCATGTGATGGAGCATAAATCAACATTAGAATGTTGGGGAGAAAAATTGCAGTGGTCGGAATTACCCGACAGGCAGTGGTGGAAAGTAACATTAAGTGTTGTTACTTGTAAAGTAACATTAAGTAAATTTACTTAAGTACTGTACTTAAGTAAAATTTTGAGGTATTTGTACTTTACTTACTTCTACTCCACTACATCTCAGAGGCAAATATTGTACTTTTACTCCACTACAATTATTTGAAAACTTTAGTTACTAGTTACTTTTCAGATATAAATTATGATATTATGAAACATACATTAACCACTTTAGCCCTATTTTATACCTAGGCTATTTTCAAACACTTTAGTACTTTTACTTTTGGTACTTTAAGTACATTTTGATGCCAATACTTCTGTACTTTTACTCAGGTGAATTTCTAATTCTGGACTTTTACTTGTAACAGAGTATTTCTATATTGCAGTATTGATACTTTTACTTAAGTAAAGAATTTGAGTACTTTTTACACCACTGCCGACAGGCTTGTCTTTGTAATAAAACAAAACAAAAGTTTCCATGTGGAACCCCCCCCCTCAAAGCCTCCTTTTTTTTTGTGCGGAGTGAGGGGGAAGGAACACAGTGTCCCTTCTTATGCAGGATTCATAGACTTCATCGCACGACGGTGTTGCGGCTCCATGTGTCGGCAAGGGGCTTGGCTCTTATGTAAGTCAAGGTTTCTGCCTGGCAGCAGAGATGTGCTCTGTGTGTGTGTGCCCACGATGCCAACTGTGCTCCTCTGACAACGTCACGTAGCCAACGATGAATAAACATGAACCACGTATACATCGTCCCATGACTGCTGCTGGACCAGAGTGAGTGTGTGTGTGTGTGTGTGTGTGTGCGTGGGGGCACGCATGCGTGAACTCCCTCAGGGACTGCCGAAACACCTTGGTTGAGCGTGATAGAGGAGTCATGGATGCGTGTGAGTGTGTGTGTGTGTGTGTGTGTGTGTGTGTGTGCGTGCGTGCGTGCGTGCGTGCGTGCGTGCGTGCGTGCGTGCGTGCGTGCGTGCGTGCGTGCGTGTGTGTGTGTGACTGTGTGTGTGTGTGTGTATGTGTGTGTGAGAGAGTTTGCATGCATTTCAGTGTTGCCCTGTGAAAGTCATGCTACTTCTTCTACGCTTGCTTGAGCTGTCCTGCGTGATGGGTTAAGTAGGCCTACCACAAACCTACAGGCCTTTCTGTACTAGAGGCCATTGTGGTGTGCAATGACACTTATCCAAAAAGCATCTTACAACATCCACAACAGTAGAATACTGCCAGCCAATCGTAAGGACAACAAAAACAGAGAACAAATACTGTACTGCATCAAACAACAATACAGTAAATGTACCAAATATTCCTGTGACCCTGACATTATTAATAAGAGCAAGACAGACTGTTCTCCAAGCTGTTCGAGCTGCTCCATGGAAATATAAAAGGTTCCATCTGACAGCATGGATGTTATGCAGTGGTGGAAAGCAACTAAGTACATTTACTCAAGTTCTGCACTTTTTACTCCACTACAATTATTTGACAACTTTAGTTACAAGTTACTTTGTAGATGTAGATTATTACAAAACATACATTAATCAATTAATACCAGTATTTTATACATCATCTATTCGAAAATAGCCGATATGCAATGCGTTGTGAGCTTCTACATTGCCTTTTTCCGATAGTTTGGCAAACTTTGACATACAGTATTTGAGTACTTTCACTTTGATACTGTAAGTATATTTTGATGCCGATGCTTCTGTACATTTTACTCGAGTAAAGTTCTGAATACAGGCCCTTTTTATTTGTAACAAAGACTTCCACCACAGATGTTATGTGTGGGAAAGAAGAGGCAGGCCGGCGGAGCGACAGAGGGTGTGTGTTGTTTACTCGCTGAACCTCTTGACCGGCTGACCGTGGACCAGCCGAACCCACTGTCTGGCCGCGTGGCTTGGCAGGAAATCATTGGCTCGCTATGAGCTTCCTGTCGCAGCCTCCATCTGAGGAGGGGAGGGGCGGGGGGACAGGGACAGGGACAAAAAACTGAACGGGATTTTAAGAAAGAGAAAGCGTGGCATATCCTGCCCCCCCCTCCTCCCCCCACGCCCTCCTGGGAATAAACGGTGGCAGGACATCCTTCTCTTTCATCCAGGAAGTTATCTGGAAGTTATTTGTCACAGTGCCAATGTGGGCTAATCCCATGTGAGAGCAGTGGTGTAAAGTAACTAAGTACATTTACTCAAGTACTGTACTTAAGTACAATTTTGAGGTATTTTTTCTTTACTGGAGTATTTCACATTTTCAGTACTTTTACTTCTACTCCACTACATCTCGGAGGCAAATATTGTACTTTTACTCCACTGCAATTATTTGAAAACTTTAGTTACTAGTAGATCTTGATCATTATTACAAAACATACATTCAGCCCTATACACATTTCCGGCATTTGAAAATAGCCGAAATACAAGCTCACACTGCGTCGCGTGTGAGCTTGTAGATCGGCTATTTTCAATGCATCATTTCATATCAATCATTTTATCTATTTGAAAACTTGTGAAATGGGACATTGTGTATAATGAGTACTTTCTACTTTCGTTACTCTAAGTACAATACTTTTTGTACTTTTACTCAAGTAAATTTTGATTACCAGACTTTTAATTGTAACAGAGTATTTCTACGTTGCAGTATTGATACTTTTACTTAAGTAAACAATTTGAGTAGTTTTTCCACCACTGTGCGAGAGGATGGGATATATGGATGATGGGAAGATGATGGGATATGGAGTCTTCTCATGTGACCATGATGAAATGTCCCTCAGGGCTCTATACTAGTGACTTTTCTGTTTTTGCTCTACATTAAATGTTTGCTGAAAATAGCCGATCCCAAAATTTACAACGTGCTGATCGGCTATTTTCAAAAACATTTCCCCCAGAATATGCTGGGGTTTACATATTGCTTGCTATTATGTTACTTACAGTTGTCATTTTTTAAACTCCCCTTCTATGAGTATGATGTTTATAAGTCTATAATTGATATGGTCGTTAGCGACTACTATTCATGCAGACAAAAACTATTCAGACAAAATTGCTCCTCTTTAAATAAATTCTTTTATTTGCTATCCATAATCAATACAGACAATAGCAATACTTTACTATCAGAAAATTGAAATCATCATCTCATGGTGAGCATCACAATAGAACAGTATATCGAACTATGTACAATGGAAGACGAAGACACATTCAAACCCAGTTCTGAGACCACATGGTCTGGTAATAAACCTGTCCATGTATAGAAAAGCGGGGGCTCAAAGTGTGTGTCGAGACCCCCAGCTTCCAGCAACAAAGCAGAAGTTGGCAGAAAGAAGAAATGTACAAAGAGCAAAGTAGTATACCTTTCTTCACAAACAACAACAACAACCAAAAAAACAAACAAACAAACAAAGAAAATGTACAAACAAAGTCATCAATGCAATGTTACATTTGGTTCCACGGTTGTAAACTAGCTTCATGTTACTATTGCATATTATGCCATCAGGTGACGTGTCAGCAAGGCAAAGAGATTTCTATAATAAAATAGACTGAAAGTATGTTTTCTGTACAGTCACATCAACTGTGAAGAGCAATAAGCATACAATATACTGTTAACCCCACCCCACCCCAACGCAAAACCCACCCCCCTTTTAAAAATCTGTAGCCAAAGTCTATAGACAGGAATAACATTGCGACATAGGTAAAATCTAGGTACTCTTCTATGCATCTTCAATAAACATATTTGTTATTTTTCAGTTAAACTCTTTGTATGTACACAATATATACATTCAGGAATTTGAGGACAATATAGATAACCTTGATGTGTGGTTCAGTGAGGTTTATTATTACTGTCCAGTGTCCAAAGATCACTTCCCACACGTATGAAACTGTGGTGTAACGTACGCACTCAGTAATACATTCACACACGGTTAGTGTTTTACAATCTGTGTTAAGCAGGTTGTGAGCCACTCGCCTGAGCATCGAGTTAGGGTGGGGGGAGGGTTAGGGGGATATCAGAGGACCACAGAATTTGCTTTACTGCAGTGGTGCTTTTTAATTTCAATGAACCCCATAACTCAATGAAAGTGTACGAATGGATCCAAATCCGTACGGGGTCCATTTGGCTCCATTCGTACACTCTCAGAGTTACAGACCCCTCGAGGAACCCTGAGGGGGACCCTCAGGGTTCCTCGAGGGGGTTCCAAATGGTCCCTGATGATGCCTGGAGCCCACCTTGAGAACCACTGACTTATTGGTTTGAGTCAACTTTTAATCTATACTTTGTCGTATGAACATGCCGCTTTTCAGTGAGTGACAAGGTCATGTGACAACGTGTACATTTGGTTTAAGCCCTGTGTTGTTTGACAGGATCTCTGTGGTCCAAGAAGCCCCCCCTCCCCCAACCACCCGTTTTTGTCTACCAGCACTACCAACACTGACGGTCCCATTCCATTTCAACAGAGCATGTTGAGTAGCGGTAGCAGCTGACTCGACTGGAATGGAACGAGGCCCGTTAGTGCCCTCGCCTCAACACCAATGGCTCTACCTTATCGGCCATTCAAGAAAACCGCCGTACCGACCAACGATAACACAGCAAATGTGGCCAGCGTCGAGTAAAGCCCGATTCATACTTCGGTCACGCGTGTTTGTCTGTCTGTGTCGCTTGCTGAAAATAACGTATTTTAGCTGAAAACCGTGTCAGCGAAGTATGAGTTAGGCTTTAAGATTACACAGCTGCTGGGTTGCAGGTAGGAGTGTCTGAGGTTTTTAGGCTCAAGTGAGGAATTGTGGGAGATGCAGTGCGTTCAGATGCCTGGTGTTGTGGGTAGGTGGGGAATTCTGGGCAACGGTAATAAACACATGCATTACTCTTTAACCACTTATGCCCTATTCAAACAATTTAGAAACTCTGTGAACATTTGTGAAGATTTTCGGTTATAATGACAAGCCCAAAATAGGGACGCCAGGGTGTAAGTGGTTAAAGACATTTAGGAAATATATTTCTTTCCAGTCCAGCACTTTGTACCGGACTAATTAAACCACCCCAAAACAAAACAAAACCTCGATTAGAATAAATAAGAAATGTATATTTAAGAAAATACTTTTAATATCAATATAATATTATCAGCTCTCAGGCAACCCCCACTGTACAGTCCCAAAACAATATCAATATACATTTTCTGGTAAACTAGCTTTTTAAATAGATTTTCCATGAAAGAATAACAATATACTGATGATGATAGATGTGGTAGAGGTCCAAAACAGACGTAATACAATAATCTTTTCTCATATGTGATAGAAAACATAAGGACAGTATAGACATTAAGGCATCGGGTTGGTCTATAATATCAAACATTCATGTTCCAAAAATAAATACAATATCTAATCTACCTGTGTTGTAGACGTGTGATCAGTGTACCTCTCAGGTCAGGCCTCCTCGCCATGCGTGAGGTAGGACCATTTCTCTCTAACCACATGGACTGAGAAAGAGGTCAGACGTACAGTAACGTTACGTCGCCTCGCGCGAAACAGAACACCCACGTATGCGAGCAGCACTCTCGCGCATTGCGCACCCCTCCGTGAATAAATAAAGTGTGCAGGTACCGCTTGAGTTAAGATTGCTTTGTCTGAGCGACTCAAGTTTGCGTCTCTGTGTTCGTGAAAATGTGGGTCACGGGTTAAATGGCCACTTAAAGCACAGGGAACTGCCAGATGTACGCACATATACGTACACACACACACACACACACACACACACACACACACACACACACACACACACACACACACACATCTACACACATATGACTTCCACAGACCTCCTTGTTTACCAAGACTGTGTGTGTGTGTGTGTGTGTGTGTGTGTGTGTGTGTGTGTGTGTGTGTGTGTGTGTGTGTGTGTGTGTGTGTGTGTGTGTGTGTGTGTGTGTGTGTGTGTGTGTGTGTGTGTGTGTGTGTGTGTGTGTGTGTGTGTGTGTGTGTTCATTCTGTTAAGGGTTCAGACAGTCCACAGGGCTGAGCTGTCCTCTCCACTGGGCTGGAGTTGGAGAGGAGGAGATGGGTGGGTGGGTTGTTGAGCAGCAGTCTGCCTCCGCGCCAAGTCACACACACAGGGGGGGGGGGGGGCGGAGAGACTCGAACCTCCCCCTCGGACCATCAGTCTGGAAGAGAGAGACCACAGAGAGGATGAACAGGCGTGTTAATTGAGATTTTAATTTATTAATGTACAGAAGCAGCATCAAACATCAGTATCGTTGATGTCGGGCAGAAACCTTGTACTGTATCTCCATGTTATTCAACTTTTTTTCTTTCATAAATGAAAGCCCTACTTCATCATACAACAGTGTCACACAAAAGTAACTGTGGGTTTTATAAATATTGAACCAAGGAAAAACTAAACGTGTGACTAAATGATAACTACATTGGATCCATTGGAACAGGGGCTCTTTTTTTTTTTTTTTTTTACATTTCCTCAAAAGTAACAGTTTTGGACATACAAGGTTTCCACCCGACAGTGACGATATGTCAGTGTATTCATTTACAGTATGCCGTGGCATAATGGCATTAATAGCACCATTTGGTATGAGATGATGTCATACAAAAATCATTTGTACATTTAAACTGGTCTGGTCTAGTTCAAGGCTTGGATGTTAATCCAAAATGATTGGCATTGAGAATGTGACACAGATTTATTAAGCAGGTTTTGCACTGTAAAGTCCCCAACGGTTTTTCACAACTGGTGTTTGTTTGTTTGTCTGTAAACAGTACAATGGAATGAACCTCGCTGACAGTTCAGACAGCAGACATATTAAGAAAGCCTCAAGTGCTTTGAACTAAAAGCCTTGTGCAGACTGAGTTCGTTCCATGCCTCCCGAATGAGATTATCCTGTTTATTAGTGGCACAATAACAGCTCCACACTGGAGCAAAAACAAACAACCACTTTCAACCTGGGATCCGTCTTTTGGGCATGTTGTTATAGGCAAAACATTTCAAAAGTCTTTCAAAAGAAAAATCTTGACATGTATTTATTTATTTTCGCCTAAAATGACATGCCCAACTTAGGGATAGAATATCAATGCATCATTATATTAAATAATCGATTACTTGTTATATTCAATTCGTTTGATTAACTGTTGCACCCCTACTCATCCATCTATCTGTCCCTTCCTCTCACACGCACGTCCGCTTTCTCCTCCCAAGCACACCCAGGAGGAGCTGCTGCATAGATGCAACATTCCCTTCTTTCCATCCTCTGATAACGCACACACACACACATGCACGCATGCAAACACACCACACACACATTGACCACCGCTGCCGTTCCAGCGGTGCGACTGACGCTGTCACTATAATCCCCCAAGACTAATCCCATTGCCGTAACATTCTGCCTGTGTGTGTGTGTGTGTGTGTGTGTGTGTGTGTGTGTGTGTGTGTGTGTGTGTGTGTGTGTGTGTGTGTGTGTGTGTGTGTGTGTGTATATGTGATAGACACAGGAGTCACATTCAGACCTATGCACTCCCAGCCTAAAGCGAGCACCGGGGGTGATCCCCCCTCTACTAACAGCAGAAATTGCATAATCTGGATGGGCGGTAGTGGGGGAGGTGTGTGTGTGTGTGAGAGGGAGAGAGAGAAAGGGTCTTCCAGGGATGCTGTGTTGGGGAGTGTAATGCAGAGTTGCAAGTGTTGCCATGACCGCGTGTCGCACTCGGCACTGCGGCAGAGATACGAGGTGGCAAGCGCGCACGACGTACAGTTGTACTGTAATCAGAGAGAGAGAGAGAGAGAGAGAGAGAGAGAGAGAGAGAGAGAGAGAGAGAGAGAGGAATATGCTGGAAAATACGTGGAATCCCGACACATGTGACGTGTTTCCTAGCGCGTGGAAGCACGTTTCCGCAGTCGGCTGCACATGCAATGCTGCTGGGGGCACACTGCTCTGTGGGGTGATTTACTCACAACTAGGCAAGGAAGAGGGTGGGTGTGAGGGAGAGGGGGTACAGGGGGCCACAGGGGTCTTCAGAGGGGACCCCCGGTCATTCCAGGAATCAGAGAGAGGCGACCAGCAGTGAAGGACTTAACGCAGAGGCCAGGCAGGGCTATCCTCACTCTGTCCAATACTATACGCAGAGCAAGACACGATGACTTGTTTAGAGAAGTTGTCAAAAACACATTTACTGTATGTGGAATGGTTATTGTGAAAAATATACCAGTGAAAGACTATGTCAAAAATAATTTAAGTAAAAAAAGTGACACAGTATGATTGAATATACTGTAATGTCATACTGCAGCATAGCAAGCAACAGGGTGGTAGAGTTCAAGCCGTTTACACATTCTGTGGAGAGAAGACTCAAGAACGACTGTTATTGTTTTATGCCTGAATTATACTTTAGCAGATCTGCAAGTTCACGTTGTCAGCTTGCAGATTGACTATTTTCAGTGCGCGACACCGGCACGCAACCAAGTATAACTCGGGGCTACGCTCTTCTCGGAACGTGGGGTCAGCCGGTGCACAGAGACGGATATTTCCGGATCTTTTTTATGTGTCTGTGTGAGGCAGCAGGACAGAGATGAAGGGAGGGAAGGAGGGAAGGAGAGAGAGGGAGAGAGAGAGAGAAAGAGACAGGGGGAGAGAGAACGAAAGAGGCAGAAGGAGAGAGATGAAGGGAGGGAAGGAGAGAGAGAGAGGGAGAGAGAGAGAGAGAGGGAGAGAGAGAGGGAGAGAGAGAGGGAGAGAGAGCTTGAAAACCACTCTCTCTCACTGTTTGAGGCTGGGGGCGTGTCTGTGTGCTACAAGTATAGTGGCAGGAGAGTGGCCGTCGGCCCTGTCAGTCAAGTGGCTCTCGGTAAGCGTGGGCCAAAGACAGCCAGCCAGCGCGGCCTAATCCAGCCCACAGTAGTGGGCTGTAATCTCATCTGGAGCCGTGTGGCGGGCTAAATGTGGGGAATGCTGTCCACGCAGTTATCTAGCTAGCACTCCTGTCTGGAACATCCCGGCCCACTTTAGCCTGCGTGTCAACACACACACACACACACACACGCGCGCACACACACACACATAAGCACACGCACACACACGTAAGCACACGCACGCACACACTGCAGACCCTCGTTTCAGATTTCCTTGGCAGAAGGCAGTGTGTGTGTGTGTGTCATGTAACACAAGTATTCCTTGTCTGTTTGTATTGTGCTGTAATGTGTGCCAAGATAACTAGTTATGCAAAATATGTCCGCTTTGCTAAGGTTTCTGTCCCTGTCCTGATTGATGAGCATTTGAGTCTACATACAATATACTGTATATTCTCTCTGTGCGTGTGCGTGTGCGTGTGTGTGTGCGTGTGCGCGCGTGTACACTGTGTAAAAGCCGATAAGGTAACAAATGTGGAAAAACACACAAGCAGGAAGAAGGAGGGGGGGGGGGGTGTGAGAAAGATGAGAGGATGAGTGGAAGGAGAGTGCAAGGAGGTCGGCGAGGGCTCTGCAAGCCAGACACTTCTCTGATTCCCTCTCATCTGTGTCAACAAACGCTGTGCTGCGACAGGTGCACGCACTGAGCATGCTCACACGCTCCACAAACTAGTTAGAGATGCGTGGCCTTGCAACTGGATCCCCCTTCCTCTCTCTCTCTCTCTCTCTCTCTCTCTCTCTCTCTCTCTCTCTCTCTCTCTCTCTCTCTCTCTCTCTCTCTCTCTCTCTCTCTCTCTCTCTCTCTCTCTCTCTCTCTCTCTCTCTTCTCTCTCTCTCTCTCTCTCTCTCTCTCTCTCTCTCTCTCTCGTCCTAGACCTCTCTCTCTCTTGTCCTAAACCTAGAGCATGACCCATATATTGGTTTGGCCAATATATCAGCCAATCAGACCCAAACATCTGGCATCAGTCAAGCCCTACTTTTACCTTCTATCTCTCTTTCTCTCGCTCTCTTTCTTTCTCTCTGTATTCCTTCTCTCTCCTCATTGGCTCTCGTTTACAGAATAAACAACGCACATGCGCACGCGCGCACGCACGCACACACACACACACACACACGTCACCGGAAGCTAGCGTAAGTTAAGTTGGCCAACACACTGTGAGTGGCTGAGAGGTCATTGTGTGATATGATGGCCCTGCACAGCTCACTAATCCCTGGTGATGAATCATATTTACGCTCACTCACACACACACACACACGCACTCACTCGCTTGCACGAACACACACACACACGCGCACACACACACACAACGTGCACTGCGTGCCCTGTGGGTGTAGCAGATGGTGGGTTGTCATTAGCGGCGAGAGGAGGTGAGAGGAGGTACAGTGCTGCGTCCGTCGGGACTGCCGCTTGACCGCTCGAGGAGTGGTTGCGCGCACGCACACACACACACACACACACACACACACACACACACACACACAACCCCCCACACCTACCCATCTGTCACCGGCCCTCAGGAGGAACTCTGAGTGTCGGAGACCCCCCCCCAACAACGCATGAACTAAAACACTGTCTCTCAACATGTGGCCCGGGGACCACCAGGTGTCCAAATGGATCCTTACGGGTCCATTTGGATCCAGCGTTTGATAGCCAGCCACTCCCCTCCCTTCCGAGGCAGGCTGCGTTTTTATGTTCTGATTCCAAACACGGACAAAACGGTGAGGGTATTAAAAAGTGAGGAGGCCGGAAGCAGAGACGACCGATGAGGCTAATCTGGGCCTGATAGACAGAAGGTCCAGCAGCAAGAGCTCTGCAGTCACTGATCCTCAGCCTGGGTGACAGGGGAGGGGGGGAGGCCACGTCACATGACCTGGCTGGTAGATGGAACAACAGGTAAACAAACACCTGACCCCGATAGATATTAGATAACTTCCGTAAAGGCATCAGCTCCAGACAAAACAAAACAAAACAAAAAACACCTATGTGTGTAAGATATCGACCGGGTTGAGCGCCTAACCGCCCCTCCGTTTTGTTGGGTCAAAGAAGCCGCGGCATTCCCTGAGGCGAGCTGTCACATGGTCAAGCAGGGGGCGCAGAGACGCTAAATTCCTTGCGGGGCTGCAGGTCGACGGGTTTACTGGTACTTTGATCCCAGCGCACGGTCAACATCTTCCCTCTGAGGGGCCCCCAGTGAGGGGTCCTGATAAACACTGTATCAGGGCCCTCTGCCAGGAGGAGGAGGCGGGGGGAGGGGGGAGAGGGGGTGGCGCCAAAAACACACCGCCGCACTTTGACCTCCCTCAACCCGCTCTATTGGGACAGAATGTTCAGTAAACAAGCGATCAGCCTCGCTAGCCCGGGCACCCAGCTCCCAGAATTCACCTTGGCTAAGGGGCCTCACCAACGGTTTGTTTGTTGCTTTAAAAAGCAAGGGCTCTACAGTGCCTGCCCTACTCTAAGCCCCGCCCCTTCCCTCTCTTCTGCTTTCTCCTGTGAGCTTATGAGACTATGAGCCATCTCTATCTCTCTCTCTCTCTCTCTCTCGTTCTCCGTTCCTCTCTGCTTGTCTTACTTCTGCTAAGTGAACAGCCTAATGAGGCAGAAAGGCAGTGGAGTGCACGTGAGGTCCTACCCATTAAGTGCAAATTTGCTCGCTCTCCCACAAACAGCCAGAGTTGAAAAACAAAATAGGCTATTCTCTCTCTCTCTCGCTCGCTCCCCATGACTGCTACGTGTTTATGGGTGTGTGTGTGTGTGTGCGTGTGTGTACGTGCCAGAGTCCGTACTTCAATATATATTTTTTCCATTATTTCTTTATTTCTCTCTCTCTCTCTACATCTCTATTCAAGAAGATTTGTTGCCGCAATTACATCATTCTTACATCTCCATGTGCAAAACATATAACCAAGTGCTTGTTTGTAATTTGCATAGATGATTTATAACATTACAAATAATCGTTCCACTGTCTGTTCATCAATCATAACATTTTGAAGGCAGTAGACTACATCTCTCTTTCATACACAGAGTGCTCCCCCAGATGTCACGCAACCCCACTCCCACACACACCTACGCCGACACACACTATTCATTTTGTCCTAAAGCCGAGACAAAAACAGCGTTACAGGCACCTTTTCTTTTTTTTTTCAAACAACGCACTGTCAGGAATGTGGACTGTGACATTGAGTTACCTGCTGGCAGCTAAACAACAGACAACCCCCTCCCCACCCCAACGCATGGGGTTGCCAGCCGCTACTCGCAAGGACAAACGCACATGTGTCAGGGCCTCACATGTCACTGCGGCCCCCACTCAGCTCACAAACACACGTGGGTTCATTTGTGACCGATAACAGCGTGGGGACACGGGAGGGTCACGCCTCACTGAAGTGTCAACACTCGCCTCTCAGCTGCCCCGTGTTCACGGTGTCAACCGAACTAACCCCACACCCCCACCCCAACAACACCCCAGTGGGCCTGTCACAGTTTTGTTGGTGAGGGGTATTCTGGAACAAAATATTGATCAGACGAGTGGGAGAGCAAGGGGTTCGAGGGGGCAGGGTCACGGTGACGCGCAATGCATCCTAATGCCTAGTACCCAACCATGCAGCAAGGGCCGGAAATGCCTGGGGCGCACTGTGACATTACTGTTGACAGGCAGGAACCCACATGACTTTCTGACAACCCTCATTTCATTACCATTTGCTATGGCTTCTGAAAAATACATACCTAAAGCTAGACTAATTCTAAAACATAAATGCCCCTAATCCTAACGGAATGCATGGTAATAGGCAAGGCTTTCATTTAAAGCATTTCGTAAAGCAAGACTCCCGCTCACTTAATAAAAGCAATTCTCTCATGTAATTTAATGATAAAAAAAAAGAAATCCCTCATTCATTCTGGTCATGTCCAAGAACCTTTTATAATAAGCGTTATAACCGCTTACTGCTTACTTTAACATTACTCATACTGTAATTCTTTATTTAAATAAATAATAGTAACAATAATAATAATAATAAACCCTGCGTAGATAGGTGTGCCCATAGAAAGAAACAGCAAAAAAAACAACTACGCAACAACATTATCCTGCATCGTCATGGTGCCTAGTGCCTACGCACAAGGCTTGTTTACTTCAGTGCTTCTCTCAGGTCCAACGTGCGTCAGCTTGGTCACGTTTCACTGGAGCACAGCCACCGTCCCGCTCTCTTCGAAATAAACAACTTCAAAATTCAAAAAGTGTCGCTTGATTCAGACTCAGTGCTTGCGTTCAAATCAAGGGGCAGCAAACAATTTATTTATTCATTTATTCACACCCCCTCTCCTCAAGCACAGGGACTCCATTTAGACTGTGCACGCTACAGCCACACTTCTTTATCCTGTTCATACAGTAGAACCAGCCTTTTCTGTTTCCCTCAGAACGTTTTGCACGCCACATTATCGCAGCGAATTAGGTCACACATAGCAGCACTTTAGATATGCTGCCAGAAGACATATACTAGTCTATTCATCACAGTTATCATCACATTATACTATATTAAGTTTTCCAAATTGAGAGGAAAATATATTTTCATACCATGTTGCACACAAATGGGCATGCAAAATGTCATTGATGCACATTCATTGACAGCCACTTCAGCCAGTTCTCACTGGCGTTGGTGTGTATCCATCCAAGCCAGTCACATGCACCAACCAACATGAGAGTCACTCACCTTTGGCAGTCGTTGCAGCCTCCTTGAATCCCAAACAGACGTAGGGTGCGGTGTGTAATCCATGGATTCCTCGTTTACAGCTGCTGGTGGGTTTGAAGCCAACCAGGTCTTCACACTTGTCCATGTCCCTGTCGTCCAGCAGGTTCAGAGCTATGTAGTTCAGCCCGTTCTGATAGCCGGCCGACGTCTGCCGACTCATGGGGCTCCCGCACTCCTCGTCCGAGCCTTCGCTGCTCCTGGACGAGATGTTCTCCACCGAGCTGTGCCTCTTGGCTGTGTCGCCGCGGGCAAAGGAGGGGAAGACAGGTGTGACGGTGGCCGTGGATGAGAAGGTCTCAGAGCTGTGGCGCCGTCGGCCCTGTGGGTTGGCCCTGATCACCTTGGCTGAGCAGTCGGGGTCAACTGAGGAGGACGAGGCCCCTAGCAGGAACACCCCAATACCTCCGCTGACGCCCTGGTCCTCCAAAGACAGCCCCCTCTCCCTCATGGCCTGGCTGTTGGAGGAGAAAGTCACAGATTTTCATACTACATCAAAATGAACAATAATGAATGAAACACTGACTGTGATTTTCATTTTATGTTTGCTATGTTCATTTTCAGGCATGCTACTTTCTGATGAAAATGAATGAAAAGCTACTTTCGTAATCCTCATACTGCAAAATACCTACCATGCTGTGATCTGAGGAACGAGGTGTGGAGGCGAACTGGCCATTCCAAAGGTCATCTCAGTGTAGTCACTTTTCACCTCGTCAGGACAGCCCTGGGAGCCACTGTTGTTGTCCAGATGGTACTCCTCTGAGCATGGGCACATGGAAAGTTCCGGCAACGTGTCTGAGCATTCAATGGGGGTGTCAGCCTCCTTAGGCGAGCATGAGCCCAGCTCCAGGTTCATGTAATCTGACAGGAGGGACCTCCTCCTGCCTCCGCCACTGGAGCCCATCGATGAAGACTGGCTCTCGCTGGAAATGGTGGAGGGTGGTGAACTTTTGCTGCTGCTGAAGTCTATGTTTATATATTCACCAGGGCTCCTGGGCTCACTGGGGAGGGGATGTTCAGTCATGCTGGGAAGCATTCGGAGGGTGTCCAAGGACAACCTGTTGGGTCTGCTCAGCCTCCCTTTGTACGCGAGGCTCTGGCTGTGTCTAACTGGGGAGGGCGCCAAAGGATTGAGACCTGAGCTTTGGGCTGCACCATTGGGCTGCATCACCGCGTAGTAGTCAGACTCTCCCCCTTTAGGCCTCTGGCTCTGAGGGCTCATAAGAACATACTGGTTGTCGCTGTCTTCATTCTTGGGGGCCTGCAGCTTGGCTGACCGTGGCAGGGAACCGCCAGTGTGTGCTGGCCTGAATGATGATGGCTCACTGGCCAGTGGACCAAGGTAGTAGTCTGGTGGGGTCTGGAGAGGGCCTGGGTTGCCCGGCGACATGTTGATGTACTCTCCGTTACCCAGACGGCTGTCTGGGCTCTCCATGGATGACTTGGAGCTACACCACATCCTCATGTAGCCGTTGTCCTCCAGAGAGCCGCTGCAAGGCGAGCTGGTTTTGCAGCCCCCGCCTCCCACCGTTGACTGGGTGTGCCCCCTGGGGTTCACAATCTGCTTGGGGGCTGAGACACACATGGGGCTCATAGGAACGTAGTTGTCGACCTTGGTGGACTGCGGCACTACACCTGGCGTCATTGGCATGTAGCCGCTATCTCCCAGGTTACTGATGGAGCTCCTGGAGGAGCCGATCTCAATGTCCCCATAGTCCTCTGGGTAGGACACTTTAGGGGAGACGGAATGGAAGCGCTGGCTGTTCGCCGCCCTCATTAGCGTGTACTCATCCAGGGAGGCCGAGGAGAGCGGCGCAGCCACCCGCTGTTGACGCGGCGTGGTGAGAGAGTAGGTGCGCTTCCTGTAGGCTTTGTCCAACGCCAGGCCGTCCATACCGCCCCCATGCCTGTGGCCGCTGGCCCCGTCCATCATCATGTAGCCACACGGGTCGTTGGCGTCACGAGAGGGAGGCGTGCTGGAGAGGGAGTCAGGGGTGTCACTCCGGGTCAGAGGGAGGAATCTGGCATCGCCGGGGCTAGAACCGTACTCATCACACAGCATGAAGCCTGTGTCGCTGAGGGAACCGGAGATGGAGGCGCTGCAGCTGAAGGGGCGTCGGGCCTTGTCTGGGGTGTAGATGTTGGCGCCCCCTCTGGGAGACGAACTGATTGGGCTGAAGGCAGTTGGAGGGGAGTTGGACATGGTCATGGACCTGCTGTGCTGCAGGTTGGAGGAGGTCTCCAGCATTCGGCAGGTACGCCCGCTACTAAGTGTCTGGGACCTGATGAGGTGGTTTCCAGAGCTTAAGCTGGTAGGGCTGCCACTCACAGATATAGACATGGATACTGGACGTGCTGTGGTGCACCCATCTCCTTCACTGGCTGTTCTAATCCGACAGGATGTGAACTTCCGCCCTGGGGATGTGGCCGCCATACTGTCCGTCCTTGATCTTCTGACCAGCCCCGTTTGACTTGGGGGGAGGTTGTTCAGATTACGTCGCGTGGGCACTGAAATGGGGTTGGTACTGGCAGACTGGCTTTTGCTCCGCGGCCGGAATTCCGAGAGCTCTTTCATGGCTTTCATGGCCTCCAGGATGGTCTCATGGATGTTCTGTGCCACCACAGAGTCCTCCGCTTGCATCCAAAACTCACCGGGCCCCGTCACCGCCGAACGGCCCACTTCTATGAAGAAGAAGCTGTCGGAGTGACCGCATCTCCGAATGTTCATGAGCTGTAAACTGACAGCGGCCACCTCGGAGTTGAGCTTCACGAAGCTTATCGTCCGGCTGGACAAACACAGCCTGTACACGCCGGTCAGATTCTTGATCTGACCCAGTCCTTTCGATTTCAAGTTGACCTGCCATACCTCCTTATAAGCCGCCGCCACGGGCGTAATAACGCCGTAATTACAACTCGACTGATCCTCGAAGCCAACCAGGGAGGAGGTAGACGCCGGCGGGGTCTCGTACACTTTCCCCTCCGCGATCAGGTCGGTCAGCACCTCGAACCAGCTCTCCTGCTCCTGCTCGCTCTCGGCAGCCACGGCGAAGTACTCGTCCTTGGTGTAGAGGGCGATGAGGTGCTTGTGCTTGGCGTCGGCGCGCTTGTTGACGCACAGGCACGAGTCCAGAGCGATGACCCGCTTGGCGGCGCACTTGTTCCTCCATTTCTTCTCGCTCTCGTAGTACTCGAGGCGCGCGGGGGAGCAGCCAGCGCTGTGCTCCCGGAGCACGAAGAACCGCCGGTGTCCGTGCTTCTGCTTCCTGAGGTATCCGCACTTCTTCACGTTGTTGTTGTTGTTATTACTGGATACTAACAGGTGTCCTCCTCCTCGATCTCCCGTCGCCGGAGGACTCGCCATATTCTCACGATTTGTAAACTTCTCAAATAGTTCTATTTCGATGTCTGCTTGTTGTAACACGCAATATTAAAAAAAGAAAAAGAAAAAAAAACTTTTAAATTAAATTAAAACAGAGCCGTTTTATTGGAATCCATTGCATTAAAAAAAATAGAAAAAACTTTAAATTAAATTAAAACAGACCCGTTTTTATTGGCATCCATTGCAGGCACCGATCGTAATAACATGTCCGCTGTCCGCAGTGGTTGAAGTGCGACTGACTGACTGACTGGGGGCTGGAGGAGAAAAACAACATGTGACGTTGATACGCTGAGGCTCTAAAAAAAAAAAGAGAGAAGAAAACACACGGTCATAAAAGGCGGTGCTGCCTGGAACTGGGCCGTGCCTGTCAATCACTTACGGTCCGCGCCGCTCATTGGCCGAGAGAGCAGTGATAAACGGGTAGGTAGGGATCTGCGGACCCGCCCCCCTCCCCCCCTCCATTGTTGCCAGATTTTGCGACAGAAATAAGCAACTAGGTCCATGAAAACAAGCCCAAAAGAAGCAACAACATGAGCACTTTAAACCTATTTATATTGGCTATTTAAATAGCTGATCTACAAGCTCACAATGGTGCGACGCATTGTGAGCTTGTAAATTGGCTATTTTCAAAACAATCTTGGAAAAAAAAAAAAAAAAAATTATACAAGCAACTTCACAGAAAAAACAAGCCCAAAGTTGCTTATAATAAGCAGACATGGCAACACTGCCCCCCTCCTTCATTCTGAAATGGCACATTGTGAAACCACTTCTATAATGAGGAGTGTGTGTCTTCAATGGGGAACAAAATAACCCCAGGCGTTCTTTGAATAGATCACCGAAAATGACCTGTGGAAGATAATTATAGGCGTTTGGTGCACTGCATTCACCCAGGAACATAATCAATTTCCGTGAAAACAACAACAACTGCAAACAATAAAATGCAAATTGTTTAATAGCCTCAGTCTCTTTCCAAAACAGAGCCAGTTATGATTACAATGCATTTTATTTTGTTTGATACAGCAGTTTTCAGCAACCAGGGAGGGACAACATCCGCCACTTATAATCTGCGTTATTTTTAATGCTCGCTTGTAGCATATAGCTAGATAAAACTAACATGTCAACATTCAGCTGCCATTATGTTTGGTTTTATTTATTGTAAATGCACATCCTACACCGACTGTCCAAAGTCCTAAAAGTGTGTTTGGGGAGGTATATTAATATACACCCACATTCTTTGCTAGGTTGACTTGTGCGTATTCTTATACATAATCTTGAATGAAAACAACCATCTAATAAAGATGAGGGGGAGATGCGTGCGTCAGACGCGGTTCCCCAAACAATAGAAATACTGCCATCGTCTGGCCGTGCTGCCTGCATTCAGTGGTGGAAAAAGTACTCACATGTTTTACTTAAGTAAAAGTATCAATATTGCAATGTAGAAGCACCCTGTTACAAATAAAAGTCTGGTATTAAAAATGTACTTGAGTGAAAGTACAAAAGTATTGATATCAAAATGGTACTTAAATACCAAAAGTAGAAAGTACTCATGCAGAATGTCCCATTTTCACAAGTTTTCAAATGTATAAAAAACATGCATCTTTTGAAAATAGCAGATCTACAAGCTCACAATGCATAACTGTGATTGTGATTGTAGATCGGCTATTTTCAAGTGGCCAAAATGTATATAGGGCTGAAGTGGTTAATGTATGTTTTGTAATAATAATCAAAATCTACAAAGTAACTAGTAACTAATGTTTTCAAATAATTATAGTGGAGTAAAAGTACAATATTTGCCACTGAGATAGTGGATTAGAAGTAAAAGTACTGAAAATAGGAAATATTCAGTTAAGTAAAATGTGTGTCTTCGTTATCTATTCTTCACAGACACAAACATGGCCAGTGAATAAACAAATTGAACAAATATTTGCAGCAACTGTATTATCTATAGGCAATGAAAACAGAAATGGAAAGTACAAATATTTGGAGAAACTTTATCATTAGGCTATAGGCTGAGAAGGGGCTTGTTGGATGATAATGTTAGGTAAATAGGAGGGACATATGTTCAACAGATCATCTTGGTAATCATGTCCCATGATGATGATGGTGGTAAAGCTCCCCCTGATCTCGCTTATGATAAGTAACTGTCACCCTGACACCAGACCCCCCCCCCCCCATGAGCCTCCCAGCCCCCCACGACAACACTTTGATTGGTTTTCATAATCTCTCAAAAAGAAGATTACATACATTGCCCATCAAGGTGACAATAGCAAACAGCCTGTATTATGTTGCTGTGTGTGTGTGTGTGAGTGTGTGTGTGTGTGTGTGTGTGTGTGTGTGTGTGTGTGTGTGTGTGTGTGTGTGTGTGTGTGTGTGTGTGTGTGTGTGTGTGTGTGTGTGTGTGTGTGTGTGTGGGGTGTCTCCCCATATCCCCTCTTAATGACTATATATTGTTCATTGTTTTTGTTTTTTTATCACATGCACACACAGTCACTGCGGCGGATTAAGAATAATCCCTTCTGATATCTAACAAGTACATTCTTCTGTACGTTCTCTGGTGTTGTTGGTGACAGTGTGTTTGTGATCCCAGTGACATTTGGCTGTTGCCTCTTTGTCTGTTTGGGACAAGTGTTGAATTATTGGGGTTAATCGTAGCCCGTAGCATGTGTTCTCAGCATTAACAGCAACCTCTAATCTGACACCATTGATAAAAACAAACGCCTCTGCCTGGATTTACACAAAGGCCTAGTATTAAACAGCGTGAGACAAACACCACTGAAAGAAGTAGATTATGACACGATGGGGATTCTGATAAACATGCTAAATGAGTGTTATTGTTGCTTTGATTCACTGTGAGTTAGTAGATAATGGCTTTATTAAATGTAACGTACACTTCTATCATTATTTGCATAGCCAATATGCAGCTTTTAGTTTGAGTTTTTGGGAAGGGGCTAGACAACATGTAAACAACAAGATGATGCTGCTGAACTGTCTGATGTTGAGGCAGCCGCAGGAGGTAGTTTGAGTCAGACCAGTAAACGACAACAACAATAACAGCACAGGTGAATAACACCATCGTGTTTTCAGTGTAGAAGACCTTTGACTTGCAGTACACAACCCTGTTATGTAAGGCAAATAGCACAGTCAGGTTAATCATAATTATGATAATCCCCTGGAAGCTTCACACAGTACATTTAGCCCAAATGTAAAGGAGTAAATGTAAAAAAAAATCTTCACAAATATACTTGAGTAAAAGTGAAGTGTATGTTTCATTAAAACTGAAGGGCATATTATATTATTCAAAACATTACTTAAGTAAATGTACTGCAACTGAGTAAATGAAACTCACTACCCACCTCCGTTTCTAACACAATATATTGCACATTAGCTGTAAACAATACTTGCAGCTCTGAGGTGTAACTCAGGACCTGGTGGTACAAGAAGTCTATCTGCTGAAGTGTCCTGAAGCTCCATTCTATGGCTGACCCTAGGTCTTTGACCTCCACATGGAAAGTGGTTGTCATGTAAGGGTTCGAAAATACTAGTGTCTCAAAAAACAGAGTTACAATGCAAATAGTGGGGCAGTGATGGCTGCCAGAGGTTTTTCTTTCTTTCTTTCTTTCTTTCTTTTCTTCAAAAGATTTGTCTGAACCACTTGCTTTGAAGGGAGACAAAGCTCAGTGCATTTTTTAATCTTGG
This sequence comes from Gymnoscopelus braueri, assembly GCF_963280865.1. NCBI lineage: Eukaryota > Metazoa > Chordata > Actinopteri > Myctophiformes > Myctophidae > Gymnoscopelus > Gymnoscopelus braueri. Next base: position 25,027,405 of record NC_137626.1, on the reverse strand, counting down.
CCCATTCGCATGTTATAGTGGTCTGATTAAAGCTTTTACCGAAACATGGTTGTCTGGTGTGGCTAGAAATAAAAATGGTGAGGTCAAGTCTTAAGCATTATTTATACTCTGTTGTACTACCACGTGTCACGGGTCGAAAATAGCAGATCTACAAGCAAACACGTCGCATGCGTGGCACGTTGTGAGCTTGTACATCTGCCATTTCCAGCATGCGGCACCGTCGTACGACAGTACAGGTATAAATCAAGTATTACTTACTTAGGAGTTTCATGATTCAGGATGTATTATTTGTCACTGGCTCATAAGTGCAGTCTGTGAAATGTTGACGTGTGATTGGTGAGAATGGAGTGCTGCCACTCCTGTGCTTCCCAAGTATTCCAAGTCAGTTTGCATTTCTTGGCAGAGCACCCAGCCAGAAGGTTGTACGGTATGCACACCTGTGCAGGCTGAAGAAATATTGCTTAATTTATTCCTACATTCCTGCTTGATGTTACCTGTGTGTGTGTGTGTGTGTGTGTGTGTGTGTGTGTGTGTGTGTGTGTGTGTGTGTGTGTGTGTGTGTGTGTGTGTGTGTGTGTGTGTGTGTGTGTGTGTGTGTGTGTGTGTGTGTCCTTGAGCCAGGCATTGAACCCCTAATTTCCCACAGAGAGCAGGCTAGTAGGCTACCTTGCATGGCTACCTCCACCGTCGGGGTGCGAATGGGTGAATGTAATCCACCCCGTCATACAGTATATAAATGCACACCATTTGCTTTTATAGTCTTTTATAGTCTCAGTGTGATGGCTTGACCAGTGAATTGGGGCAAATTATCTAAAAAGTCACTTATAGCACTGGTATTCTTACTGGTGACCTTGAGTGAGTTGATCTCTTCCTTCCGAAGTTTGTTTGTACATTTCTAGGTATCAGAGAGGTTGATGAGTGAAGTCTTGAAAGCTTAGGAAGTACCGGGTTGCCAGATCCTTGTACCACAAAGCTGCTTTCTGCTGTTGTAAACAAAAACAGATCAGCAGCATAGCCTACAAGGTCACATGGTCGAGCCAACAGCGAAAATGATCTAGAAAGTCACTTATAGCACTGGTAATCTTACTGGTGGTGACCTTGAGTGACATCTCTTCCTTCCGAGGTTTGTTTGTACATTTCTAGGGATCAGAGGGTGATGAGTGAAGTCTTGAAAGCTTAGGGGGTACCGGGTTGCCAGATCCTTGTACCACAAAGCTGCTTTCTGCTGTTCTAAACAAAAACAGATCAGCAGCATACAAGGTCACATGGTCGAGCCAACAGCAACCAGGAGTTTCCACTTTAAGTGTAATTACACACTGAAAGCCTGTTCAGACAAACAATGTGCAGCTGGGTGAGACTAGGACAGAGATACCATGCTGTAAACTGGAGGGTTTTTATTTTTGTTATACAGCCGACATGTCCTTGAGCAAGACACTGAACTTTCCCCACCAGCTGACCTGCAACGATACACATGCAGATTCAACTTTGACTTTGCACCTCTGTGATTGGTCCTAACCTGCTTAAATGAAGCAAGTACGATACACATGCAGATTCAACTTTGACTTCACACCTCTGTGATTGGTCCTAACCTGCTTAAATGAAGCAAGTACGATACACATGCAGATTCAACTTTGACTTCACACCTCTGCGATTGGTACTAACCTGCTTAAATGAGGCAAGTACAATTACACAATTACAACCCTACGCCTCATGGTCTAAGTAAGCCAGATCTGGATCAAAGGTTGAAAGGTTAACCCCTCCATGTATGAACACACACACACACACACACACGCACGCACGCACGCACGCACGCACACACACACACACACACACACACACACACACACACACACACACACACACACACACACACACACACACACACACACACACACACACACACACACACACACACACACACACACACACACACAGATTGCTGAGGGCCTGCTCTGAGACCATTTACTTGGGGATCCTTGGATTAATCAAACATCGATAAGCTACTGCGAGATTACAATAGACATATGTTGTTTGTCAAGTCAAGTGAAATGCGCAGTGGTGGTACACACAATATACACAGACACCAGATTGCAGCACTGGGACAGTACTTAATCTAACATATTTGATACCTACAGTAGATCTAAAGTTTTTTAACAGCTTTTTCATTTTCATTTGTTTTATTTACGATTTATGATTCTGCTAGAGATAAAATATACCAGTAATCCATATATCTCAGCTAGTACATTAAGTCCACAGCACAATGTCTTGTGAGCTTGTAGAACTGCTATTTACAGTGCACGACATCGGTATCCAACCAAGTTTAAATCAGGCATTACAGAGCATGCGTTTACAAATGATGTTATATCCACATGCATACAGTAGCCTACATGTGGATGTTCTAGCGCAGGGGTCTTCAACAGGGGATCCGGGATCCCTAGGGGGGTCCTCAGAGTTACTACAGGGGGGTCCGCCAAATCTTTGTGTGATAGGATATTGTTTTTTCATTAACCCCCTGAACCCTAGCCTCCTTAGTCTGAGAACTTTAGCCACTCTACAAGCTCACCTCGCCTCAAGCTTGTAGATCGGCTATTTTCGGCAAAGAGGTTTAGATGTAGAGAGAAAAAAGTACAGAGCCAAACGTCAAGTTTACCAATGTCTGAAAATACACGTTAACATGAATACAACATATCAACAGAAAAGATCATGTGTAAACAAATAAACCATAAAGCACTAATTGACACAACACTGATGACAGTGCTGTCAAATAAGTCTACGAAGCTTTCTATGAAATCTATGAAAACGTTTAATCTGCAACACAATTATACAATATGTAGAGGGGGTCCCTGCTTCCTCTCTCTCTCAGCTAAGGGGTCCTGACCTGAAAAACGTTAAAGACCCTTGTTCTAGCGTATGCCCTCCTTACGGTTAGGGTTAGCTGGTAACCTGAAAAAAGACCCATGTTGGATTCAGACAAGTGCAATAATTCCTTTATTTATTCATTCAAGTGTTCAGTGGAATACTGTATACGGTACGGTATATGCGACTACCAACTGTATATACCTTTACAATGTGCAAGAATCAATATATTGCTATAGTGTACACACTGTATATTGTACATGTATATTGCTCTTTATAAGGCTATAGTGTATATTGAAAACAATTTACTATTAATACAGCGAAGCGATAGTTCATGTAGACACGGAAGGCAGGAGGTTTATGCTACTGTACGTTCACACTCCCCGGACCGCCCCCCATTCATTCGCTAACAAGCTAATTCATTCGTACTCCCACAAGTCAGTACGTTCATCCTCACGCCATTCTCATTCGCTACAAGCAAACTCACTCACGCCCTCATTCCTCTCAGCGGTTCATTTAAGCAGCCTGTTCTCTGTTCAGTCTACGTGATTCGCTGTCTAAGCTGGTTGTACAGCTGCTTGCTTTCAAATTCCCTCTACCTCCCCGGCCTCCTCCCTGTGGCATTTAGTTCATATTTGTTAGGTTGATTCGGTGTTGTACTGTGGTTCTATGATTCTGTGTATTGTACTGATTCAATGTTCAATGGATTGTACTATGAATCTATGTGGTAGTTTAATTATGCATTGAAGGTTCAATGTTATGTAAAAAATTATTTTATGCTCTGCTCTGGGGGTTCATGATTTCAGATCTGTTGTCCTGCTTGCGCTGGTAATCTGTAATATCACATGAGCAGAGTCACACCACCAAATGTGAATGCAATAACATTGCAGTAAATGGTTAATGTTGCTGTAAATGGTTATATATTGCTGTCCGGCAGGAACCAGCTAACTCCATTTTTCCGCTTTTGCATTTCTTTCCATAAAACACCCTTTACGTCTGTGTGTTGGTAAAAAAAAAAAACATTGAACCAATGAAAAGTATTAAAAAGGACTTCTGACAAAACCAGCTAACTCCATTGGATCCTCAAACTTTCTGCTAAACCAGCTAAGTCCAGCAAAGGGGGCTGGAGTTAGCTGGTTTTGCTGACTCCAGGCTCCAACCCCTTTGGACCTCCAACCTCATTGTGAGCTTGGAGGTCCATTCAGCTGTTCTTATCAATGATGAACAAAACCTCCTAACTCCATTTTTGTTTTGTTTTTTTCATTTCCTGAAAAATTGACATTTTGGAGTTAGCTGGTTCCTGCCGGACAGCAGAGATATGCAATGTGGTAAATAGTTAATAAATGGTATTGGTTATTCCTGAGCTGAAGTGTCTAAATGAATTGTATTAATGTATTAAACATAACATAACAAACATAAAAAGTATACAAATTTGTTCAGTCATATTTATTACAAATGTTATGCACTTAACAAATCTTAAACATAGCAGAAACATAAAAGGAATGCAATACACTAGCTCTTCAGTATCTGTCTCCACAGACAGTTATTGTAGGAGAAGTGCACCAGATCGTAAACACATTGATCCTTGTTGCTGTGTTCCAGTAATTTCCTTCAACATTATATTAAATCAGGATGGAATTACCGTACTCACATGAACCCTAGTGTCCCTATTCTGAGCATGTCATAATAGGCAAACATTCTGCAAAAATAGCTCTGAAATTCTAGAGGGCCTATTGTCGAAGTGATTTGGTGTAGAGGGGGGAGGGGAAAGAAGGAACCAAGTATAGATCCCTGTATAGACCCCTGGGGGACCCCGGTAAATAGGGTTTCAAGAGGTTAAAGATGATGAAATAATCTGCATTACCGATGATGGTCACTTTTGAAGGCACATTCAACACCTCTCTTCACCCCTAAAATTCTTTCTCCATGAACAACTGCTCCCAATATTCCCTATTCCTCGTCACCCCCGTGTGCCCCTCACAGAAACCCTGCAGCGTCTCCCACAGTGACAATGCCATATAAACATGAACAATCACTGTCCCCTTCAACTCCCCCTTCTCAGACACTCTCTCAAGGAGGCCCACCAGTGCGCACTGAGCCAGGACCTGGTCTGTCCCAAACATGTCAATGTTCAGTCGTATCGACCCTCCATTATATGGGACAGGGTAAGGAGGCGAGTAGAAACTGAGGAAAACAGGAGCTTCCTGGCTGTCAGCCAACCATGTGAGATTCCGCCTGGCCAGGATCTCCAGGTTGCCTTCGACTGGCCGCAGCGGCTGCCAGTCTTGGATGATGGCCCCGCCAGGTAGCTGGACCCTGGAGTGGAGTTTGGGGTCAAGGAGAACATCTCTCATCTGCTCTTTTTCCAGGGGAACCATTTCAGGGACGGACACAGTTAAGGCGCTTGCTGCTCCTGCAGAACATAACTTGTTCTTCAAGTGGGAGATGAAGCTGTTGAAATATTCTGCTTCACCAACTAAAGAAAGGACAGCCTGTAAGACGGAAGGAGAGATGAGAATGAGATGAAAAGACGGTGAGAAAGGAGGAGAGAGGCAAAGACTGTTTGCCTTAATGTCTCCCTAAGTCTGCCATTAAGGATTATTTGCTAATAAGCCCTTGCTAATAAGTATTTATCATAACCAAACATGGTACGGACTATATACAGTATATGTATATTGTATGTATGTAACAACACACACACACACACACACACACACACACACACACACACACACACACACACACACACACACACACACACACACACACACACACACACACACACACACACACACACACACACACAGACCCGTTGTGCCAGCAAGCTGTACTTGGCCAGTTGGTCATCTGGTCTGGTCAATCTCTTCATCTTTATGGTCGGATAGAGCTGTCGGACATAACTGTCAGCAAACCTATAGGTTAAGTACAAGGTTCAAGGTGTTTATGGTCACACGCAATACAGTTTGTAGCAGAATTACATGTAGCCAAATTCTACAATTCTTGTACTTCAAGCTGCAGTGTGGATAACACTTAAATGATAAAATATGCAATTATTACACATCAGACACGAGACCTACAAGACCTTCAAAAAAAAACATGTCCTGTAAATTTAGTTAGATTTTAGTCATATTGATTTATTTCAGCCAGCTACTCACTGACTAAAAAGTTGCTGTATACAGGTATATGTGTTTAAACCAAGTAAATTCTGCCTAATCAGTCAGTCCCTATTTTATACTTTGTTTCATGGTGGCGTTGTACAAAAAAAGTGCAAATATCCTATCTACATAATTCACAACATAGCTATTTTCACTATTTCTGAACATTTTAGACAATAATGACATGCCCAAAATAGGGACGCCAGGTTGAACGTGGCTTTAAACAGACACTGTCTTAGATGTTGCAGCTGCAGTGTTGCAGGCTGCCATTGGTTTTCATAATGAAAGACCATGAGTACCGACCTCTGTATGACCCCAGCCACACCACGACCTCTGGCAGAGACACACACCCTCAGACCCTCCACCACCACTGTGGTCCCCTCATCAACCACCAGGCTTGACTCTAGTGCCACCTAGTGGAGGAAGGGAAATAATGTGTCACAGAGAAATATAAACTGCTCAAAAAAATAAAGGGAACACTTTGATCCCTAAATTATTTTGAGTTTTTTCATGAACTGTGTACATAATGCTAACGAAAACTGCTCAAAAGAATGATCAAAGTGTTCCCTTTATTTTTTTGAGCAGTGTATATAATATATTTTTCTCCTCATGTCTAATCATGCACATACCTGGACCTACCAACGTGTTACCACTTTTGCACTATTATGCTTAAAGTCATCTACAGTATCTGCTGGTCTTATATATGTAGATTTTTATGTTCTCTTTGACATCATTATTTAATGTTGGATTTTTTCTCCCTGCACCCCCCCCCCCCCCCCTTTCTTCTTCTCCATTTCTGGAAAAAATCTAAATGATGGAGCTTCTTTACACATGTAAACCAGTTGATGTTAAAATAAAGTTTATTCTGATTCTGATGTACAAGGGAGCAAATAATTCTGGCCTCATGTGCTCCTTCAGGAATGAATGGTCCGCTATGTGTCAGAATGTGTCCTCACCAGTTTTCCCTCACTGCGTGCCAGTATAACCGTCCTCCCTGGTTCTTCCAGCCACTCATGGTAGCGGTGTGGCAGGTAATCATTGCCTCCATAGATGCCTTCAGACATGGACATGACCTCCTCGTAGTCCTCAGGCTGGGCTAACCAGAACGTTAGACCCTCACGATCACCCACGCAGTTCCTCTCCATGCCGAGCCTGTGGATACACAGACTGAAAACATACCTCAGGTCACTTCATACAACTGTGCTGATGTTTAATATAATACCTGATAAGTTGTCTAAATTTTATACCATTTTATTATTGTGATGTCATGTTTTCACTGCACTACAATTCCAAGTGAAATGTTTGTTGTGAAATTGTCTAATAGAGCTTAATAGGATACTAATACTGCTGGCCCTAAATAATGCTGTGGCTGTGCTTTCAATTCAAAGGGGCTTGATTGGCATGAGAAAACATATGTTTACATTGCCAAAGCAAAGTGGTCAAAATAATGTATGTACAATTAAAAGCGAATAAAGAAATGTCTAAACAGAGCTGTGTTACATTGCAAGGAAGACTATAGCTTACAAAGACCCTCCCTCTCTCTCTCATTGGTCCACTCACTCTAGATTCTCAAATGAAGTACAAGTCCCTGTCCAAAGTCTACTGGGCTGCAGTTCAAAGCGGAAGAACATTGCCACTAATTAAGGAGTTGTCCTGTCTTTATTAAAAAACGTAAAAAATGACAGACAGTTTAAGACACAAAAATATCAATATAACAATGTGTGTACTATTTATAAAGCCCCCCACACACACACACACACACACACACACACACACACACACACACACACACACACACACACACACACTAGGACACCATAACTTGCTGGATAGAAATAGGCAGCAGTCCATTCCATGTACTACATTACACTCGTAGACTCTTTGCTAGTAACAAAATCAATTCAAAAGTTCAGTTTGACACACTTCCAAGCTACACATGGATACAGAGCTGCCTGGTCTACAGACTGATGATGGCTATAGTACATGCCATGGTGCACTGAGCAGCAGTGTTGGTACTAGTACTCACATGTTTTACTTAAATAAAAGTATCAATACTGCAATATAGAAATACTCTGTTACAAGTAAAAGTCCAGAATTAAACATTTACTTGAGTAAAAGTACATAAGTAGGCCTATTGGCATCAAAATATACTTAAAGTACCAAAAGTAAAAGTACCAATTATGCAGAATGTCCCATTTCACAGGTTTCAACTTCAAATGTATAACAATCTTTTGAAATTTGCAGATATACAAGCTTAGCTTGTGAGCTTGAAGATCGGCTATTTTCAAATAGCCAAAGTAAAAAATAGATTAAAATTTTTTTTAAGACCTTTAAAGGGCTGAAGTGGTTCACGTATGTTCACTAGTAACTAGTGGAGTAAAAAGTGCAATATTTGACTCTGAGAAGTAGCGGAGTAAAAAAATAAAGGTAGATTTTGTTTTTAAAATACTCCAGTAAAGTAAAAGTACCTCAAAATCTCACATGATTGGCAAAAAAAACGTAAATACAGTACTTAAGTAAATGTACTTAGTTACTTTCCACCACTGCTGAGCAGCGAACAGTTATTAGTGTAGCCTAGGCTATACTTACACTTACTTGTTGGAGACGGTTTTCATGAAAGTGCCACTGTCTGTCAATGTACCGTAGACTATTACTTTCAATGTCAGACTAGCCGCTAGGCTAATCTTGCTCAGCCTAAACATTAACTTTCCGTGATTTCGCAGCAGTCATGTGAACATTCGTCACCAGTTGACTGCAGTTCCTAGTCGGAATTTAAGATCATTGACTCATGACATCATGAAACCTCGGTGGAGTTGAGAAGGTCACTGGTCTTCAACAGGTGGTCTGGGGCCCATAGGGGGTCCACAGTGTTATTACAGCTTTAATATGCCTCCTCCAAGTGGATCATGCATGCATGCGTGTCGTGTGTGTGTGTGTGTGTGTGTGTGTGTGTGTGTGTGTGTGTGTGTGTGTGTGTGTGCGTGTGTGTGTGTGTGTGTGTCATGGAAACGTTTATTTTCAGAATCAGAATCAACTTTATTGTCACATCACATGTTGAGTTATTGAATTTCTTAGATTTCAGAAATTAATTTAAAATAGTTTTTGAAGGAAAATGGGCAATTGTATAGGCACGAGTAAAGATACATTATGATGTATTTTGGTCTGTCTAGGAAAACTGGGTGAATATCCAACCTGAAACCAACTTCACCACGGTAAGTCACCGGTAGATAATATGCTAGTAGTAGTAACCTAGTAGATAGATAGGTACTGTACAGACTGTCAGAATGTGTAGGTAGATTAATAGATGCTGTACGTAGATGACTGAATCCACCACTAGATGGAGTCATTGGTCTACTCTGCTCACAGAAGGCAATGGCCACATGACAACTAATTGTTCACCAAAAAGTAGGCTAGAAGCTTTAGTTTAAACAAAGCATAAGCCATTTTATTGAGATTAAATTGAACACAAATACAAATTAGAATACAAAATGTGTGTGTGTGTGTGTGTGTGTGTGTGTGTGTGTGTGTGTGTGTGTGTGTGTGTGTGTGTGTGTGTGTGTGTGTGTGTGTGTGTGTGTGTGTGTGTGTAATTAGCTCACTGGATATTGATTGATTGATTAATTGAATACTTTATTAACAGTTTGCAAGAAAAAAGCACAGAAAGTACAGTTCTTTACAAGAGGATGCTAAAAGGATAAACCCAATATAGCACTATATATGGCTTGTTTCCATTGGGGTCCTGTGATAAACAAGCGCAAGCTTGTAGATTTTTTCATTTGTTTTCAAAGCCAATGTAATGTTAAAAGTGGTTCAACTGATTTTGATGCTATATAAAAATACAAAACACATTTTGCGGATGCCACTTTGAGAACCACTGTGCTAACACACACACGCCAGTCCAGCTGGTGGCGGTAATTGCACTCTAACCTGGTTTACACATTCCCAAAAAAAACGCAAAGAATCAATATGTCGTCACATCCTTTCCTACTTCCCTCTTCCTTCAGAGAGTGAGTTTGGACGTTTCTGGAAGGCGCGTCTATCCCGTTTTAACAACTGCGTTGTTTGTTATCGTGTGTCATTAAGCAGAATAGCCAGTCAGCATCCAAACCAAAAACCATGGCGGATCCCAGGATACGGCAGATCAAGATCAAAACCGGCGTGGTGAGGCGGCTGGCCAAGGAGGAGGTGAGCTACATCAAGGAGGTGAAGCAGCAGGAGGACAAGATCGAGCGTCTGAAGGCGGATGCGGGAGACGACGAGGAGCAGCGGTACGTGATCAAGAAGCAGCTGGAGGTGCTGCAGGAGTGTCGCATGATGGTGCCGGACTGTCGCCGGCGCCTGACCGCGGCCCACGCGGACCTCTCGCAGCTGCTGGAGACGGAGCAGGACCTGGCCGAGCGGGAGGAGTTCGTGGAGGCCAGGAGCATCCTGGACTCTGTGAAGATGGACGAATGAATGAGTTATGAAGGAGGGTTCGTACTAGAGGCCAGATTCAGAAGCACCCTGGACTCTTTGAAGATGGATGGATGAGTGGATCACCGTGTGAAGAGTGCATAGAGCAGTGGTTCTCAAACCTTTCAATTTCAAGGCCTCCCCTTAACTCAGAGAGTATACAAATGGAACCTAACGGGTCCATTTGGTCCCATTTGTATACTGTCAGAGTTAGACTTGGAAGGGTCCATTTAGAACACCCTAAAAGGAACCCAGAGATTCCCTAGAATCCACTTTGAGAACCATTGTTAGAGGCTATATAGCACCCTGGACTCTGTGAAGATGGCTGAATTAATGCGAGCTTGTAGATCTGGTTTTTTTTTTTTATAGCCACGGTAACACATTTTGCTGGGGACCCCCTGAAACCCCTCCAAGGACGGACCCCTGGGGGTTCCCCGGACCCCACTTTGAGAACCACTGAATTAATGAACCGTGATGTTCATGACATTTTTGCGCCACTCGATGTCCCGTTCTTTTAGTTCACGCCTTGTTTAGCCAACATGATGGAGATGAAAATCAAAAGTGAATCTCAATGCATTTGTTTCTAGTTGTAGGCCTTGTTTGCACACATGGACCTAAAGAATAACTATTCGAAGTGAATATATGCATGCATTTCCAATTTGGGGCCTCGGACACATGGATGTGGCTTAAAGAATAAATCAATATATCTTCATGTGTTTTGTTTCTACGACTGATTGATGACAAACATCAGCCTCAGCTTGAATTCAGACACGCAGTGGATTTTGTCCATGTTTTCTGATTGGGTGTGAGCTTGTTTACATGAAAAGAACATGATAAACGCCTATGCAACCACTGTAAACTATTATTCGTAAATTTTGGGCAAGGGCAAAGCCGGGACAATTTTGGTTGTGCATGTTGAAAACCGGGACACAATATTTAATAGTCGGGACTCGGGACACGCAGCTTGAAAACGGGACGCCTGGCCACCCTAGTTTTAGGCCTTGTTTGGACACATGGACCTAAAGAAAGAATATAACAATTCAAAGTGAAGATGCATTTATTTCCAATTTGGGTGCCTTCGACACATGGATCTAGCCTAAAGAGTTGACAAAAGTTCAAAGTGAACCTTATGCATTTATTTCCAGTTTTAGTCCGTGTTTTGTTTGGACAATGGATGGACACATGGAGATGAAAACATGGGAGGGGGGAGTGATTCCTGTTTTGTCATTTAATTAACACTGTGTACCTGGTTTTAACATGCTTTTCCTATGTTTACAATAGTCACAATTAATTTCTATCCTATGTTTACAATGATCACAATAAACGTGGTTTCAGTTCAATAAACAAACTCAATGTGTGGACTACTGACTTGACTTCTCTATGGTGTGGACTGCGGGCAACCATAATGTCCCATGGTGGAAAGTAACTAAGTATATTTACTCAAGTACTGTACAATATTGAGGTATTTGTTTTACTTTACTCGAGTATTTCCAGTTTTCAGTAGGCTACTTCTACTTCTACTCCAATACATCTCAGAGGCAAATATTGTACTTTTACTTCGCTACAATTTTTAGAAAACCTTTTTAGTTAGTTACTTTGTAGATTCTGATTATTGTTACAAAACATACATTAACCACTTCAGCCCTATATACATTTCGGCCATCTGAAAATAGCCGATCTACAAGCTAACAATGCTGCATTGTGAGCTTGTAGATCTGCTATTTTCAAAATATATTTATACATTTGAAAACTTGGTGAAACGGGACATTCTGCATAATGAGTACTTTCTACTTTGGTACCTTAAGTACATTTGAATTCCGGACTTCTACATTGCAGTATTGATACAGTATTGATGACAAGACAACCACATCTCATGATGAGGATCTCATGATCAGTGTGCGACCTGCGTTAGATGAGCGGAAATAAGCTACCACCATTCAGGGGAAACGCATTCTGCATTCAAAATAAAATACTGTCAAAAAGAAAATATCAGTATATTTTGGCTGTGATGTGGTGTTATTCAGGATAACAGCTGGAAGGATTAATCACGCAAGTCAAATTATATATATTTTACATAAGCACAAAAATTACTTCAATACAATAAGACCTGACCTGTTGGGATTAGAATTTATGGCATCTATCTATAATATGAATATAATATGATATAGATACACAAACTTATGTTTGTGAGTTTTCTTCTTCACATTCCTATTAGCAAAATCTACTTTTTTACAATACACTATTTGTTTTTCGTAAATAAATGAATAATAGCGTAAAATGTATCATCGTTGGTCTTATTCATTGATCTTATTTTGAAGTGCAGCTACCGGAAGTACAATTTCTATTAAAAGTGACATGACTGATTTCTCCACAATGACAACCAGCGTTGCCATGTCCGCTTATTATAAGCGGCTTCTTTTTCTGTAAAGTTGCTTATAAATATTGGTCAGGCTAGTTGCGTTTTTTTGGGCTTGTTTCTAGAGTGTAGTTGCTTATTTGGGCTTGTTTCATAACGTCGTTTACTCATGTTCCTTATTTGGGGCTTGTTTTCATAGACCTGGTTGCTTATTTCTCTCGCACAATCTGGCAACACCGATGACAACACAGTCCCCCGAAAGGACTAAGGAGGAAGCTGGCGCGTGAGCTGCTCACTCAAACAATAGCTGTTTACTGTAGATTGTCTATGTTTTTACTGTGTTTTCACTGTAACTGCCTGTGGTTCTTCGCTGTAAGCTGTGTGTGTATGTATGTGTATGGTTAGAGGTCTTGTCGAGCTAGACAACACGCAACAATGTTGTCCAACGCGGCATATCTCCTGCTGGTGGGCTTGGGTTGTGTGTGGGACCCCGCAGTGTCTGCAGACAGAACGTTATCTTACGTGACAGTGGTGAGTAAAAAGGTTAAGTTACACTTTCCTTCTTAACCTCTTTCACTCTGACCTACCAAAATGTGTACTTAAAAAAAAAAATATATCCTGGATTTTTTTCTAAACATTTCTAAATTCTTCTAAAAATATAAAATAGGGCTTAAGTGGTTAAATCTTACATGGTTCTCACATGGCACATGCTGACAAAACACTAGCATTGGATCTAGCCTTGCATCAAGACTATCATAGATGTATTTTGACATTTTTATATATCTACGAAAGTAAAAGTCAGACTCGGTAAAAAATATATACATCTATGATAGTCTTGATCCAAGGCTACCTTGGATCAAGCCTATCATAGATGTATTTAATCTAGTCTGACCTTTACTTTAGTATGTCAAAATCGATCAAATACATATATGATAGTCTTGATCTGAGGCTAGCAAAATACAGCATATTGATGTAAATGGAGGCTACTTGTTGTAATGAGAAGGATGAGGAAGGGCAGCCTGCATAGCTTCTGGTGATGGTCTAACAGTCACCTGACTGTTAGGTGGCTGTCACTGTCTTATGTGCTGACAGTGTCAATAAAGCCATGTTTGTTTTGGGACAAAATTAGTCCCGAAACAAACATGGCTTTATTCCCGACAAAATAACTTGTTTTGTGCAAATAACTTGTAGTTGGCTTGAGGTTATGGTCATTGGAGTTCACAGAACTTTTAAACTGTGTATGTGTTTTAATGCGGTGGTTCTCAACCTGTGGGTAGGGAAGTGACTATTACATTTTTTTTTAAAGGAAGTGACCATTTAAAAATGTATAACCCCCCCGCCCAAAAAAAAGACCATTGCTGCATCAAAAATAATCAACAGACTATACTATAAAAACTGGTCAAACATTGGCCAAATTGTCAAATAATATATGAAAGAGGCTACATTTTTGAAAATAGCCGATCTACAGGCTCACAACGCCTCGCAGCGTGCAGCGTTGTGAGCTTGTAGATTTGCTATTTTTACAATATTTATCTGTGGAAATCCAAGTCAAACTAAATTGAATGCCCCAATTCCTACATTCATGCTTGTCAGGGTGGGGAGTCCCTTGGTCAAATATGATAATTTTTGGGGGGTCCCCAGTTTGAGTTCAAATATGATTATATTGGGGGTCTGAAAAGGTTGAGAACCACTGTTTCACCGTCCTCATATTGAACCAGCATTGTACAACACAACTGGTGCAAGTGGATCTTCTTCTTCTTTCGTGTATCATCCTCAAATGTCCAACTCAGTAACGAGTAGCCACGCCCTTGTCTCTGGTCCCAGTTGGAAGAGGCCAGCCTCCGAAGGTGGTCGATACAGGGGGCAGGTGTTAATAATGTGTTCGGCAGACTGCTCAGGCTCGCCACACTCGCATGCTGCACTGTCTGTCAAGCCCCACTTCTTCATAGCTGATTTGAAGCAGCCGACTCCAGTGCGTAGGCGGTTCAGTAGGGTCCATTGCCGGCGTGGTAGGTCCGCTCCTTCAACACCACCTCCCGGGTCCCAGATGTAACTGTGGATACGGGAGGGCCCAGCAGACTCCCACTCCTGCCTCCAGGATGCTGCCATCCATGCATTTGTGGACAAGTCCTCCGGGATGGAGCGGAGCATCTCTTGTGCCGCCTTGTTGTAAGGGTGGCGGGACTTGAGTCTGTTTGGAGGCTCTATTTCCACAGTAGCATTGTGCAGGATGTGCCAGTCATGTATTTGGGCTTTCCTTGCTAGCTTAATGGTTGCAGCCTCTCGTCGGAGGCCGGCCGGAGCAATTCCTGCAAGGACTGGCAGATAGGACACAGGATGTGCAAGTGGATGCTGTTCACATAGAAAATGAAAATAAAACACTTCCAGTGTACAAAATACAAATCCAGTGTACCTCCCTCATTAATTTGCCTTGAATTAACTTGAAGTTCACTCGCAGTTATTTTTGAGTGAGGACTTGAGCGTTAAAGGTGCTGATATTTTTGGGTTAAAATGTGTTTTTGTTGTTAAAAAGTTTAATCTATATTCTGATAGTAATCATTGCTATACACTAGATTGTGTAACAGCTGGGGTCTCCCCGTCTCTCCAGCTTTTTAGTCAGCTTTAATGTTATACTGTTCCAATTCCAATTTTGTCTGCTCATTTTCTTGTTTCATCACTTCCAATTTCACTAGTTTATCCTGTATCCTGTGGATCATTGACTTCTCTCTCATTGGATGAAATTGGTATTCCAACCTGAAAATGTACTTCCTGTTTACACAAGAGCTGGAGAGGGTAGACCCCTGAATAACACTTATTTTAACAAAATAATATCACCCACACGTCTCAAATACAGACGTGAAGCTTTGAGTCAGGAGGGTCAGAACAGCCTCCTGGAATCCTCCTTGGTTGAACTTGTTTCAACAGGGTCACATCAGGCAACACGTGTTAAGTGGGTCACTTGGTGACAAGATGGAAATTGTTAGTGTTGAGGTGTCCTTGAGCAAGACACTGAAGACTGAACCTCTAACTGATGAGCGGGTTGGTGCCTTGCATGGTTTCCTCTGCCGTCGGTGTGTCAAGTTGTGAGCTTGGCGATCTGCTATTTTTGAAATATTATCATATAAAATTGTGGAAAAATCAAAAAATAAATATTATCGATTAGTTCAATTTAACTGTTGGAGAATCCAGACAGGTGGAAACAGTCACTTTGTTTATTCTCTTGCATGAGGATACAGCTGATTATCACCAGGGCACTAATGATCACACATGGTGATGAAGTCACCAACTTGACGTCTGTTTAGTGTGTTGGTTATAGAATGCACACTATCCGGGTGAGAAAGAGGGAATTATTTGCTGACGTCAGATGAAAACCTTGGATTATTATTTGACCTGACACACTTTCACCTCATTACATAACAATATACAACAGAGGAACAGGGGAAAAGGAGTCAACAGGATCCGAGGCAAATTCCGACCAATTGGTCAATGTCGGTTGTTCTCAAACAGTGTGCCATGAGACAAGTTCAGGTGTTCCTTGGGCTTATATAAAGTGCACATCGAAAAACAAGAGATCAGAAAACATTTTCCTGAAAATATAGGACACAATCATTAAAAAAATTGCTCGTCCTTCTGTCTGTCATCGACTTCAATGCATTCCATCGAACCAGTTTGCCTCCCAGATGCGTCATTTACACATGCCAGGGGTGCAGCGCTTCCGTGCTTCTTTGCATGGCCTTGTTTTATGTGAGTAGCTCTCGAGACACAACATGCCATATTATTTACCCTCGGCACGACAACAATCTCATCGCAAAGAGCCTTGATTTGATCTACTGGTTGGTGGAGAATGCTTTGCAACTAGGTGTGAGATTCATCTCATGGTCTCGTGTGACCCGAGGAGGCCCGTGGACATTAGGTGGTTAACAACCTTTGTCAAGGCGGGCGCTGAATCAGCGATAACGCCAGGAATCCTTTCCTTGTGGGGGACAGTGTACTGTAGAATAGATAATGTGACAGCCAAGGGCTTTTTCTCTCTGAAGACTTTTCAAAAAGGCTCACAGGCTGCATTAAACCACTTAAACCCTATACACTTACTTTGACCAGGGTCCCCCAGCGGTCTATACTTGGTCCCCTCCGGTTTTCTTCTACACCAAAATGTATTTGTCAAAAAATAGCCGATCTACAAGCTCGCACGTCACGAGCTTGTAGCTATTTTTGCTGAATGTTCATCTATTTTCACTGATTGTTTGCCTATAATGACAGGCACAGAATAGGGATGGTAGGGTTCAAGTGGTTAACTGGCTTTCATATCCCCCCCCCTCCCCCCAATATATTGGTTAAGTTTCCAGGAACCGTAAACAAAACATTATAAAAGGTAAGAGAGTTCATCTTCTAAGAACGTTCGCAGTCAGGAACACTGGTGCGGACATAGAGATGATTATCAGAGTGATGTTTCCTGAAAGCAGCCCTGTTGTTACGATTCTTAAACTATGACCTACTGTACTGTGTGTACTAAGATCTCTATAGGCTATCAGCTGGCTATATAAATGGAACATTGTGCAATGTAAGGCTAGGTGCTTTAAATGGATAATAACATTTGCATGTTATTCCAGATAATTTAACATCTGCACGGAGCGGAACACAGAATACTTGTCATGTCGTGACAGTAGCTTAACCTATAGCAGTCTGACTCTGCAGACACACTAACAGTATTTGAATTGGGCAGAAACATTGTTTTTAGTCTATAGTAGTTGTGTGAACAAAACAGGGAAGTTCCCCAATCACTAACAGTGGGACAGGTCAAGGTCTGGGCCCAGTTGCATTTAATGCAGTTTAATCCATTAAGGCCCGAAACACATCTGTGTCATCTTAAGATTTCTTTGGCTATTCAAAAATAGCAGATATACAAGTTCATGTAGATCTGTAGAGCTTGTAGATCTGCTATTTTTTGAAAAATCGTGGAACATTTGTGCAAATCTTTGAATATAAAATATGTTTTTAAATTTTTGGGCTTGTTTTTACATTTTTAACTCCAATCTGTGCTGCTGGGCAGTCCCTGGAACAACATATTTTGAGATGGGTGTCCGTGGCCAAATACATATAATTTTGGGGGTCCTTGACATGGAAAAGTTGGAGCACCACAGATAGCAACATACTGTTAGGATTTAGAGAACATTTTTAAATGTATTTGGCCGTGGACCCCTGTCTCAAAATGTTTTGTTCCAGGAACCCCCCATGAAGCAAATATTTGAGTTACAAATGTTTCGCTTTAAACAGATCTACAAGCTTCATAGCTTCATTAGCTTGTAGATCTGCTATTTTTGAATAGCCAAAGAAATCTTAAAAATGACACAGATGCGTTCCTGGATTGAATGGGTTAAGACTGGTGTGAGATTCTTCTACTTGGATGAGTCTGTTTTTGTCTATTGGAAGAATGTTGTCTCTTATGTTGGTTGCCCTGACTGAACTCTCCCACTCAAACTAACTCTGTGTGAATATAAAGCCCTTGTGAACAAGACGCTCTAAACAGAAACCCTCTAACTGGACTTTGAAGGATGTTTCTCCTTGAGGAGATGAGGTTGTTTTTCAGTTAATCATATTCCAGTTGTTATTAATTCTCTTTCACTCTGACCTACCAAAATGTGTACTTAAAAAAAAAAAAATATCCTGGATTTTTTTCTAAACATTTCTAAATTCTTCTAAAAATATAAAATAGGGCTTAAGTGGTTAAATCTTACATGGTTCTCACATGGCACATGCTGACAAAACACTAGCATTGGATCTAGCCTTGCATCAAGACTATCATAGATGTATTTTGACATTTTTATATATCTACGAAAGTAAAAGTCAGACTCGGTAAAAAATATATACATCTATGATAGTCTTGATCCAAGGCTACCTTGGATCAAGCCTATCATAGATGTATTTAATCTAGTCTGACCTTTACTTTAGTATGTCAAAATCGATCAAATACATATATGATAGTCTTGATCTGAGGCTAGCAAAATACAGCATATTGATGTAAATGGAGGCTACTTGTTGTAATGAGAAGGATGAGGAAGGGCAGCCTGCATAGCTTCTGGTGATGGTCTAACAGTCACCTGACTGTTAGGTGGCTGTCACTGTCTTATGTGCTGACAGTGTCAATAAAGCCATGTTTGTTTTGGGACAAAATTAGTCCCGAAACAAACATGGCTTTATTCCCGACAAAATAACTTGTTTTGTGCAAATAACTTGTAGTTGGCTTGAGGTTATGGTCATTGGAGTTCACAGAACTTTTAAACTGTGTATGTGTTTTAATGCGGTGGTTCTCAACCTGTGGGTAGGGAAGTGACTATTACATTTTTTTTTAAAGGAAGTGACCATTTAAAAATGTATAACCCCCCCGCCCAAAAAAAAGACCATTGCTGCATCAAAAATAATCAACAGACTATACTATAAAAACTGGTCAAACATTGGCCAAATTGTCAAATAATATATGAAAGAGGCTACATTTTTGAAAATAGCCGATCTACAGGCTCACAACGCCTCGCAGCGTGCAGCGTTGTGAGCTTGTAGATTTGCTATTTTTACAATATTTATCTGTGGAAATCCAAGTCAAACTAAATTGAATGCCCCAATTCCTACATTCATGCTTGTCAGGGTGGGGAGTCCCTTGGTCAAATATGATAATTTTTGGGGGGTCCCCAGTTTGAGTTCAAATATGATTATATTGGGGGTCTGAAAAGGTTGAGAACCACTGTTTCACCGTCCTCATATTGAACCAGCATTGTACAACACAACTGGTGCAAGTGGATCTTCTTCTTCTTTCGTGTATCATCCTCAAATGTCCAACTCAGTAACGAGTAGCCACGCCCTTGTCTCTGGTCCCAGTTGGAAGAGGCCAGCCTCCGAAGGTGGTCGATACAGGGGGCAGGTGTTAATAATGTGTTCGGCAGACTGCTCAGGCTCGCCACACTCGCATGCTGCACTGTCTGTCAAGCCCCACTTCTTCATAGCTGATTTGAAGCAGCCGACTCCAGTGCGTAGGCGGTTCAGTAGGGTCCATTGCCGGCGTGGTAGGTCCGCTCCTTCAACACCACCTCCCGGGTCCCAGATGTAACTGTGGATACGGGAGGGCCCAGCAGACTCCCACTCCTGCCTCCAGGATGCTGCCATCCATGCATTTGTGGACAAGTCCTCCGGGATGGAGCGGAGCATCTCTTGTGCCGCCTTGTTGTAAGGGTGGCGGGACTTGAGTCTGTTTGGAGGCTCTATTTCCACAGTAGCATTGTGCAGGATGTGCCAGTCATGTATTTGGGCTTTCCTTGCTAGCTTAATGGTTGCAGCCTCTCGTCGGAGGCCGGCCGGAGCAATTCCTGCAAGGACTGGCAGATAGGACACAGGATGTGCAAGTGGATGCTGTTCACATAGAAAATGAAAATAAAACACTTCCAGTGTACAAAATACAAATCCAGTGTACCTCCCTCATTAATTTGCCTTGAATTAACTTGAAGTTCACTCGCAGTTATTTTTGAGTGAGGACTTGAGCGTTAAAGGTGCTGATATTTTTGGGTTAAAATGTGTTTTTGTTGTTAAAAAGTTTAATCTATATTCTGATAGTAATCATTGCTATACACTAGATTGTGTAACAGCTGGGGTCTCCCCGTCTCTCCAGCTTTTTAGTCAGCTTTAATGTTATACTGTTCCAATTCCAATTTTGTCTGCTCATTTTCTTGTTTCATCACTTCCAATTTCACTAGTTTATCCTGTATCCTGTGGATCATTGACTTCTCTCTCATTGGATGAAATTGGTATTCCAACCTGAAAATGTACTTCCTGTTTACACAAGAGCTGGAGAGGGTAGACCCCTGAATAACACTTATTTTAACAAAATAATATCACCCACACGTCTCAAATACAGACGTGAAGCTTTGAGTCAGGAGGGTCAGAACAGCCTCCTGGAATCCTCCTTGGTTGAACTTGTTTCAACAGGGTCACATCAGGCAACACGTGTTAAGTGGGTCACTTGGTGACAAGATGGAAATTGTTAGTGTTGAGGTGTCCTTGAGCAAGACACTGAAGACTGAACCTCTAACTGATGAGCGGGTTGGTGCCTTGCATGGTTTCCTCTGCCGTCGGTGTGTCAAGTTGTGAGCTTGGCGATCTGCTATTTTTGAAATATTATCATATAAAATTGTGGAAAAATCAAAAAATAAATATTATCGATTAGTTCAATTTAACTGTTGGAGAATCCAGACAGGTGGAAACAGTCACTTTGTTTATTCTCTTGCATGAGGATACAGCTGATTATCACCAGGGCACTAATGATCACACATGGTGATGAAGTCACCAACTTGACGTCTGTTTAGTGTGTTGGTTATAGAATGCACACTATCCGGGTGAGAAAGAGGGAATTATTTGCTGACGTCAGATGAAAACCTTGGATTATTATTTGACCTGACACACTTTCACCTCATTACATAACAATATACAACAGAGGAACAGGGGAAAAGGAGTCAACAGGATCCGAGGCAAATTCCGACCAATTGGTCAATGTCGGTTGTTCTCAAACAGTGTGCCATGAGACAAGTTCAGGTGTTCCTTGGGCTTATATAAAGTGCACATCGAAAAACAAGAGATC
Source organism: Gymnoscopelus braueri (assembly GCF_963280865.1). Lineage (NCBI taxonomy): Eukaryota > Metazoa > Chordata > Actinopteri > Myctophiformes > Myctophidae > Gymnoscopelus > Gymnoscopelus braueri. The sequence continues at coordinate 25,005,966 of NC_137626.1, read as the reverse complement.
AGAAAACATTTTCCTGAAAATATAGGACACAATCATTAAAAAAATTGCTCGTCCTTCTGTCTGTCATCGACTTCAATGCATTCCATCGAACCAGTTTGCCTCCCAGATGCGTCATTTACACATGCCAGGGGTGCAGCGCTTCCGTGCTTCTTTGCATGGCCTTGTTTTATGTGAGTAGCTCTCGAGACACAACATGCCATATTATTTACCCTCGGCACGACAACAATCTCATCGCAAAGAGCCTTGATTTGATCTACTGGTTGGTGGAGAATGCTTTGCAACTAGGTGTGAGATTCATCTCATGGTCTCGTGTGACCCGAGGAGGCCCGTGGACATTAGGTGGTTAACAACCTTTGTCAAGGCGGGCGCTGAATCAGCGATAACGCCAGGAATCCTTTCCTTGTGGGGGACAGTGTACTGTAGAATAGATAATGTGACAGCCAAGGGCTTTTTCTCTCTGAAGACTTTTCAAAAAGGCTCACAGGCTGCATTAAACCACTTAAACCCTATACACTTACTTTGACCAGGGTCCCCCAGCGGTCTATACTTGGTCCCCTCCGGTTTTCTTCTACACCAAAATGTATTTGTCAAAAAATAGCCGATCTACAAGCTCGCACGTCACGAGCTTGTAGCTATTTTTGCTGAATGTTCATCTATTTTCACTGATTGTTTGCCTATAATGACAGGCACAGAATAGGGATGGTAGGGTTCAAGTGGTTAACTGGCTTTCATATCCCCCCCCCTCCCCCCAATATATTGGTTAAGTTTCCAGGAACCGTAAACAAAACATTATAAAAGGTAAGAGAGTTCATCTTCTAAGAACGTTCGCAGTCAGGAACACTGGTGCGGACATAGAGATGATTATCAGAGTGATGTTTCCTGAAAGCAGCCCTGTTGTTACGATTCTTAAACTATGACCTACTGTACTGTGTGTACTAAGATCTCTATAGGCTATCAGCTGGCTATATAAATGGAACATTGTGCAATGTAAGGCTAGGTGCTTTAAATGGATAATAACATTTGCATGTTATTCCAGATAATTTAACATCTGCACGGAGCGGAACACAGAATACTTGTCATGTCGTGACAGTAGCTTAACCTGTTTAATTGATAGTGAATAGCAGTCTGACTCTGCAGACACACTAACAGTATTTGAATTGGGCAGAAACATTGTTTTTAGTCTATAGTAGTTGTGTGAACAAAACAGGGAAGTTCCCCAATCACTAACAGTGGGACAGGTCAAGGTCTGGGCCCAGTTGCATTTAATGCAGTTTAATCCATTAAGGCCCGAAACACATCTGTGTCATCTTAAGATTTCTTTGGCTATTCAAAAATAGCAGATATACAAGTTCATGTAGATCTGTAGAGCTTGTAGATCTGCTATTTTTTGAAAAATCGTGGAACATTTGTGCAAATCTTTGAATATAAAATATGTTTTTAAATTTTTGGGCTTGTTTTTACATTTTTAACTCCAATCTGTGCTGCTGGGCAGTCCCTGGAACAACATATTTTGAGATGGGTGTCCGTGGCCAAATACATATAATTTTGGGGGTCCTTGACATGGAAAAGTTGGAGCACCACAGATAGCAACATACTGTTAGGATTTAGAGAACATTTTTAAATGTATTTGGCCGTGGACCCCTGTCTCAAAATGTTTTGTTCCAGGAACCCCCCATGAAGCAAATATTTGAGTTACAAATGTTTCGCTTTAAACAGATCTACAAGCTTCATAGCTTCATTAGCTTGTAGATCTGCTATTTTTGAATAGCCAAAGAAATCTTAAAAATGACACAGATGCGTTCCTGGATTGAATGGGTTAAGACTGGTGTGAGATTCTTCTACTTGGATGAGTCTGTTTTTGTCTATTGGAAGAATGTTGTCTCTTATGTTGGTTGCCCTGACTGAACTCTCCCACTCAAACTAACTCTGTGTGAATATAAAGCCCTTGTGAACAAGACGCTCTAAACAGAAACCCTCTAACTGGACTTTGAAGGATGTTTCTCCTTGAGGAGATGAGGTTGTTTTTCAGTTAATCATATTCCAGTTGTTATTAATTAACAACAATTTAAAACAAATTTTAATATTACTCCAACATCCTGAGGTGTCTTCTTAGGGTTATGACACACTGCTAGTGTTTTTCTTTAGAAAGCTGACGTGCTAATAGATTTGCCAATGGGCATCTGCCAATATTTCAGTTGTAACCGGGGCACTCCTTAGCTTAGGGGAGGCACAGTAAATGCAATTTCCCATAGAAAGGAGGTGTCATCAACTGCCGATGTTTTTCCCTTTTCTCCTTTGTACATTGGTAGTATAGTGTTTTGTATTTGTTGATGACATGTATTATTGTGTTATTTTTATGCTATGTTGATGAATTGAATACACTAGAAGTTCGGGTATATATATAAGTATATATTTTTTAATGTAATTTTAATTGTATTATAGTATTCTAATTTTTTTCCTGACCTACCAATGCGAAAACAAATGCTTTCATCATGTTTCCCCCTATAAACGTCACTTGAAAGTTACGTTTTAGAAACTTTAATAGTTATCACAACAGCGAACGCTGAAAATCAGCTGTGCAGCCTGTGCTTCTCCTGTCTGTCTGTCTGTGCAGTCATTGCGCACAGCTGTGTGTCGTTTCTTCATCATCTCTCTCTCCCCCTCCCTCCCTCTCTCCCTCCCTCCCTCTCTCTCTCCCTCGCTCTCTCTCTCTCTCACTCTCACTCTCACTCTCTCACACACACACACACACACACACACACACACACACACACACACACACATGCTCTCCTTGCCTCCCTCACTCCCTCCCTCACTCTCTCTCTCTCTTGAGCTCTCTCTCTCCCTCTCTCCCTGTCTGTGTCGCTGTCTTGCACGTCCCTCTTTCTCTCGCGCTCTCTCTCTCACCCCTCTCTCTCTCTCTCTCTCTCTCCCTCTCCGTGCTCACTATCTCGCAGATGATTGGCTGTTCAAAACGGAACACCCGGAAGTAAATTGCGAGATGAAATATAGAGCACTTTATGATTATTATAAAAGGAGACACATGTGAAGGTGGAAAATAAAATAGAAGTACTTCTATACTTTTGCATGAGCGATTTTTGTAGCAAGTTGGGAGAGAAGTGGAGCAGTGCTTTGGCCGTGAGTAGTACCTAAGAGGTTGAGGTTCCAAAAGGGACACCTCTCCATTTGTGTAGTGAGATAGGACCACAATGGAAACACGTCCCCAGGACTTTTTTGTGTTATCATTTTAGCCTTAATATTTGACTGTACCTCGAGTCGTGCTGTTTACATTTCTGACTAATAAAGTATTCAATCGATCAAAAAAGCTGTCAGTTTGACAAACACTTGATGTTTACTGTCCCACCAGAATTGTATCAGCCTGGTAAACCACCCGGTCGCGGAATTCAACTTCATTTTCATGCAGCTGAAAATGAAATTGAATTCCGTGACCGGGTGGTTTACCACGCTAGTATTTTATGACACTCTGTGGTGTGGATGAGCAAAACTAGGCTTTAGGTTGAACGCTTTCACTGCCCCTCAATCAGCCCGTTTTATTAACTATTAATTAATGCTTATTACGGTCTAACAGTGTGTTAACAATGCTATTATAAACAATCATATAGCCTTATTAAGAAATAGCCTTATTAAGAAATAATCAAGTTAATAACCATCTTATAAGTAACTGTTAATGTTTCTTTAAAGTGCTACCTTTTTTGTAATCAATCTAGTTATATTCTCTATCCTTTTCTCTCTAATTTCGTATTTTTAAATAATTAATGTTGTCCTATTGTTTTATGTCACGGCCTGGGCAGTTTTATCGATATTATAAAATATTTTATGAAAGCACCAATAGTCATGCCCACAATGTCGTCACAGTATCGGCGAGGCAGTGGCTTTAGTGGTTCAGGAGGTACTGTAGTAACCTCACTCCGTCAAATGGAAGAAGCTTGCGACACACATTTTGTTTCACAGCGTACTTGCATCTGAGACTCCGGGCGCAGAATCGATGACAGACGGAGTTTCATTTTTTCAAGCTACTAGGCAGGTGATTGGATGATCCCGCCCCTAGCAGCCGCTGATTGGTTCGTATGCGCAGTGGTTCGGGCAGCTTTACTCTGTGAGCAATCCCAGACCCTCCTTCCTGAAACCAAATGCAAATGAGATTTCCGGAGGGAGGGGGGTTTACCAGGCTAGTACTGTAGTGTGGCCGATTGGGAATCGGAAGCTTTCCCGGTTCAATCCCCGGCTTCCCCTGGTTTAGTGTTGAAATGTCCTTGAGCAAGACATTTAACAGGGCAGGAGCTTGCTGCCTTGCATGGTTTCATCTGTCATCCATGTGTGAATGTGTGTGGGAATTGGTGCATATAATGCACATTGTAAAACACTTTGGTATAAAGGCGCTATAATGCACCATCTAGTACTATCGACAAGTATTTTATCAACAAATCTTGTGATATTTGATTTTGCCCATACTGTATCGCCAGCCATTTCGCTTCTTTTCTTGACACTAAAAATGATTCTCTGTTTCACTCCCTAGTTGTTCCGTCATGGTGACAGGTCACCAGTCAAAGCCTACCCCACTGACGAACACCAAGAGAGTGCCTGGCCTCAAGGATTCGGACAACTGTCTCAGGTACAGAAACAAGACAGGCGAGCATCCGCATGCGAAATGCCCCGCCGCGCCGCGCCCCAACCCCACCCCAACTAATTTCTATTGATTTACAGGCAAGCATTGACAGATCCCGTTTGACTTCGGTCAATTCCTTTTCTTTTGTTAATTTCCTCTCTGTGTGTTTTGTGTCCTATATGCGTAGGAGGGGATGAGGCAGCACTTAGATCTCGGCCAGTTTCTCCGAACGCGCTACAATGGTTTCCTCAGTGCAGCCTACGATCGACATGAGGTATGACACGCACTTGTCCTTTCTCACTGTTGTCTTCTTTCCTTTCCTATTGTCTCGTTTCCACTCTCCAGCTTGACACTGCAATGCACCAAAACACAGGGTTACCTAGGGTAATTTTTATACCATCAGTTTTTTGTTGTTGTCAAAGTTACTTTGTCATTGGATTTTAATACATTTTAAAGTGCAGATTTATTTGACAGCTGTACTCTTGAAATAGCTAGCCCCTGGAGAAAAGATTGATTTACAGAGACAATTCCAATGTCCATAATTAATCACACAATCATGTTCAGCCAACATTGACAAAAATGATTCCGGTATCTACAGTATTATTTGAATGACTTTGGAGAAAATGCAAACAATGGCAAATCCTTTTGTTTGTGTGTGGCTGTAGATAATATTTATAATCTCCTTTTTCCTTTTTCTCAAAATCTGGGGTACAAGCAGTAGTACAGACTGTAACAGGAAGTGAGTGCTACAGTTTGTTGCATCTGTAAAGTTCAAAACTCATCCAATGAATTGTTTCCCTCCGCAGATTTCAGTTCGTAGTACAGACTACGATCGGACCCTGATGAGCGCAGAGTCCAACCTGGCAGGTCTGAACCCTATTCACTTCTTTCATCATCTCTCTCCTCGTCAATCTCTTCTTTTGTAACTTTTTCTGTCTCACTGTTACATCCTCATTTTGTAGGCCTCTTTTTAATTGTATATTTATTATCATAATCTCCTAGGACTGTATCCGCCCAGCGGCGGCCAGGTCTTCAATCCGGACTTGAAGTGGCAGCCAATACCTGTACACACAGTACCACAAGACCAAGAGAGGGTAGGGCGTGCGTGTGCGTGTGCGTGTGCCTGTATTGACTTTGTCAATAGTGTTGTCAATAGTGTTGCAAATGTTCTATCTTTCATTATTGTAAATTATACCATGATTAGTTGGCTGAGAGTGATTTCTAATGAGCGCCACTGCCAATGTCTCCTGATAACAGCACTCCAAAGTAAACACATCCGCCTTGTTGTTTACCTTAGTTAATAACTGTAACCTCGCAACAGCCACCAACTGTGGTAACAGCAGTTTTAGTTCCCATCGCTTTGTAATGATAAATATCAATTATTAACTGTGGTATAGTTGCAATGATACACTTGGGGAAGGGCAATACTATTGGATAGACAGAAGAAAGAAAGCACTGGAGCATCTCGGACGATGAGTTGTTTTTTTTATTTATAAGGTGCAGTATGTACAGTTTCAATGAAGAGTGCATCTTCATCAGGGCTTCTGTGATGCACCGGATCTGCTGTTAACAGTTTGATAGGCGGTGGTACTCCCTTTCTTCCAGTGGTGTGTTCTAGGTTTTTTCGGAGGGTATACGATATTATTCCCTCCCACACTCCCGACATGCACGCGTATATACACTTGCGCGTGGCCACCGAATGAAATGGCTAGTAAAGGGTATACGATAATAAAAAAAAAGATCTTGGATGGCATACTACGTATATAGCAAACACACCACTGCTTTCTTCAGTACTTGGTGTGCTGACTAGTGACTACAGCATTTGGTCTTGTGCTACGACTCTAGCGCACCAGTCAGCTGACTATCACACGGTATAGCACTCCCTCTTGTCTATTATTGCTTAATTCACAGCATGGTAACACGTGAAGATATGTTCTACAGATGTATGTATGCAAACAAATTTAGAAAATATTTGACTATCACTTCTTTTGGCTAAAGGTACTACTCTCTGTATAGCTCTCTCGCTGGTCTCTGTCCATTTGTCTCTGTCATCATCTGTAAGCGTCTCTCATCGTCTCTCTCCAGTTGCTGTCCTTCCCGATGGGACAGTGTCCCCGATACAAGCAGCTGATGAATGAAACGGAACACAGTGAGGAGTTCCTCAATATGACCAACACCTACAAGGTTCTCCTCTCCAATGATTGTACACACAATATAAGACAATGGAAAATGTCCCTTTTAATCTAATTGTTTTCTCTTTTTTAATGATGGGATCAGCCTTTGAGCTGAAGGAAAAGTTACAAGTCTTTTCTTACTACTGTTCTCTTTGGTTTCTATTTTTCTACTGGTGTGTTGTTGCTGTTTTTTACCCAGTATTGTGTCTTATTGGTCTTATTAATCTGAGGGATTACCAGCACTCACGGAACTGTCATTCAGGCACTTTTGTACAGTAGATGGCAAGGGCAGCATACATACGTTGCTCAGTATGCTGCCTGTGCCAACAAAATAAAAGTGCCTATTGGATGTTTCCGCGAATGCTGGTAATCCCTAAGTGTAAAATAGGGATAGTGAAGGGAAGGAAAGGACTGTATGTACTGGTTCATGGTTGGCAGTGTTTTCCTTGGTGTGTCCACACAAAACACCCGGATGCAGTCTTCAGTTTAAACTTTACTTAGTCAATTTTCTAGACCGAGCACCCGGTAACAAATGACTAGAAGAAACTTGAGCGGTGCTCGCATCCTGTTTAAGTTAACATTGTCCCTTTCCTCAGGACTTCATAGAGATGGTGAAGAATAACACAGGGCTGAAAAATGCTACCGTGGAGTCGGTGTGGAGTGTGTATGACACACTCTTCTGTGAGGTGAGGACACACATTTGTGCACCGCACACTTGGAGAAACACACAAAACGTACAATAATGTGTTGGCATGTGAAGACATGCACATATAATTGCTGTCCGGTGGAAACCTTGTATATTCAAAACGGTTACTTTCCAGAAAATCTATAAAAGAACCTGTTTTCCTATCGATCCAATGTTATTATTTAGTGACATGCACTTGTTAATACTTTTTTCATTGGTTAAATATTCATAAAACCCACAGAAAGACTTAACCATTTCCTTTTTGGGCATGTCATTATAGGCAAATATTTTCTACAACTGTTGAAATTAGCAGATCTGCAAGCTCACAATTCATCACATCGTAACACATTGTGAGCTTTTAGATTGGATATTTACATTACATAAAAATATCATATATATGGAGATTCAAGGTGTTGCCCTGACGGCAACCATATATTGTAGTTGTAGACTGCCAGACATCTGCCTGATGAAAGCGCTTTCAAAACAAGGAAGTGAAAGAAACCGACTGAAAGTGTTTCTTTAAAAGGTTTTCATCAGGTTTCACTGGTTCAATGTTCCTTAAATAGATATACAGTTTATCTTGACACAGAGGATCACATTTAGCTTCCTACGCACCTGCAGTTTTAAATGGAATTGAACCCATCCTGTCCTCTAAGCTGTTTTTATTATTATTATTTAGATTATATTGTTACTTGCTCTTAACATAGCATTGGGATCTAAATGGAATGGATTTTGTGTTTTATATGTTTTATTTATTTTTAGAAATCGTATGATTCTAAAGACTCCTGAGTTTGTCTTTTTAAGTGGTACTCCAGTCCAATGACCTAATAGCCATTGTTAAACTTTATCAATAAATATTCTTTACCTTGATGAACACGATCTACAATTAAACATTTACAAATTAGGCATTTCGAAGACTCTTATTTAATTATTTAACAATATACTATCAAAAATAATCTGCACAAACTAAATGATACCAGGTAAAAAGTGAACCTAGCATCTATCTAAAATCTAAATAACATGCTAATCTAATCAAACACTGTCTATCTCTCCTTGAGTGAACACTGGCCAATATATTATATATACTATATATCCTTTAGTGTAATGACACCAAATTGGTTACATGTCAGTGTAAAATCCAGAGAATGTTGTTCCAGCATACTTCCTTAATGAGTTCATTGTTCGTAGGGGTATAAGCAGTGGCAAACGCAGAATGTCTTTGTGGGGCAGGCCTGGAAATGTCATGGTAGGCCCCCCATGGAGCCCCCTTAGAGGGCCTACCATGGGGGGCAGGTAGTGCAATCTGTCGTGCATGCCGCAAATGATGTGCGATTGACAGACAGTTGGAGAGAGTTGAATAACTTCTTGAAATAACCTGAAATAATAATAGGCGGTCTTATTTATGTTTTTACACCTTTTAGCTTAGAAATTACAAGGCTTTGCGATGAATATGTGGTCATTGGTCACCGGCGTCACCCTACTTTGATGTGACTTACGTTACGAGATTAATCAACATAACAGGCAATACAAATTACACAGGGCAACGCAAGACAAAAAAAACCCCTCTAAAACAATAACAGGCTAATACAATCCATTCCAAATAGCGTCTAGTTCTTTTTCAAATGAGAAAAGTATCAAGTTCAAGCGACCAGTCAAGGTGATCTCTCTCAGGCGCTTTCTGTATTCTGTTTGTTGCAGAGAAAAGTCTCTCCATACAGCAGGATGTTAGAGGATGGTTAGTGTTCGCAGGACAGCTGTCCAGTCCAGTAGGCTACTCGATTGTTGTTGGGAGTTTATTCCTGATCTAGGCTATCCTCTGTTTGATGTTATCGATGAACCAAGCGCGTTGTTACATTTCAGCGATTGCAATCCCATACAAATCACATGGATGGAACCTTTAAAAGTTATTTCATGCCAAAAGTGTCAGCTCCAGATAGGAAAAAGGTAGACGCTGTCATAATTCGATGGAATTATGAAGCAGCAACGGGTGCCTCTTCTTTCTCCCCCAATGCGGGACTGCAGGTGGTGGTGCGTTGTTCTGCCACCTGGACAGCAAAGTCGTTTTTCTTCCGGCAGCGTCATTGCTGTGTTTCAAGAATCTAAAACCAAGAATGAGGGACCCTGTTGTTGTGTGCTGCTTATACTGTGTGTGTCATGATGTCGCGAAGCGGATTTGTGTTTGTGAATGGGGAGACAGCCAGACACACACCTAATCACAAAAGATCAGAATAAACACAGACACTCATAAAAGTCTTGAGACATCCACCAGACAGCCGTCAGAGGCAACATGCAGGATGTATAGAGGCTGTCTATCGGCCTTGAGTCAAGAGGCGATAGCCTTTATATCAAACACACAAACATCTGCCCATGGCTGAAGGAAGGCACTGCTTCACTCAGGTAAGGCCTGAGCCTTACCTGAGCCTTACTGTGCCTAAAGTAAATTGCCTGGGTATAAGTTTCCCAAGTGGAACGGAACTCGCACTGTAGTGGGGAAAACCCTTTATGGTTTATATTTGTTATTAACCATGCTTAAGTACTTAGCCACATAAATCCTGGCATCCCTATTCTGGGCATGTCATAATAGGTGAAAATTGACAGAAAATATTTTGGTGGGAAAAGCCGTTCTACGACGCATTGTGAGCTTGTACATAAATTCATCAATAGCAAATATAGCCATTTTCGCTATTGATGTACAATGAAGTATTTAGGGGTTTTAAGTAGCACACAGTTAGATCAAAAATAGAACCCCAGCCAGGATATGTCACCCAGAGCTGGGTGACAGCTTGGGCCCAAGGTTGACGTTTTGTTAACAGAGACCCACGTGATCAGATCATGTGTGTTCAGGTCAGACCAGCCTGACCTGTTCTAGTGTTTTCTTTTATGCAAGTGTAGTTAATGTTAGTCAGTAGACCTGCTTGCACTCGGTGGGTGTGTTTCGCAGCATTTACTGCCTACTAAATAATATGCATTAAGCATTCTGCCCAGAGACGGCAACAGCATGTTAAAACATATTACATAGGGTGCCTGGTGGCTCAGCCAGTTAGTGCACAGATCATACTCCTTGTGAGTGCGAGGACCCGACTTTGAATCCAACCTCCTTTTTGCCTATGGTTTCCTGTCTATCTACGCTTGATCTGAAATAATGCATAAAAATGGTAAAACAATTTGATTGTAATAACAACAAATAAATACATTTCTCTATAATTCCTTATGCTTACATTCAAACAAAATATAATGCTCATCTCTCAAATGGTTGTAATGACAAAGGTTACAGATCCCCTGGTTTCGATCCAAACAGCTAGTTTCATCCAGTTGAAGTTGTCCAGATACCTACCAGGTGTTATATGGAGGAAGGCAGACTTTCTGTCTAGGGCCAAGGCAGAGGAATTTAGCAACATCGCATGAGAACATCATTTGAGGTGAAAGTAAACCGAGATGAGATCAGTTTACTTTCAGCGCTCTGTAAAGGTTCAACATAATATGTTCATCTCTCAAGACAGATTTTGAAAGAAAGAAAAAAAAGTTTTCACAAAATGAGTTTTCATCAATGAGATTGATCCGCATCGTAACATTTTAAGAAAAAATGTTTTACTCAAAAGGGCACCTGGGTATGTAAATATCTAAGATGGATATGAAATATCTAAGATAGATATGTAAATATCTAAAATATCTAAGAATGTACAAGTTGAGAGTTTTCTTTTTTAGATTTTGGATAATTCTAACTTTCCTGTGTGTGTGTGTGTGTGTGTGTGCAGTCGCGTCACAACCTGACGGCTCCTGATTGGGTGACTCCTGATGTCATGGAGACGTTGAGGATACTGAAAGACTTTGGCTTTCAGGTAAGGATACAAAAGTTCACAGAGGTCATCACGTAGGCCATCACGGGGTTCTCAAAGTGGGGTCTGGGGGTCCTTGAGGGGGTTCCCCAGCAAAATGAACAGTTTAAACACTTAAGCCCTATTTCATTTTTTCCGGCTGTTCAAAAGTATCTGCAATTTTTGAAAAATATTCTCTTATGGGGGTCTCCGGCATAACATCTTTTCAAATGGGTGTCTGCGGCCAAATACATATTCTATTCTACCATGATGTGTGTGATAAGTTAGTAAATAAGTAAGTAGTTCGGAGTGGTTTATTGTTGGTATCAGCCGAGCAACGAGTGTGTCTATCAATGCACTAGACCCCTGGGAGATGGAACACCTACCGTCAGCTCCCAGTACTTACTTATGCCCAGTCTTAGTTACCAACACAGTTATTCATACGCTGAGTGTGTTGGTATTTATTTTGTCCACTTGTCTTTTTAAAAAGTGAGGCTATGTTAAGATGGTAACGCGAGAATATGTTTCCCCATTTCATCAGGTCATGTTTGGAGTCTACAAAGCACAAGAGAAGAGCAGGCTGCAGGGAGGTAGGTCACTGCAGGCTGTGTGTGGAACGTCTACAGTAAATGCACCTCATTAACCACTTAAAACCTATAAAATTAGTTGACCGGGTCCCCCAGGGGTCTATATACGTGGTCCCCTCCCTTTTCCCCCTCCACCTCAAATCCCTTACCGAAAATAGTGAATCTACGAGCTCACAAAGTGTTGCGTTCTGACGTGAGCTTTTAGATCTGCTATTTTTGCAGAATGTTCACCTATTATGACATGCCCAAAATAGGGATGCGAGAGTTCATGTGGTTCATGTGGTCAGCCAGTTTTACTTCCCGCTTTTTGTATTTTTCCACCGCTCATTCTCTCACCATGATGAGTTTAAGGTTGTGGTTTGAAATCGAACGTCAGGTCACTTTGGCAACCAGACAGACTAGGCTGAGTCTCACAATGGTGTAGTAAATGGAAGTGAAACCGAGCACAGCAAAGTACGTAAGTAATCCAAAACGGCAGAGACTGCATTTGACAACCATCTAGCCCAGGGCTACTCAACTTAAGATGGCTCAGGGGCCACTCAGCAAAATACCAAAAGTCCAAGGGGCCGCCATAAAAATGACGGTCCTATTTTGGATTTTTCGATTTTGTAACGCACAAGAAAATGTACATTTTGACATCATATTCTTTTCACTGTACCAGTTTATTTTGTGTTGTGTGTATGTCCAGTGGCAGACACCTATCCTGGGCGCGCGGCAAAGCCGCGCGGCCGGAAAAATGTGGGGGTCAAAACCCCCCAAAAACCCGAAATGCATAGAAAACTATGCATTATACCTGTAACAATTGACGCACCTGTATGTATGTCTGTCTGTTTGTTTTTGAAAAATGTTTTAGCAACCCATATATTTCAACGGAAATGTATATTTTTATCCTGTGCTTTTTTTTTTTTTTTTTTTTGACCATGAGGGGGCCGCCAAGACGCTGCGATCGGGCCGCATGCGGCCCGCGGGCCGCGGGTTGAGTAGCGCTAGCCAGTCACTGTCCCTCGAGGCGATGGGATCATACATCATTTTAAGCCTAATACTATTTACAGAGGAGCTTGACATTTTGAACTCCACATTTTGAACTCTGTGTAGTGACAAATATCACCCTCCCCGCCCGGCTTCCCTTCCCTGAACACGGGCCAATTGTGTTCATATAGAGACGCTTGACAAAGCCGGATGCACCACAGTGGATTCGAAAGGCCCCTTTCTTTTGTCAAAATTGGTCTGTGGTATCTGTGGAATCAATGTGTCGAACTGCAGGTTAGGACTGTGAAACATTAAACACATGAAAAACACTACAAATACTGGAGGGGCCTCCAAATACCACCAGGCAGTTTTGCACATCATATACAGTACTTGGCTATAGGTAACCCACACACACCTATACAGAGGACTGAACATGTGTAAAAATGTGTGAAATCCACCCGTCAGATTTATTGACAAACCTTGCCATCCACTGGCATGAGAAAGCCTACTCATGTCAAAACACTGGTTTGAGCTGAACTGATGTGGGTCATGTTTATATCTGTACTCACTCCTACACTGCGATCCTCATTCATTCTGTTAATGACACCTACTATCGAAAAATCACAACCACGAGTCATACGTTATGTGCAGTTTTTCTGAATGCATGATCTGCAATGTACAAGGCACTGATATGAATCCTGTACGGCCTTATGTACTGTGGTGTTAGTCCTGCATTAAGAATCATATGTTGAAACTCCACCCTGTCAGGTGACAAGAAGGTCAGTTGGCTCTCATGCATTGAAGGAGGCATGAGCTCGGCTCTGGGCTCCCTAGGCTGGCGGGGGGAGTGTAGCGACCAGGATCACTTAGATAATTGGCACCGGGTGAAAAAGGGTTGCAAAATTGTGGGATAAAAAAAGATTATAAATAAAAAGAATCATATGTTGGTCTGTCACAGCAACTTTAATCTCGAGTTATACTTAGTTGCGCTCAGATGTGTCCTGCACAGAAATGAACACGTCGCAGCATGGCACGATGTGAGCGATGTGAGCAATTCTATTTAAAACTAAAGAGAATTGCATGTGCTATTTTTGGTGCGTACACGCAACCAAGTATAAATCAGGCATTAACCAAAGTTCCTTGTATGGAATCTGTCACCTGTTACCCAAACAACTCGTCGTATTTGTCTTTCTATGACCATCTCTTATTTTCTGTCTGTCTCCGTTCCTCTTTACCGTGTCTCTCTCTCTCTCTCAGGTGTCCTGTTAGGAGAGATAGTGACAAACCTCTCCAAGATGGCTGCCCCAGACTCAAAACAACGTCTCAAGATGATGATGCTCTCTGCGGTGAGATTATAGTGATGATGATGATTATGGTACTACTGTTACTATAGCTATTGAAGACAATAATCTGAATAGGATTCTGTAATCCTGTAATAACGGTAATCATGGTGCAGTAGCTGTATTATTACTACTCCTACAGATACAACAGCTAGTTGCATATGGGCTTGTACAGTAACCAGGGTTATTATAGACCTTTTATAAACTAACACTAAAATAAACAATGCAAAACTAAGTCGAACTAAAACTAAATAGAATTGCATGTAAAATAGAATTGCATGTAAAATTATCTTCATTTTAGGTTTTCATCGTACCTTTTTCAGCTCCTGTAAATCGAGGCTTTCCTCATAATACCTGAAAACTAAAACTAGACTAAAACAAAAATAAAAACTAGACTATTCATAAAACTAAAACTACCCATGCTCTAATAAAACAAACTAAAACCAAACTGAAATCAAACACTAAACTGAAAAACTAAATAGAAACTAAAACTAACTGTATCTGCATCCTGAACGCTCCTTTAGATATGGTGGAGCAGCAAACCCCAGACGATGAAGAGCATTAGCAGTCAACATCTTTTTAAGAAAAAGGTCAAATCATGGCTTTTAGAAAAGGTTACAGAATAGCATGGTCATATGTTAAAATTATTAAGGTCATTTATGCTACAAACGGTTATTAATTTGTATTGTCTATCAACTTTTTATATAATGCCTATTCTTTGTTTTGTTTGTCCGAGACCAAGGAAGGATCCTTGATGTTCTTCCTTTTTGAGAAGCTTGTCTATGTCATGTGTTTCCTTTTAGAACCTAATGTCAAATAAGTCTAATCTAATCAAAATGTGAGACTGCAGTGGTGTAATTTGACTAACGTACTGTACTGAACTGTATGCTTCTCAGCACGACACCACAGTAGCAGCTCTCCAGGCCAGTCTGAGTGTGTTCAATGGCAGACAGCCGCCCTACGCCTCCTGTCACATTATTGAGCTCTACAGGGATGACAATGGGTAACATACACACACACATACATACAGTACACCACAAAATACTGTACATGCACACAACCACGCACATAAGCAGTCGAGTGTTAACAACTTTAAACCTGGCATCCCTATTTTGGGTATGTCATTATATCCAGTGGTGTAAAGTAACTAAGTACATTTACTCGAGTACTGTACTTAAGTACAATTTTGGAGTATTTCCAATTTTCAATACTTTTACTTCTACTCCACTACAATTATTTGAAAACTTACTTAACAGATATACATTATTATATTATAAAACATACATTTACCACTTCAACCCTATTTTATACATAGGCTATTTGAAAATAGCCGATCTACAAGCTCACAACGCGACGCTTTGTGAGCTTGTAGATCTGCTATTTTCAAACATGTCAGTACTTTTACTTTTGGTACTTTAAGTATATATTGATGCCAATACTTTTGTACTTTTACTCAAGTAAAGTTTTTAACATAGGCCTTTTACTTGTAACAGAGTATTTTTATATTGTGGTATTGCTACTTTTACTCAAGTAAAATATCTGAGTACTTCTTCCACATATTGTCAAGAATAGTCAGATGTTTTTAAAAAAATTCCGAAATAGCTGACAATCTCACACGCATCGCAATGCGACACATTGTGAGCTTGTAGATGGGCTATTTCCACTGTTAGTTGAACAACCAAGTATATGGTTCATTTAACACTAATGTTTATTGGGCACTATAGGTGTGGAAATACAAACATACCGTACTGTACATGAACATGATAATACAGCACAGAATAATACACAAATGCAGAAGCACATAGATGTAGATTTATGCATTTGCAAAGGAAAGGAACAAGCGAGCAGACACTGACAAGAACACGTCTATCTGCACTCAGGGAATCATTCAAGCTCACAGGAAACATGCATTTGTAGGCGTTAAGATGATTTGTTCTCCATTCATTTGACTCATTATACCCGCCTGTTGGACTCTCTGTTTCTGCCTTGTTCTACCAGCAATGCGTCGGTGTCCATGTTCTATCGTAATGACAGCCAAGCGGCTGCCTACCCGCTGGCTCTCCCAGGCTGCGACGCTGACTGTCCCCTGGAGGACTTTGTCCGAATTACACGTTCCTTCATACCGGACGACTGGGCCAAGGAGTGCCAAGTACCTTCCAACTTTATTGGAGACAATGGTGAGAAACACACACACACACACACTAGGGACGGGAGTGTGTTGTGTACATGAAAATAGCTGATGGCTGTTGAACCAGTCTACTCTGCCCGGAGACACATTTCTGCTGGATAGAAAGCCGCCACAAAGTCTATTAAATTAACTTCAAAACAAAGGGCACACTAAGGAGGAACGGCTGATTTGTATTCTACATACAAACCCCATTTAAGTTTCACTTTCCTTTTTAATGGCTTGGTTTTTACATAAAGGAAAAGCCTTGCTCTGCAACTATAGCTGATAAAGAGACAACTACGGTAGAAAACCACAAGGCAGTAGAAAACATTTCCTGAAAGACAGATCACTGCTTGCTTAATTCTTATCTGACTGCTGTTCGCATTGTAGGCTCTGTCTGTAATGAGACGGCTAGCTTCAAGTATCCATGGCAGTTGCACAACACAAGTACAACTCAGTGATCCAGTTAGTGTGTCCAAGGCTCATGGTGTGCACTGCAAAGTTATTTCTTTAAGTATGATGTAATGTTACGATTAACCGCTGTCATTTCCAACTGTACACGCCTAAACTCCCATCCCTATAGCAACTACACACACACACAATCTCTATCTCTTTCAAAGTTGGAGCACAAGAATTTCACTGCTTGCAACGTTTCTACCAGCTGTATTGTATATTTATGTGACAGTTAATCACCTTGAATCTAGCAGCACATACAGATGAGATCACTCAAACAGATAAGGGTAGTCTTTCTCTCTGTTGCATTTGTATCTGGCTTTTTTTTTTATTGTTTCTCAATAGCTGGCAGAACTAGGGGTGCTAGAGGGCAGATACACCTTAACTCAGTAAAGCAGGCAGTTTACCCAAGATGATAAAACATAATTTGACTTGATAAATTGGCATTGAGGCTTTCCATTGAGAAACAGTGGCTGTAATGTGCAGTAATTCCAAAAGGGGTCGCTAGTGGTTCAACTAGTGCATTCATGCTCTTATTCAGGGTTAGCTCATTTTACACCATGGCATGACCAATTGCTATAATAATAATAATACGGTAATACATTTCATTTATAGTGCACTTTATATTTGAAGCAAATCTCAAAGTGCTACAGTACAGTAAAACATTTACATAAAAACAAAAACCTGGAATCCAGACAAGTCCGCTGAATGGAGTGAATCAGTCTGGATTCCAGGCTATAAAAACGACACATCTAAAAAAGAAATGCCCGGAAACCAAAGTAGGCTCTGGCTGGTGAGGATATGGAAGAAATTATGCCAATCCCATTGTTGGCAAAACCTTCATAGACATCTTGAGATTTTATTAGTTGCATAGACAGTAAGACTATACAGTAGAATAGAAAGATAATGGCATGTTATCTTGTTTTGATAAATGCTGGATGCGACTGTTTTTAATATGCTGTTCAGTTTTAATACACTGCACTTAAGGAGTTTTATTTATTGATAGTTATTTCATTGTACACTGCTGGTCCTGAGTACGATTTTTGTTTCAAGTGCAAGCATGTAAATGACAAATAAATGAACCCTATACTGCCACACATACTGTAGGTGAAATAGCAGATCTATGAGTTCACAATGCGTCGTGATTAGACACATTGTGAACTTGTAGATTGCCAAGTTTCACTCCTTTCATGTGACTTTGTCTTGTATGACAAAGTAGGGCATTAATGTGTGGAGAAAAAAAGAAAAAGTTGATCAAACTTATGTTATCTTGCGTCTCTCTGTCTCTCTCTGCTCTGTCTCCCTCTCTCTCTGTCTCTCAGAGGTGATCATTGGTCTAGCGGTGTCGGGCTGCATCCTCTTCCTCCTCGTCGTCCTCCTCTTCATCCTACTCCACCGGCAGGTGGAGCCCCTTGGCAGCCGTGGTTACCATCACGTCGACAACCAGGAAGCGGGGGAGGAGTTTAACTCCTGACAGACATGCAAGCTCCTCCCACATCGAGGTTTATGCCACGCCTCCGGGGACAGCAGCAGCAGCAGCGAAGAGGCCTTGAACTTTAGAAACTCTGATCTTTAGAAACTCTGAAACTCTGAGTGTGACCCCCCCCCCTCGCTCCTTTCTTGTGCTGATTTCCCCAAATTGTGGGTTGGGACCCAAGAAGAGTCGTTCACCACCAGCAGTCGGGTCTCCCAGCATTGATCTGAAAAGCTTCTGCATCGGTCGCGTCTGGGAGAAAAAAAAGAAAAAAAAAGATTGAAGGAAAAAAATGCAAGTAAGGATTTCAGTAATATGCGCCTTTTTTAAAACATAAAATAAAAAACGTTGAAAATTGAATCAATTCTTTAGATATTGATGTCATCACAGCAGAGGGATGCCATGGGTGGGACCAGCGCTTGGACCAGAACTCGGATGGGCAACACACAGCGCCATATATTTCATACAAACAAATTCAGTTCGAAATTGTCTGAATATTTTCTTCATCTATTCACTTTAATGTCGAGCTTGGCCGCTGGTACTCAGCCAGATGATCACAGATCTCTCTCCGATACATCTGACATCTAAATGAATGAATGTCCTAAATCTGGATGGAAACAATTTGGAAATGTAACATGAAAAATACTACTCAAAGAAAAGGGGACTGGTTGTCTAAGACCAGGACCAGACTTAAACCGAGATATCTAACCCGTGTTGTTTGAAGGTTGGTTCAAGGTAACTGGTAGCAGAAGCCAAAGAAAGATGTGCCTAGATCCTGGGTAGTGTTGAGAAAGTGCTGTTGGAATCCTGACGATAAAGAGTCGGGATTAATGGAGGTCGAGGGTCATGAAGGTAGAGCATTGCAGCATTGCAGTACCAATGCAAAGACTTAAGGCCGGTCCTTCATATTGGGAGGGTATCAGGGTTGGTTTTCAAAGCAGTGGCCGTAGATTTGTTGGTTTTCCTCACAGTTCTCCACAAGTCCTTACATTAAAACATTTTCTGATCGTCTGGCTACGTGAGACTAGACTGCTTGTAAATTCAACCTTCTCGGAAGCGAGAGCAATTCAAGAAACAATTTCTACTCTCAGGTGTGATGTTGCCAAAACCAGACACATGATTCTCAAATCAGTGCCTACTAAATATGATAGTTGAACAGATGATGACCACTTTGTGACCAAGTATTACTTTGATTCAGACAAGAGTTACATTATTTGATAGAACGAAAATATCAAAATCCGACCATAGTTTTTCGGTCTTACTGTAGACTGGGTGGGTCCAAATAGTTCTCTTTCGCTCGCTGAAAAAATAACATTAATTCTAGAAAGGTGATGCACCCTTCCTCCCTCCATCATTATATCTGTGTGTGGTGCATGTGATGACATCGTTTTGAGGTTGAGTGCGTGTATGAAACGGCACTTGGCAACGTGGGGACGGAGTATGATAAACGAGGCCTTTTGTCAATTATGTTTGTACAGAGCAAGGTTATTATTTTTACATTTGAACAAAATCACGTTTTTGAGTCTATGATCTACGATTCAAGACTTATAGCGCCACCATGATTTAGTTCCTTGGCCTACTGGCAGCATGTACAAAAAATCCGATGCTGATCGGTGGTGTTGTTCGCGAGATTAGCCACCGAGACACACACACACACACACACACACATATACACTGGGGCAAAAACATAATCTCTGGCCCTGCCTTTGGCCTGGTGGAGATAATGATAACATGACACCGCATGTCATGTTTTACAGTTGTAAATCGGTTTGGAGAGTAGATACTTACATCGTCTAAAGGTGATGTATAAGTCATATTTATTTTTGTTAAAATAAGTGTTAAATAGCTCTATAGTCTTGTAGTTCAGAAACGGCTCTCCAGCTCTTTAATAAACAACAAATACCAATGTTATCCAATCAGGAGAGAGAACTCATACAGGATACATGATAAACAAAGAGCAGACAAAATTGGAACAGTAAAATTATAAAATTGAAGCTGACAAATTGGCTTTGTGAGGTTCTCTCTTCTGATTGGATAAAATTGCTATCCCAACCTGAAATGTTATATTTAGTTTACTAAAGAGCTGGAGAGATGCAGAGGCCCCTGTTACTGAACAAACACTGTAGCAATAGTAACTGTCAGAATATAGAGCTTTAACTTTTTAACAAAACAAAAACAAATGTTTTGTTTTTTATCACAAAATATCACTTTCAGCAACATTAATGAGGCCGGTGTGGGTCTCCAAGGAATTGTGGATCTATACGTAGATGTGTGCTGGTGAGTTTGTGTACATATATGTGGATTTATGTCCAGTTGTTACTGACGCAGACGCACGTTTGTGTATCGGGCGTGTTATTACTTGAATGACCACAAGTGCCTTAAACCAGTGGTTCTCAACCTGTGGGTCGGGACCCCCAGGGGGGTCCCCTCATGATTTTGGGGGGATCCCCAGATGACGGTGAAGTGACAATTTACGGACTTTTAATACCTTTTTAAATACCTAAAAAAAAGACCATTAGTGCATCAAAGGTAACAACAAACTATTCTAAAACTGGTAAAAAATAATTCAGATAATAAAAGAGGCAAAAAAAAAATATATATAGCAGATCTACAAGCTTTACAACGTCTCGCAACGCGAGGCGTTGTGAGCTTGTAGATCGGCTCTTTTCACAATTTTACAATATTATTAATTAATTAATTAATATTATTAATTAATTAATATCCTTGGAACAGAGTCAAACTTAATGCAATCTGGGAACCCATCGCCAACTGAAAATGAAAAACAGCGCCCTCTGCTGTTTGTTCTATGTCTGTTCTCACGCAGTGCAGAATCTGTTCTTGAGAGATTAAACTTAATGTAATGCTGCAACTCCTACATTCCAAGTGCTCATCAGGGTGGGAGGTCCCAGCTCAAATATGATTATTTTGGGGGGTCGCGGCCTGAAAAGGTTGAGAACCACTGCCTTAAACAGACATTAATCGTGTGGTTGAAACAAAATGTTTTTGTTTTTGAATATTTCGTGTCTGTGTAGATGTGCCAGGAGGTTGGGTGTGGAAAGAAAACGGTAATCTGGTAGTATGACGCTGTACACAGAAATCATGCCATGTACTGTATGTTGTGGATACAGTATAATGGGTGATTTAGAGCAGTGGTTCTCAACCGGCCGGGGCCCACAGGTGGGGTGAGGATGGAAATTGGCAAAGCACTAAGATTTTTAAGATAATATAACATTGATTGAAAATGTATATATAAATATAAAGAAGTCATGGTATTTTTCTTTAAAACCTTGAAAAAATAGTTTTCTTTGTTATACCAATAAATATGAACTTAAAAGTATACTATGTTAGTTCCATTGATCCAAGCCGAAACAAAATAGATTGGTTGATCATTAAAATAAACATGCTTTGAAAATGCATGCAGACCCACCTGTCCACGCCGCGAAACACTTCAGATGGGATCAAGTGGGCCCTGAGTCCGAAAAGGTTGAGAACCACTGATTTAGAGGAAAGAAAATCTCTTCTGATTTTTCTAGCAATACTTTTATTGTATTTAAAATAAATCCAGCATTCTTAATATTTTCTTTTCAATCTTTTAAACTGCTTTTAAAATGCTATTTTGTATAGGTTCCTTTCAGTCCTTTGATATATCAAACCTGTTTGTTGCCATTTGGAAAGCTGACAACTTAAAACATTGCACAACCTTTTAACGAGACCCTTTAATTAATACATATAATGTAACTAAGAATAACTAAGTATTGATCTCGCATTGATATCTCTGCTGTCATATGAAAACCTTGGATCTCCAGAGCAGTGTTAATTTTGTTGACTAAGACTAAAAGACTTAAAGGGCCTACACCATGAATTTTAACTTTTTCTTCTTTTTTGTGTGTTTTTGGTCTCCCCTACCTGTCTTCTATCCCCAAAAATACCCCAGTTTGAACACTCAGGCTTTCACAGCAAATCTGGGGTTTTCTGTAAATTGGTCTCAAAACAGGCCAAACTGATTTGGTCCCTGACGTCACGTCAAGGTACAATCCCTCACGTTTTTCAGTTCCAACCAAAAAAAATAATATATATATATATATTTTTTTACACTTTCCACACAGAACCAGGAGATAACATGCATACAAACTGTCTCAATAGCGCCCCGTGCCAAACAGGACAATGTGGTATTGCAGGTGAAAGTGCTTTATAAGCCAGAGAGAAGTTTGTTGGAATGAGTATATCTGAGGCTTGATTTAGGCTCAAACCTTTTGAAAAACGTTTGAGGGACATAAACAATATGAAATTATTATTATTATTATTATTTTTATTCATGGTGTAGTACCTTTAAGATTTTGATATTTAATCTTAAAACTAGACTAAGACTAAGACTAAATAATTTCAGATGACTAAAATAGGACTAAAACTAAATGGTGTGTTATTCAAAAGACTAAGACTAAATCAGAATTTGCTGTCAAAATTAACACTGGCAGTGTTATTTTAATTTTGTTGACTAAGACTAAAAGACTAAGATTTTGATATTTAGTCGACTAAGACTAAACTATCACACTGTCAAAATGAACACTGCACCACAGTGAAGAGCAAACATTTTTGGCTAGATCTCTGACACTGACTGAGTCACTGAATGATGATTGGTCAGCTGTGTGTTGGAGTTTCCCTATTGGTCGTTGCTCTATCAACATGATTCTGCACCAACAGTTATCTATTACATCATATGGGTTTGTTTACAGCGGCTCCAGTCTTCAATTATACTTGCATCGTCTTCAATTAGTTGTAGATTGGCTATTTTTGCAATTAAAATGTATTTTTTGACATGCCCAAAATATGGACACCAGGGTTCATATGGTTAATTGAAATATTCTTATTTTCACTGAAAGGTTTGTAAGTTGTTCCATATAGTCTAGTGGAGACAAATTTAATACCATGCATGTAAAAACAGTTATTGTCAATAATTGACAACTAGAAACTTTTGAACTTATGTCAAGTTGCATTTGAACTCTGATCATGTCAAGTTTGATCAGCTCTGATGTTACACTGTCAAAGTTGGAAACAAACAAAGATTTCTGTCACATTTTAGTTGTGTGTCTGAGTGCACGCACACACATCCGTTCTCTGGAACTAAATAAAGGCTGAATGAATGCAAAATTTGTCTCTGATTACCGCAAATGGTAAAACGGCTTCTCTGTAATGGTTGCATGGCATTGAAGGTGGAGGATTTGAATCATTGACTAGTTTGAATCCAGAGGTGAACAGAACTATAGTTCTCTAGTAGTCATATTCTGTAGTAATAGTATTCTGCTTCTGTCCACCATCTGGCAATTTATATTGTGTATGTGTGTGCTTTTTTTTTTTTTCTTTTGCCGGTTTAAATCCAGGTCATGATGATTGATCAGTTCTCTTTCTCACCATATTTTACCTTACTATCTTATCTTATTTTACCGTTATCCACACTGCTGTGGAAGCTAGCAGTACAATACTCTCCTCTCACTGCCTACAGCAGTGTTTCTCAACAGGAACTCATAAAGGATACATGATAAACAAGTTAAATTAAAAGTGAAAAAAAGAGCAGAGAAAATTGGAACAGGAAAATTATCAAATTAAAGCTGACAAATGAGCTTTGTGGGGTTATTTTACCGTTATCCACACTGCTGTGGAAGCTAGCAGTACCATACTCTCACTGCCTACAGCAGTGTTTCTCACACTATTTCCAGAGGTTGAGATGTTTTGATGAAGTTTGCACTGGCTCTAATCTTTCACTGAAGAGCATGCCAGAATGAGGATATGGACATAACACGTTCAATTACAGTATGGTTGATTTTTGATTGAAACTGAAAGCTTTTAGATGTATTTTTCTCTTGTCCAGGCGACGTTGTGGATACGATGAAACGGTCAGTTCAAAGACTGCATCGCAATTCATTTCAGACCTCTGCATGCTACAACTGCAGACTAACTTATCACCATAAAAATTGTCTTAACTAAGTAGATTGTGGATCAAACCACTGTTGGGAACATTTACACTATCTAAATTCTAAAAGGTTAAGTATTTCCTTCTGACTCACATCTTCTATGCCAGCGTGGCATAAACAAAAAGTCAGGAGTTCATAAACAAAAGGTTCTAAGTTCAAAACTCAAGTGACTAAAAAAAAACAAAGAAAAGGTTAAATGCCTCAATATAAAACTAAAACAGTCATGAAACTAATGAAATGAATCAAAATCAAATGTGTCACCAATCATTTGATTCCCAAAATAAGACAGCTGTCATCATTAAACTTACTGATGTAAAATACTCATTACTACTAACTGATGTAAAATACTCATTGCGTAATAAAAAAAAATGGAATCACTTTGTGTAATATGTAAATGTATTAGGCTCCTCGCCTTACAAAGAACAAAACTAAAGATTCAACATGCAGGACATTTGAGGTTGAAGGAAGAGCCTGGCAGGTGAAAAGATGAAAATCCTCTCCTGCCATTCCTTTCACTGTCAAATAAAGCAGAAAAATAAAATGTTCGGACGTTGACTCTAATCCTTCAAGCTCAAAACACGGTGCGAAGCGACGCGTTTTGAGCTTGTAGATCTGCTACTTTTGATGTTTTTGAATTTGAATCCTGAAAAGCAATAGTTTTGAACATATGAGCTTTCCACCCCGACAGAGACGATATAGTGCAGGTGTTGCAGTGTTTTGACTTTGCTGTGCGGTCAGCCCAAGTTCAAGGTCACTGGGGTCACGCACATCATGTGGACGTGAGGAAATGAGGATTAAAATATGACCCACCGTCTGAGGAAGTATATAGGGCAGTGGTTCTCATACTGTTTAATGTCAAGGACCCCCAAATTAATATGTATTTGACCCAGTGTTCATTTTGTTGATAGTTAGGAACCAAATGGACCCTTATGGGTCCATTTGGTTCTATTTGTACACTCTCAGAGTTAAATTAACATTGATTTTACAATATAAATTGGGGTCCCAGAGATAGAAATCCCATTAAATGGGGGTCCATAGCCTAATGTATGTCAAACTGGGGGTCCTTGAAATTAAAATGGTTGAGAATCGCTGCTAGAGCCGTAAAAATCTTCTCTTATGGGGGTCCCTGGCATATCTTTTCAAATGGGGGTTCGCGGGCTAATAAGAATCAATTTGGGATGACTTGACATGAAAAAGTTTGAGAACCACTAGGGAGCAGACATGCAGCTACTTGGTCAGATATATGTTACATTTATACCAAGCTCAAGGAAGTGATGTCATTGGACAGCCAGGTGTCAATCAACTCTAGTCAACCTAGCAGGTTTTGAGAGGAGGTGGGACATCAACAAAAAAATCAGGAAGGAGAACAGGTGAAAACAAAGATGTTTATAAATTCAATAATCTGGTAAACGTTGTCAGCAAATTAAGAGCCAGGGGAAAATATCAGTGTGGATATATCAGCATGTATGTGTGTTTGGAGTATTTCTACCATAGCCAGCTGACATTAATAACAATACAACAATACAAGATGGGCTGTGGCTGGTCAACTAACACACTAGCCCGGAGGAGAAGAGAGTGTGTGAGACATTTCAACACGTTTCTGAGTGAGTATGGACGCTTTCTGAGAACTGTAATGACATGGACATTTAGTTAAAGGATTGGACCTTTATAGCCCTAGAAGGCTGTGATACATTTCACTGACACAGGAGGGCTTAATATGGAATACATGGAATGTATGTAATATCACAGCCATTCTATGGCTAGGACCGTTTAATAGTGTTGTGGTGTTTTGGATAGTGTGCTTCAGGACCTGCTACCAAAGCTGTTGCAGTAGAGGTGATCAGGACTTGTCACTGCTTACCAGAGGATCCAGGTGCACACAGACAGACAGGTGGGGTATTGGGTTCTTCAGCACACAGACAAGTGGGGTAGTAGTGGGTTCTCCAGTTCATCTTTTTTGGGAAACTGTTTGCAGCAGTTCAAAGGGACTGAGAGACAATACTTTCATTGAGGATTTCAAATCACTCCAACAAGCCTTCAGGACAAAAATAAATGTGGTTTGTGAAGTTAACTGTTTAAAGTGTTCCTTCGAACTGGATGGGTCCTTCATGTTTAAATCATTTAGAAATGAAAGCAGAGTGATCCACTGCTACTTTCTCTTTTTCATCTGTGATTGAAATGTCACTGATATGCCTGTCACAATTATGATATAATCGGCGTCATAATCGAAATGTTCATATGTTTTCAAACGTTTTCCAAAGTAGTGGAAATATTGCAATGCGACACGTTGTGAGCTTGTAGATCGGCTATTTCCACTGCTTTTTAAAAAACAAAATAATTGTAAAGATTATTATTTTGGCCATAGTATATTATTTATTTTAATTATTGGTATCATTCATTTATTCGTATATTTAAGTTATTTGCCATATGCATTTTTTGTGTGCAAAGCATAAAAGCTAAGCATAAATGTAATTTATATATTCCAATGTTCACAGAAAAAAGACAATTAAATTGTTCATCTCAATTATTTGTATAACAATTAATCGTCAAGTGGAATTTCATGATCTTGACAGCCCTAGTCACTGATCTAGGATCTGATCCTTATACTCCTTACGGTTGATTGTAACCATTGTAAACACTGAACTGTTTTTCTTTCTCCACCCCCGTCACTCACAGTGGATGTC
This sequence comes from Gymnoscopelus braueri, assembly GCF_963280865.1. NCBI lineage: Eukaryota > Metazoa > Chordata > Actinopteri > Myctophiformes > Myctophidae > Gymnoscopelus > Gymnoscopelus braueri. Next base: position 24,979,022 of record NC_137626.1, on the reverse strand, counting down.
ATGTCTTCTCACCACCTCAAGCTGAATCCAGACAAGACGAGCTTCTCTTCTTCCCAGGTAAGTCCTGCCCCACGCAGGATCTCACTGTTTCCGTAGACAACTCCCTGGTGGCTTCTTTTCAAATGGCCAAGAACCTTTGGTGTTGTCCTGGACAGTCAGCTCTCATTCTAGGCACACATTGCAGCGGTCACTCGATCCTGTAGGTTTACACTCTACAACATTCGATATGATATGACTGACTGACTGACTAACAGTCAGTCAGTCATATCAAAACTTGGCTACTGTAACTCGCTCCTTACTGGCCTCCCGGCATGTGCACTTACAGTAAGCCCCAGCAAATAAGGCATGTATGCCTGGTTTTGTTGAACCAGCAAAAGTTTCCCCCCCTTCTCCACTCCCTCCAATGGCTCCCAGTCACTGCCCGCACAGAGTACAAAACACTGATGCTGGCCTACAAAGCAACCAAAGTCATAGCCCCGACCCCCATACCTTCAAGCCTGATTCAACCCTATAACCCCTCCCGCTCACTCAGATCAGCTAACACAGGGAAGCTGTCAGAACCTTCGCTAAAACATCCGGGACAACGCTCCTCATGTCCCAGACTCTTCTCCCTTCTGGCTCCCAAACGGTGGAACGAACTCCCCATTGCAGTTAGAACTGCCAACTGTCAACCTGTGGGTCGGGACCGACATGATGTTTGGGGGGTCCTCAGATGACAGTGCAGTGTCAATTTAAGGACTTTTAAGACCTTTTTAATACCTAAACAAAAAAGAAAGAAAGAAAAGAAAAAGACCATTACTCCATCAAAAGTAATCAACAAACTATACAATCAAAACTGGTCAAACATTGGCCAAATTGTCAAATAATAAAAGAAAGAAGCAAAAATGTTGAAAATAGCCGATCTACAAGCTCACAACGTCTCTCATTGTGAGCTTGTAGATCTGCTATTTTCCCAATATTTATCTGTGGAACCGTGTCAAACTCGTGTTGCGTTGCGAGGCGTTGTGAGCTTGTAGATCTACTATTTTCACAATATTTATCAGTGGAACCGAGTCAAACTAAATGTAATGCCTCAACTCCTACAATTCCAAATGCTTGTCAGGGTGGGGGTCCCCTGTTCAAATATGATTTATTTTGGGCGGTCCCCAGTTAAAATATGATTATTTTGGGTAGGCAGTAGGCCTGAAAAGGTTGAGAACCACTGGACTAACACACTAGCCTGGAGGTGAAGAGAGTGTGTGAGACCCTTCACATTCTGCTCCATTGATGCTAGCGACTGACCTAGATATGACGACCATGCAGACATACCCTGGTCATTAGTTCTCATGTGTTTGTTACTTAAGCTTGTTTTTCTTGACCACAATGTTAACATTTTGATTTAGATGGCATGTTATTTAGACAGATGCTACTGTAGGTTCAGTGTTTACCTGGTATAGTTTCAAATGTACAGTTAAAATTGTGTCGCAGATCAAACCTTCTCATAGATTTCATAGATAGCTTCATAGACTTGTTTGACAGCACTGTCATCAGTGTTGTGTTGGACTCATGTTAACGTGTATTTTCAGACATTTAACCACTTAAACCCTCAATACTCAGAAAACTTGTTTTCAGAACAGTTCTGTTCGTTTTTCCCTCTACACCAAATCTCTGCGATGCGTTGTGAGTATGTAGAGCAGCTATTTTACGGCGAATGTTTCACCAGAATAGGGATGCTATGTAGCAACAGGATGTTTTTTTTATTTTTGGAAAAAATAAATAGATTTTCTGAAAACGTAGGTTAGGATTTAGAGGCCGTTTTAAAAATCGTCCTCGGGTCTAAAAGTGTTATTGTAAAAAAAGAAGTTCCTATCACACAAAGATTTGGTTTAGACTGATGCTAGGTTCTTGGTTTACCTCATAGTTTACTGAGGCACAACACCGTCTCTCTGCATTCTATGTACTGTATGTTGTTTACCTTGCTTAATGTAAGTCGCTCTGGATAAGAGTCTGCTAAAAGCCTACATTTTAATGTCACTTATCTAAGATTTTATCCTTACTCCTTACTATTGGTTGATTGTGATGATATTTATCCGTGGTATAGCGTTCCGGCCACAGTGCAGGCTGTTTAGGACATATGTAGTTTTTTATAGCTTATGAAGGCTAATAAAACGTGTGTGTGTGTGTGTGTGTGTGTGTGTGTGTGTGTGTGTGTGTGTGTGTGTGTGTGTGTGTGTGTGTGTGTGTGTGTGTGTGTGTGTGTGTGTGTGTGTGTGTGTGTGTGTGTGTGTGTGTGTGTGTGTGTGTGTGTGTGTGTGTGTGTGTGTGTGTGTGTGTGTGTGTGTGTGTGTGTGTGGGGTTAACTTCTTTGAACACAGTTGTACATTAGAGGTGCAATCTGAATCACTCACAAAGGGCCGTAGTGACCCAACATACCACAGGTGGCCACTAAAAAATAATAATCTAACCCACGGGCCCCAGTGTGACCACTACTGCTCTGTCTATGGCTGTAGGATCTGATCATTATTCTACTGATTTTAAAAGAGCCTCAGTGAAATGAATGGATTATAAATATCACTGTGTGCATCGGTTTGTGACCTATGACCTTTGTGTTTGACCTCAGTGTGGATCCATTGTTGAGGGAGTCGATCAGGATCCTGATGCAGAGAACTCCACCTTCTATAGACCTTGCACACCCTTGTTGAATGTTACCAGAGGGTAAGAATTTAACCATAGCACCACAACAATGAACCCTTACACCACACTAACACCACACCCTACCAGAATGTTACCAGAGGGTAAGAATTTAACCCTAACACCACACCCTGCCTGAGTGTTATCAAAGGACAAGATCCCACAAAATGACACTATAAACCTAAAAGCACCTAAAACCTAAAAGACATCCACTGTGAGTGACTAAAAGCAGGTTCTATACACCCATATTGTTAATGCTATTTTAGTTGTATGGTTAATTGGACATTTTAATGAACCTTATTATTGGTTTTGTTTTTCTGTCTTAATCATATCTACTCTCCTCCCAACACACACACACACACACACACACACACACACACACACACACACACACACACACACACACACACACACACACACACACACACACACACACACACACACATATTTGATTCAGTATGCATTTGTGTCAATAAAGATGTCTTGAAATCAAAACCCATCTTTTCATGTTTTTTGACGACATGGGGTTAGTTAGGTTCATGTTCGTGTTTTTTGACAGTATTATATTACAGTATGTTGTCATGGGATACTATGTAGTGTCCTATGGCATGAGTTTTTTACTATATTGATGGTTATATTGAACATAGCATATGACATAAGGTTTTTATGTTGTAACAAAGACATCAAATGGAAGTGGTTGGCATCAATTAAATGTAAATTTCAAGCCAAACAGGCAGAATGCTGTCTAAACAGTTAAAAAACAGAATGTAGTTGATAACTATTTGGCTCAGCATATAATTGTTCATGAATGTGATATGCTGCGTGCCATGAGTGATATATATAATGAGTTAAACTCATTTCAGATACTCAGAGAGAAGTTTAAGTATGGGTGTAATGCCACTCTGTCTGACAACCTTGTTAAGACCTAAATTAATGTAAAAACCCAACAGCTAATGTGTTTGATTAGGAAATAACGTCAATAATTTTGGTCATTTAAAACTAATGATCAAATTACTTAAATATGATGAAAAAAAGAAACACCAAATTAATAAATCTAATATGCAAATATTTAAACATTTGAATATTTGTATCTCTTGACCTGCTAGCTCTTCCTTTAACCTCAAATATGACCTAAAATATAATGTTTATATGTAAGGCCTGGTGGCTTGGAGGTAAAGCATAGGATTCATATGCAGAAGGTTGGGGGTTTGAATCCTGGCTATAGTTATTTTAGTTTTTTTGAGGATGGATTTAGCCCGCCTTCCTCAGGTTGGAGAGGGAGGGGCTTAAAATTGAATAATAAAAAAAAATGTTTTATTTATAAATGCTTTTTCCCGTTTTCTTTACTCATCTCTCTCTGCCTCCTTTCATCTCCACCACCTTGAGCCGTTGCTTTGGGAATCTCGTTTGTCTTGAGCCGTTGCTTTGGGAATTTCGTACACTTGAGCTGTTGCTTTGGGAATCTCGTTCGTATTGAGCTGTTGCATTTCACGGCCTGTTCTGTCATTTGTCTCACTGATTGTCACCATGTTCTGAACTGTCTTTTACCATCTTTCGGGATATTTCCTTTTACCATCTTTCGGGGTTTCTCTTTTACCATCTTTTGGGATTTCTCTTTTACCATCTTTCGGGGTTTTTCTTTTACCATCTTTCGGGGTTTTTCTTTTACCATCTTTCGGGGTTACTCTTTCGCCATCTGTGAGGTTTGAACTCACAGTCTTTGCACTCTGAGGCGTTTATCTTAACCACTGTACCACAGTGGTTCATATTTAGTCTGTTCTCTTGCATGCTGTTAAGTGAAAGCTCTTGTACAGGTACAAGAGCCAGGGACAAACTTGGAAAAATGTCATTGCTGGATTTGAACCGAGAACCTTTGGTTTGTTAGTCCTGTATCTTCACCACTGCGACACCATGGATCATACTTGAACTGTTCTCTTGTGCACTCTTCAGTGAAAGATTAGATAAAGGTGCAAGAGTCAGGTAAAAGTTAGTTAATGCCCTTGTTGGACTCAAACTAGGAATCTTCTGGTTTCAAGCCCTGTATCTCAACCACTGTACCACTGTGGTTTATACTTGTTGTGTTCAATTGCGTGCTCTTCACTGAAAGTCAAGATAAAGGTAAAAGAGTCAGGTAAAAATTGGTTAATGCCCTTCCTGGATTCGAACTAGGAATCTTCTGGTTGCAAGCCCTGTATCTTGACCACTGCACCACTGTGATTTATACTTGTTGTGTTCAATTGTGTGCAATTCATTGAAAGACAGGATAAAGGTAAAAGAGCCAGGTAAAAGTTGGAAAATGTCCATGCTGGATTTGAACTTGGAATCTTCTGGTTGCAAGCCCTGTATCTTAACCACTGTACCACTGTGATTTATACTTGTTCTGTTCAATTGTGTGCTCTTCATTGAATGACAAGATAAAGGTAAAAGAGTCAGGTAAAAGTTGGGGATGTTCATGTTGGATTTGAACTTTGAATCTTCTGGTTGCAAGACCTGTGCCATAACCACTGTACCACTGTGGTTTATACTTATTGTGTTTAATTGCGTTCTGTTCATTGAAAGACAAGATAAAGGTAAAAGAGCCAGGTAAAAGTTGGGAAAATGTTAGGTTGGATTTGAACTTGTAACCTATTGGTTGCAAGCCCTGTATCGTAACCATTGTGGTTTATACTTGTGATCAATTGCATGCTATTTATTGAATCACAAGATAAAGGTAAAAGACTCAGGTAAAAGTTAGTTAATGCCCTTGCTGGATTTGAACTAGGAATCTCCTGGTTGCAAGCCCTGTATCTTAACCATTGTACCACTATGGTTTATATTTATTGTGTTCAATTGCGTGGTTTTGATTGAAAGACAATTGATAAAGGGAAAGAGCCAGGTAAAAGTTTGGAAAATGTTCATGCTGGTTTTGAACCCAGAGACTTCTGTGTGCAAGGCCTGTATCTTAACCAATGCTCCACTGAGATCAGTACCACTTTTGTTCTATTATGCAGGTTTCATTGAAAGATTAGGTGACAAGAGCTAGGTAAAACGTGGAAAAGTGTAATTAAAAAAAAAAAAATAGGTTCTGCTTGTGGTAATGCAGGTACAAACTTTTGAAAAAAGCTGGTTTTGAACCAAGAACCTTATGTTTTTGAAGGCCCGTATCTTAAAGACTGCACCACCGTGGTTCATACTGAATTTATTCTCTTGCACGCTCTTCAGTGAAAGATTAGATACAGACCACAAGAGTCAGATAGAACTTGGAAAAATGTCCTTGTCAGTTTTGAACCAACAACCTTTCGGTTACAAGCCCTCTATCTTACCCACTGCTCTGCTTTGGTTAATACCTAACCTGTTCTCTTGTGCGATTTTGACTGAAAGATTAGAGAAGAGCTTAGGGACAAACTTGGAAAAATGTCATTGCTGGATTTGAAATAAGAACCTTTGGTTTATTAGTCCTGTAGCTTCACCACTGCAACACCATGGTTCATGCTTGAACTGTTCTCTTGCGTAGTCTTCAGTGAAAGATTAGATAAAGGTGCAAGAGTCAGGTAAAAGTTGGAAAGATGTCCTTGCTGGACTTGAACCAGGTGCCTTTGGATTCCAAGCCCTGTATTTTAACCACTGTTCCACTGTGATTAAAACCTACCCTATTACACGCATTCTAGTGAAAGATTAGGTTACAAGAGCCATGTACAGGTTAGATTAGGTTACAAAAGCAACAACAAAAGGTTCTAGTACGAACTTGGAAAATGTGCTTGTTGGTTTTGAACCAAGAAAATTCTGTGGAAGGTTTATATCTTAACCACGGCACCACCGTGGTTCATACTGAATTTATTCTCTTGCACGATCTTCAGTGAAAGATTAGATACAGACTATCAGATACAAGTTGGTAAAATGTCCTTATTGGCTTTGATCCAAGAACCTTTCGGTTGGAGGGCCTGTATCTTAACCACTTCTCCACCATGGTTCATACTTTCCCTGTTCTCTTGTACGTCCTTCACTGAAATATTAGATAAAGGTGCAAGAGTCAGGTAAAAGTTGGAAAGATTTCCTTGCTGGATTTGAACCAGGTAGCCTACCTTCTGACTGCAAGCCCTGCACTTTAACCACTACACCACTGTGGTTTATGCTTATCTTGTACAACTTTGTGAATATCATTGAAAGATAAGATAAAGGTGAAAGAGACAATTTTCCTGATTTGGGACTGACAAAGGTAAAAGGTCTTTATTTGTCTTTGTTTCTGTTAATTCATCTGGAATCTAAAAGCCTGACATGACAATATATTGCATTTTTGTTTCAGCTAGAAAAAGCCCAAATCAAAACAGCTCCTATTAATTATTGTTTGAAATGTCAGTCATCTTTTAATAACCCTTTTTAATCAAAACAAACAACTCACATGACCACATGTCAAATCACATGGTCTTTGTCCTTCAAAATAAAAGTCTAACATGCAAGCAATAGGATCACCAGACAGACAGACAGACAGACGGGTTGATGTATAGATGATAGATAATCAAGTGTCTTGCAGAAAAACATTGGGCCATACTGCACATGGGACTATCTATATCTTCTCATTGAGTGTTGAGGCCCTTGGCATATGCTACTGACCACAGTTCACCTTGAAGTCCTGCTCACTGCTGGACCTATGGAACAACAGGCTCACTGTTTAGTGCTAATACTAAGTCCTATAACTGCATCCCCCATGCCACCGTTGAACAAAGATTGTTAATATAGGGAGATACACGATCTCAATTGGAGCCACTAGAGGCGAAATAGTACACAAATCCTACAAATGGCCTCGTAAGTAGGCGTGGTTTGCTTCTGCCCCACCACCCTCCCCGACAACATCATGTGGATGTGTAATTGTGTGTTTTTTTCATTAAAGAAAATAAATGCTTTACATGTTTGAAAGTACACTGTTATTGGCAAAGATGTTTTTTAAGAAACCCATAAAATTCCCCCCACAAACACACACGGATTATTCAGTCTTATGCTAGATGTGTTCCTGTTTCTGCTCAACATTGTAACAGGGCCTTTTATTTATAAAGTACAGTACCACTATAGTGTGTTTAGCATGAATGTTTAGCAAAATGTTATGATTCCCAAATCATACTTATTGAGCATTGGAACACACATTTTATTTAATTTTGAATATGTCCATAATGATTTCACGTACTATATTCACATATATAATCTCAGTTTATCAGTTTTTAGAACATCTTATGGGGACAGAGCATACAGTTAAAATCTAATATAATAATAAAATATAATATAAGGGACAGACAGAGCCCTCTATGTCTCGTCCGTCAGACTGCAGATGGACTCTTCAGATATCTTTCCAAATCTCGCGAGAGTGTGTTGCTGATAGAGAAAGGTCGATAACAAAGTTGATTTTATCCTCATTTGTGTCTATAAAATAAGCCATTTTAGTGTGAAAATCTTGTACATATTGTGTGTGTTGTGACGATCGGGTCCAATATTTAGTTCAGTAACCATGGAGCTAAAGAATGGTTCAGAAGCTGTGTTCACGTTCACTCTCCCATTGGAATCAATAGACTCCAACCTGCTTCCTGTCTCCTAAAAAGGCATCCACCTACGTCACGCAGATACGGGAAGTAAACCGGAGATGGTGACTCTTGCTATTTCCCTCTCTTGGGGTTGAACCACCTGTCAGCCATCTGACGTCACAATTACTGCTTCAGCAGTGAGCTTACGTCATCGGCCCATAGTTTAAAAGGAGATCCCTTTAGCATTAATTTGAGTTCCAGCAGATGTTGATCAGAGTAGGATTAAAAATTATATAATAATAATTCTTATTCAGTTCGATTCCATCACTTGTAACTTTAAGACCAGACATTTTGCAGAAGTTTAGACTTCTCAGAATTTCAGATGAAAATGAATTCATTCAAGATGAGATGTTTGAAGGTGGTTCTGATAGTTTTGTGTCTACAGAAGATCGGATGTCAAGACAGAAGCGCTCAGGACCACAACATGATCCGTCACCATGAAGGCCTGTATGACAAAGCCCTGCAGAAGAGGGCCGCCTCTTTTGAAGACAACATTCTGAAGTTGAACTCCCAAGCTCATGGAAGGGACTTTAACTTGATGGAGGAGAGGGACTCCAAGCTGTTTTCTCCACATCCCATGGTTGAAGTGTCAGGAGGAGACAAGGCGCCCAATGCCTCTCACGTGGGAAGCTGTGCCCACGGCTCTGTGAATGATGGACGTTTTGAGCAACACAACACCTCGCAGAAGAATGGCTCCTTCAATGAAATGTACCATCAAACGAAATTGAATTTATTTCGAATGAATACGGCTCACCAAGCTGTCCAGGCCCGCTATGACACAATAGTGTCAACCTGTCCAGCTAATACCCACTGGGCAGGTCAGTGGTGGCGATGGGGCAAGTCGTGTATACTCGTAGATAATGATTACGTTAAAGCACGATATGATACCTGCCTTTGGTATTGTAAATGGACTAACGTGTTACCTACTGTTTTTAAACAAAGTCTGTTTGACTTACCAAAGGAGGAAAGAATGGCACTTGTGAAATTTCTCACATCATATTATCCAAAATCATTTGAGCACTATGGCCAGTGTTTAAATGCTGTCACCGGAGAGACATACCCTTGTATTTCTGGTTACTGGTGGATTGATAGTGATCATGTGGGGGAAGTCAGAAAAATATTGCATGTTTCTTGTCATGCATATGATAATTTTAATGCATCTTATTATACTGCGTCCATGGTGGAGAAGAATAAAACGTTTAAGGCTAGGTCAATCTGTCAGAGGGTTGAAATTGAAATGATGTGATGGGCCTATTTGCCATGGTTCACCCCTGAATAGCTTCGTTGGAACCTCTCCCTAGCGCTCAAGAAAATTTAACCGACGAGTTTAAACAAGCGTTTGCATGGCTTTTTAGTCAGCCTGTGGCCATGTTTTCCCAATGCAATCTTACGGGAGCAGTACTGCGCATGCGGACGGGGGTTGGCTGGCCACAGGCTGACTGAATAAGCGATTTAAACGCTTGTTTGAACCCGTCCCTTAGATTTTCTTGACCGCTAAAAGTTAAAATATCCGAGAGCAGGGAAGAATACTTTTACTTTTTGGATAAGATGTGCGGAAAAGGTTAAGAATCATGAGGTGGAAAAATATTCGCCGGTGTGTCCCCCCCGCCCCCCATGTGGATGTAACGGCGCTCACTGTGCTAGTAGAGAAACTGTTTGTGAAACGCAGATAATCTTCCAAAGATGCCGAAAAGAAAAACTTATTTTAGTGAGCAATGGAGCAAGGAACTGGAGTTCATTAAAAAAAAGTCGCATTGACAAATTCTCTCAGTGTGGAGACCCACACTGATTATATAAAGGACAATGAGCTTCCTTATCCTTTCTCTATAGCCACTGATGCTTCCAACTAAGACCACTACAAAGTGCTTTCCCATCATGCTGAGATATTTGCATTTTGAGAAAGGTGTGCAGAAGAATGCCCTTCTGAACTTCTATCGTGATAGTGATGAAACATCAGCAGCCATCACCGATCAGCTTTTAACCAAGTTAGAATAATCTTTTGCGGCATGTTGTGATTGTTGTCACCAGATGGTTATCACTTCTGCCAGCCATTGACCAAATTTATTTTATTGGTGAAACAGGTGGTACAGAGAAACGAAGGTTGGTTATCAATATTAACATATCACCATGATATATTTTTTTGACGAGACACAGACAAGACTGAAATTGACCAAGAACAACAAAAAACTAAAACCAAAAACAAACAACAAAACAGAATCGAAAACAGACAAAAAGAAAGTAGATTAGAAAATAACCAAGATACAATAGGGCGGAGTATCTGAGGTGCTCACCTCAGAGAAGGAGTATTTCTTTAGGATCAGTCTGGGTCAAGGGATGTGAGGGTGTTTATGAATGTGATAAGCGGTTGCCATCTATCATAAAAAGGGACAATTGAGCCTCTTAGAGAGTACTTTACCTTTTCCGATGATAGAAATGACATTAAGTCAGGGGATGGTGGGCTTGGGCTTTTCCAGTGCAGGAGGATACGTCTACAGGCTATGAGTGAGGCAAAGGCTGCAACGTCTAATTCATTCCTGGAGAAACCAGCAGGTGTGAGGGGCACCCCAAAGATGGCTACCAAGGGGCATGGATCTAGGTTGATATTTAGGGCTTTGCCTAGCGACCAGAACTCAGCCATCTTGGGACAGGAGAAGAACATATGGGTATGGTTGGCAGGTGACAAGCCACACCTGTCACAGGTGTCACTCATCCCTGGGAAAAGGTTGCTAAGTCTGTCATTTGTAAAATGAACCTTGTGCAGGATCTTGAACTGAATTAGATTTAGGCGAGGACATGAGGATGTATTATTGACCCTAAAGACTGCCTCTTCCCACTGTTCATCTGCCAAGTCGAGCTCAAGCTCCGCTTCCCATTTACCTCTAACCCCTGCAAGCGAGAACACTTTCAGTGATGATATAAGATCATATAGGATCGAGATCCCGCCTTGTGCCTTGGGAAGAGAGAGTATCTTGTTAACCACTGAGCCTGTTGGGGACTGAGGAAAAGGTATAAAGTGGGTACGAGCGTAGTCGCGGGCCTGAAAGTAACGGAACAGATGAGACTGAGGTAAATTAAACTTACTTGCTCCATAAGTTAAAAGCTGTATCTGACCTGGAAGGTTTAAATAGGTGATTATTGCAGATCGGGCTGTGCGGCGAGGAGGATGATGACCACTTCTTTGGATTTGCTGTAAACACCAAGCTGCGTCAACTGACTCCAGACCAGACCAGGAAGTGTGATGCTGACTTCACTACATTCTATAAGAGGGCTAGGAAGTACTTGAGAGATAGGTATGACTTTGATGACAGCAGCCTTCACAGCAAAATCTCCAAATTGGATCTGTCAAGTGATGTTCCCTTTGAAGAGTTCAGTCAAATGGTGGGACAGCAGTGTCCAGGCCTGCAATTTGAAAGACATCAACATGGATGACCTCTATGAGGAGTATGGTACTGTGAAGCAGGCCACGTGCTGGCCACTGGGAAATTTGGGACAATTCCCCAAACGGCCGCTCCATTCCAGGCCGAACCAGGTGTTTTTTTTTTACGTTTTTTTTTTCTCCACTTTTTTAATTGCCCCACCGGCTTGTCTCTCATCTGAAATGGCCAATCCTTGAGTGGCACCGGCCCAAATTACCTCCAGTATTTATCATTATTGTACATTTTTCATTGTATATTTTTATAATAAATAAAATTACTACTACTACTACTACCATGCTACTGACACAACAGTATCATGTTTGCATCATGGTCAGTATTGTTTTGTTGTTGTTGAAAATGTGCCCAAAATAGCGATGCCAGGGTAAATGTGGTTAAAGGAGCACTTCACCCATCTTCATAGTTGGCCCTCAATAATGCTAATCGTAAGATGGCACAATTTCCATCTACTCACTCTGCGTCTCATTGGTGGCCAATGGACAGTTCAGAAACCTGCCAAACTGTGACATCATTGGTGGGGATTCCAAGCTAATAGAAACTACAGCCTCTCTCTTCCTGGAAAGTTGGCATGCTGAAATAGAATCCATTACTCTTGCATAGAGAAAAAGAAAAAGAAAAGTTGAAATCTTGTTTGAGATGACCAAACCTGCCTACCGATGATGTCAATGGTAGGCAGGTTTCTTAACTGTCCACAGCCCTCCTCTGAGACACAGAGTGAGTCGACGGAAATTGTAACATGTTATAATGAGCATTAGTGAGGACGAATTATATGAAGATATAATGGGTGAAAATGGGTGAAGTGGTCCTTTAAGTATGCCAGTTCATTTGTGGAAAGCATGCTAATCAGCTGAACCTTATAACCTAAACCTTCTATTCTTAGTGAAACGGACCCGAGTTGCAACTGTACTACTGCTCGTTTCCTTCTACACCAAATATCTTCGCCAGAAATAGCAGATCTACAAGCTCACAACGCGGCGTGGCCATTTCTGATGAATGTTCCGACCTATAATAGGGAGCGTTGGGGTTCCAAGTCTTTAAGTGTACTGAAACACGTCAATCATGGAGACAGAGTTCCAATCCACTGCATCTTTCGTCTGAGGGGCGTAAACTTCGAACAAATCAGAAAGCAAGTCAACACATTTCAGTTTGTCGTTTTCTTAAAAACAGTGCAGTAGGCCTTTATTTAAACATGGTAGTGCTTGGCTTGCATACATCATTAGTGATCTACAGCACAATAGAGTACATTCAATATGGCCACAGATTAAACGATAAAATAAAAAGTCTGTAAAACAATGATCAATATCCATCATGAAGCAGAGATAGCCAATATCTTTTACAGAAATGAAAATAAACCCAGAAACAAATAACACTGAACTCTCACTCTGCATGCACTGCAAATACTATTTGTCCTGACAGATGAAATCTACTGATATCACACTGAAACAAGAAGCACTATGTACCTTATTTCTCATAATTTTTTTCACACACTTTGAGCGAATTCTTGGATGAAGTTAATATATTGAGTTAAATATACAAGTTAAAATAGCTAAAGTCTTAGCTGGTACAAGTAATAGAAGTATAACCATCAGATGTAACCTATGTAAAATGAAAGCAGATGGGTGGAATAGCTAAGTGTAAGAAGGACAAACCCAATGGTGGTTCTCAACTCCCAGCAAACCTAACAAAACAAAGTGGACCTCACCGCAGGTTGTGCACTTTAAGTTTTCCAAACTGAAAGCCGGTAGCTTCATTTTTGTGTGTGAAGTCGGGTGCATGACCTTTAGAAACCCACTGTTAGTGTAACTATAAATGTACACTGGTGTCACGGAGAAAACAATCATTCTCTGCCTCATTCCTGGAAAACGTTAACTTTTATCAGATACACAGGTTTCAATACATAAACGTTATTGTGCCAAAAGCTATGGATGTGCCACCAAAGTAGAAGTTGGTCGGTAAGTCGGTGAGAATCACATAGGAATCTATCAAAGACAGAGTCAAATAAACATACACATTTCTAATACATCAAAAGATATGGCCCTTTGCATGGAATGAAATAACATTGAGTTGAAAATTCCAGTGATGAAAAAAGAAAGATATTTAACATTCGCTCACACACACACACACACACACACACACAGTACCAGGAATATTGTACGTTGCCTTACATGGAGACACAAAAGTAGAAGGTTCTGTACATCCATCCATCCATCCATGAAAATCCAACCACTTCTATCTATCCATCCATCCATCCGTCCGTCCGTCCAAAAACCCTTTCCTTAAAGAGTCAAACAATTAGCAAATATCAAGTGATATGATGGTACATTGTACATTTCCTCTCTAATTACACAAATAATCTATGGAATACAGACACTTAGAGAGGATGACACCGCGTGTGCGCACACGCACACGCACACACACAAACCCTTGGTTTATTAGTCCTGTAGCTTCACCACTGCAACACCATGGCTCATGCTTGAACTGTTGTCTTGCGTAGTCTTCAGTGAAAGATTAGATAAAGGTGCAAGAGTCAGGTAAAAGTTGGAAAGATGTCCTTGCTGGACTTGAACCAGGTACCTTTGGATTCCAAGCCCTGTATTTTAACCACTGTTCCACTGTGATTAAAACCTACTCTGTTCTATTACGCGCATTCCAGTGAAAGATTAGGTTACAAGAGCCATGTACAGGTTAGATTAGGTTACAAAAGCAACAACAAAAGGTTCTGCTTGTGGTAATGCAGGTACGAACTTGGAAAATGTGCTTGTTGGTTTTGAACCAAGAAAATTCTGTGGAAGGTTTATATCTTAACCACGGCACCACCGTGGTTCATACTGAATTTATTTTCTTGCACGATCTTCAGTGAAAGATTAGATACAGACTATCAGATACAAGTTGGTAAAATGTCCTTATTGGCTTTGATCCAAGAATCTTTCGGTTGGAGGGCCTGTATCTTAACCACTTCTCCACCATGGTTCATACTTTCCCTGTTCTCTTGTACGTCCTTCACTGAAATATTAGATAAAGGTGCAAGAGTCAGGTAAAAGTTGGAAAGATTTCCTTGCTGGATTTGAACCAGGTAGCCTACCTTCCGACTGCAAGCCCTGCACTTTAACCACTGGACCACTGTGGTTTATGCTTATCTTGTACAACTTTGTGATTTTCAGTGAAAGATAAGATAAAGGTGAAAGAGACAATTTTCCTGATTTGGGACTGACAAAGGTAAAAGGTCTTTATTTGTCTTTGTTTCTGTTAATTCATCTGGAATCTAAAAGCCTGACATGACAATATATTGCATTTTTGTTTCAGCTAGAAAAAGCCCAAATCAAAACAGCTCCTATTAATTATTGTTTGAAATGTCAGTCATCTTTTAATAACCCTTTTTAATCAAAACAAACAACTCACATGACCACATGTCAAATCACATGGTCTTTGTCCTTCAAAATAAAAGTCTAACATGCAAGCAATAGGATCACCAGACAGACAGACAGACGGGTTGATGTATAGATGATAGATAATCAAGTGTCTTGCAGAAAAACATTGGACCATACTGCACATGGGACTATCTATATCTTCTCATTGAGTGTTGAGGCCCTTGGCATATGCTACTGACCACAGTTCACCTTGAAGTCCTGCTCACTGCTGGACCTATGGAACAACAGGCTCACTGTTTAGTGCTAATACTAAGTCCTATAACTGCATCCCCCATGCCACCGTTGAACAAAGATTGTTAATATAGGGAGATACACGATCTCAATTGGAGCCACTAGAGGCGAAATAGTACACAAATCCTACAAATGGCCTCGTAAGTAGGCGTGGTTTGCTTCTGCCCCACCACCCTCCCCGTCCCCGACAACATCATGTGGATGTGTATTTGTGTGTTTTTTTCATTAAAGAAAATAAATGCTTTACATGTTTGAAAGTACACTGCTATTGGCAAAGATGTTTTTTAAGAAACCCATAAAATTCCCCCCACAAACACACACGGATTATTCAGTCTTATGCTAGATGTGTTCCTGTTTCTGCTCAACATTGTAACAGGGCCTTTTATTTATAAAGTACAGTACCACTATAGTGTGTTTAGCATGAATGTTTAGCAAAATGTTATGATTCCCAAATCATACTTATTGAGCATTGGAACACACATTTTATTTAATTTTGAATATGTCCATAATGATTTCACGTACTATATTCACATATATAATCTCAGTTTATCAGTTTTTAGAACATCTTATGGGGACAGAGCATACAGTTAAAATCTAATATAATAATAAAATATAATATAAGGGACAGACAGAGCCCTCTATGTCTCGTCCGTCAGACTGCAGATGGACTCTTCAGATATCTTTCCAAATCTCGCGAGAGTGTGTTGCTGATAGAGAAAGGTCGATAACAAAGTTGATTTTATCCTCATTTGTGTCTATAAAATAAGCCATTTTAGTGTGAAAATCTTGTACATATTGTGTGTGTTGTGACGATCGGGTCCAATATTTAGTTCAGTAACCATGGAGCTAAAGAATGGTTCAGAAGCTGTGTTCACGTTCACTCTCCCATTGGAATCAATAGACTCCAACCTGCTTCCTGTCTCCTAAAAAGGCATCCACCTACGTCACGCAGATACGGGAAGTAAACCGGAGATGGTGACTCTTGCTATTTCCCTCTCTTGGGGTTGAACCACCTGTCAGCCATCTGACGTCACAATTACTGCTTCAGCAGTGAGCTTACGTCATCGGCCCATAGTTTAAAAGGAGATCCCTTTAGCATTAATTTGAGTTCCAGCAGATGTTGATCAGAGTAGGATTAAAAGTTATATAATAATAATTCTTATTCAGTTCGATTCCATCACTTGTAACTTTAAGACCAGACATTTTGCAGAAGTTTAGACTTCTCAGAATTTCAGATGAAAATGAATTCATTCAAGATGAGATGTTTGAAGGTGGTTCTGATAGTTTTGTGTCTACAGAAGATCGGATGTCAAGACAGAAGCGCTCAGGACCACAACATGATCCGTCACCATGAAGGCCTGTATGACAAAGCCCTGCAGAAGAGGGCCGCCTCTTTTGAAGACAACATTCTGAAGTTGAACTCCCAAGCTCATGGAAGGGACTTTAACTTGATGGAGGAGAGGGACTCCAAGCTGTTTTCTCCACATCCCATGGTTGAAGTGTCAGGAGGAGACAAGGCGCCCAATGCCTCTCACGTGGGAAGCTGTGCCCACGGCTCTGTGAATGATGGACGTTTTGAGCAACACAACACCTCGCAGAAGAATGGCTCCTTCAATGAAATGTACCATCAAACGAAATTGAATTTATTTCGAATGAATACGGCTCACCAAGCTGTCCAGGCCCGCTATGACACAATAGTGTCAACCTGTCCAGCTAATACCCACTGGGCAGGTCAGTGGTGGCGATGGGGCAAGTCGTGTATACTCGTAGATAATGATTACGTTAAAGCACGATATGATACCTGCCTTTGGTATTGTAAATGGACTAACGTGTTACCTACTGTTTTTAAACAAAGTCTGTTTGACTTACCAAAGGAGGAAAGAATGGCACTTGTGAAATTTCTCACATCATATTATCCAAAATCATTTGAGCACTATGGCCAGTGTTTAAATGCTGTCACCGGAGAGACATACCCTTGTATTTCTGGTTACTGGTGGATTGATAGTGATCATGTGGGGGAAGTCAGAAAAATATTGCATGTTTCTTGTCATGCATATGATAATTTTAATGCATCTTATTATACTGCGTCCATGGTGGAGAAGAATAAAACGTTTAAGGCTAGGTCAATCTGTCAGAGGGTTGAAATTGAAATGATGTGATGGGCCTATTTGCCATGGTTCACCCCTGCTTCGTTGGAACCTCTCCCTAGCGCTCAAGAAAATTTAACCGACGAGTTTAAACAAGCGTTTGCATGGCTTTTTAGTCAGCCTGTGGCCATGTTTTCCCAATGCAATCTTACGGGAGCAGTACTGCGCATGCGGACGGGGGTTGGCTGGCCACAGGCTGACTAAATAAGCGATTTAAACGCTTGTTTGAACCCGTCCCTTAGATTTTCTTGACCGCTAAAAGTTAAAATATCCGACAGCAGGGAAGAATACTTTTACTTTTTGGATAAGATGTGCGGAAAAGGTTAAGAATCATGAGGTGGAAAGATATTCGCCGGTGTGTCCCCCCCCCCCCATGTGGATGAAACGGCGCTCACTGTGCTAGTAGAGAAACTGTTTGTGAAACGCAGATAATCTTCCAAAGATGCCGAAAAGAAAAACTTATTTTAGTGAGCAATGGAGCAAGGAACTGGAGTTCATTAAAAAAAAGTCGCATTGACAAATTCTCTCAGTGTGGAGACCCACACTGATTATATAAAGGACAATGAGCTTCTTTATCCTTTCTCTATAGCCACTGATGCTTCCAACTAAGACCACTACAAAGTGCTTTCCCATCATGCTGAGATATTTGCATTTTGAGAAAGGTGTGCAGAAGAATGCCCTTCTGAACTTCTATCGTGATAGTGATGAAACATCAGCAGCCATCACCGATCAGCTTTTAACCAAGTTAGAATAATCTTTTGCGGCATGTTGTGATTGTTGTCACCAGATGGTTATCACTTCTGCCAGCCATTGACCAAATTTATTTTATTGGTGAAACAGGTGGTACAGAGAAACGAAGGTTGGTTATCAATATTAACATATCACCATGATATATTTTTTTGACGAGACACAGACAAGACTGAAATTGACCAAGAACAACAAAAAACTAAAACCAAAAACAAACAACAAAACAGAATCGAAAACAGACAAAAATAAAGTAGATTAGAAAATAACCAAGATACAATAGGGCGGAGTATCTGAGGTGCTCACCTCAGAGAAGGAGTATTTCTTTACGATCAGTCTGGGTCAAGGGATGTGAGGGTGTTTATGAATGTGATAAGCGGTTGCCATCTATCATAAAAAGGGACAATTGAGCCTCTTAGAGAGTACTTTACCTTTTCCGATGATAGAAATGACATTAAGTCAGGGGATGGTGGGCTTGGGCTTTTCCAGTGCAGGAGGATACGTCTACAGGCTATGAGTGAGGCAAAGGCTGCAACGTCTAATTCATTCCTGGAGAAACCAGCAGGTGTGAGGGGCACCCCAAAGATGGCTACCAAGGGGCATGGATCTAGGTTGATATTTAGGGCTTTGCCTAGCGACCAGAACTCAGCCATCTTGGGACAGGAGAAGAACATATGGGTATGGTTGGCAGGTGACAAGCCACACCTGTCACAGGTGTCACTCATCCCTGGGAAAAGGTTGCTAAGTCTGTCATTTGTAAAATGAACCTTGTGCAGGATCTTGAACTGAATTAGATTTAGGCGAGGACATGAGGATGTATTATTGACCCTAAAGACTGCCTCTTCCCACTGTTCATCTGCCAAGTCGAGCTCAAGCTCCGCTTCCCATTTACCTCTAACCCCTGCAAGCGAGAACACTTTCAGTGATGATATAAGATCATATAGGATCGAGATCCCGCCTTGTGCCTTGGGAAGAGAGAGTATCTTGTTAACCACTGAGCCTGTTGGGGACTGAGGAAAATGTATAAAGTGGGTACGAGCGTAGTCGCGGGCCTGAAAGTAACGGAACAGATGAGACTGAGGTAAATTAAACTTACTTGCTCCATAAGTTAAAAGCTGTATCTGACCTGGAAGGTTTAAATAGGTGATTATTGCAGATCGGGCTGTGCGGCGAGGAGGATGATGACCACTTCTTTGGATTTGCTGTAAACACCAAGCTGCGTCAACTGACTCCAGACCAGACCAGGAAGTGTGATGCTGACTTCACTACATTCTATAAGAGGGCTAGGAAGTACTTGAGAGATAGGTATGACTTTGATGAC
Source organism: Gymnoscopelus braueri (assembly GCF_963280865.1). NCBI lineage: Eukaryota > Metazoa > Chordata > Actinopteri > Myctophiformes > Myctophidae > Gymnoscopelus > Gymnoscopelus braueri. The sequence goes on along the minus strand of NC_137626.1, from coordinate 24,959,498 downwards.
AGCAGCCTTCACAGCAAAATCTCCAAATTGGATCTGTCAAGTGATGTTCCCTTTGAAGAGTTCAGTCAAATGGTGGGACAGCAGTGTCCAGGCCTGCAATTTGAAAGACATCAACATGGATGACCTCTATGAGGAGTATGGTACTGTGAAATTTGGGACAATTCCCCAAACGGCCGCTCCATTCCAGGCCGAACCAGGTGTTTTTTTTTTACGTTTTTTTTTTCTCCACTTTTTTAATTGCCCCACCGGCTTGTCTCTCATCTGAAATGGCCAATCCTTGAGTGGCACCGGCCCAAATTACCTCCAGTATTTATCATTATTGTACATTTTTCATTGTATATTTTTATAATAAATAAAATTACTACTACTACTACTACCATGCTACTGACACAACAGTATCATGTTTGTATCATGGTCAGTATTGTTTTGTTGTTGTTGAAAATGTGCCCAAAATAGCGATGCCAGGGTAAATGTGGTTAAAGGAGCACTTCACCCATCTTCATAGTTGGCCCTCAATAATGCTAATCGTAAGATGGCACAATTTCCATCTACTCACTCTGCGTCTCATTGGTGGCCAATGGACAGTTCAGAAACCTGCCAAACTGTGACATCATTGGTGGGGATTCCAAGCTAATAGAAACTACAGCCTCTCTCTTCCTGGAAAGTTGGCATGCTGAAATAGAATCCATTACTCTTGCATAGAGAAAAAGAAAAAGAAAAGTTGAAATCTTGTTTGAGATGACCAAACCTGCCTACCGATGATGTCAATGGTAGGCAGGTTTCTTAACTGTCCACAGCCCTCCTCTGAGACACAGAGTGAGTCGACGGAAATTGTAACATGTTATAATGAGCATTAGTGAGGACGAATTATATGAAGATATAATGGGTGAAAATGGGTGAAGTGGTCCTTTAAGTATGCCAGTTCATTTGTGGAAAGCATGCTAATCAGCTGAACCTTATAACCTAAACCTTCTATTCTTAGTGAAACGGACCCGAGTTGCAACTGTACTACTGCTCGTTTCCTTCTACACCAAATATCTTCGCCAGAAATAGCAGATCTACAAGCTCACAACGCGGCGTGGCCATTTCTGATGAATGTTCCGACCTATAATAGGGAGCGTTGGGGTTCCAAGTCTTTAAGTGTACTGAAACACGTCAATCATGGAGACAGAGTTCCAATCCACTGCATCTTTCGTCTGAGGGGCGTAAACTTCGAACAAATCAGAAAGCAAGTCAACACATTTCAGTTTGTCGTTTTCTTAAAAACAGTGCAGTAGGCCTTTATTTAAACATGGTAGTGCTTGGCTTGCATACATCATTAGTGATCTACAGCACAATAGAGTACATTCAATATGGCCACAGATTAAACGATAAAATAAAAAGTCTGTAAAACAATGATCAATATCCATCATGAAGCAGAGATAGCCAATATCTTTTACAGAAATGAAAATAAACCCAGAAACAAATAACACTGAACTCTCACTCTGCATGCACTGCAAATACTATTTGTCCTGACAGATGAAATCTACTGATATCACACTGAAACAAGAAGCACTATGTACCTTATTTCTCATAATTTTTTTCACACACTTTGAGCGAATTCTTGGATGAAGTTAATATATTGAGTTAAATATACAAGTTAAAATAGCTAAAGTCTTAGCTGGTACAAGTAATAGAAGTATAACCATCAGATGTAACCTATGTAAAATGAAAGCAGATGGGTGGAATAGCTAAGTGTAAGAAGGACAAACCCAATGGTGGTTCTCAACTCCCAGCAAACCTAACAAAACAAAGTGGACCTCACCGCAGGTTGTGCACTTTAAGTTTTCCAAACTGAAAGCCGGTAGCTTCATTTTTGTGTGTGAAGTCGGGTGCATGACCTTTAGAAACCCACTGTTAGTGTAACTATAAATGTACACTGGTGTCACGGAGAAAACAATCCTTCTCTGCCTCATTCCTGGAAAACGTTAACTTTTATCAGATACACAGGTTTCAATACATTAACGTTATTGTGCCAAAAGCTATGGATGTGCCACCAAAGTAGAAGTTGGTCGGTAAGTCGGTGAGAATCACATAGGAATCTATCAAAGACAGAGTCAAATAAACATACACATTTCTAATACATCAAAAGATATGGCCCTTTGCATGGAATGAAATAACATTGAGTTGAAAATTCCAGTGATGAAAAAAGAAAGATATTTAACATTCTCTCTCACACACACACACACACACACACACACACACACACACACACACACACACACACACACACACACACACACACACACACACACACACACACACACACACACACACACACACACAGTACCAGGAATATTGTACGTTGCCTTACATGGAGACACAAAAGTAGAAGGTTCTGTACATCCATCCATCCATCCATGAAAATCCAACCACTTCTATCTATCCATCCATCCATCCATCCGTCCGTCCGTCCGTCCGTCCGTCCAAAAACCCTTTCCTTAAAGAGTCAAACAATTAGCAAATATCAAGTGATATGATGGTACATTGTACATTTCCTCTCTAATTACACAAATAATCTATGGAATACAGACATTTAGAGAGGATGACACCGCGTGTGCGTGCACACACACACACACACACACACACCCCCACACATATGCGTACCACGTAGTTAGATTAAGTTCTACATTCAAGCCCAGGAGCCGTTTCAGAAGGTGAAGCTTAAAGGTTCTTTTAAGTGCAAAATATGGCCTCCCATTCAGAGAGGATTAGCTAGTGTGTGGATCTCAATATATATTTTCAGTGTTACGTGGTCCAAATGTGTTTTAGCGCCATCTCCTGGCCAAGTACCATTTCTCAGTGAACACTTTACTCCATGTACAGTAAACTCCATACATACCTTAAAGTTTAAACCATTCTGAAGAATTTCATCCATCATGATACATGATAGGGTGCAATCTAAACAAAAGATATTGGTGATTAAAAGTAATATTGCTGAAGCCATGTAAAAACTCACTTTCAAATGTGTTTCCCCCCCTTTTTCATTTGATAGTCAAGCTCTTTGAGAATCTATATAGGTATTAAATTAAATTAAAAAATAATTATAATTAGTGGCTGGTCATATGTGTTTTCTTACTACAAACACAGGCCTGTTACGTCTTTCAACTGGATATGCCTGGCAAAAGAACCTATGGTGATTATGTAGGAAGTGGGACAGTGGTACCAATGGACTTCTAACTGACAATTCTGTGGGTGTAATTTCTGTCAGGGAAGCCAACAGTTAGCAAGAGAACAAGGGAAAACATGTTGATTGCTTCACTACATAATTCTACCCAACTCTTGACAACAGAAATTCTTTTTGTTGTTGGTGGCATAAACACAGGTGTCGTGCAGCGAAAATAGCCGATCTACAATCTTAGAACGTTGCGGCGCGAGATTGTAGATATTATTTTCAATGCGCGACACAATGTGCAACCAAGTATAAATCAGGCATTAGTATGATGTAATGTTTACCATCACACACTGAATGTTTATTTGTGACTTTCACGGTGCCAGCCAACAATGTTCTAGTTATCGTGTTTCAGTCCAGGATCCTCACTAGCCAAATGTTAGCAGACAGTTGCTAATGGAACTGGAAAATAAGCGGCAGTCAAGCATCAGTCCAGTGCCCCAAGTCCCTCAGTTCTAAATGTGTCCCACACACATCCATGTAAAGAACTGTTATCCATCCTTATAGACCAGTCACTGTTTTTCCTTCTCCCATTTCAACAAAACAACCGATTATATTCTGTCTCACATTAGGGAACCACACTCTTTCAAAACGTGTGTGTCGTTCGTTGTCATTTAAAAACATTCCTCTTTTGGTCTCTAGACTCTTGAGCTTGCACATTGACAGTTTTGACCACTGGAGCTTTTAAGCGGCAGCCATGCTTTCTCCATTGTCCTGTATGTGCAGATCCAGAAGGCAGGGGCTGCCCATTTGGTTGAACCCAAATTCATATGGAATGGGAGGCAGCCAGGCAGGGATGGTAAATATAACAATTATATTATATTCTCAAACAAGGCGCACTCTAGACCAGGCAGTGCCGTATGTAGAAAGATTTCAGCCATTGTAATGTTCAGCAGCATCCGTATTTGTCCTGCTGTATGACGTCGTTCATGCTTTTATTTGAGACACAAACCATTTTCAGTTGGTCGTTATCCCTCAGAAGCCGTCAGGAGCTTAGGAGGAATGCCGGCCAGCAGAAGTCTCCATCAGAGGAACTTACAAGGTATATGGGGATAATGTACGCAAAGACAGGAGTCATGTATTCTTAGGCTGTTATGTGATGTCACAGCCTCCATCCCGTGGTCATTTAATCGTGGAACTCATTCTTCTGTGTCCCAGCCTATTTGGTTTCGGCTGCACTGTGCACAAATCAACGGAAAGGAACTTAGCGTCCTGGCTTTTGATGCGATAATGCAACCCCAGGAAGCATAGTTAGAACCTTCTGGTGATTTCCGCCTCACATTTATGAAATTCAAAACTACCGCTAGCCTTTTCAGCCACTACATCCCTGCGTTTCTCCAGAACAATTTGGGAGTCCCTGCCCCCCAACGTTTGGAGTCAACGCTGCTGTTAAAAGCCACGACGGCAAACAATGTCAAACGCTAATTATGGTGATGGCGGCGATTACGATGGTTAACTGTTGCGGTCCCTCATGTTACCACCTCGACGGTGGACCCCAGACTGCCGGTGTCTGGCAAAAAAAAAAACACCCCTGACCCTCTAATTCTGCGGCGTGCATAGGTAGTTCTGTGATCCGCAGTGGTAGTTCGGAGGCGTGGAGTAGCAATTGGCCTGGTGCTGGTGCTGATGCTGATGATGGTGGAGGTTGTTGCCCTGCGGCGTGGAATAGTAGTTGTGATGGTGGATGTGATGGTGGTGGTGGTGGTGGCCGTTCTGGATGTTCCCGTAGGCGAAGAGCAGGGGGGCCGTGGAGGACGAGGAGGAGGCGGGTGGATGGGCGGGCACCACGCTCCCCCCCGTTAAGCTCCCGGCGCGCTGGATGGAGCCGTACCAGCTGGAGGGAAGCAGCTGGGGGGCGGAGGAGAGGAAGCTGAGGGGAGACGGGGGCGGATGGGGGAGGGTGTACAAGGGCAGGGAAGGACAGAGGTACACAGAAGGGGGAGGGTGAAAAACTCAATCAATCAATCAATCAAACTCTTCATTAATCACTTAACCCATTGAACCCCAGCATGCATATTCTGGGGGAAACATTAGCCAAAAATAGCAGATCTGCAAGCTCAAACGCATCACACGCGTTGTGAGATTTGGTGTAGATGGGCAAAAGCGGTCCAAGTACAGAGTCAACTCAGGTCCAGCTTACTATCTATAGGGTTTAAGTGGTTTTTAAGCCCTATTTTCACAATTGCAAGTTTATTTTGAAAATAGATGATCTACAAGCAAGGAGTTCCCCTATGACATGCACAAAATAGGCGCACCAGGGTTGATGTGGTTACCAGAGAAATGCAATTTGACAGAAATACAGAAGTGGCAATAAGTGTGTGTGTGTGTGTGTGTGTGTGTGTGTGTGTGTGTGTGTGTGTGTGTGTGTGTGTGTGTGTGTGTGTGTACAAACACCTCCATGTAGAGGAAGTGAGACACATGTTCAATGTCTTTCCTGTCGTGCAAACAAGCAGAGATGCATGCATGAACTGTATGTTTGTGTGTGTATGTGTCATGTTATTTTAAGTGTTACTGAGAGAGTATGTGTGTGTAATGTATGGATGATCTGTGTGCATGTAATCTAATCTGTAACTCTGTGTGTGTGTGTGTGTGTGTGTGTGTGTGTGTGTGTGTGTGTGTGTGTGTGTGTGTGTGTGTGTGTGTGTGTGTGTGTGTGTGTGTGTGTGTGTGTGTGCATGCTCACCTAGATCTATCTGCTCTGCTGGTGATACTCCTGGATAAGTCATCATCACTGTCATAACGGCGGGGGTTGTCAAAGAAATAAGCCCTGGAGCTGAAACTGTGACTGTTGATCATTCCCCCTGAGGTCTACAAGGACAACAATAGACAGACAAACAGACAGACAGACAGACAGACAGACAGACAGACAGACAGACAGACAGACAGAACCACGGTTATTATAGTTTTAGATTTTTCATTCGAATTGATTTCAATTTCAGTTTTTATTAATTAGTTTTAGTATTATTATAATAGTATATTTTTTTACTGTAATATGAATTAGTCAGGGGCAAAATTCAAAAAGGTCAGAAAAGTAGCAAACATAGCTGATCTACAAGCCCACAACGTATTGTATTTGACTATTTTTGACAAAGACTCAAACTAGGGACATTTTCTCTTATTATTATTACCTTTAGTTAGTTTTTCCAATTCTAGTTTTAGTTATTGAATTGGAAATTTACCATATTTCATGACTCACAATGCACAACAATCAGTTATAATGGATCTCATCTCCAATACTTTTATATGTTTGTGGTGGAGTAGAATAGAATAGAATGAAGTATTTACCAGTTGGTTGGGTTTCTGAACTCTGAAGAAGATCACCACTAAACTAGTCGGTAGAAGCTCCCAAAAGAACAGGATGATTCCAAACACGATGTAAGCCTCAGCACTCACTTCCTGCACGTCAGCCTGGAACAAATACAATTATTAAGTATTATAATACTTGACATAAGTCATTTTAAATGCTCTGCAATGTGTTGTGATTATTGTTATAAAGCATTATGATTGTATAACTATACAGTGTTATAAGCAAATTACAATGCCTAAGTATGTTTATAATGCATTATAGACATGGGCATAGTGTAGCAAGTGTTACCTAAAAATGAATTGCAATGCTTTTTTTGTGTGAGACAGTGAATAAAAGAAATTGACTTTCTACCCGTTGCACTGTGCGATGCCAATCAAATTAGACATTTTTGAATTTATAATCAATGAAGCAACTATTGAAAATATCTCACTAATATTTGGAGTTACATCAATGGCATGGCAAGGTAACTGCACAAGCCAATCCTCAACCAAGGGTAATTTTGCTTTAAGAGGCACAACCATACATGCAATTCTGAAATGTAATCTTTCTCTTTTCTCTCCCAACAACAGTGGTGGTATCCTTAAAGGAACACAGCACACAGCCTGAGGGACAGCTTGTATAGCAAGCAACAGATCTATAATCTGTAATTCATTGTTGGGATTACACACACACAAATGTTTTGACTGGGTTGTCTCACAGGTTGAACCCTGATGTAGGACACACATGCGCACGCACACGCACACACACACACACACACACACACACACACAGTTATTTATAGACAAACAAAGCCCTTTGCCCCACTGAGCATTGCCTTACCAAATCCCCTAAGATGGATTGTATACACATGCATGCATGCAAGCGCGCGCACGCACGCACGCACGCACGCACGCACGCACGCACGCACTCACTCTCACACATACACACTAGCTAAAGGAAAACAGCACCCCCACACAGAGGAACCGCGTACCTGATCAGAGACGTTGTACCAGCCGTAGTTGAATGGACTGGGCTGGTCTTGTGGCGACAGTGCCACCACAACCAGGTTATAACAGGCTCTGGACGTGTACAACAGGACCACCATAGCTCCTATAGCAGTGGCCTGACATACAGATGTACCCTACACACACACACACACACACACACACACACACACACACACACACACACACAGTTTTAGCTCAAGATCCAAAAGATACATTTGGGTCCCGTTTACTCAGGACCCAAAGTAGTGAAAATAGCGGATCTACAAGTTCACAATGCGTCGCTTCGCACTGCGTCACAAGCTTGTAGATCTGCTATTTACCCTACTTCTTAAATGTTTTTTTACATTTATTCCAGACCCACTGTTTGGGAAACAGTGCTGTAAGGGGCTGTGTCCACACAAGGCGTTTTATAATCGGAGGGAGCGCTTTGGATATCCTATCCATACCGCTCGCATGCAGCGTTTATTAAAACCCGCAACGCTCAAACCGATCAACCATTGCTGTGCTCGAATGTCCAGATCGACGTTATCAGCACGAGCTTAGCTGAAACAATGTAAACATGAGCTTCTCATGGTTGTGGCAACGATTCAACGAACTTTGGGTCATAAATTACCGGGTTGTCAGACACAGCCAGGAGGATCAAAAGAGCAGCGCTCATCTCCAAAAGTTGAACAGTTTCCAGCGCAAAGCGCCCAGGGCGCTGCGCCAAGTTTCACCGGGTGTCGGGAGTGCTGAAGCGCTGTGTTCGGACGCTGGGAAGAGGAGCGCACCAGCACGTCTTTCCCATAGAATTACGCGGCAGACAGGCGCTGTCAGCTCAAAAAACGATTTGTGTGGACGCGGCCCCTAATACTATGAGAGTATACAAAGGGAGCCAAATGGACTCACAAGGGTCCATTTTGTACGGCTTGCTGTATGAATTTGTTGTAGAGGGGAAAAGGAGGCGACCATGTATAGACCCCTGGACCATGTATAGACCCCGGTCAGCTAAATGATATAATTGGTTTTAAACTTTGTTTTTCTCACATGCAAGAATGTGACTAGAATAATGTCCCATTCGTACATTGTGCAATTAGCATCGTAAATCATGTGTTAATGTCACACAGACAAATTTGCGCCTCTCATGTATGCAAGTCTGGCCACAGAGTTAAATGATTGGGTTTGGCTGTGTCCACTGAATTGCCTTTTGTGGTGGTAAAGCTTCATATCTTGGAACTGTGAATATAAACTTTCTATTCAAACTTTTCTATAAAGGCCCAGCCCTTATGGGATTATAAGACAACAAAATCATAATGATACAAAATTACATTCACTTCTCAATAATGGAAAAGATAGAGACAGAGACACACAGACAGAGAGAGACACACACAGACAGACAGACAGAGAGACACACACGACAGTCACGATTTACACAAAGGAGAAATGAAATGTGTCGGCCTGTGATAATTCAAAATGTTTTTGTGAGGCTGTGATCTCATTGGGCCTACTTCACCTTAACCACTTAAAGCTTACACTTTGTTGACCGGGGTCACCCATACTAGTTACCCCTTTCACCCTCCTCTACACCAAGTCTCTTCGGCAAAAGTAGTGAATGTTCCCCCTAGAATAGGGATGCTAGGGTTCAAGACAAGTGGTTAAATTCACAGTAGGGCAGAGAGGGTGCGTCATTATAATTATTATTATTATCGTTACCTTGGACTCGAGGTAAACATTGGCAGAGGACATCTTGGCAATCTTAAAGAGGCAGACGGCAAGAGAGATGGCACACAGCACAAACAGACCATCATTGACCAGCACCCTGGCCAACACTGCATGTCTGATACCTGCATCACTACAGTGACACCGAGAGAGAGACAGAGACAGAGACAGAGAGAGAGAGAGAGAGAGAGAGAGAGAGAGAGAGAGAGAGAGAGAGAGTTACTATACTGATAAACAAGATTGACAAAGGCAAACAGACATTTAGAAGAGTAAGTAAATTTGAACTGGATGAAATTAGTGGAATATTGGTAGTTTATCCACTTAACCACAGAACAATTTTTAGAAAATAGCCGATCAACAAGCTCTCGTGTCCCCGCGAGACTGAGCTTACAGTTCGGGCTATTTTAGAAAAATCTTCAGAAATTATTTAAATTGTTTTCATTTTTGTCTATATTTACCGCTAAGTATAAAGTGGTTCACAGACAAACAAAGAAAATAATCAGTATGTACTGTAGTGTACAATAATGGATGATTTATGTGAGCTGCTCCTCTACCTTGGTGGTTCAAAGCGCTCCAGCGCTCCTTGCACGAGCAGTGCACAGGTTAAATTCACCACCAGGAAAAATATACTGAGACACAGAAAGGCCAAACGCAGGGGGATCCTGATGAGAGAGAGAGAGAGAGAGACAGAGAGAAAAAGGGTTTGGGAATTCTGTTCATAGCACCATGGAATAGCAGTAAATATATAAGAATTATCACAACACACATTATAAAAGCATTTCATAATGCATTATAAGGTCATGTATAAATGCATTGTAATCGGCTTATAACATTGTATAATTACAGTTGTAAGCACTCATATGGACTCATAATGCACTCATAACTCATTATAAAGCCTTTTATAATGACTTAAGTATCATAATACTATCATAATATGATCTGACTCTTTGGCCAGGATCACAGTGTATTAAAATGATCATAGTTGTAATACATCATTTTACAATGCATTATAATGATTGTTATAATGCATTATAGTGTGATTATATAAGTCACTATAAGTAGTCATTAGCAAGAACACCACAAAAAGTTTCTGTCTACACCTTCAGGAATGTCCTTACTTTAGTTAAAGTACCGAATGACCACTTATAGTGACTAGAATAGATAATTACACTATAATGCATTATAACAGTGAAAATCATAATAATAAAAAAAAAAAAAAAAAAAAAAAATTGTTCACTTGGTTTCTGCTCATTGAAACCAATGGTACCGCCGCAAGCCAGCCAGTTCAGCTGAGGGTAGCGATTAATTTAGGTTATAATAATTTTAAAAAAAAATGTATGGTTGCCAAAGTAGATGAATAGAAACTATTTGCCAAAAACGTGATAACCGCCTGGTGAAGAAATGTTAGATGATGCGGTTTGCCAATAAGTTATCTTTATTCTTTGGTAAAAAACTGCAAGAACGACTGATTAGCACGAAACCGAAACACAGACTTACTTGTACTTGGTGAGTTCTGGAGAGTACTTGGCTTTGGCCTTAAACATTACCTGGACAGACAGACAGGGAGATAGAGAGACAGAGACACACAGACAGAGAGAGAGAGACACAGACAGAGAGACACATAGACAGACAGACAGACAGACAGACAGACAGACAGACAGACAGACAGACAGACAGACAGACAGACAGAGACAAAGAGACAGACAGAGGAAATTAAATCACATTTAGAACAATAATGTATTTCCTAAATTCAGAAAGAAAACAGGAAATATAAAGTAGTTATTTGGTGAACACTTCATGATTGGTCTCTGAGCTGTTCGCAATCTAACCAAGGGCTTTGTTCAGCAAATGCTGCCGGCAAGGCAAATAAACACTTATTCATTGGTTCCACTTGGGAGGAGAGTGTGAACTTAACAGAGCCTGTGACAAATTCCTGTGTATACAATACATTCAAATCACAGACAGATAGACAGACAGACCCCCCCCCCCCCACACACACACACGGTTTCAAATGATGTTTTGTTGACAAAATCTTATGACTTGGCTATGGCTTTTGTTTTGTGTGTGTGCGCGTATGTGTGTGTCTGAGGACTAAATCAAACCAATGCCTGTGAAGTAGATACTGTAGCCCACCCCCCCACACACACACGTGTTGAAACTATACCACATCATGTGTGTTGCATCCATCTACACACTGTTGTGTTGACAATGACACATAATATGGAATGTGTGGAGAACATGAACAGTTGCCCAAGTCCATGGTATTCGCAGTTCGCACCACAACAAGTATTGGTGATGACACCCGGGAGGGATCTATCGACACTGAGGGTTGTGGAACTACCCCAAAACATCCCAGAATTCACTCAATTCAACTCACCTCCTATAACTACAATTTTGTTGCCGTCCTTATATCTCCATATTTTTGGGGTAAATTAATGCTGCCCTACTTCGTTATAAAAGAGTGTTACACAAAAGTAGCAGTAACAGCCGTTCTCCAATCTCACAAAACTTGGAGATCGGCTATTTCTGCAAAAAGATTTACAAACGTGAAAGTATAAAGTGAAAGAAGTGGAAGTGTGTCTGTGGGTGAATATTGAACCAATGAAAAGTATTAAGAAGAGCTTGTGACTAAATCATAACTACATTAGATTCATTGGAACACAGGCTATTTTTCCTATTTGCTGAAAAGTAATGGTTTTGGACACAAGGTTTCCACCCAACAGCGACAATTTGCTTCTAAGTGACATTAGGCTAAACTTGATTAGTCCAAACAGACGGACAGAAAGGACATGTCATTGCTGTCAGATGAAAGGGTTTAACATTCATTAATGAATGAATTATATGAGTATGAATGAGTAAATGGATATTTAACTTGCTCAGTGTAAATATTCAACTTCAACACACTGCCCGTCTAGTGCAAATAGCAGTGACTGACTAGCAACCTAGATATGAAGCCATCAGTCAACACCACACCGCATGTTAGTGTGTGTGTGTGTGTGTGTGTGTGTGTGTGTGTGTGTGTGTGTGTGTGTGTGTGTGTGTGTGTGTGTGTGTGTGTGTGTGTGTATTACTATACTTGTGAGGACAAAGTCCTCACAAGTATAGTAGGATTTGAGAAGTAGACATTGTGAGGACCATTTTCCTGGTAATCACATTGTTATAAAAAAAAGTTGGAGTTAGGGTTGGGATTAGATTAAAAAAATAGCTAGTCTACAACTGTAGTGTTTTGAACTTGTATGTTCAGCTATTTTCAATGCCATCCTAAAATGTTGATGTCCTCACAAGTATAGTAATACAAATTACTGTGTGTGTGTGTGTGTGTGTGTGTGTGTGTGTGTGTGTGTGTGTGTGTGTGTGTGTGTGTGTGTGTGTGTGTGTGTGTGTGTGTGTGTGTGTGTGTGTGCAAGCATGTACACATGCCTCACATGATGAAACACACAAATACATACAATACACACACACACACAGTGTAGGTTACAGGTATTTGGAAATAGTGTCTTTGTGCCTTACTGAACAGAGAGAACACAAAGGAGAATTCAGAAAGCAGCCTGATATACAACATACCCAGTGGGAAGGTTGTCAAAATGTAATTGGTTATGAATTGAGGATTAGTGAAAACCTTATTTAGTAATGCACTCTACCCCACCCATATACTGCACGGCCCGTGACAAAACATCAAAGATGATACTGTTTAATATGGAATATCTTTTGGAATGTGGTTGCATTTTTTTATTACAAAAGAAAAGACGCTTTATAAAATGGCGGTGAGAGAGAGAGAGAGAGGGAGAGAGAGAGAAACTTAAGGGGAACTAAATCACATGACACGGCTTGTATCTGACTCATGAAAAAAGCACACAGACACGCTCAAGACGTATGAAGGATTTCCACGACCCCTGTGTTTGACGGTACAGCGTGCAGTGGTGGAAAAAGTACTCAAATGTTTTACTTAAGTAAAAGTATCAATACTGCAATGTAGAAGTACTCGGTTACAAGTAAAAGTCTGGAATTCTAAATTTACTTGAGTAAAAGTACAAAAGTATTGGTATAAAAATGTATTTAAAGTACCAAAAGTAAAAGTACTAAAATGTTTGAAAATAGCAGATCTACAAGCTCACAACGCGTCGCGATGCGGCGTGTTGTGAGCTTGTAGATTGGCTATTTTCAAATAGCTTATGTGTAAAATAGGGCTAAAGTGGTTAATGTATGTTTCATAATATAATAATTTATTTCTGAAAAGTAACTAGTAACTAAAGTTTTCAAATAATTGTAGTGGAGTAAAAGTACAATATTTGCCCCTGAGATGTAGTGGAGTAGAAGTAAAAGTATTGGAAATTGGAAATGCTCAAGTAAAGTACAAATACCTCCACATTTTACTTAAGTACAGTACTTAAGTAAATGTACTTAGTTACTTTCCACCTCTGCAGTACCAACAATAACAATGTTACCATGTAAGTTCAGCACTAATGCAGAGGCTTTTGGCCACCAGATGATGAGTATCTGTGAGCGCACAAAAACAACCTCTTAGCAAACATAACACTGGTTGGAACCCATTCAACGGCCCCGGGAGAAGGGAAAAGAAACCAGAAGTAAACTCAACAGAATAACATCTCATTCAGACTCGGGTTTATAGGCTGTGTGTGACTCTCTCTACAACAGACATGCTATTCAGTGATTTGGTATCAGGGTCCCAAGCTAAGAGATCCCTGACACCACGGCACCTTGCCCAGTGGAATCTAGGAATTTAGGCAATTTAAGCCGCTCATTCACCCCATTAGGCACAGCTGTCCTTGGAATTTGTCTCTTTGCATCTAACCTTTTTAGCCTTTACCCTCCCATGCTTTTGAGACACACATATGTATTGTCATATTGTATGGTGTGGCCCCTTGTTGTCAATTCACTGCTTCTTCCCCATTGCAAACTGAAGTGGATCGTTGTCAGGCGGTGGAGTCACTGGATTAGAGCCCGAGCCATGCAAGATGTTTGGGTCCAAAGGCAATCCTGATTTTGGACAGTACTAGACCGCCGTTTACCTCAAGCGGTTAAATGGGGTGCTAATGCCAGAGGTTTGTTCGGCTGAATGTCAGGGATTCTGTACCTGAACACTTTGTTAGGAATCTGTCAGCTACACTCTACTATCTATCTGATGAGAAAACTGCAGCCCAGTGAGCCCACTGCAGTATTAGAAATGTCCAAAATGCACGATTACATTACAGTAGTATCACTATCAATTGTTTTCTTTTCTTTTCTTTGAGATTAATAGCCTGGGTAGTTAGCAACTTGCACTTGGCCTGGCTCAAATCACTCTAGTCTAGCCCTTTCCTTTACCAACATTATGTGACCATGAAAGTCAAATAACACAGAGGTCCGGAGTAGAGTCCAACACATATTGGTTTGGCCGATATGTCGGCTATCATTACACTTGTGTGACGACATCGGTATCAGAAATTATGGCATGTCTATGGCACCCTATTTTGGCATGTCATTATAGGTAAGAAATGTCATCTACAAGCTCACGTGTCACAATGTGACACTGATTGGCTAACCCGAATCGTCGGCTTCACTGATTGGCCGAGCTTTGCGTCACGTAGGTAGGTACCCCTTTGAAATATTAGTGGTGGTGTATCAAAAATGTGAGATAAGTCTCAGACTTTGACATGTCAGGAATATTGCACAAACGCATCGTTCCTGACTTGCGTGGCGTAATTTTAATAATGAGATGTTCTTTTTTTTTTACCTTCACTCACTACTGCAGACCTCAAATGCACAATGCACGTCATGTGTTTTGTCAATTACAGGGAGAATGTGTGCATGTTAGCATTTCTTTTTTTTTTTTACACTTCAGAAGTTGTTAAAAGTGCCAAATGAAGTTTAAAAAGCAGCTAAATTTGGCGCTCAGTGCTGTAAAAAAGGGCTGAAAAAAGGGAAGAGAGAATGTTGTTATGAGTAGTCTGAAGAGTTGCTAAATCTAGTAACAAAATTGCAAAGTTGGCAACACTGCTTCTGACCGACCCTTAAGTCAAACTCTTCACATGTGGAGAGTTCCTCATTGTGACTGACGACAGGTCAGCTGACCCATGATGTTTGTTCACCAATCACAAGACTCCAGCAGCCTCATTACCCAACCCCAGATCAGCTAAGTTAATCAACGTGGAGGACAGTTTTGCAATCTAATATTTTCCTCCACATCCATTCAGGATGTCTGAGTGCGTTTGTGTCTTTCCTTTGCTGACAGCGGTTGCATGGGTTCAGTGGTGGAGAAAGTACTCAAATTCTTTACTTAAGTAAAAGTATCGATACTGCAATGTAGAAGTACTCTGTTACAAGTAAAAGCCCGGAATTCAAAATTTACTTGAGTAAAAGTACAAAAGTATTGGTATCAAAATGTACTTAAAGTACCAAAAGTAAAAGTACTAAAATGTTTGAAAATAGCAGATCTACAAGCTCACAACGCGTCGCATCGCGACATGAAAAGGTTTGAGAACCACTGCTATAGGAGGGTTAAGTTTTTTCATAAAAGGTAGCTGTCAGTCTGTATGCATGAGTCTCCAACACCATAACCTCATGTAAAATTCACCACCTACATCTAAAGCTCCAAAGGCCAGTGAGTCACTGGTCACTGAAACGTGTGTGTGTGTGTGTGTGTGTGTGTGTGTGTGTGTGTGTGTGTGTGTGTGTGTGTGTGTACGTGCATATGCGTGTGTGTGTGCCGTGTTTTTTGGGGGGAATTATTTAATTTTTTTAAATATCAACAAATTGACATGAAAGCCTTCTAATAGATTATTTTAATAATCTAATTGATTTGTCTGATTAACCGCTTAAAGTGGCATTATGTAACTTTTTTTTAATGAATAAAATGTAATTTTCTCCAATCTATATGGTAGAGTATGTTAATATAATAAATACAATTGGGGTGGTTGTCTCCCTGCTCTTCTATTGAGACATTTAGATCCTGTGTCTAGGTGAGACATGACCTTTGACACGATCCCGTTTCTGGTTTGACACAGATTTTGACCTGAAGGTCAACATTCAATTTATCCCGGGAGCAAGCAGGCACGCTCCATTAGCTCAACAGTAAAAATGTCAGCACTTCCACAGGAGAGTTGAAATCCGGGATAGAAGAGGAAAGTTACATAGCGCAGCTTTAAGCCCCATTTTATACTTAGTGGTACTTATACCAGAAATAGCCATCTACAAGCCAACGCCGCGTTGTGAGCTTTTAGATCTGCTATTTGCACAATTTATGAAAATTTATTATTTTGTAGTGATTAAAAATAATTGTGAAAACCACTGCTCGACAGAAACACTTAGCGGTCAGCGGTCACTCATTAGCTTGCACTATGACCTTACAAATCAGCCAACTGTGACTGATCAGCATACAAACATTACTTTTACTGTGTGTTTGTCCTTTACTGGGATGCAGGAAATATATCTAAATATACTAGGGCTCTTGTTGATGACTCATCGGACAGGGATTAAAGTGTCATTTAAAATGAGAGGTCACATGTTGCTGCATATTGGCTCCATAATATTAGCATTCAATAACTAAAATATCTCATACAATAAACAATTTAAATATTTAAATAAATAAACAAACAATATTTACTTTTCATTAGTATTATTTTGTCCGTGATTTAAATTCTACGCTGGATTACAAGTCACTCATTCTTTCCTTCTTCATGCTTTTCAACCTAATAGGTACAACTGATGCAGCCATCTCTTGACTAGACTACTTGACTATCAACTACTAGACAATGGACAGTACCACAGAGTTCATTCTAGAGCAGTTATCCCACAATTCACAAAAACAACATGCATTCACTGCATGCCATCTTTGAATGGGAGGTCAGCAAAGGTAAAGATTTGGATATACAACCCAGGGTCTGCTAGACCAGTGATACTCAACCTTTTTCATTTCAAGGACCCTTAGTTTTATAAGATTTGTTTTATTATCTTTGAGACCCAAGTCTATACTGCAAAAAGTTACAGACCTATAACTCCTCAACAACCCCTGGGGGTCACAGGGCTGTCACGATCATGATATTGGACATTGGAACATATAAATCAAAATTACAGTTCCGTTTTCTTTTTAGACTTTGTAAACAGAAATTGCACAGAGCAGATATGACTTGATATGACAACAGAAATGATAACTTAAATATACAAAGAGATGACTGACAATGACCAAAACTAATAATCAATATAAATAATCTACTAAACCCAAAATATTAGGTAATATTTAACCATTTTATACTTTACCATAATTTGTGGAAATAGCTGATCGCGTTGTGAGATTATAGAAAATGCATGAATTAATTTATACATAGAATGGAAACGATACTGACGATTATGCAAAAATAACTGATTATTTCTAATAGAATTGCGATAAGGTGATTATGTAATAATTGTGACAGGCCAAGACACAATGTGTTGATGATGGGGGTGGGGGAGTGACTGGGAAGACCCTCTAAAAAAGAACTACTGTATACGTTTTCGCTTTCTACAATGGCCTACTGTCCTAATTGGGCTTCAGCCCAGCCAGGTAAGCCTGAGCATGCATAGATCTGTACCTGCACACAACACAAGCAATGCAGTTGTGGCCCATTTTACATCCTGAGCCGTAGTTAATCAAACCAACCAGTCTATATGACACACACACACACACACACACACACCCACAGGGGAGGGGAGCCACTTGATACTCTGGATATTACATATTGTTGCTGTCTGGCAGAAATCTTGTATCTCCATATTTCCATATATTTATTTTTTCTTTTCCCCTTCCAAAAATGTATGCCCTACTGCGTCGTACGACAGAGTCACACAAAAGTCAGCCGATCTTTTAGTGAAAGCGAAAAGGGTTGTCTGTGGGTTTTATAACAAGTAAGACGCGCAAACGCGGGAAGCGAACGCAGCTCGAAAATAACAATAAGAAAACTGTCCTCAAACTAAGGCGTTTTCAACTTGCCATCCGGCCTGAAATATGCACAAATGACATGGAATTCTTAGATATCCCAATAGATGAACTCGTGTACATGCTTTTAGATGTGTTATTTTTGACTGTAGTCACGAGGAGCACTTCTGTCAGCAGCCAATGAGAGCGTGAGTCACATGGGGGCGCGGCTGCACACAATACTGCACACAGACACACAATACTGCACACAGACACACAAGCCGAGCACGGTTTCACAGTAAGCTTCACTTGCGCGGAGGCGCGCCTCCTTCCTCTGCGTTCGCAACTATTGATATAAAGAAAAGCATTAACAAGAGCTTGTGACTAACTAATAACGACATTGGGTCCATTGGAACAGGGGTGTTTTTCTTTTCATTTCCTGAAAAGTACGAGGTTTCCATCCGACGGCAACGATATCACACTGGAACCACAATATTTATTGGGCTATAAAACATACTGTATATAGCCTATGGCATCTTTGCAGGACCCTGACCTTGGGAATCTTTCAAATGTGTCACTATGATGCACCACTGGCTATGCTGCACACAAGCAATGTTCTGACTAGAGCACACGACTGATGCCAGATGTTTGGGTTCGATACCGATCCCCGTTTTGGAGAGTCCTAAAGCACCGATTACCAATGTGTTGACTTTTTTTTGGTCAAAAAGTAAATCAATTCTAATCCATTTGAAAAACGTAAAAAAAACTGACGATCTACAAGCTCAATGTGTTGCAACGCGTTGTGAGCTTGTAGATCGGCTATTTTTGAAAGTTTCTGCAGACTTCTGAAAATATTCACCTACTGTATAATAATGACATGCCCAAAATAGGTTGAAAGTGTTAAAAAATCATCATAATTGCCGATACCGATCCACCGAAAGTCAAATAATGGCCGATATATCGTTTTGGCTCTCATTCTGACGTAATTAATACGAGTAATAATCCATCACCTGGATGGGAACTAGCAGCTGTGATAAACTAGAAGTGGATAGCATGGTTACATAGCTGCAGCAGGGAACACCATTAAAATGAAAAACAGCTCTACACACCAAGTGTGTGTTTGTGTATGTGAGACAGAAAGATCATGATTTGTTTATCTTAATATTCCATTACGCCAGGAGCGGCTACTGGCATAATAGAATATTAAGATAAACACACCATTATATTACTAGATGATGCAATAATGAGATGTGTGGCCTCTCACAATCTGACTGGCCTATTATAGATAAACAGACAACCTAATAGAACATATACTAAAATGCTTGTCACAGACTGTGACAAGCATTTTATAGGAATGTGTACCAGCTTTTTCCCACTCTGGTTACAGTTTAAAATTAACCATGAAGTTGTAGGAGCCCATTTCTCTCCAAGCGCTGACTCCAACACAACAACAGTACCAGCCATTCATTTATATCACATTTTCATGTCAAGGAGCCCCAAGTTGATACAGTATGTATTCGACCCCGGACCCCTGTTTTTCAGAAATATTTTGTGGCACGGACCCCCATGAGATACGATTTGTCCAACAATTTTCGAAAACAGCCGATCTACAAGCTCACAACTCGTCATGTCGGTTGTAGATCAGCAAAACAATTGATGTCTATTTAACCCATTAAAACCGGCCAAGCATCTGTGTCATTTTAGCGTTCGCTATTAAAAAATAGCAGTTATACAAGCTCGCATGTACATCTGCTATTTTTGAAAAATCTTGTAAGTGTGAGAACTACTGATTTAAAAGACATTTTGTACTATCGGCCTCAGGTCTTAATTGGTTAAACTGTTCCTGTTTTTTTTTTAGCTGGGAACCGCCTGGACCCCCCTGAAGGAACCCACTATGAGAACCAGCGCTTTATATGACCACATCCAGCTAGCTGTCTGTCTGTATGTCCTTGAGGCAGGTAGGTGTAAATCAGATTTGTGCGTATGTCCTTGCTCGGGGGGACTTCAGCAGCTTTGAGCAATGTACAATATACATGTATTAGGGCTTGTACATCGGCTATTTTCACTACTTCTCCCCAAAATAGTCTTTAGTAATTCATCGATTATTTAATTAAATGAAGATTATTTTTTATTATTGCTTATTTCGATTAACTGTAGCACCCCCTACATGCACAAGGGATCAGCCACAGACTGTACGGATCAGCCTATCATCTACATTAAGGCAGCGAGCCACCTTAACCCAGCTGCTACCATGATGGAGTTCGGCTGGACCGAGTTCAAATCTCTACCCATCTGTGTCTATACGACCCAGGCCAAATGCCTACTAGACTAGAATAGACTGTGTGGAGCCCTCTGCTCTAATAGATGTTATATAGTGCAGAACAGGGTGTTGTATATCGATAAAGAGTAAAACACGGCGGGCTGTGATTGCTGTATATTAACATGGAGAATGAAACAATGGGGGCAAATATTGCAATGTCAGCCGTTTAATGAAATCAGGTCACACATTATGCAGATCTCCCTCTACCACACACACACACACACACACACACACAAATAGACCGTTATCCATTTGCAACTCTGAGGGTACATAATTTCAGTGTGTAAAAACTAAAGCGGCAATGGTTGAGGGGTGGTCCCCCTACTCTTCAATAGAGAAATGTATACCCTGGTGTCGGCTAGGACACTGGTTGACAGGTTGTACTGCCTGAAGCTCACAAGCACTCCTGGCCAAGAGGGGATTGCCTTGGTCCAAACCCCCCGCCCCCCAACCAAATGGACCGTTACTCATTTGTAATGAGTAACGGTCCATTTGGTTCCATCTGCACGCGCTCAGAGTTTAAAGCTACAATCCAGGGACTTATTTTAAGGGGACACAAGAAAATACGGATTGCAGCTTATTTATTTTACACAGGGATTCTCACAGAGGCCCGTTCCTTTATCCCAGTGGTTCTCAAAGTGGGGTCCAGAGACCCCCAGGGGTCCTAGAGGGGGTTCCAAGGGGTCCCCAGCGAAATAATTGATACTATTCAAGAATTGACCCTTAATCGCTCTGTAACTCTGAGAGTGTACTGATGGAACCAAATGACCTCGTAAGGGTCCATTTGGTTCCATCTGTACACTCTCCAAAGTTATGGGGGGGGGGTCCATGGGCCTGATGCATATCAAACTAGGGGGTCCTTGAAATTAAAAAAGGTTGAGAATCACTGCTTTTTCAATTTAACTATAAGTAATAAGTAAGTATTCTGTTTATATAGCACTTCTCACAGATAGGACTCACAGTGCTTTACATGCAATATGAGTAAAAACACAGCATGAATCATTCCAAAATAAATAGCCTAATACAAATCAACAGAACACAAGCTGTGCAATTAATCTCAGGAAAACAAGCAAACACAGCAGACAACAAGACACATTATGCATGCATAATTACCTGTGCAAAGTACAGGTTGAGGAGGCACAGGGTGAAGAACTGCAGGCAGACGGGCAGACAGTACAGCAGCCAGTAGACCAGCGGCTGCAGCCGGCTGGCCTGCACCACGTTCCTGAAGTAGAAGGAGAACAGGGTGGTCCTCAGCGCCGCCCACAGCAGGCACAGGAACAGGAACACGCTCTGGTAGCTGAAGCGCTTTTTTTGATAGATTGAATACTTTGTTAAACGGAAATGCACACAGCACGAGTATACGGTCATTCACTTGGTCAAAAACAGGGGTCTTCAACGTTTTACAGCCCAAGGACCCCCTAGCTGAAAGAGAGATGAAGCAGGGACCCCCACTACATACTGTATAATATTGTATTTTCATAGATTTAATAGACCAACACCAAACCGATCTACAAGCTCTGCGAGGCGTTGTGAAGTTGTAGATCGGCTATTTTTGGCTTAAGTTCTCTTCAGAATAGGGATAATAGGGTTCAAGTGGTTAATGTAAAAAAAAAATCCAGATCACACAAAGATTTGGCAGCCCCCCTATAGTAACTCTGAGGACCCCCTTGGTGTCCCGGACCCCCTGTTGAAGACCCCTGGTCTAAAAAGGATTTACACACCCAAAAGAAAGTCCCAGTGGACTTGTTTCCATTGAGGTCCTATGTATATTCAATTCATCAACATAACATAAAAATAACACCAAAAACCTGTATCATCACAAAAATAAAACATAATGTACAGAGTAGGGGAAAAGGGGGGGGGTCACCTTTCTAAGGGAGAAGTGATCATTTACCTTGTGTCCGTAGTGCAGGATGAGCCACAGCTGCAGGTAGACGAAGATGAAGAGGAAGGAGTAGAGGACTGTGTAGATGATGGTGATGCTGAGCTCCAGGGTCGGGGAGATGATGATCAGTGCATTGTCTGCAGACCCTGTGTTTAGGCCCGTCACAGTTATTACATAATCGTCAAAGCGATAATAAATAATTATTATCGATAATAATTTTTAATAATCATCATAATAATCATAATCAAAGTCATAATCGTCAAAATCGTTTCCACGATGAAAAATTTTCAAATATAAAAAGTGGGAAAAATAAAAATACAAATTATAAATAATATTTTTTACATAGGCCTTGAAAAAAAGAAATAATAAAAAGAAAAAAAGTGGAAATAGCAGATCTACAAGCTTACAACGTGTTCTTTTTTCAAGCTTGTAGATCAGCTATTTCCGCTATTATTATTATTTATTTAATCAAATATGCAAGTAATTTCTTTGTATATTCAAGTTATTCATCATATCAATGCAGTGCAATTTTTGATTATGAAGCCTAAAAGCCAAACAGAAATGTAACTTTTATTCATATGCTCCAGTTTTCAGCGACAGAAACAATTAAATCGTTAATCGCAATTATTTGTATGACAATTGATCGTCAACTTAAATAAATGTTGTAATCGTGACAGCCCTAGTACCTGTGTTTGCAGCAGGCAGGGGCTCCCTTGTTGTTGAGGAGGAGGTAAACACCAGTGTATTGCTGCTGCTGCTGCTGCTGCTGCTGCTGGGGTTGACCTCATTTTGGTGCGAAAACATCTCGAGATCTGGGTGATCAAGATTTTTTTTTAAAAGGGGAAAAAAGATCTGGATGATCAAAAAAAAAAAAAAAAAAAAAAAAGATCCGAGTGATCAAGCAAAAAAAAAAAAAGATCTGGAAGATTTAAAAAGAAAAAAGATTGGGTGATCAACAACAAAAAAAGCGACGGCTGCACTCGGGGGTTAGTGTGCGTGGATCGGGATCAACACTGGAATTATTACATTTATTAGGCCCAAGCTTGTGGGGTTTTTGTTTTCTTCACCCGTGCATTAGGATTCGGAAGGAAAAGAAGGCGATGGTAAACAACATGGTCCCGTGCAAAAAAATGCAACAACAAAAAAGCAGTTTATTCCAAAAAAAAGGAGAGGAGGCATTGTTGTTGTTGAAAATCCACGCACTGATGTTTTAAATCCCACCGGTGTGTGTTTGAGGAAAGATGATGGAGTTTAAGAGGCTGGCATAATAATAAAAACATTGTGACAAGAAAAGGTCTTCCAGAAAAGACAGACAGAGAGATATACATATACCCCTCTGAGAAGAATCTCTGCAAAGCTTCTCTCTCTCTCTCTCTGTCTGCAAAAAAACAACTTGGGTAAAAAAAAAGACAGCAGATCAGCTGCAGTGTTGCCAGATTCTGCGAGAGAATCAAGCAACCAAGGTCTATGAAAACAAGCCCAAAAGAAGCGACATGTAGCCCTATGTAGCCTGACACTCAGCCTGAATTTTCATTTGCTACGGCTATTTGAAAGTAGCCGATCTGACTACAAGCTCACAACGACTACAGGCTCACGTTTGTAAGCTTCAAAAATATTTTTAGAGAATTTTGGAATATTTTTTAAAACATTTTTAACAACACATATCTGATACGGCGGTCCCTGGCACCACATATTCTTTAGATGGGGGCCCACGGGACAAATACATATTAATCTGGGGGTCCTTGCCATGAAAATGTTTGAGAACCACTAGTTTAACAACATTAGGAAACAAGCCCAAATAAGCAACGACACTTTAGAAACAAACAGGCCCCAAAAAACCGCAACCCGCAACTAAGCAACTTGACAGCAAAACAAGCCCAAAGTTTCTTATAATAAGCGGACATGGCAACACAGATCAGCTGTGATGCAGTTCTGGACACACCCCCCTCATTCTCTCCACTGATACGGAAACTGGCTGTCAGTGAGCCGCCATCTTGGCTCAAAGTATACTTACTTTTTTTACTCAAGTGCTGTAATAAATGAATGCCATCTGTTTCAAATATTTTTGTTGTGAAGCACAGGATAAAGACATACAGTTACAATTCAAACATTTATGAAGTGCTACTTTTTACTCCACTGCGGTTATTTGAAGACTTTGTTTTGTTGCAAGTTAGTTTGTAGATTTAGATTATCATTATAAAATATCATACCAGTTAAAGCCCTATTTTATAGTTTAATTAGCCCTGAGACTGTCATACAAGCGTCATGTGAACCATGGCTCTAGTTTAATTTGCTTTTGCTATATTCGAAAATACGTGCCTTTTTACTTTGTTTTAAATATTAATGCAATGCTACTTTTTACAATAATGTACTTCTCAGTAATGTGTGAGCAGTGCTGTAAAGTAACTATAAGTACATTTACAAGTAGGGGCCTGCCCTACTGTACTTAAGTACAGTTTTGAGGTATTCTTACTTTACTGAAGTATTTCCAATTTTCAATGTTTTTATTTTTACTCCATACATCTCAGAGGCAAATATTATACTTTTACTAGTGGGTGCACCCCAAAACATCAGGTTGAGAATTGATTGCATGAAAGAATCACCTGTGCATCCAGTCTCAATGTTAGTAAACAAATAATTGGTCTATACATTTCGGCCATTTGAAAATAGGTGATTTTTTTTTAAAAAATACATTTGTAAACTTATGAAATGGGACATTCTGCACTTTCTACGTTTGGTATTTTACATTTTGATACCAATACTTTTGTACTTTTACTCAAGTAAATTATGAATTCCGGACTTTTACTTGTAACAGGGTATTTCTGCATTGCAGTATTGATACTTTTTAAAAAATGTAAAAAATGTGAGTACCTTTTCAACCACAGTGTGTGTCTGTGTGAGTGATATTAGAGCCTCAGCCACAATTCCAGCCCAGTTTCCGTGGGGAACTCCAAAGCGAGCGTCGTAACCACGCCCACGTAACTGATACGTCAACCCATTGGCCATCTCCCCGCCCAGCCCCCACGGATCAACTCACCCGATTGGTCGGTGATGATGTCAGCTGTGGAAGAAGTATCCGCCCCTTGCTTGCGTGTGATTGGAGCTTTAATCAAGTCAAAAAACATACGACCATCTCATTGGCCGGTTCAGCACGTGGCTTTTGTGTAACAGGAAGAGAGACACCAAAGTAGGGGACTCCCTCTTATTTTTTTGGTGTTTCGCCCAGGTGGGCGTGGTTATATGCCTAAACCTAAGGTTCCTAATCTCACAGAAAATAGCTGATCTACAAGTTCACAGTAGATCTGCTATTTTTACTACTTGTAAAGTTGTTTTTAATGCATTTTTTATGGAATTTAGATTTATTTTATTATGAATAATTGTGAAGAAAAAAATGAAAAAAGGAATTGAAAATATTTTGAAATATATAAATATTTTTTTAAATAAGAAGTTTTAAAAAAGGGGATATTTGCTTGCCATTCGTGACACAAACATAAAATGGGTCCGCGACTCACAAATGGTGAACCATTGCCTTAACATAACCTCAAAACCACGCCCACCCGGGCGAAACATCTGGGAAAGACAGAGTCCGAGAGAAACTGGCCTGGGATGTTTCTGATGTTTTGATGACCAGTTGATGAAATATTATTTATTTGTTAAGAAATGTTATACATTTGCGCAAAATATGCCGCTATATGGTAGCTTGCACGTCAGTAAGATGGTCAAATTAGAAGTGCAACTGTTTATCATTGTATTATTAATAGTGTGATAACATCACAGTGTACAACATGATCCACTAACCAGGACAACATCATTGAGGTTGGATCTGGCCTTCACATTTCCAGGTAATGTAGGTCGTGATTGGTTGATTTATTGATTGAATACTTTATTAGAAAACTGTCACACATTTGAGCTAAAAGGATAACACGAAAAGGTCCTGGGGACTTGTTTCTATTATGGTCCTATCATGTATTCAATTCATCATGATGCCAAGTGTATATGGGTGACTGACTATTCACTAAATAGTTAAGGTCAGCATTCTAATTTCAGGCAAGAAATTTGCTCCAAGTGCTTAGTTACAGCTGTGGAAAAAGTACTAAATTGTTTTACTTAAGTAACAAGTATCAATACTGCAATGTAGAAATACTCTGTTACAACTTACAAGTAAAAGTCTGGTATAAATGTACTTGAGTAAAACTACAAAAGTATTGGCATCAAAATGTACTTAAAGTACCAAAAGTAAAAGTACTATTATGCAGAATGTCCCATTTCACAGGTTTCAAATGTAGAAAATGTATAAAAAATTCGTTTTTTTCTTCGTTTTTTTCTGTCTTGAGAGATTAAACAAAGTACAAACCTTTTAGAATGAATGGAGGCACTCCATTCTTTTTCATGGATGACATTTTCTTTTTGCATCTACATCTTACAGTCTAACAACAAAGACCTTTTCTCCACACAGAACACAGCTGCGTGTGTTTGTTTGAAGAACGGAAGTGGTTCTTCGGTAGTTCACCATGTCATGGATGTGTGTATCAGTGATCCTCATGCTGGGTCCAGCGCTGTCACAATGCACAGCCTCAGGAAACGCATCAGACCTGGTGGAATACACAGCAGCCAGCTTTAGTGAGAAAGCTCATTCTGGGAAGACACTCTTTGTCTACTTTGGCCATCAAGGTACAGTAAGCCAGTGGTTCTCAAACTTTTTTGTGCCATGGACCCCCAAATTGATATGTATGTGGCCGTGGATCCCCACCTGAGAAAATGTATTGTGCCAGGGACCCCCAGAATCAAAGATTTGTGTTAAAAATGTTAGCCTCACAGCTAAAAGGTCCTGGGTTCGATTCCCGCAGGGGACGCTGTGGGCGCTGGGGGCATGTTCTCCTCCGCGTCATCAGTGCCCATACCCTAGGTGGGGTTGGTGAAAGGGCCTTTCTTTGTGGAGTTTGCATGTTCTCCCTGTGTCTCCTAGGGTAGGTACCCTCACAAAAACATGCAGTAATCCCAGTCACTATACTGCCTCCCCCTGGCCAGCCGGGGCGCCTGATGGAGGGGAAAGGAACTGGTTGGAATAACGTGTTCCTTCCACACGCTACGTCCAACCAGGGACCTCTCCCCTGTCAGGTGACAAGAAGGTCAGTTGGCTCTCATGCATTGAAGGAGGCATGAGCTCGGCCCTGGCCTCCCTAGGTTGGCAGAGGGAGTGTAGTGCCCAGGAATCCAGGATTACATAGACAATTGGCACTGGGTGTAAAAAATGGGGTTACAAAATCGTGGGCTAAAAATTTTAGTTAAAAAAAAAAAAAATGTTAGCCTTTAAAAAAAAAGATTTAAAGATTTGCACACATTTTTTAGATTTTTCAAAAATAGCAGATTTACAAGCTCGTAGCGCGACTCTCAGTGCCGCACTATGAACGTGTAGATCTGCTATTTTTGAATAACCAAAGTATATGGATAAAGGGGTTAAAATGATTGTGACTCTTTATTATCACATTTTGCTGGGGACCCCCTGGTATGGCCCCCACCCGGACCCCACTTTGAGAACCAATGCAGTAAGCTAGTCAATCTTTAGTATAGTCACTAAGTCACATATAGCTTGGGTTGGTTTAGGTTGCCCTGTATGTAGCTTGGGTGTTTTTGTTGGTTTTGTGTTTGATCATTTGTTTGTGAATTGTCACGTCGGTTCATTGTTTATGTTAAATGAACACAAAAGTAAGTCCTGTAAGTCCATATGGGCTGGGCTGGGCTTCCTCCTCAATCAAGCAATCATTTAGTACTGTTTCTCAAAGTCTGGTCCAGGGGTCCAAATGGACCCTTATGGGTCTCTTACTCTGAGAGTAAGTACAAATGGAACCATTTTTTAAATTATCTATAGGACCCAATCTACAATGTAAAATTCTCAGTGTTCATTTAACTAAGTTACCGACCTGTAATGGTCCATTTGGACCCCCTGGGTCTCCGGACCCAACATTGAGAACCAGTGACGTATAGGGCTGGGTAATATATTGTAGCGACCCCACTACAAAACAATACGCTCCAATATATAAATTTTATATAGGTATTGTGATATGACACTAGATATCGTCTGGGATATTTGATTTTGTCTGGCCAGCCCTAATCACATAATACGTAAAAGACTGATTGAAATGTCACTGTGTGCTCTCAACAATAATAGAGAACTTTAGTGTAATCACATAATAAATAAATGACTTATTGAAATGTCACTGTGTACTCTCAACAATAATAGAGAACTTTAGTGTAATCACATAATAAATAAATGACTTATTGAAATGTCCCTGACTATAATAAAAAAAAATCCCCTCAACAATAATAGAGAACTTAGTGTAATCACATAATAAGTAAAAAGACTTACTGAAATGTCACTGTAATCCAAAAATATAGCTCTAGGTAATAATAGAGAATATTATGCCTTAGTTGCACTTTTGTCTACGCACGCACGCACGCACGCACGCACGCACGCACGCACGCACGCACGCACGCACGCACGCACGCACGCACGCACGCACGCACGCACGCACGCACGCTCTCTCTCTCTCTCTCTCTCTCATCTCTCTCTCTCTCTCTCTCTCTCTCTCTCTCTCTCTCTCTCTCTTCTCTCTCTCTCTCTCTCTCTCTCTCTCTCTCTCTCTCTCTCTCTCTCTCTCTCTCTCTCTCTCTCTCTCTCTCTCTCTCTCTCTCTCTCTCTCTCTCTCTCTCTCTCTCTCTCTCTCTCTCTCTCTTTCTCAAACCTTTTCCTCAAATGAATATGTAATTTGCCGTAGACACCATCTGAAAAAAATATGAGATTTGTGTTGTTAAAATCCTTTGAAAATATTCCACATTTTTCCACTTCCTTTCATTTATTTTTGAAAATAGGGCTTAACTGTCATGCTCTCCATTTCTTTGTCCAGTGTCTCCTGACATCTCCTTGTTCCTGGTCCAGCTGGAGAAGTCTGCTGAGGCTCTACTCGATTATGGGATATCTGTTGCCAAGGTTACTTAGTTGTTCTTCAAGTTCTACTGAAGCATACATGCCAGTGGCCTGGGCTCAGAACTGATGTTCATTTTTATATTTATAGTAACTAAACCCCAAGAGCACCTTTCTGCTCTAAACCAAAGTCATTTCATCCACAGGCTCTGCTATAATTACCATTTACCGATAGAAGCTGCCACTTTTTTCATGGCCTAGGGGCAATTTCCAGAGTGGATGCACTTAAGGCTGGTTCAAGGCATATAAAGTCTGTTTCTACCCCAGTAAAATAATTGATGGTTTGATGATGGATGGAGGGAGGGATGATGTTTTAGTAATGATCGCTTTGTCTCTGCAGGTGAATTGCAGTAAAGAGCAGGTGGCCAATTCTGCACAGGAGAGAAGTTGATGAAGAAAGCCTATTTATTCAGGTAAGTTGCATAGATATAATGTAGATACATGCTGATGGTCCCACCAACAATACCATCAGAGGACAGGAAAACAGCATCTGTAGCACTAGCTTCCAAGATCCAGCCTTTCTCACTAGAGATATGCAGTTATTGTCTCCTGTTTTACCTTTTTTTTTACTGGTTATATTCTGAATAACTATGTTGACGGACCCAGAGGAAACAGACTCAACCTACAGATAAGGATAACTGAGCTGCTTGGCTCATAGTCTTTCATTTGATTTGGTTTTCTGGTAATGTGTGAGAGTTTTCTGCACCCTCTAATGGATACACAGCCTCATTACAGTAGTTCAGCATTGCTTTGTGGCTCATTTAAACATACACACTTGATCTATGCCTACTATGAAATGTAATTATATTTATCCAATCATATCAGCAAGTGGATGTAAAAAATAAAATAAAAAGTAGATTGATATTTACATTGTCATTACTGTTTATAAACCTAATTTCATGCCTGGTTAGACAGAAATTGCAGTGCAGCAGTACTTATTGAGTCAGCGCCCCCTAATTTGAAGTCTGTAGATGTTGTCAGAGCTGATAGGAAAGCAGGTGGAGTAGCTGTATACTTTAATGATGTGTTTGGAATGCATCATTAAATAAAGATGCATAAATAAAAATAATAAACAAACAAAACAAAACTAAGATAGCAGCTATCATTTGGAGATTTCACATCTTTTGAATACTTTTCTGTTATATATAAACATATATAAAACAAACTGATAGGGGTACAAACCTGTGGATAGCCAGTCAATTTGGGCATAAACAAGAAGTTGCAGACAAAACTTTGGTCTGATGCACTGTTCATGTTCAAATCATATATACTTTACATTATTTCTGAAAATGTTTCATTTTGGAAATAATAGCCAATTTAACATTGAGGTGCCCACAATGTTTAGGTTCCCACTCGACCTGTATTCATGAGAAGGGGTGTAGGGGGGACTCATGCCCTGAAGGTACGGGGGTACCATGCCCTTGAATGCCTAGTAAGTTGCCGTAGTTCATCACCAGTGTTTTGTACTGTGGGTGAAGAAGTCAATGAAGGGGATGCTAAAGCACTGTTTCCCAAACAGTGGGTCGGGACCCATATGTGGGTCGCGGACCAATTTTTATGGGTCGCGACTCAAATACCCCTTTATTTCTTGTATCCTACATTTAGTTTTTTATTATTATTATTTCAAAAGATTTTCAAAACATTCACGATTTTTCACGAGTTAAAAACAAATGCAAACGTTTTTTTTTCAAAAGAATTCCATAA
The DNA here is from genome assembly GCF_963280865.1 of Gymnoscopelus braueri. Taxonomy (NCBI): domain Eukaryota; kingdom Metazoa; phylum Chordata; class Actinopteri; order Myctophiformes; family Myctophidae; genus Gymnoscopelus; species Gymnoscopelus braueri. The sequence goes on along the minus strand of NC_137626.1, from coordinate 24,928,512 downwards.
AAAACTAATACAAATCCATTAATTAGAGGGAAAAAATACTCTTCAGAAGTAGTGAAAATAGCAGATCCACAAGATCCTTATAGATCGGCTGTTTTCACTAGTTTGGCGAAATTTCTCTTTTGGGTCTCAAGCTAAAAAGTTTGGAAACCACTGCGCTTAAGGACAAGACCTGAGAAGTGTGGGAGGTTGAAGACCAGGTGTGCTGTGGCACACTGGATCAGTTGTAGGGTGTTTTCAAGCAGACCAGCAAGGAGGAATTTGCAATAGTCAAGCGTGGAGAAAGGAGGCTTGGATAAGGATCTGGGCAGACTCCTTGGTGTGGAAGGATGCCTTGTTATGGCTCATGTAAAGAACCTCGCATTACCCTTGTGTATGAAATATCCTATACCAGGTTAATTCCCAAACGTTTACAGCTGAGAGACCCAAAAGAACATTTTGTTGTCTTTCTAGGACCCAAACGTACAAAAATACAGCTTGTAGATCTGCTATTTTCACTATTTAATAAAATATTTTTTACATTTATGGATCTTCTTTTACTTTTTTAACATTTCTGGAATTCTTTTGAATAATGTTTTTCTTTTTTCTGAAAAGGGATATTTACTTCTTACATAAAAATGGTTGTTTGACCCAAAAATTGAGTCTGCCAAGCAGACTTCCTGACCCATTGTTTGGGAAACACTGTCCTAGCTAGACAAATAAACTTGCCTTGCCTTACAGGTATGTGTTGGTTTTCTGTCTCTCAGGGGTGGTGAGGTACTGAAGAGCTTTGACCTGGACACTGTGTTTGATGTCAACGCCATAGTCTCTCACATCCTGTTGTAAGTTAACTGGACTCTGATTTATTTTACACCACGCAGGTCAGCGACTCTCAACCTGTGGGCCGGGGCTCACTGTTGGGCCGTGAAGATATTACAAGTGGGCCCCCAAATAATTGGCAAAACATGAAGATTTGATTGATAATATGATATTCATATCAAAACATTAATATAAAAAAGAACTTCATGATATGTTTTCTTTAAAACCTTGAAAATGTCTTTTCATCGTGATAAATAAGTATTTTGATCCATGCCGGAACACAAACGATTGATTGATCATTAAAATAAACATGCTCTGAAAATTAGATTTTTCAAGTGGGCCCTGATCCAGAGGTGGTTGAGAACCACTGACGTAGGTAAATGCCCAAAGGAAACGGAACGCAAGGAGATGTTTTTCTCCTATATTTGTTTCTATTGTGTTTGTACGGTAGGCCTGCTGCATGGGACTTACACCGCCAGGATTAGGGGTTAGATCCATAGTTCTACACACTACTTTCAGGGGAAAGGCTAGAATTACGATACAGAGGATTGGACTGTGATGTTACACAAACAGTCGGAAGTGTGTGTAGCCTGCAATTTCATGGGTTCAAGGGCCCCTTGTTCCTGAAGCTGTTCCACATGGCGCTAGGGGAAAGGATTCCATTCGCTGTGTTTTGCACAGTGAGGTTAGAGCATGGCACTGGCATTGAGGCCCACTGAGTAAAAGCATCCTTCAGATGCCATATGTTCATTGTTATATGTTATAACTTATATATTATAATCTGTGTGGTAAGTGCAATATCTTCCCTGGTAGAGATTTGGTTGATCATACGAAAGACCCGGGTTTGAATCCCAGGTACGGTACAAGAGTTACAGATTTCAGCTTTCAGTGATGCGATGCGAGAGTGCGGTCTAGCCCAAGGGTTCCCAAACTTTTCAGGCTGAGACCCCCCCAAAATAATCATATTTGAACTGGGGACCCGCCACCCTGGCAAGCACTTGGAATATAGGCATTACATTTAGTTTGACTTTGTTCCACAGATAAATATTGTGAAAATAACCGAACTACAACAACTCACAACGTTGTGTACTTGTAGATCGGCTATTTTCACTATGCTTGCCTCTTTCTTACGTAATATTGGACAATTTGGTATTAAAAAGGTCTTAAAGGTAATACAATTTAAAAACTTTAGAAATGTGCAGATACCCTATATACACTTATACTGTATGTTGATTTGTTTACTGTTGAGTGAGAAAACAATGTTGCATTTTAAGCTAATCATCTTGGGACCCCCCAAAATCATTTGGGGACCCCCAGTTTGGGAACCATTGGTCTAGCCAACACCAACTCAGGCCTCCTGAATCGCTGCTCTCCACACCCTTGAGCTCTGCAGTGTTGTTAGCTCCGCTGTCGCGCCGCAGTGCATCTACATAGGTAATACTATATGAATGAACACATAGACCATGTCAATGTTGTATGTATCACATGTCTGTCTCTGTCTTAGTGCCATTCTGTTTGATGAGGTGAGATACGTGCAGTCAGATGCTGACCTGCAGGCCTTGGAGAGGACAGCTAGAGGAAAGACAGACATGGTGCTGGGATACATCCAGATGCTGGGAACACCAGGTAACGCAAGGACAGAGGAATGATGGAAGAAATGGAGAAAAATAATGCTAGAAAGGCTGATATTGTATCGATTAGATTAGTGGTCAATGATTGTGTGATTATTATTGATTGGGTTGATATTGCTTTAATGCCAGTGATTTATGGTCCTTATCAGAACACAGGTCGTTGATGGAGACCGTGTTTGTTTACGGAGCCAAGTACCAGTTTGTACTGACCACTGGAGGACCCATACTGGACCACCTAGGGTAGATTCTAGTCTATTCTATTTAATCATTTTACGTATTTTTATTCAGTTCGATTCTATTCGATTCTATTCGATTTCATTCTGTTATGGTCTAATGTTTTTACCTTGTGGTTTGTACTGCCGTTCCTCTCTCTTACCCCCTCTTTCCCTTCACTCTTCCTCTCCCTTTTCTCCTTCTCCCTCCCTCTATCCCTCCCAATTTCTCTCTCTCCCCTTGCCTCCCCCTCTCTTCCTCTCCCTCTCTCTTGTATTGCCCTATTTCTGTTTCTCCTTTCCCTGTCTCTCTCTCTCTCTCTCTCGCGTCCCTTCATCTCTCTCAGAGTGGGTTCGTCCTCTCGCTCGTCAGGCGTATGGTTCCTCCACTGCAGGGTCCACCGAGGCCTCATGATCCCCATGACCTCTGACCGATGCCCTTTGACCCCTATGAGGAAGCCTCTGTCCACCCTCAACCTCTACTCCTTCTTGCAGCTCATGGAGGCTCCGCTAGTGGTAAACCTCACGGCGGACTCACCTTGTATCGTTTGTTGACATACTTTATAAAGCTATTACAAAATCAATGCAGCTCACTAATTATACCTGACATAGAAGGATGCAAGACTGCACAGTCAAATTCCGAGTGTTAATTTACCTCTGAGAGTGTAAAAATGCACCTGTGTCAGGATCTTACTGTGCAGTCATGTGTTGAGGGATGAAATGAAAGTGAGATTACGCCCACGACGCGCGCTGTCACTTCGTTATTGCCTTCTTATTTACAACCACCAGAGAGCTTCCCATAGACGTGTGCTGAATTGCCGCTGTCTCGATCCACCGTACAAGTGGTGACCCTGAACAAGAGCATCTGAAGTCTAATAACATGTTTTTATGTGCCCTCCACCCAACCTGTCACACCTCCATGACCAACAGTCTGAGGTGTACGAGGACCCGTCCTCTGTCCATCTGTCCCAGGGTCCCCATCTCCACACCCCACTGCTCTTCCTGTTCTCGCGCCCCGGCACTGAGCACCTGGACCTGGACACAGCCACTACTCTAGCCTGGAGGCTCCGAGGCCTTGCCCAGCTGGTGTTGGTACACAGGTGAGTGACAAAAATAGATACACACACGCATATACACAAATCCAGGGCCTGTACTACAAAGCTGGTACGAAGCAAGGTACTGTAACTTCAGGTTAACCCCAGTGGGTAATCAGGGTTACGAGTCAGTGGTTCACTTCGTACATCGCCGTGATTTATGCTGTGTGTGTGTGTGTGTGTGTGTGTGTGTGTGTGTGTGTGTGTGTGTGTGTGTGTGTGTGTGTGTGTGTGTGTGTGTGTGTGTGTGTGTGTGTGTGTGTGTGTGTGTGTGTGTGTGTGTGTGTGTGTGTGTGTGTGTGTGTGTGTGTGTGTGTGTGTGTGTGTGTGTGTGTGTGTTCTGTTTCTGTGTTTCCAGGGAGAGTCCTGCAGTGAAAACTCCTCAGGAATATAATGCTGCTTACAGGCTGCCTGGGCAGGTAAAGTTGTTCATTTTCCATAGAAGTAACTGTCTGTATGTTTACTGTGCGTCAATATTAACATGTTTATACCATCAATACTTTGTATTCCTTTTCCCTAGGGGTCAGAGGTGAAATATTTGACCTTGACCAACCTTGAGGAGGTCTTGGAACTCTTCACAGACCAAGGGGGCGAGGAGGAGCAACACGGAGAGGAGGAGGAAGATGAGGAAGAAGAGGCAGAGGAAAAGTGGTCAACGATAGGTGAGAAAGAGAGAGAAAAAAAATTATGAGAAAAATGATTATTGTTTGAAAAGATTACGTTGCTATTTATTATTACATAAATTCTGTGTTCACAAAAACTGTTTCCACCTGAAGCAAGTGTAAAAATACTTCAGAAACAGCAAGGGATGAAGAGACTGTCTATATTTCTGTCTCTGACTGTATTTCTGTCTGTCTTTCTGTTGCTAGATATGTTGGACGATGAAGTGGGCGAATCTGTCTACAGAAACAGAGGCCATTCTCTGGACATGGACTCTGTCACCCAGCTGACCTCAGACAACTTCCACGATGCAGTAGCTCAAAGTGGCCTCACGGTGGCACTCTTCTACCTCAAATGTAAGTCAGCACAACTCAAGTTGTTGGTGATAGAGCTTGACATCGTCAGTTTTACCTGGATCACACTATGTTTGTGTGTCGTGTTGATTTAATTTGTTTGTAGTAATTGATATCCACATGAGTGTCCACAAATGATATTTAAAATGTAAAGTTTTATGAAAATGTTTAAATCAATTCATTATAGCTGTACCTGGGACACTTACCAGAGGAAATTTCAGGAAGTGACAGATATCTTATGAAAATATTCATGGCTGCAGGGAAAAAAGTCATTACTCGTAAATGGCTACAGACGGAATCTCCATCTGCGGAAGATTGGCTTCAAGTAGTCTCTGAGATTTGTGACATGGAGAGGATGACTGCTAACTTGAGGATGAAGAAAGAGATATTTGAGAACAAATGGGGGAAATGGATTGATTATGAGCGACAAGAGGTCTAGGGAATAGGATAGTTATTTCAAATAAATATCTGTGTTTGGTCTTGATACAATACTTAACCCATGACATACATACTCATGTACTGTATATACACAACGCATGACTTCTTAAATATATATATATTTATATATGTGTATATATGTTTTTCTTTTCTGACGATCTAGGGAGAAGGTACTATGTGTGAGATGATATAAATGAAACTGGTTGTTGTAAGAATTGAACGAGCTAAAACCTTTTGAACAGAAAATATACAGTTTTCATTTACTATCGCACCTGTGCCTTCCTTCTATTCTATTTTATTTTATTATTATATAAGATGATGTTTGGCAGCATATGTGATGTCTATTGTTTGTCTTTTGTTTTATGTGTTTTGTTCTCGAAAACTTAATAAACTTTTTTTTAATTCATTATAATTAAAATGTAATAATATTATGTATAATAGGGTAGTGTCGCAATGTTCTGATGTAATGGCTTCCTCTCACCACCAGGGGATGCAGTTTCCATGGCTTTTCTCAGCTCCTTCGTTGAGGTGGCAGAGAGACTGGCAGGTAAAGATGTCACCACAGTAGAACCGTTATCTCGGCAGGTTTCATTTTGTTTCGTTTCAAGACATGAGTGTATTACGAGTTATTTTCACTTTTTTTCATGGGGTGTTAAAGTGGCTGATTGGCCTTAGAATGAACTAAGAACCAGTTGAAAACGGAACTATTGTTCATTCATACATAAACATTAGCAAAATGTAGCTAGCTACATTAATGACTCTAGGGGTCGATGGATAGCTAGATAGGTACTGTAGGTAGGTAAGTAGATGGATAGATAGATGGATGGATAGATAGTGCATACATAGATGCATACGTCTACGTAGACTGAAAGATATCGACCAATTGATCATTCTCGTTAACTGGTTGATTGCCTGTTCAGACTTGGAGGTTCAAGACGTGCAGCTGGGCGTGGTCGACTGTGGAGAGTGGACGCTCCTCTGCGCTGCGCAGCCAGTCGGCTCCCACCCTGCTCCGTTCCAGCCAATCACGGCCTTCCCCAGCGTGCTGCTGCTCCGCCCCCAGGATGTTGCTCAGCGCTACAATGGAATGCTGGGTAGTGAGGCGCTGCATCGTTTCATAATGCTGTGAGTTCTTGCTAACAACCACGTAAAGAGGTACAATGGAACATGAAGTTCATAAACACCTTTGCTCTGAATTCCATATTCCATGTTGACCAGCCTTAATGTGAACCACATTTGTTCCCTGTAATTTATGCATGGACACAGATGCAAAAGGAACACTGAGTCAGCTACACACTAGAGCCAGACTAGTGCTAGATTTTAAGTTCGATCCCTATTTTGGTAGCCCACTGATTACCAATGTTTTGTTAAAGAACTTAACAAGGGGAAAAAAGGCAAGTCTTGTATTTGTAGTTTAACTTATAAGTAAATAATTAAATAGAAAATAAACACAAATAAATATTTGATAGATTTTTTTTTTATTAGCCATATTAAACATCAATATATGAAAAGAAGATTTGGGTTTGATTATACAAACAAGTAAATATAAAATACACATGAACTGAACTTTATTTTATTTAAACATTTATGCCCTATTTAAAATGCAAAAAAAGAAGCAGGTCTACAAACTGCAAATCAGCTATTTTATCATTTTTTATTTTAATTTAAAGGTTAAAAATAAGGTCACATTGGCAGCATAATTGCAGATACCAATAATGTCAAAAATGTCAAATAATACCCGATAAATCGGCCAAACCCATATATCGGTCGGTCTTATACATGAATGCATAAATAAATACAGACGGGAAAGGAACACTGAGTCAGTTACACACACACATGCAAATGAGCTGTGTGTGTTTACGTTGGTCTTTCCTGTTTCCTAATCCAACTGGAAACAATGAACGGTCCAGTAAAAGCTGGTTTTGTGTGTTTTTGTGTAACTACAAGTGTGTGGTCTGGTCTCACTCCTCAGGAGTCGTTTGGCATCCCCTGTCCTGTTGGCCTCCCAAGAGGAAGTGACATTATTTCTCCAGGAAGTGCCCCTACCGTACCTAGCTGACTACAGGCCTGACAGGGTACTGGGGCTGTTCCGGACGCACACAGACACAGGTACTGTACATGGGGGATGTGTGTGTGTGTGTGTGTGTGTGTGAGACTAATTTGTTATGTCACACCATTTAATTGGGACTAATCAAAGACGTGGGAACTGTGAACATTAGAAAGCCTGCTTTTAAAAGATGATGACACAGTTGTAGCAGATCTCAGGTAATCAGAAAGGTTGTTCCAGAGAGTAGAACTACTATGGTGACTAAATACACCATCACCAGATTTACATGTTATGATGGCTGATCTACAAGTTCTTCACTGTAGCCGATCTGCAAGTTCACAACGCGTCGCAGATGCAACACGTTGTGAACTTGTAGATCGACTATTTTAGGCGTGTGACACCATCGTACGACTTAGGTAAGTATTGATCTGGTTTAAAACGTTTTCATCTCGGCACAAATCTTTGGTCTGAACTAAGCTTTTACTGTAACTGGACTTGCCACTTCTGTCTGTCCGTCTGTCTGTCTTAGATGTACCAGTCTTTATTGAAGCAGCGAAGTCACTAAGAGGAGAAGTGCTGACAGCTTTACTGACGGATGGACTTGCGGAACGATGGTAAGTATAGTAGCCCTTAACACACGGCTGTGTGCACTCGCTTAAAAGAACCAGAATCGGTTTGATTCACTCTCATGTACTACAAATTGAGTGTTTCGTTTACAGCCTGCACCACAGCCAGACCTACAGTATAGCATAAGGTGAAATGAGATGGTACATGTTTTAAGAATTGACTCTTTAAACCCATTACAGAGATTGAAGTCATTTACAGGGCAAGTACCAGCACTGACACTATATAAACACTATAAATACAGAGGAAGAACTATGTAAGAAAAACAAGCGTGTCTGGAGAAGCACATTCCTACACAGTCTGTGCATTCTCATCCAACCCACGTGTTAGCACAGACTTTGGTCAGTCTCAATCTATACGTCTGGTTTGTCCTTTTCATGATTATAGCTAGATATGTATTTATATACATTGTCTGTATTTCCTCTCATCAGCTTGTAAAATACAGAAATGCCTGATTTAAAGGGCCAAGCAACTATAAATGTAATTATAACTACTATACATACTGTATATAGTTTCTTTCTAAGTCAAGTGAATAGCAGAGTTCACACCACAGCTATAACAAAGACAATGATGAACGATATATTCATAGTAATTGTTATAGCCCTTGGTGTGAACAACCCTTAATAAGCCGGTCCGGGCACCTAGGCTCTAATGTAGCCTGACAGCGCGTCGCAGGTTCGAGTCCCGTTCCCGGCGATCTTTGCTGCATGTCTTTCCCCACCTCTCTCCTTGTTTCCTGTCTGTCTCTACTGTAATCTATCAATAAAGGCCAAAAAGCCAGAAAAAACATATTTAAAAAAAAAGAATGGGTTGCACATTGTGTCGCACACCAAATATAGTCGGTCTACAAGCTCACAACGCGTGTCAGTGCGATGCGTTGTGTAGATCTGCGATTTTCTGTGCGCGACACTTAATATTGCGAACGCGGCGCCTCCGACCAAGTGGAGCTTACTATGTAACCCTGCTCAGGTTGTGTGTCTGTCTGTCTGTGTGTCAGTCTGTGTTCATGCTCTCATAATGCTCTGATTACAATACACAACAGCCTGCTCTGATTACAATGCACAACAGCCTGCCACACACACACACACACACACACACACACACAATGTCAATGTTCTCTCCCCATCACGGTGAAATAACACGGATTACAAGTCCGTAAATACACAATATTTTCGAGCTGCGTTCGCTTCCAGCGTTCGCGCGTCTTACTTGTGTACTTATAATGTGTGTGTGTGTGTGCGTGTGCGTGCGTGTGTGCGTGCGTGCAGGGCCGTGGACTACGATGTAGACCTTCCTGTGGTGCTGGTATTTGGATCTTCTAGGACACACACACACCCCTCCTCCATCCCCATCCCGTCGTCTTCTGAAGAGCTGGCCACACACATACACTCCGCCCTGCTCCACAGCCTGGTACGTCTGACTGTGTGTGTGGGGCGGGGGGGCACATGTGTGTTTGTGAATGTGTTCCTTATGTTTGTATTCAAGATTCAAGAGTTTGTTTGTTACATGTCAAATACGAGTACATAAGAGTACTTCTTGTGTACTCGTTCTTTGGTTTGGCTTATCCCAACATTGTAGCAACAATAACTGCAATAACAAAGAAATAATAAAAAATAGCAATAACAGTAAGAAATAGCAAAGTATGTACGTACAGTGAGATGCTTGAAGCATGGTTCTTAATGTTATCCATATGTGTGTGTATGTGCGCACTGCACAGTATGTGTGTATTATTATCTATTTACATGTGTATACTGTACATCACACAGTGTGCATACGTTGGTGTGTGCAGTCTTGATATGCAAAGTGTGTGCGTGGTAAAGTATGTGTATGTGTACTGCACATGTATGTGTGCATGTTTGTGTGTGCAATCTTAGTATACAAAGTGTCAAGTGCTTGTGTGTGTGATGTGTTTACCACTTAAACCCTATACTTGGTTGACCGGGGTCCCCCTGGGCTCTATCCCTAGGTCTGCTTCTTTTTTCCCAGACACCAAATCTCTTCACCGAAAATAGCCGATCTGCAGGCTCACAACACTGAATAGCTAATGGCAAATAGCCAATCTACATGCACGTTGCGTTGCTCGTAGATCGGCTATTTTTGCAGAATGTTCACCCCAGAATAGGGACGTTGGGGTTCTTGCGGTTAATTAATATAGTGGACGTGTGTGGGGTGCTATGTGTGATTGTGGAAGATTGTATGGACCTGCATGCTTGTTATGAGTTACGTAAAAACAAGCTAGTACCTACTAACAACGTAACAAGTAGTAGTGTGTCTGCCGTAGTGATCATTTGAATGAATGTCTATGTTCTATATTAACATAGCCATTTGTTTTTTTGGTTGACAGTGGTGCCCATACAAAAAAAAATTTGTCCCTATCGTGACAAACAAAGCCGAAATCCAACTAGTGTCTCACGATCACATGCCTTGATTTCATGAGCTGTTGGGATTCCGTCCCTATGTAAACAGACGTTGGGATAACAGCCACATAAAGAATGTTTATGAAACTCCCAGGACGTTTTGTTGGCTCGCATATGGATGCACTCAGCGGTATGTCCCAGCTAACAAGCTCCATATGGAGACTGACAGTGCACTCGGCACAGGGTTTCTCCAAGGTCAAATGAGTCCTTCGTCACAGAGGGCGGTGCGCGCATGTGTGTGTTTGACTTTGCGCGCACACTAAAGTAAACGTTCGCAGCTGCGTTAACACGGAACCAACGCCTTTGAATGTTCCATTCTTCACTCTTTCTGCACCCCTGCTTTCTCTCTCTTATCCTACTCTTTCTGCCCTGCCCTCCCCTCTCTCTCTCGTTCTCTCTCTCTCCTCCTATCCATCTCCCTCGCCTCCTATTCCATTCTACATCCATCTCCCTCACCTCTCGCACCCTCCTCCTCCTCCTCCTCCATCTTCCAATCTGTCTCCCTCTCCTTCAGCCGGAGCTGACGGTGGACAACCTGCCCTCCTACCTCTCGCTGGGCAAACCCCTCCTGCTGCTGTTTGTGGGAGAGGAGGAGGACGAGCGAGGGAGGAGGGAGAACGAGGCGGCGGTGGAGGAGATGGGAGGAGTAGTGGAGAGAGCAGGAGGAGGAGAGGAGGTGGAGAGATACCTGCCCTGCTGGATTCACCTGTACGTACTGCCGAGGAATTTAATTTCAAGGACCCCCATAACTCTGAGAGTGTACAAATGGAACTTAATGGTTCCATTTGGTGTAGAGGGGGAGAAAAGGAGGGGGTCAAGTACAGACCCCTGGGGGACCCTGGTAAATGAAGTATGTCGGGTTTAAGTGGTTAATTCATTGATGTTGTTTTACTGAATGTCAGACTGGTCAAAGTGCAAATCAGTCTTGTGACTGTCCGTTCGTTCACACAGTGTCCGGATAGGCGGCAGCCAACAGCGTAAAAAACAACAAATTATGGCTGCCAATCTTTGTTTAATGACCCGAGCATTGCTCACACAAAGAACAAGAGATGCCAGCGACTACTCAATGAATTAATTCTTTATTGTGGCAACTGCACACACAAACACAAAGGAAGACAGGGTGATAACGTCACCTCCTCTTATCTCCAAAAATGGAACGCAGTGCTGAACAAAAGGAAAACAAGGAGCAGAGACTAGAACTAAATAAGTTAGTCAAAATGCATACTGCATCAACATCATCCAATGCGTAACTGTCCATATGTTTTAACCACTTAAAACCTTTATACTTCATTGACTGGGGTCCCCCAGGGGTCTATACTTCTTCTTCCCTTCTTTTTCCCCTCTTGTCTACACCAAATATATTCACAGAAAATAGCCAATCTACAAGCTCATAGATGCAAGGGTTCATGTCGTTAATTAATATCTGGTATTTATGCTTTATATTGCACCTGAGAATCTACAAGCTCACAACACATCGCAACATGACACATTGTGAGCTTGTAGATCTGATATTTTCGCCAAATGTTTGCTTATATTCGCTGAATGTTTGCCTATTATTACATGCCCAGAATAGAGATGCTAGGGTTCATGTGGTTATATTGATGGCTGTGGAACAAACAAACACTGCACATAATTTTTTTGAGACGGGTGCATAGGAGAGGGATGAATGGTTCAAAGATGCTCCAACAAATACAACTGGCCGCGCTCGTGGGTAGGAAGTTGACAGTGATCTAGCAACTCCTACAGCTTGGCCTATTCAGGAGAGAGCAGAACTGGGAGGGAGTTTGTTCCTCCCCATGCGTAATGTCCTCCTGGTGAAACTCCTCACCGCCAGGCTGGTGACTCCATGTATATAGGGGGATGTGGTTGTCTTCACCAGTGGTTCCCAAACGTTTTAGCTTGTGAAATTTGTATCTCCCAAACTAGTGAAAATAGACAAACTCAAACCTCACAGCGCACCCTGATGCGACACCTTGTGATCTTGTAGATCAACTATCTTCAGTACTATTTTTCTTTTTTACTTTACTTTTCTTTTATGTATGAAGAAAAAATATATATTTACTTTACTCACGACCCATAAAACTGTGTCCGTGACCCACAAATGGGTCCCAAGCCATAGTTTTGGAAACAGTGGTCTACACCCTTCCCAAAACCAACCAGTAGGTGTTGGCACAGTGACAGGAACTATTTACATTAGGGGAATTGGCATAAGGACTAAATTGGGGAGAAAATATAAAAGACAACAAAAACAGTTTATCCAACAATTCAAATGTTAGTGTCCTTCACCAGTTCTGTTTGTGGAATACTGATTTATTGACTGACTGAAAATGATAACTAAATATTTCCCCTGCTCTTTCTTCCTAAGAGGCCATACTCCAGCTGGAGCCTCTGTCCTAGAGTCCTACCTGGGCACTCTGCCCGCCCTCCCTGCTCTGGTTCTCTCCCATCTGCCCACTGGACGGGAGCTCTACCACTACCCCCCTAACTCCCCCATAGTGGCACACTCCATCATGCAGTGGCTAAAGAGGATAGCGGACGGGACTGAACCACCTGCAGGTAAGATTGGGGGTGGTGGAGGTGGGGGATATATGCTACCGTATAAGATGATAGAATACAACATACTGGTAGAAAGGAAAAGACATACAAACAAGTTCTGGAAATGTATGACATTTTAAAAGGGAAATTAATGGAGTAGAGGAGAAGAGACCTATTCTATCCAGATCGCTGATAGACAGCACTTTCAAATGTTTCAACCTCATGTTGCAGTTCATGTTTTACCCTCTAGGGGGAAGTAAAGTACAACTGTCATGGTTTTCTAAAACCAAATTGTGGTGCTGAAGTAACTGTACTGTCTTCCAATCTGGTTTAAGTTGAGCAACGTTATTTTTCCAGGCTTAAAATTACCTCTGCAGTGAATTTGCCCTATTCCTGATTCATACACTGCCTCTTCACTTTCATCTAATCTTTTCACATCTCAGGAACACTGTGTGCTGTAAACATCTAATATTCTATGGTTCTGACACTTGTTCTCCTTGCTATTAGTTTGTTACAATCTTGGTGCCCCACAAGCTCATATTGTTTTCATTTGCTCTGGTTAAGTCAGCTAATTGCCTAAAACCCTACACTATACAGCATACAGTAAATCTCCCTGGCTTTCTCTCTTCTTTTACTGTCTCTTTCTCTCACTCTTTCTGTCTTTCTTTCTCTCTCTCTCTCTGTCTCTCATTGTGTCTCTTTCTGTGGCATGAGCGCATGCTGAAACTCGAGCTCTGCTTGCAGACAAATGCGCCTTTGACATATGTTAGCAGCAGGCCAAGATAATAACTGCTTGCACATCAACAGATATGACCTCACTCCATCTGCCAGCTTTAGCCTATCACACTGTGGTCACCGTGTCAGGTTTGTATAGGCCTGAGAGATGGAGGGAAAGAGACACACAGAGACAAAGAGAGAGAGAGACTGTGAGACTGTGGCCATCCAAAGAACTTTGTCTAGCAGGAAATACAGCAGGATTTGCTGTCCTAACATCTATTAGTTAAAACAGCAAGCGGTATCCAGTATGCTTTCTGGGATAAGCCAACGTGCTTTGAATATATCAGCGGGGGTCCCCTTACTACAGAGAATGTGAGGTTGAGGAATTAGATTACCCAGACGCAGAACGCAGGACTTCAAGAGGACGCTGTTGGAATGCACAAGTAAAAGTATGTCATATAAGGTATCTGAGCTGTACCCATCTCAGCATTTAGTGTGTAATTAATTACCAACAGACAGATTTTCAGTACATATTTCATATTTCAACACATTGCAGTTTATGTTGCATTACGTAATTGGTTTTAAAGATATGCTGAGTTGCATTCTGTCACTTGTAAACGATGTGCCAAGTTGTCCTCTCCTCCACTCCTTAAGTTCTTGTCAGCGGGTGAAAGCCAACCCCAGATATACTCTTGTTTTGGAATGATGCTCTCTTCTGATACAAAAACACTGTTACAAACCAACTGTGGACCATAAGTAAAGATTGAGGAGAACAGTAATTCCCCATTTGATGTTTCTTTTTTAAATATCTGGGACCACGATCTATGTACACTCTAAAATGTACTGTTAATATAACTCTCAGCGTTACAGACCTTAAGGGTCCATTTGGTTCCTATCAATCATTTAGCTGGGGATCCCCTGGAACCGCCTCAAGGACCTCAGTGTACCTTTAAGGCTTTGTTTTGAAACCACACACAAATCATCGTAAAAAATGTGTTTGAGTTTTTAGGCTGTATTATTTATTTTCATTTTCAATCACTTCATGTATTGTTTATTTAACAGAGATCGTGCACAATTAAGGGGAAAAAAGAATTGCACCAGAGATGGCTACACGCCAATATTCAGTCCTATCAGGGGTTGCAAGCACATAACTACAGTATAAATTCACAGTACAATACACAATTACAACAGCACAAAATGCTATTTGACAGTGAAAACCTTGGTCAGTTAGTGAGTGGAGATTAGGTGGAAAGTATGGGGCAGTCAGTCTGCTATTTTAATCTGGAAGCTAAAGCTCATAAATGGCCTCATGTGGAAAAAAATGGACAAGCAAAATTACGTTTTTACAACTAATATGAAAGGGATTTTACAGTGATATGTGAGCCTATAGCTGGGGTAATTTCCATCCATTAATGCAGTCATGGCAGCGTGCGGTGGTGTCTGCTATCTCTCAGCGTTGAGCAGGGCCTCGTAAATGTTTTTGCACTCAATACGTATTTCTAAAATCTTCTGTGTTAATTCATCCATTTGTAACTCTGAGAGTGTACAAATGTAACCTCACAGAGTTAAAAGTACCACCGCAGATTTTACTCTGCAGTGGTTCTCGATCCACTTGAATTGTGATGATCTCACCTGAAGGCATTACTCTGTGTGAGAAGAATGTAGATGAGAATAAGAATGCAGACCTCATTCTAATTCTCATAATAAAAGGGTCTCTAAGTGCTGCTGCTGCTACTGATGATGGTGATGGTGATCGTTCAGTTAATTTAAGGGTTAAGTCATGAACCTTTGGCTGTTTTGAACTTTGACCAGTATAGTTGAACGCCTGAACACAGCAGCAACGGTCTCGTTCATACTCGTCTGTCGTCTCTGATCTGCCAGACACTCCATAACCAATCTGTCACTATTACCAACAACATTCCATTCATTTTCTCTGTTAAACCTCCACAGATGTGTTTTGTTTACCGGTAGGCTAGATTAAGTATTTGCCAACAATCTACTTACTGGCTTATTTTTTGCAAGGCAAGCTGAGATTGTTTATAGTGGCCTTACACCAACCGACTTCTAAACGATTTCACTGTCGCAGTCCAGTCTTAATAAAATCAGAACGGGTGGTAGTTTGAGACGACTTTACCGTAGGAACCTTTTATATGTCATGTTAGTGTTAGTAAAATACTTACAAGCAATTAGTAAACATGTCGTCCCCCACCAGCAACAGTTTTAAATTGGAACTTCAAACTCAGATTCCTTTCAAAGCCTGTTTTGCACAAAATACATCATCACGATGGCAGCGTTCCATCTGCTCCAAATCTAAATCACACATTTTGGAGCCTCTGAACCAGGGCTACTACCCAATCTTTTTTTTTGCCCCAAGAACCCCTTCCAGTATTTTCAATACCTTCAATCCCGGACCCCGGGACAGAATCAAGTAACTTACTAAATATTTATTCATTATTAACCATGTATGTACAATTTTACTGTTTTTATACTTGCATAATGTTGATATTTCATATTGTTGTCCTGAAACGGACATTATCATACCGTTGGAATGAATTTCATCATGTCTGATGTAAATCTGACCAGGTACTGTATAGCATACTGATACTGTCATTATCTATCGTATGCATGCATGGAATGGAATGAAATGCATTACATTTTCATGGCTGAACATCACAAGACAAAGTGCAACGCAAAGCAATCTAAGCAATCTACACGTCGTTGAAATGTTGATTAGACTGGGGGATTATGACGTGCGTTGGTTGTGTGTGTGTGTGCACACAGCGATGGAGGCGCTTTGTCACAAATAAACTCACCTGCTCGAAGAATCATGAGAAGTTGATAAACCCAACACTTGACCGTAATAATTATGTGGCACTCTCACTCTCTCTTTCGCTTTGATTCAGTAATGTCCTGGTTGAGACGGACAGACTGGGGGGGGGTTGGATTTGTTCACTATACATTGATGGCTTGTTAACGATCATCATTGATTCAGAATAGACGGGTAAAAGTTTTTTTTTCTATGTTGAGGGGCCTCTATAGACCTCGGACTCTGTCTTTTCCCGGTGTTTCGCCTAGGTGGGCGTGGTTTTGAGGTTAGGTTTAGGCATAGTTTATGTGAGGTTAGGCATAGTGTTTGTGAGGTTAGGGTTTAGGCGCCACCTGGGCAACACAGAAAGAGGGAGTATAGACATATACCCACCAACTTGCTCATGTCCTGCCGACTGCATCCCATGACTGGCACAGCCCTGGGTTGGCAACCTGGCCTGGCGGGGATTTGTGCTCAGAAGAGCACACTTTTCTAGTTGATTCTGCACCCGTTCTGTACACGGGTGTACACATCCAATTAATATGAACAAGTAAGCAGGGCACCCGCTGGCCTAGTGGTCCAGGCGCATACCACATAGGCTGGTAATCCAGTCTGACAGCGTGTCACAGGTTCGACTCCTGATCCCGACGGCCTTTGCTGCATGTCACCCCCCCATCTCTCTCCCCATTTCCTGTCAGCCTCCTTTCCTCTCAAATAAAGGCAGAAAAAGACCCAAAATTATATTTAAAAAAAAAAAGTAATCAAGTAAAAATTACCATATCTGTCAACCTACCTCTCCCTCAACCTCTAGGAATGATGGGTAATGAACGATGGAGGCCCGCGGCTCCATTTTACGACTTCCTGTCGGTCATGGACCAGGAAGCACCTGGTCACGCCCAGCAGCGAACGCCAAAGACCAAGGAGAAGAGAGGAAGGGGCGTGGGAAGAAATGACAGCGAAGAAGACAAAAACCATGAGGACGAGGAGGTGCTGAGGGGTAGAGGAGGAGACGACATGGGGTCCGATCCGTCCACAGCTCCACTGCACTCTGAGCTGTGACAGATAGAGGAGAAGGACACGGAACGAGAACAGGAGAAAGACATTGTTTTAAACCACTTCTCTATGCTTTGTCCGCTCATTTTTTTCCCTCTACGCTACGCCATTTGTCAAAAATATCTTATGTACAGTGCAAGCTTGTTGATTGACTATTTTTTGATGAATGGCTGCTTATTAATTCCAAATCTTCACCTACTATGACATGCCCAGAATAGGGACTCTAGGGTTCAAGTGGTTAACCACTTAAGCCATATACTGTATACTTTGTCATTCGACAAATAGGAGCTACTGTAATAACTGAACATTTTGAAATTTCTTGGAAAATGTTTTGTTTGAAAGTTTTAGCCAAAACGTGACACACACGCAAAGTGTTGAGTTAATTTCCCTATGGAAACCTCTGAAAATATTATATCACAGAGGGCATCCAATTATCCTGGAAAATGGCAGTCTGGATAAACACTGTCTATACGGGATATGACTTGGCAAGAAAACGGAGAGATACATG
This sequence comes from Gymnoscopelus braueri, assembly GCF_963280865.1. Lineage (NCBI taxonomy): Eukaryota > Metazoa > Chordata > Actinopteri > Myctophiformes > Myctophidae > Gymnoscopelus > Gymnoscopelus braueri. The sequence goes on along the minus strand of NC_137626.1, from coordinate 24,910,622 downwards.
CAGAAATAGAGGAGAGAAGAAGACAAGGTGAGGGATGGAGAGAGCAGAAGCTACTGTGAATTTCTTTTTTATAGTTTTTTATACCAATGGATATATTTTTTGATTTATTGTATTTACAATCTGTCACATGCACACACACACACACGCACACACACACACAAACATTGACTCTCTCTCACACACACACACACACACACGTGTTTTCCCAGAGATGTTTACAAGGACTGTACTGACTGGACGTATGATTGGCACCCAGTGGGTAGGTGGTTTACCTGATTAGCGGGTAAGATGTTCTATTTTTATAATGTTGTGGTTTATCATGCAGCCATTTCAACCAAACCTCTCACTGCCATCCTCAACTTGACCATGAGATCATTCTCAGAATGTGCTCATAAAGTCTTCTGCTGTATTCATTCCCTCCTCTTCAGTTTTGATATTATGTCTAGAATAGACCACACTTATTTATAGTTGGCTACCTTGGTCTGACTTACCAGAAAGGTAATTTTTGTAAAAAGTGGATACTTCCTGACCAAGTTGCAATTAAGAGGCACAATAACTTAGTTTTTTTCCCTCCTTTCAGCATATGAATAATGTACTGTATATATGTAATATATTGTATTATTCACAATGGCTTTTCTTTATTTGTACATCATTGTTAATGAAGAAAGAGAATTCCCTCGATACACTGGATTTATGACTTTGTGAAACATTTGTCAATGTTCCATCCAAATCTTTGTTGAGTGGATTTCCAACCATGGAAACACCTGGAAAATGAATATCGCAGCGGTCATCATTATCCTGGAAAATCAATGGCTAAGTCCAAAATACAAGTCTTTTTATTTTATTTTATAATTATTCCCCAGACCTCAGAAAGCACGCTTACAACCTCACAAACTGATAACACAGTCATAAAAACCATTCCCCCATGTAACTATTTAATAATCTTTCCTTGTGAAACTATATCACATTCCACCATAATCCTTTACCTATTTTCCCTGAAATGTCACTGCCACTAAAACGGCAATGACCGGTGACCTTTTTGCGTCGGAGCTGATCTATTTACCATTTCACGCACATAAATGTCCTGGAAAGGCCATCCTGTATTTTCCTGTCATCCTCAGTGTCCTATTCCAGAATGACAACGGCACCATGGAAACCAATGCGTCAGGGTTCCTGGCCGCCGCTGGTGACAAAGACGAGCTGTTCTGATTGAGCTGACAGGTGGTTTGACAGGTCTGTGAGGAAGACGAGCTGTTCCGTCTGCAAAGTCTTGTGAGCTTGTAGATCTGCTATTTATATGTATTTATTTTAAATGCCTATAATGACATGCCCAAAATATTGATTCAAGGTGTTTCACTAGTGTTAAAGTCGATAGGGGAAAATCCACCATAAGACGATCTAAAACTTGGAGATTATTGTATTTTATTTTTATTTGAAGTTAGAGCAAAAATACATCCCCAAACTGTCAAACGGCATGATTGATGATTTTTCTTATTATATTTTGCAGATAGTTGCAGATCTATAACAAAACAGAACAGAACATCTAGAGTGTTAATTTAACTCTTTAGAGTGTAAAACAAAAAGTATTGAGTATTAAGTATAGAGTGTTTGTTAAAATGGATGTCTCTTCGGGTGGCTCTTCAGTAAACAGAAATTACATTTTCAGGTCAGGATACCAATTTCATCCAATCAATCAGGATAGAGAACTCATACAGGGTAGGATAAACAAGTAAAATTTAAAGTGATGAAAAAAACAAACAAATGAGCACGCAAAATTGGAACTGGAACAAAAATTTAAGCTGATAAATGGTTTCTCTCTCCTAGCTGAAATTGGTGACCCCCCTGAAAATCTATTTTCTATGTATTAAAGCGCTGGAGAGACAGAGAGACCTGTTACTGAACAAACACTCTAGATAGCAATGATTTCTATCAGAATATATAGCTTTCTCTTTTTAACCAAAACATTTTGTTTTAGCCACAGCACAGTATACCACTTAAACCCTCTGAACTGAACCCGAGTTGGCTCTGTACCTTTTTTTTCCGTCTACACCAAATCTCTTCGGCCAAAATAGCCGTTCTACAAGCAATCTTTAAACGTGTCGCGTTGTGACATACTGTGAGCTTGTAGATCTGCTATTAGCTTTTGGCTAATGTTCACCCCAGAATATGGATGCTGGGGTTCAATTGGTTGCAAATTGGTCCTCGCATACTGTCCGAGACTTTTTTTTTTTGGTTCCATTGCCCTTTCAAAGCATCTGGATTGGCTGATTATGTATTGTTTGAATGAATTCTGTATCAAATTGGAAGTGACAGGGCTCAAAACATTTTGATTAAAGGCCAGGCCAAGCTAATTGGCTTGGAATGAACCATGACAGTTGGAACAGACTCCACACAGTCTGTGTTTGGATTTATAGGACCAATTTTTCCCCAGGAGCTCATCATTATTAAAAGATTACACTATGATAGATGAGCCTGTTAGTTTCAGCCAGGCATTGTGTTTTTTTTAATTCAAGCTAAGGCTACACTTCAAAGACATGGTTGGTATTTGCGTGGTTAGATGATCTCTAAATGCCAATTGTTTTTATAAAAATGGCAGCGTTCGTTGGCTTAAAAGACCAACCACGTCTATATTAGCTGTCTCTATATGTTATAAGTGTATGGAAGGGATTTAACCATGACATATCGGATTCTCTATGAACTGTGCTGTTGTGTGGCACGCAGGTGCATTAGGTAGGTAGGCTACTGAAACCGTGTGTGTGTGTGTGTGTGTGTGTGTGTGTGTGTGTGTGTGTGTGTGTGTGTGTGTGTGTGTGTGTGTGTGCGTGTGCGTGCGCGTGCGTATATTTCTCATATAGGCCTACACATAACACAAAATGATTTGATTTCCTGTAACATGGGGAAAGCTGACTCAACATAATACGAGTACGAGTGGGTAGATGATTATGCATAGGCCATGTGTTTGATTAGATTTGACACTGGCTACACTCACGCGTTATGTACGATTTATGAAATCAGCCATGTGCAAGATTAGATTAATGTGTGTCAACACACCGACCACACACAGTGGTGGACAGCGCCCAGGAAGCGACCTTAACCTGCCGCCCACATGCTATAGGCAGGGTCCCCACGGTCATGAAATTCCTGGAAATATTTTGAAATTAGAAAAAAACTTTCCAGTCCTGGAAAAGGTTTGAAATGTATCAAGGGTCCTGGAAAAATATTTGGCCATGCATTGTTTCTGGCTATTGATTTTGTTGATAAAACACTATTTCCAAAACATGTATAACATTACACGAAATATGTAACGAAATAAGTAGCTTTTCGCCGAACGGGCTACGTGTTTGCAGCCTAATGCATACCGGACGTGAGGAGAAAAAAATGGATCTACAAGCTCACAACGTGCTGCAGTGCGATGCGTAGTTAGTTAGTAAATTTGGCACACAATTTGGAATTGTATTATACAGTTCTATATTTATATTATATGCTTTATCTTTGCTACACTGCCTGTCTTTGGGCATTGCATATAGGAGTAAGAGACTCATTATTGCACTGAATGGTTGTTATATAGGCCTGGAAATTGGGTTAAATATTCTGGAAAAGTTTTGGAAAAGTTTTGGAAATTCATTGGTAAAAATGTGTGGGAACCCTGTATAGGGTTCCTGTCTTAATGGTGCTACTCTGGCTTGTGGTAAGTTGAGACAGATGAGGCAGTGCCTCGCCTGAGCATTTCTTATTAAAAAAAAATCTTTTGTTATTCTTAATTGGCTCAGGGTTACACATGACATACTTACTTCATTAAAACTAGCCAGAACAGTTATTTTAAAAGTATAATTATGCCCCTTTTCCCATGCAGTTTCCTCCTAAAAACTGCTCCTGAATAGCCTGCAGCAGGAAGCAGGTAACCGGAACAGTGGGCACCAGATATTTCGGGCACCATTTATAAAAATATTTATTTATTTTGTCTTTTTAATTTCATATTTGATTTTATATTTACATGTAGCCTATTTTATAAATGAGGGGCCAAATAAATATAGCCTAATATTTCTAATTACATTTAAGGCCCAATAAACCTGTCATTTCGGGGATAAACAAGAAAATGAAGGGTACATTTAGGCCTGATAATGATGTACCATGCATGTTCAAATCAAATATACTTTACATTCAACCATTTTCCAAAGCATACTTTATTCTTTATTTACATTTTGGATAAAACAACAAATTTAACTGTGCCTCTGTTTCGCACATGCATAGTCAGTTCTCATTGTGTTAAATGGTGAAGGACAAGGTCCTATCAGCTGGTAACTATGTGCGCGCATTTTTGTATTTTCTTTTCCCACAATGGCGGTGCCGTGGTCACAGACATGGATGTTTCTGTTTCTTCTTTTAAAAAGATTTTCAAACTTATCTTATGAAGAAAAAGGAGCTGTGCTACTATTTGTCTTCTAAAATAACTAGGAATGGTCCTATAACCACTTAAACCCCGTATGGTTGAGCGCCTCAGGGCTCTATGCTAGTGTATTTTCTGTTTTCGCTCCACGTTAAATATCTTCGCAGGAAAATAACTTGCTCAGCTATTTTCTGCAAAAGTTTTCCCTCAGAAAATGGATCCTGGGGTTTCAATAGTTAATTGACAATTAAGTACGACCTACAGCTGTAACAGAATGCGACAGAACAGGCTTTTCTCCTGAAAATGAGACCTATTATGAATTTGACAAGGACTTACTTTATAATAAAGTTATTGACGTCTTTGTCCAGAGGGATAGGTGCATGGACTTTGTCTATAAAGTAAGTGCCACCATTTTAAAAAAAAATCATTTTAAACTAAAAATCATTTAAACTTGCTTTGTGTAGTATATTGTTGTTTGATGGGACGGCCTTGTGTGGGTTGGCACAGTTATTTCTCTTCTTTTTCTGCTGGAGTGCCAACACGTTTGTTTTTATTTATGTATTTTTCTATAGACCCCTTAACAGACGACGTCACACTGTTAAGAACCAGTATGCGCGCGCAGGCCAGCACCAAATGAAACCCATTCTGTCAGGTCTCGCTTAATCTCTCAAGAACAGATTCTGCACTGCGTTGGAATCTGTCGGGGAGGTTCGTCATAACGTGTGCGCATTGGCTACAAGTGGGCGTGCCTTCAGATCAGGAAGCAGGCCGCGCTTTACCCAATCAAATGTAGTGGGCGGGATTCACATGTCCGTCGATCTTTCCCCCTCGAAACAAACCCAAACTAATTTAACAATAGCGTCCGCGGAGCAGACAAAACCACGGAAAGATATTCACATTTTAACTTACTCTTTCATCATAGAAACAAGTGGGCTTATAACCAAAACGATCCATGTTCTCTGGGAGAAGTGGTGTTAGTGTTCCGTGTAGAAATATTGTTAGTGGGAATGAAAACATAGTGGCACCCACCGGAAGTGAAAGCTGAAGGCAGACCTAAACCCCGGTTTCCTTGCGCACTGGTGTTACGTTTTCTTCCGCCCAGAGCCAACAGACATAGAACAAACAGCAGAGATCGCTGTTTTTCATTTTCAGTTGGATCTGGGTTCCCAGATTGGGTCTCGCTAGGACGCGCCTCACTAGCCAACACACAAGAGGCGGTTGAATGAACTGAAACCAGCGCACCTCGAAACGATATGTTGGGAATTGATTGCATGAAACAATCACCTGTGCATCCATTCTCAATGTTGGTAAAAAAAAAAGTGTGTTATATGAAGGCTGCTGTAGGCACCATGTCCCAAATAGTTCTGCACGCATGGTCAGATTATAGACCTTGACCACCAGGGGCCCTTGGGCCATGAGGCTCAATAATACCAATTTATTAAAATGAATAATAATGCTCAAATACAAAGGCCCCTCAGCTAGATACAGTACAAGGCCCCTCATATGGCTGCAACAGGGCCCCTGGCCCTCCTATACTGTAGGGCCCAGACTGTACATCCTGGAAACAGGTGCTTTCTTGACCCACAAATGCCTTACAATCTGAGTAGGCTAATGTGTTTGCGTGGCCACATGACTGCCCATTCTAGTGTGGGGGGGCCCTCAAAGGTAATTGGCCCAGGGGCTCCTGTGAGTGTTTAATCCATCCCTGACCGCACATTGTTTCTTTCTTTCTCGTTAACATTAAAAGACCATGCCCCTGTGTGCTCCTGACTGCACTAAATGTAAAGAAAACGAAACCATTTTTGTGTCCAGAACACCAGCAGTAGTTAATTATTACAACTTCCACCAAAATAGCACTGCCAGTAAGAGGTCTTTCAAATGTCTCACGGCAACAGCAGGAGCACCGATCAGTTTCTGGCCCAATCATCTGTTAAGCACTATGAGCTAACAAAAAACGAGCTGCTAATAGGCACAAGACCACCACACACACTTCTGCACACACACTGAGGCATGTGCAATTTAACTAAATTGCACACGTGCATGACTGCAGGTCCACACAAGGAGAGCCCTGATGGCATAACAACATGTACGATGTACAGTACGTCATACTTGCGGTTGAGATTAGAAAACCAATCCACTTTTCCTCTCGGAAATGACCTCGGCGCAATGAAGCCCTGAGTGTATCTGTGAGAGACAGAGTGTGTGCATGCTACTGTGAGACATTTTTATTCAAAATTTGTATCTACAATATGTGATATTGCTCAGTGCTTCCCAAACTGGGGGCCAGGCCCCCCTTGCGGCTTGCGGGGGCGCCAAGGACCACGGGGTGGGAGTGGCCTTGGGGCCTGGTCTGTTTGGAGGTACCGGTAGTCCAACATTTTAAACATGTTGCACAAAATCATAGCTAACTCCCACATGTAACATCATTGTGAAGCACACTAACATTGTTTAAAAATATGTTTTGAAAATGGCATATCTACAAGCTTGTATCAGCTATTTTTGTGTTTTGAGTTTAGTGGTAAAGATACATTCTGAAAAAACTAGTGCGTGTGTGTGTGTGTGCATGCGTGCATACAAGTTGTATCCTGAATTGTTGTTTGTCTCCATTTTTAATGTCACTTGCGTGAAACATAGCCTATGTATTACTTTATTTGTATTTTATCTACTATTTATAGTAGATTAAAGATGGGTAGTCATTTCAAAAGAGAAGTTCCTTCGGAATCAACCTAAAATAGAGGATAAATTATTATTTGACTATGACTATGTAATTCACCTAGTCGTGCGTGTGTGCGTGAGTGCGTGCGTGCGGGTAAGTCTGTGTGTCTGTGGCACCCACAGACAAAGTACGTATATGATGGCAACCATATGAGTAGGGTAATTAGAGATATGTAATTATGATGTGAGTCCAGTTGGAATGGGATTTGTGTCCATGCGAATACCAGCTGTTCATGTGTGGGAAAATGAGAGTCTGCTAATCAACGGTATCACCATTATTACACTGAGTGAACTCCCACTGGTGCATCTCAATCGGCACTCTCTCTCTCTCTCTCTCTCTCTCTCTCTCTCTCTCTCTCTCTCTCTCTCTCTCTCTCTCTCTCTCTGTGAATAAATAAACTGCTGGTTAGAGTATTTGGTGGACATCCTGATGGCTCAACCACAATCATGATGTATTGCGTTTGAATCCATCTCGATACAAGTGCTGCATGTAGCCTATATTTATTGTCTCCGCCAGGCCGAAAGGCATGGCGAGAGAGTATGTTTTACCCCCTGTCTGTCCGTCTGTGTGTGTGTGTGTGTGTGTGTGTGTGTGTCCGTGTCCGTCCTTCTGTCTGCGACCAGCTAATCTCCGCCACCGTTGGCCCTGTCGCAATGAAACTGCACACACACACTCCCTGGATACCACAGCAGAACCTCTGCCCCACATTTTTCAGATCAGCCCGTCATAGCGCCACCATGAGGCCGACTTTTGCAAAACCATTTTTTTTACATTACTCTTACAGATTTTATCCAAACGTCATGCAAATCGGTACACAGTATCTCTATAGTCATGTGATCAACCTGGATCTGTCCGATTTCCCATATTCCATCCTCATTGCCTATGGTTGGCTTCCAAAGTTTGCAGGATTGGTCCGTTTTGAACAAAATGCCTCAAATCATGAACGCAGCTTGCGATTTCCGTGAAATTTAACAAACACATTCCCACTAGGCAGAGGAAGAAATGCCACCCTTTTTCACATTGGCCTGTTATAGCGCCACCAGCAGGTCTAATTTAGCAAAACACATATTTGGAACAAAATGCCTCAAATCATGAATGGAGTGTCCGATTGCCGTGAACGACCTAAGAATATATGGCACCTTTTTCACATTGGCCTATTATAGCGCCACCAGGAGGCCACAATAACGTACCTGACCTGGCGGAGACCTGTGCTCCGAGGAGCACTTTTTCTAGTTTATTTTGTTTTTCCTGCCTGTCTAATGTGTATCTAATTGATTATAATAAAGTTTAGCTTGAATCCAAATGCCACTCCTCTTATCAGACGCTGGCTAATATTTACACTAGAATGTTTAATTAATTGCGTCTGCAGGGGGCTGCTGTTCAATCAAATACAATTGTGTGTAGACGGCTTGATTGATCTTGGCCTTTTCATATCAACGATTATAGTACCTGTATATTGGACAAATTATAAGTTTATGAAAATGAATAAATGTCATTGCAGCACTTCCTTTTAAAAAACATCCTACTGGTTCAGAGTGGAGGGTTAATGTCTGGTGAGAGCTGCACCACAATCTCCAACCCCTAACACCAGGCTCCTTTATTTCACACCCCACCTTTCACTTAAAACCCACAATACCATTAGAGTTAGTTTAGCACACAGTCATAATGGCTTGAGGGACACTCATCCTAGACCCATACAGTAGCAACTTCTTTATGAGTGAGCTCTCAAATCAACACTTACGCGCCTGTTGAAGTTTCCCCTGAACTACCCTCTGAAATGAGTTGAAAATTCCCTGTCAAAGGTGAGAGAATAAGATGTTCGGTGTTATGGGGTATACTCCTCTCCCCTCAGTGCCATTAGGGAGCAGAGAGGAATTGTGCGGAAAAATAAACACTGTCATTGTGGTTGCCAGAAAATTGCTGTGTGTGTGTGTGAGAAACCCAAGGCCTTTGCCATAGTTGCTAAATATTTTATTGTATTTATCATTCCTGGCAGGCATGACCACAGGTCACTGATAATATTTGGCCTGCCCTGATTGAAGAAATGTCACGTTACCATGGACATCAGTCACTATCATTTCCTGCCTTTTCACCAATTGGAGAAGTGGATGACGGCGACATCATCAAGAACCAAACCAGAGGCACAATGAAACTGACAAGTAAGTAACAGAGTAGTTCTGAAACTACAGTATGTGGGGAGAAATTCAAAAAGTAAGTGCACGCAGCATTAGAAGCTGGACAGTATTACAAATTATTTGATGCAAAAAGGCCTTGAGGCAGTTAAGGGCGAGCTGAACTTTGTTGATATTGTGGATGAATTTGTATGAAGCAGGGCTAGGACCAAATACATTGTGTAAGGCTTTTGTTATCATTAGTTTAGACCTATACTTGTGTTTGCTATACTGCATGTGACACCTTAGCTTGCTCTCAATTGTGTATTAGACTTTGTTTTTGTTGATATTATACAGTGGGTGGCTTAAATTAATCTCTTAGGCTATTTGTGGTTCAGGGCAGTGTATTTTGTCAAAATCCACTTGAGATGTAGGAATGTATATCTTATGTTAATATGCTTTTGCCGTTAATTGTGTGTATGTGTGCTGTAAATCCTAATGAGGCAGGTGAATGTGTTTTACTTAGTGCTGGAGTTGTGTGGAGCCTATTTGTGGCAGCTGGCAGGTGAAAAAAGTGATTGAGGTTTTGGCTGCAAGTCAGTGTACCTGCCGGGTTGTTTTTTTCGTACCCAGGGGCCTATTGTCTCATAATCCGCTCTGTTACAGTCTCTCAGCTTTCCTACTGCCTCTGCCTAATGAATAAACGTGATGTGAGTCTAGGCTATACAGTAAATGTAAGTATAAATAAATGTTCAGCTCTGTCATCTTAGGAAAAAAAAGCTTTTATTCAACATTGAAACATTCATTTTCTAACATTAGAACCTTATGGGTTTCGAGTGAATTGCCCTGCTGCCATAGGAATGACTGTACCAAAGGGAATCTAGCAGTCTCTCTCAAGCAACAAATGACAGAGGTCATTTCCTCTGCGACAGCTTATCACTGTTCTGGGCTTTCAGGAAGTGAAGCACTACTCCACACAGTAATAAAACCCCCTTCTTGGCCTTTGTCATAAAACACCAGGGAACACATTACAAACATATTCATTTTTCTTTTAATATTTCATGACCTTACATAGGAAATTGCTATGACTGGCAGCATCCCTGTTGGTTATTCCAGCCTTAATGTAGCTGTCGCCCAGGGCCATGGTTAATGAATAATAAATGAATAATCAAGCATGGAGCTCACGTAGATTTCCACCATTGCATCACAAAAATGTCATCTTTAGGCCTGCTAGCAGCGGGGCTCTAAGGATGGTACAGTAATGTCAGTCGGTAGGAATGTTGGATGGTCTGTCCATCCAACCCTTTGGTCCCTGAAAAACGTATGCGTGCCATCATGCTTCCTGGAAGATGAACCCTACTGATTTTGGTGACCCCATGGCCTTTCCTCTAAGTACCATCCTTCGGCCAAAATGTCAGTTTTTTTATTTAATGTCATAGTCGTAGTAATTATAATACACTTTATTCATAAAGCACTAAAACGGCCAGTCCGGTGCATTATAGGGGCAGGGACAACAGATGCAAAAGAGATCAACACTGGAGCAGCACGGACAGTTTAAGCCTTTTATTATATTGGTGCAAGTACAAAAAGTGACTGACGTCTCATTTGTTACGACCTTCCTCAGAGTCATCTGAGGAAGGTTGTCCGCGTTGCTCCAAAGTTACAATGAGCTTTGAATGAAATCAACGCCAAAATTAAATCATGATAACGTGTATAAATTGCAGTGAGTTATAAAAACATTAAGGGACAAACAATTACATTTCAGATTTTCAGAGCGATTGATCAGCCTGAGCTCCTCAGGCAGGTCATTTCAGAGTCAAGGGGCCCTATGGTCACCCTTTGTCTTCAGCCTCCACTCAGGAACAACCAGGTTCCTTCCTGAGGACACACATTAAAATAAACCTAGGTTTAAGAGCTGGTCAACAGTGTTTTGGTAAAAACACTGTCCAAAACCTTTGGACTATACAGTATTTATTGGCAGCAATTACATCAGAAATGTGCTTGGCTAAAATGGTAAATGGTATATTTATATAGCGCCTTTATCCAAGCTGCATTACATTCACACACACACATTCATACACCAACGGCAGAGGAAACCATGCAAGGCACCAACCTGCTCATCAGGAGCAATTAGGGGTTCAGACACTTCGACACTAACTCAGGGGGAGCCCGGGATCGAACCAATTGGTCTCCCAAGCGGCCGCTCTACCTCCTGAGCCACTGTCTCTCTCTCAAATGCTTAACTAACTTATTGCAAGAGGCCATTAATAGGCTACCTTCTGCCGTTGATATCGGACCTGAAGTCTTGTGTTCCTCCACCTACGTTGTGTTCCACCTACGTCCCTCTTACATTCACTTTGAACCCATTAAGACCCGAGGCTGATACTAAAAACGTCTTCTAAATCCTATCCTTTTTCTAAAAAACGTATGTTGCTATAGTGGTTCTCAAACGTCAAGACGGACCCCCAAAATTATATGTATTTGGCCACGGACCCCCATCTCAAAATATGTTGATCCAGGGCAGGGACCACCAGAAGAAAAGATTTGAGTTAAAGATGTTCGCTTTAAAAAATATATATATATTCAAAGATTTGCACAAATTGTCATGATTTAAAAGAAATAGCAGATCTACGAGCTTGTATATGCAAATATCTTCACTGATCCATGGAGATGTATTATACTTAACTCTAGATTTAAGGTGCTACGGTATCTAAAGTGGAGGTGCAGAGTAGATTAAAACAATTAACTAAAATGGGTCAATATCACTATGTTGGGATAAGTTTACATTAGCCAGAAAGTAATGTAATTTATTGCTGTTGAATTTCAAAAAGCAGTGAGTTGGATCTTAACGTTTTCTCAACAAAAGTGATAGCGTGAAATGTAAAAGTAAACGTATTCGTGGTCAGCAACATAGAGTATTTATCTTGTGAATCTTATGAGTCTTTTATTCATGCAATAAAACGGTTCACATTCTTCTTCAGTGACTCTTTACTGCACTCTTTAAAGCATTCTGTTCACTGTGGGGTATCCATCTGCAACTGCAAGTATAGCGGACAGCAGTATCAAGTATCATTCCAAATATGGTATTAAAACAATAATGAAGGCGCTTTCAATTGAGATTGAACTACATTATAAGTAAGTAGCCTTGGGAACCAATCGTTCCCAAGCCATGTGGGCCCATAGGTCAGGAGCCTATCTCCTGTGTCTATAGTGTGAGGTAGGCTTGATTATTGTATGTAAGTATATCCCCCTGGCCATGATGTACAAGTACACCCGCTGGACATGACACTAGTATGTCGCAGGGACATACTAGTGTCTCTTACATTCACTTATTTTTTGCCTGTCTTTGCCAAATGTTTGCCTATACACAAATCCACGGAGCGCTGCCCTGGGCGCAGCCATTGCTGCGGTGTCAACGCTCCGCGGACGCGACACCGCAGCAATGGCCGCCTACAGGCAGCTACAGGCAGCGCGTCTGTGGATTCGTCCATATGTTTGCCAGAATAGGGACACTAGGGTTAATGTGGCTAAAGATTTTACCCTTTACTGAAGGTTTCAACCTTCTTCATCCTTTTTTCTTTTGTTTCAATTAAGCTCTTATTATTGAAAATAAAAATAAGAACCTCTCAGGCATACACATAACCATTCTGAAACACACTCTACAGGTCCAGGTTTGAATGGCCACTGCAGCTAATGTCTATTGACCCCCACTTGTTCACATACTGTATGAGTCATGGCTAAGAGTGCTTAAATCATAGTGAATTATATTAAAGCATAGCCAGTTGAGAATGTCTATATGAATGATTTATTGTAATATTTTAAAAGCATTTCCATTTCTCCCCCCTGTTTTTCCTAATGGGGCAATTTATCTCTCCATTGCAGCTGAAGTGTCCTTGAAACATGATCGTCTTGAAACGAGGCCGATCATTTGATTTGAGTATCCATGTTGGCGTTTGTTCATGAAATAAACCAAATGACTGGTTGAGATCAATTGGTTATTAGCTGAAAACTGCCCTGCTAAGGGGAATTCTCATACTGAAGGTTGAACAGATGAAAGGCTTAACCATACACACATGCATGCAAACACATTTTGGTATGCATGGTTGCATTACTATACTTGTGAAGACATCAGCATTTTACCTTCATTATTAAGCCTAACCCTATAGCCAACAATCTACAAGCTCACAACGTGTCGCACTGCAACATGTTGGAGATTGTCTATTTTCGGTGCGACTATGTATGTATCAGGCATAACTCTAACCCCAACCCCTAAACCTAACAGCTAATCCTAACCCCCAACCTCAATCATTTCGTAGCTGTAAGCCATAAAACCATTTCTCTTTTGAGGAAAAGTATAGTAATACAAGTACACACACACACACACACACACACACACACACACATTCATAGTACACAGTACACTACACACACTCCCAGCAGATAACAGGATCAACATACAGATGAACTGTATCAATCACACACTAGATGCAGACCAGACAGACACGCAACCTCGATGGCATCACACACAGACGCAGGCAGCACTGACTGGATCGCACACTGTTTGCATGACGTGAGCTGACAACACACACATGCACGCACGCACGCACGCATGCACACAAACTCACTAATGGGTTCTTTATTGCTGTGGTTTATAATGCAATGTCCAGAAAGCCAGAGGATGTGTGTGTGTGTGTGTGTGTGTGGGTGTGTGTGTGTGGGGGTGTGTGTGTGGGGGGGGTGTGTGTGGGTGTGTGTGTGTGTGTGCGCGTGTGTGCGTGCGACTGTGGGTACATGCGTGCGTGCAGGTATTTCTGTGTGTATGTACAGTATAAGTGTATGTAAGTGCCCGTGTATGGCAACTACATTTCACCTAGTAAGATCAAAGGAGGTTTGTAAGAGCTGGTCAAATTGTGTGTGTGTGTGTGTGTGTGTGTGTGTGTGTGTGTGTGTGTGTGTGTGTGTGTGTGTGTGTGTGTGTGTGTGTGTGTGTGTGTGTGTGTGTGTGTGTGTGTGTGTGTGTGTGTGTGTGTGTGTGTGTGTGTGTGTGTGTGTGTGTGTGTGTGTGTGTGTGTGTGTGTCATCTAGGAACTGTTTTAATGGGTTTGCTACAGAGCACAATTCTGGGAAGAGAAACACAATAGTCTGGTCTGGATGGAACATCAGATGGTAGGAAAGGATTTTGTGCGCACGCATGTGTGCGTGTTTATGTTTGTGTGTGCGTGCCAGTGTGTGTGTGTGTGTGTGTTGCATATTCATGTGGATGACTGTTCCTTAGCTCAGAACAAAACCTCTCTCCATCTTCCAGGATTTATGGTCTTTTTATCCCAATATTGCATTCCTTCTAAATTACCTGATGTTACTTGGTCCCTACCCTGGCACAGGGGTTGCTAGAATGTTGGCAGCCTGATTTGTGTTGCTGTTTTTTATTATTATTATCATTATAATAATTATTTTGGCCATTTCTGCTTTATTAGTAGAGTGTAGAGACACAGGAAACTGAGGTCAGAGAGAAGGGAGACGTGCGATATATGGTGGGAGTCGGATTCAGACTCGCAACTCACAAGGAGCATGTGGTCCGTGCACTAACCACTTAAACCCTATATTTAGTTGACCAGTGTCCCTCAGGGCTGTATACAAGGGCTACTCCTGTTTTTCGCGCAGTATCTTCGCTGAAAATAGCCGATCTACAAGCTCACAGCGTGTGGCGTGTTGTGAGCTTGTAGATCGGCTATTTTAGCCGAATGTTTGCCCCCAGAATAGGGCGGCTAGGGTTCATTGGCTAACTGGCCGAGCCACCAGGCACCCCCGACGGCCAGATTTTTGACAAGGTTCAAATCCCAGCGGGGAAAGTCTGGATGGTGGGAATAAATGAGAAGCGCTCTCCACTTGATCCTTGAGTAAGGCTTTCAGTCCCCATGTGAGCTCATGCAGAGCTTGTCAGTGGCCTATGAGAGAATATGGTGATCATAATGCGTATGTTTGCGTGCGTGTTTGCATGCGTGCTTGCATGCGTACTGTACTGTATGTAGTCATAATGTAAAACCCCTTATGACCATTTCAGTGGGCTACTTCTGGGTAAGTAGATTACGCAGAAGTAATTTTCTATCAATTAACACCCCATGAAGCCTTAAATTAATGGAGATGTTTTTGTTTTTGTCGCATTCCTGAGCCAATAATTTGACCAGCGGAGTCTCCTACTGAGCAGCCACCCGGTCATCAAATTATTAGCTTAGGAATGCGACAAAAACCTCATGAATTCAAGGCTTCATGGGGTGTTTAACTGATAGAAAATAAGAAAATCTTTGGGTGAACTACTCCTTTAAAGGACCATACCCTGTGCCAATACATGTCATTGTTTATTCACAACTTCATCCATAAATTGTTCATTGTTCATCATTCGTAAACAAGCATTGTGAGCTTGTAGATCTGCTATTTTCGCCAATGTTCGCCCACAATGACATGCCCAGAATAGGGGCGCTAGGGTTCATGTGGTCAATAGTGGAATCAAACCAACGTGCGTGTCAGAGTCACATAGCTCCATGTTCCCATGCAGCAGCAACCCTAAACACATGCCCGGTCTGACAGGCCTTTCCATCATCAAGTGACCTGTATGTTGTTGTAGACTAAAGGTTAAACGGAGGTTGTGGGTGTAGTTTTTCCTTGACCACAAAAGAAATTCTGAACCCCAGCTGCTGCTCCTCACACCTTTTAACACCTATTAGACTGGGAACAAAAGCTGCATGTGTGTGTGAGCATTAAGTCAATTCCACCTGGGACCATTGCGGTTCACGGTCAGGAAGCTGTGTGCGTGCATGCGTGCGTGCGTGCGTGCGTGCGTGCGTGCGTGCGTGCGTGCGTGCGTGCGTGCGTGCGTGCGTGCGTGCGTGCGTGCGGTGTGATTTGAGCTGGCAAATAAAAGCTTTGAGAAAGCTACAGGAAGACGGAGAGAGTGAGAGTCTGTTATTCACATTTACAGTTACTTCACATGAACTCTTATCCAATTAGGGCTGTGAAAAAATGCTTACTGGACTTTTCCACTTGACTCTATTTAAGCTGGAATGGATATGTAATACTTTTAATAACGAGGAACAAGAGTAATAGAACCTGCACACTCACATGCTCCAATACATTTTATTGACTACGTTTCGAGCCCGGGCGCTTGGTCAGGTCAAGTGGTTTGACCTGACGAAGAGCCTGGGCTCGAAACGTAGTCAATAAAACAGAGATTCCTAACCTGTGGGCCGTCAGGGATATTGCAGGTGGGCCCCCGAATAATCGGCAAAAAACTACGATTTTAATGATATTATAATATTAATATTACAAAATGAAAAAAAAAATGTATTTCTTTCTTTAAAACTTTGACAATTTAGTTTTTATTGTAATACACATAAATAGGAACTTAAAGTATATTAGTTACATTAGGTGCATCGATCCAATCCAGAACTCAATCGATTGACTTGTTTATACTCTAGTTCTAGTATATTGTTGTCTATACTAGAGTAGTGCATGCCTTGATGCCAGTCCTGACGCAGTGCTCTAACAGCCAGCAGATGGCGTTTTGAGTCTGATATGCACTTAGAAATGTTACCGTTACAGCAGTGATTCTCAAACCTTTTAATTTCAAAGACCCCCAGTTTCATATGCATTGGAACCCCAGTAAATCTTGCACTGTAAAATTCCTCGGTGTTAATTTAACATTTGGTTCATTTGGTTCCATTTGTACACTCAGAATTACTGACCGGTAAAGGGCTTCTAACTACATGTATCAATAATTTACCTGGGGACCCCTGGAACCCCCCCAAGGACCCCTAGGCGTTCCCGGTCCCCACAGTGAGAACCAGTTGTACTGGCAATACACACTTGACCTTGTTCAGACTGGCAGCCCAAATCCAGCCCAAATCTGATTTCCAGATTGGAGTCGGATTGTTTTTAAAGGAGTAGTTCACCCCAAAAAGTACTTATTTTCTATCAATTATACACCCCATGAAGCCTTGAATTCATGGAGATTTGTTTGTTTTTTCCCATTCCTGAGCCAATAATGTGATGACCCGGTCATTGGTCAATAGGAGACTCAGTAGGAGACTCAAGTAGGAGACTCTTTGAGTCTGACTCCGCCGGTCTTCAAATTATTGGCTTCTGGATATGCGACAAAAACAAAAAAATGGCTTCATGGGGTGTGTAATTGATAGAAACAAGTATGTTTGGGGGTGAACTACTCCTTTAATCAGTCTGAACGAGGCTAAGGAATGTGATTCAAATCTGATTGACAAAAATCAGTTTCCATGTGTTGTTTTCCTTTGCTGCTTTTACCTTTGAAGCCAATCTGACTCCAATCTGGATAGGCAAAAAAATCTGATTTGTGTTGCCATTGTGAGCATAGCTAGTTGCCTAGGTTAATCCTTTCAAAACAAAAGCCATATACTGTCTATTAATTCATATTGGTTATACCTGTTATATACTAGGCAATTGCTACTGTCTACTCGTATTATGTACCTTTCTCTTGGAATCACACAAATTAGTACATTCTTTCCTTCTACTGTTTTAGATGTTATCACTTTACTCCACAGGAGGGTTTCATTATTGTGCAAATAACATAAGACACGTTGAATTAGTCAGTTACTGGCTGCCGATACACAGTCCTTTTAACATCTGTTTTAACTGGCTAACAAATGCCTTGCATGCGTTTTGTGTGTGTGTGCGTGTGCGTGTGCGTGTGCGTGTGCGTGTGCGTGTGCGTGTGTGTGTGTGTGTGTGTGTGTGTGTATTAGTTTAACTGTTCATAGGGGAGAATTCTTTGTGGTACACTGTCAGGAATTGGTGACTGTGTGTGTATAATATGTAATTGTGTGTGTGTGTGTGTGTGTGTGTGTGTGTGTGTGTGTGTGCGTGTGCGTGTGTGTGTGTGTGCGCGCGCGAGTGTGTGTGTCAGTGCAGGCCATCTCACCTGGGACTGTCTGCTTTCGGGGTCTTTGTGGGTATTTCCTGTCTACTGTGTGTCCAGCGTTCATTCTCCAATGTCCACAGAGACTGGAGATGCTGACATGGAGGCAGGATGTTGTCATCACCTCGTCCATGCCACGTAGATGAATGACGGGTCACCGCGTGCGTGCGTGCATGTGAGCGTGTGTTTCAGGGTTACATGGTGTATTTTAAGGTTAACAGGTTATTAAGGGAGGGGGTTAAATATCTCTGAGTCAGCAGCGTGTGTGTGTACCTAGATGGAGATCACGTGTGGGAGGATGTATACCTTTAATAATGGATCTTCTCTTCTCTTCTCTTCTCTTCTCTTCTCTTCTCTTCTCTTCTCTTCTCTTCTCTTCTCTTCTCTTCTCGCCTTGACATTTTCATTATATAACGAGTAGGGGGTATACATTTCTTGATGTCACAGCTTCTTATTATCATATCAAGGGCTGTTTGGTTTGTTTCCTTTAGCTGCAGGGATATTACTCCCTTGCGCTGTGCTCATCTCGCATTTTGCTGCGAGATGATACATTCTTGGACCGTCTGCTTTTGCATAAGCCCACACAGTCTCACCGTATCTTACAGTAGCTTCATAACCAGGTCATGGTTTGATTTCCCATGTGCCCAAATGTCCTTCAATCAGGGTCAGCTCCATCGGTGCTGCTCTGTGGATGACTCTACTGACCCAGTACTTTGGACACTTTATGTGTGTGTGGGTGTGTGTGTGCGTGCGTGCCTGTCACACAAGATTGATCAGGATTCCGGACAGACTTCAGAACAACTGGCAGCCATATCTTTGAATTTCTCACTTTAATTTGAATGCGGTTCTTTCTAGTGGATATTCAATCAGTTCCAACAATAAATCATAGTGTAAAATAAAACCCGCTGGGATGTTTTTGGCAAAACGTTTCCCACATAGAGAATACTTTGTGGTAAAACACACTGTTCGTCCTTCAGGGCGTTTTAAAGGATGGTTTTGTGGAGAGCAGCGGTTTCCTCAGTCATGTGTGAAGGAGGGTTTTCATTTCAGCTCCTAACTACAGCAGATGATGTCAATAATTATTTCCCTGCTCTCAGCGTGAAGTTGTCCTTATTAATGAAATTACCACTGGAACATAAACTTGCACCCGCTCAGCGCTCCGTGACACTTGATTCACAACCTCTGGTATAAAATGCACACAGATGTTGAGCTCTCGAACCAAGGATGCAGAGTTACATATGCAATACTGACCTGCACCTGAGATGCAGATGGCCAGGTGGGATGTTAAGAACAGCTGTTTCTCTGTTTTATTGCAGATTTTATTTTATTTTGTATTTTAATGTCTTGTGATTTGTGTTGTGATATTGTACGGCTGCTACCTTAGTACCATGGCCAGGTCTCTCTTGTAAAAGAGATTTTCTATCTCAGTGAGACTTAAAATAAAGTTCTTGTCCTTCCGTGTGTCCCCCCGTCTCAGCCAAGCTAACATTGGTCAAGCTTCGCGTGACACGTGACAATATTGTTGTCACCAATGCTCTGATTGGCTAGCGTGACGCATGATGACATAGAAACCTATAAATAGGTGTGTCACTTCAAAAAATTATTTATATTTTTTGAAGTGAGCTTCCATCAGCCAAGCTAACATTGGTCAAGTGACACGTGACAATATGTAATATAAATAGGTAAGACAGGATTAATCAGGAACAGTACTGGCGGAGACCTGAGCACATTTTCTAGTTTTTTATTTATATTGTTCTATTTTGTTCTAGTTATTGTAATCGTATTTTAATTAGTGTTGCCCTACTACTTCTGTACCCACCTCACCTATCTCTCCTGTGGTGATGCTTTGACTATTGAATTTCCCTTGGGATCTGTAAAGGTCTGTCCATTCATCTATCTAATGAGGACAGCTCATTAACAGAACGGAAACGGAAGACTTGTGAAGTCTTCACAAGTCTTCCGTTTATCTGTACAAAGCAGATATATTGCTTTCTGCTGCAACGGAGAGCAGAGAAGACAAAGAATTATGTCCAATACGTGTCTTTACTCAAAGTTTCACCATTGACCTCTTTGGCTTATTTCTGGAAACAAATACCACTTGGAAAATCTCAAAAAAGCTCAGGGTCAGATCTACATGTCTTTGCAGAGAGAAGCGTTAGCCAGCATATCGATGGCCAAAATGCAAAACCTCCTATGTGCAAATTTCATGATTTTCAGATTTCACTGTGGATGCGGACTATAGGCTATGCTGCACATGCTCAGTCTGTCTGCAAGATAGTCCCGCCCCTCATTTTGTCAGAAAAAGTCATTTGACTAAAACCTCCTATCTTGTTCAGTGCCAATTAGTGCTAAAATGTTGAAGCGCAAAACCTCTTATCTGCACCAGAACTAGTTGAGCAGCAGACAGAGCTGAAACTTGGGAATTCTATGTTATGTAGACCGTCTAAATGTCTTTCAGTTTGTAGTCATCTATTATTTTCAAAATAAAAAAGTGTCTTCCCCCCTTACTAGTTAAGTATTTGTTAGTAACTCTGTCAAGTTAATTGCATTGCCTTGTTGATTGCTAATGATTAGTGTCAGGTGGTGACACTTTTATCACACAAAGAGTGTGAGTTGATAAAAAAAAATAATGGTAATACTTGATACAGTACTGTAGAATGTCTTGATCTCAAAATGAGCATAAAAAAGCATTATTTAACAAAAATAACGTTAGTTTCTAAGCCTAACTATTTCTAGGTAAAAACCTCCTAAGTGCATCTATGTAGATAGGAGGTCATTTTTAGGTGTAGATAGGAGGTTTTGGCATTGAACATTTTGAACTTGTGGTTAGAGGTTGTCATTGCTGCTTAAATGTGAACGTCATTGTCGTGATTTTTTATTAATTGCAGATCAAAATCACACGTGAACACCGTGGCAGCCAACAACCCTGTGAAAATATTGTGGTGTGTCGGTTGGGGGTATGGTAAATGGTGCATTTATATAGCGCTTTTATCCAAAGCGCTTTACATTGATTGTGCCATTAACCCATTCACACACACATTCATACACCGATGGCGGAGGAAACCATGCAAGGCACCAACCTGCTCATCGGGAGCAATTAGGGGTTCAGCGTCTTGCTCAAGGACACTTCGACACTAACTCTAGGGGAGCCCCCCAGCCCGGGATCGACCTGGGAACCTTGCGGTTTTCCAGTTCACTCTACCCGGCCACTCTACCCCTGAGCCACTGCCGCACCCGTATGAGGGTATGGGGGTGGGATGGGGTTTGGAGTTATAGGGTGTGGGAGGTGTGGGTGGTGGTTGGGGGGGTATGGGGTGGGGGGTGCATGAGGGTTTGGGTGGGTGAGTTTGGGGGTTGTGGTGTGCTGGTTGGGGGCATGGGGAGTGGGGGTAATGGGTTGGGTGGGATTTGGGGGTATGAGGGTATGTGGTGGGATGGGGTTTTGAGTTATGGGGTTGTGAGGTGTGGGCTGGCAGTTGGGGGGTATGGGGAGTGGGGGAGTATTGCAGGTGGTGGAGTTGGGGGGTAGAGGGTATGGGGGGGATTATGTTGAGGGGGGCATAGGCCAGTTAGGCCGAATCACACAGGATAGGGTCTTTGCGATGCGAGAGTGTGGTCTAGCCAACACCAACTCGGGACCCCTAGAGTGGGATGGGGTTTTGAGTTATGGAGGTGGAGAGGTGTGGGCTGGCAGTTGGGGGGGGGTTGTGGGAGTGGGGGAGTATTGCAGGTGGTGGAGTTGGGGGTAGAGGGTATGGGGGGGATTATGTTGAGGGGGGCATGGGTCAGTTAGGCCGGATCATATAGAATAGGGTCTTTGCGATGCGATGTGTGAGTGTGGTCTAACCAACACCAACTTGGGACTCCTGAATCGCTGCCCTCCACACTCTCCTAGCATCAGGGTCTTGAGATCTACAGTATTGTTGGCTAAGCTGTTACGCCGAAGTGCATCTACGTAGGTGGTGCACTTCTTGTCTCTCCTGGCTTTGCCCTGGGTTGGCTCTCATAGTGTTAGTTTGCTTGCCACTAGTTATGGGTCCCAGGGTCCCTGACGCAGTGCCCTGCCTCATCCTTCTCTCTCTGACTTTATCTGTGACCCATGGTAGGTTCCTGTAGAGGACCACATTTCTGATGTGGTCCGTCCATGTGACTCCTAGTGCCATTCATAGCATTCTTGTGTAGACTCCATCCAAGGCCCTTTCCTGTTGTGCTGTGATGGTCCATGTCTCAGCCCTATACAGCAGTACTGACTCCACTGTAGCTATACGAACAGCCGCCTCTTGAGGTCTTCTCCCATGTCTGATTTCCACACTCTCCTCATCCCATGCAAGGCATTCCAGTCAAGTGCCCCCCGGACCTTCAGGTCCTGTTCCATTGAAGCAGTCCAGGCCAAGGTTATTAGAAGTCCTGGACTGCCTCGAGTAGCTTGTCTCCATCATCTGAACCATCTTCTCAGGAACTCCATAGGCCCGGAGAATGTTCATCAGATTCCCCCGGTGGATGGTGCCAAAAGCCTTTTGGAAGTCATGAAGGTGATCACCACTGAAAGATTCCGCTCCTTACTCCTTCCAGTATCCTCCTCAGCACCAGTATCTGCCCGAGTTTCTCATTACAAGGTCTAAGATGGGTCTAAGACGGTTGAGGATCTTCCTGTTAGCCGTCTTGGCAACTTGTGAGCTCAGGCTAATGCCTTGGTGAGTTCGCCTGACTTTGGTACTGGATCGATGATCATTTTGCTCCACAGCTTCGGCAGCTTGCTAGACGTGTGTGCTTGATAAAATCCAACACCACCTCGTCTATGGGCACATACATCAGAACCTCTGCTGTCACTCCATCTTCCCCGCAGCTCTTGCCTCACTTGATAGTAGCCTTGGCCCTCTGGTACTCATCCATGGTGAACCGTCTGGTTTGGGAAGGTCATGGAAGACAGGAGCATCGGATCATCCTCTTCTTCGGTTGAAGGAGGATTTCCTAGGAGTGTTTTGAAGTGCTGGTACCATGTTTCAACTCGTTCCTCTGCGCTTTCTCCCCAGATCTTGGAAGTCTGAGAAGAGCTTCTGCCAGAAATGTCATTGATGAGCTTCCAGCTCTTGCCATGTTTCTGGTTAACATGCACCTCTTTAATGTCCCTGATCTTTTGGGTCAGCTCCCGTTGTTCCAGTTGCATACACTTGATATAGCTCCTCCTTACTCCGCTTATATTCCTCCCTCAGACCCTCTCCTTTTTGGTCATCGACAAAGTCCCTATGTGCTGCTCTCATCTCCTCTCTGGCTGTGGTGATTCTAGGGTCAAGGCATCCGTCTTTCCTCCTTGCTTATAGGCTCTTTAAGACATTCAATGATCTTACATACTATTCCACTATCCACACCGGACACAAGGTTGGTGATCCAGTTGTATGAGTTAGGGGAGTTGGAGGGCATGAGGGTTTGGGTGGGTGGGGTTTGGGGGGTGTGTTGTGCTGGTTGGGGAGAATGGGGGCTGTGGGAGTGGGGGGGTATTTCAGGTGGTGGAGTGGAGGGTATAGGGGGGATTATGTCGAGGGGTGCCTGGGCCAGTTGTTTTGTAGTCCACCTAATTGTTGTTGTTTTTGGAAAAAAACGTATACAGTCTACTAACCATTTCATCCATTGAAAATACGCTAGCGTATACCCACGACCACGTGCATCTCGTGCAGGGAATGATTATTGTATACCTCAGAAAACAAACCTAGACCACACCACTGATGCAACTGTTTGCAGCTGTAAATGTATGTATTTACAGCCTGTACTATTTATCATTATTTAGTTATGCAATCACTTAACATCACAGTGCAAAAGCTCCTATCTGCAGAATTATCCAGGAAAAGTGGGGAAAAACCTCCTATCTGCATTTGCAATATGAGATCAGTGTAATTAACATATAATATTGTAATATAATCCAGAAATCCAGAAACGGTGAATTATGTGATGGGTATCATAAAAAAATATCATTGTGCAAAAAAGATACAACATTTTGTAGTTTTCTTTTTCATTTTCCCAACAATGTGAATTTTTCAGATAGGAGGTTTTGCGTTTTGGCCATCGATATGTAGTTTCACAATGGCTTGGATGGGGTGTGCAGAGCGTTATCAGTGGAACGGGACAGGAAAGAGGGGGATGATGACATGCTTCATTTGTGATTAGAGGTCTCCAGTGCCTCTGCTGATGTGGAACATGACTGAGTCATCGGGGTGCCCCGAGGGGCTGGATCTTCATGACATACTGTATTGGAGAGACATAGTGGGACAGAGGGTGAGCTAGGGATGAGAGAGTGACTCGCACGCATACACATACACATACTCGTGCAGGCACGCGCGTGCACACAGAAAGAGCAAACAGAAGTGATCATTCCTCCTCTCCTCCCAAGACTTTGTAAACAGTAAGATTAAGATAAAAACAGTGATCCTGCATACTGTCTAGAACTTGCAAAGTGTACTTTATTTGTAATGAACGTCTCTTCCTCAGGATTAAAAACGGAAGCTCAGTGACTACCAAACATGTATATAGGCTAGACCTTTCTCAGGGAGATAACACTCTCAGAGATAACACTAAACAGTAAAATCCTGAGTGTTAATTTAACTCTGAGACAAATGTAACCAAATGAATTTGGTTACATTTGTACAGTCTCACTGAGAGCTACAAATGGATAGATTAACGCCCCATGATTCAGTGTTGGACATCCAAGTCTGTCAGAAGTCGGCTTCACATGCATGCTGCTCAGGCATATCTATCTGCTGGCTTCATATACAGTAGTAAGACTTTTGCATTCAATTATTAAATAGCAGTTTTGATGTGAGCCAGCTATGAGCAGACCAGCACATCAGTGGTTAACAGCAGCGGCTGGACAGACACTGTCATTTGGCTGCTATTGATGGTCAAAGGAAGTTTACATGGCAATGTAAAAACATGTGTTGTAAATAAGCAGGTTTAGTTGTGTGTTTTGTGGTGCTGAAAATGGAAGGGATATTTAATTCAGTATAAACACCATGTGAGTCTGTTGTCACAATGAATCTTGCTGTTGGAAGAGGCAGGGAACAGACTTCCCTCTATAACCCAAATAATCACGTAAAAGCAGTTGTTGGCAAAAGGAAACCCACACAGCCTTTCAAATGCACGTCACGTTTCAGGACACTTTTTCTTATATACAGTTCTTGGCAGTGGGAAACCTGCATAGCCTTTCAAATGTATATCACGATTCAGAACACTTTTTCTTATATCCATATCCACCCATGTCATCATCACTAGCTCCTATATCCATCGCATGTTATCATCATTAGATCTTTTACCCCTTGCATGTTATCCTCAATAGCTAACCCTATAGTCAGGGGATATTAGCAGAATATTTTCCAATCTTGGAATAAATTCCTTACCAAAAACAATCTTCACCAATGTGTTTGTAAAGGTGTCTAGTAACACATCTCACAAAGACTGAAATGCAGTCCCCCTAGGAGAATTTTTGACAGCTCCTTAAAGTTGGGGTACCTTGGTTAAAAGGGAAAAAAAAAAAAAAAAATGTAAATTCTGTTTTAAGTAGCATGTGAGGGGTCAAACTAGGGTGTTTTTATGATTCTGAATCCATTGCAAGCATTTGTTTTGCACCAAAACCACTCCTTGGGCTAAAAATGGCCATAGCCATCCTTTTCCAGGTATACTTTTTGTGTAAAAAGTCCATTGAGATTGGGCCGTTTTTAGCCCAAGGAGTGGTTTTGGTGCAAAACAAATGCTTGCAATGGATTCAGAATCATAAAAACACCCTAGTTTGACACCTCACATGCTACTTAAAACAGAATTAAATCTTGATTTATTTTGGGGGATTTTTTTTTAACCAAGGTTATGGTGGGTATCCCAACTTTAAGGAGCTGTCAAAAATTCTCCTAGGGAAACTGCATTTCAGTCTTTGTGAGATGTGTTACTAGACACCTTTACAAACACATTGGTGAAGAATGTTTTTGGTAAGGAATTTATTCCAAGATTTTTTTAATATCCCCTGACTACTAGCTCTGTACTTTTGAGAGACTAAAGTTTGCCATTTAGCCAGCATTCTGTTATGGCAAGCTCTCAGACAGACAGAAAGACGGACCCACGGCTAGCCTCCTGTAGAGCCACGCGGTAAAATTAAAGGGGTTTTACAGCACAGATCCCCATTTGTTTTTGCTTTTATTTAATCGCTGAGAATCGCCAGCAACTGCAGCTTTAATTCGGAAAGGGAATCCTGAGAAAAAGCAGTGTGCCAGAGTCTCAACAAGATGTGATCTCTGTTATAGAGATGTTTTATTTCCCCCTGTAGAGAAGTGTGTGTGGGGGGGATTAAAGATAATTGTCCGAAGGGACATAACTCAGGACAGTCAGTAGATCTAGGGTCCACAGTTGTGGTTTTCCATACATCCGTCTTCCTGGGGATCGTATCAAGATTGAACCTGGCGTCACATCATGGTTTATTTCCTCTCAGAGGGAGGCTCTCCAGGGAAAAGAAGTATTGATTCAGGATATTAAGTTTTTAGTTTTGGGGAAATATGGAAAATGCATGGCTGAAATATGATATGATGATGACTAACGTTTTAGATGGAGCCATTTATTCTTGTTTTCCTAATCGTGGGAGGTCTCCTGTGGTCCTCCTTCCTCTCCTCTCCTCTCTTCTGCTCATCCCTCCTTCCCTTCCTCTCCTCTCTTCTATGCTCCTCATTTATCTCCCTCCTTCCTCCTCTCATCTCTTCTCTTCTGCTCTTGTTGCGACCCGGAAGAAATGGAAATCTATATCATTTACCCCACTTTATGTAGTAAATTCATTTTTGCACTATACCGTTGTGTTTTGGTATTCCCTGTTCCCCTAGATTTCTCCAGGGTCGTAACAACTCTGCTCTCCTCTCATCCTCCTCTCCCCTCCTCTCCTCTCCTCTCCTCTCCTCTCCTCTCCTCTCCTCTCCTCTCCTCTCCTCTCGGTACACATTTGGCATGGGGCCATGGGCAGATTCAGGCAAAAGCAACATGAAACCCATTGGGGGGATTTTCAGAGTGGTCAAATACTGATTTATTCATGCCTGCTAGTTTTCAGACATCATTTGATATGATTACCTTCTAATGCATTACCGTAATGACCCTGCCCTGTTTACGATGTCCTGCAAAAGTGAAATTTATGGTGTTCTGGGGAACTACTGTTTCAAACCATTTTTTCTCCACCAAGCTCAGTGGCAGGGTGGATCATTGGCTATCACTTTTTTTCCCTCACAGCGAGAAGATCCTGGGTTTGAATCCCATCTGGGTGAATCCCTGTGTTCAGACTGTGTCCCGTTCCCCCCACCAAAAGGCATGCATTGGGCATGCAGTGGTTCTCGGAGTGGGGGTCCCCAGAAGACAGTTAGGAACCAAATGGACCCTTACAGATTTGTAAGTGTATAAATGTGTTTGTAAAAATGTGGCCTAATGCATGCCAAACATTCCTTGAAATTAAAAAGTTTGAGAACCACTGATGTTAGGGACACACTGTACTCCTGCCAGTGCCCATGAGCAAGGTACTGACCTTAGAGAGTTGGGGCTGCTGGTCCCTGGGCACTGCTCAGCGGCTGCCCACTGCTCCTAAAAGTTTGGATCCACACAGAGATCAATAATGTATGATGTAGCTTAATCAACCAAATAAATGAATGAATAATGCTGCAAAAATCCACAAGGTGTCACAATCTAAACGCTGCCATATTACCATATCTGGTCCCAAAGCATTCAGACACATGCAGCAAAAGCGTGTGTGTGTGTGTGTGTGTGTGTGTGTGTGTGTGTGTGTGTGTGTGTGTGTGTGTGTGTGTGTGTGTGTGTGTGTGTGTGTGTGTGTGTGTGTGTGTGATTTACAGTATGCTTACACTATAGGACCAAAAGTGCTACCCTATACTGTAGGTTTGTTCAGGATGATAAACCTGGACAGCACTCTATCAGTGTGTGTGTGTGTGTGTGTGTGTGTGTGCGTGCGTGCGTTGCGTGAGTGATTTACAGTATGCTTACATTATAGGACCAAAGGTGCTACCCTATACTGTAGGTTTGTTCAGGATGTCCTGTAGACATATTTTTGAAGAGCGGACAAAGACCTTCACACAGCAACATCCTCCACTTTAAACCTATATTTCGGCATATGTCAGTCTTTCTTTGATCTCTCTCTCTCTTTGTTTCAGTATCTCTCTCTGTTTCTGTTTCTCTCTATGTCTGTCCATGTTTCTCGGTCCAGATTTACACGGTAAACATCCTCTGCTCCCTGTTTCTCCGGAATGTTCAGGAATGTTTGTGTTGTTAGGGACAGTGTTTTGATGTGTGCATGTTTATGTACACATGAGTACAATTCACATAGATGATAAACCTGGACAGCACATTGTGTGTGTGTGTGTGTGTGTGTGTGTGTGTGTGTGTGTGTGTGTGTGTGTGTGTGTGTGTGTGTGTGTGTGTGTGTGTGTGTGTGTGTGTGTGTGTGTGTGTGTGTGTGCGTGCGCGTGCGTGTGCGTGCGCTTGTGCGTGCCGTGTGTAGGAGTTTTGTGACGTCAGCGATTGTTGGCTTTGCTTTTGTCTGCATTCCTGCCACACACACACACACACACACACACACACACACACACACACACACACACACACAGCATCAGTTGCTTAAACCTTGTCCCAGCTTGTCGGGGTGGGTTCTGGTGTGTTTTCACAGAAACACACACATGCATGCTTGACATTGGAACAAGTGATGCTAATTGGATAGATAGATATACTTGTCATTGTGTGTGTGGGAGTTATTGAGCAAAATGTGAAGCATACCATTCCACCAGCAATGCAACAAGGCCAGATTTAATTGCTACAACAGACCGTCTTCCATCAGTTTATTGAATATTTAAGGATCAATAATTCTACATTATTGATCAGTTTAAATGTGTCACAAATCATCATCATCATCATCATCATCAAAATCATCAACCGCATTTGCAATGGTACTTTGTCCCTGTGGAAATATAAGTGCCGTAGTTGACATGGCAATTCTCATGAACATGTGTATTAAATTACCCTTTGTTTTCATAACGTGGCTCCTTGGAGGCGAGCCATTTAGAAGAGGGTCTGTCTGTGTGTCCGGGGCTAATCTCGCAAACCACTACAGAAATCTGCGCCACATTTCTTATGCTCACAGCCAGTTTGCCAAGGAAGTAAATCCCCAAATAAGTTCCACATACGTTTTATACTTTTTTGAAATATTGAACATTTTAAATCTTACATTTTACACTAGAAGCAAATAATTTCAGGAAGTCAACATGACGTTAGCAATATGACATCATAGTGTCAATAAGATGTTTGCAACATGACGTCCAAAATCCACATGGAAGCATGCCGTTATTATACCCAGCCTTTATGTCAATTCAAGAACCTTTATTCACACTATAAAATCATTCTTGCATTTACGAAGACATTGCCATGAAATTATACATTTGGACTCTTACCAAAAGTATCAAATAAACACATGATGGTAAATGGACATCATGTGGGAGTGATTAGGAATTCAAAGGTGTCCTTTGAGTGTAAAACAAACATGTATTTGTTTTAATTTAAAACTCATTGAGATTAAAACCTGGCCAAGATAGTCAGCAGTGCAAATCAAAACATAAACGTTTTAACTATTTTGCATGTTTTGTAACTTCAGATATCCAAGGTTTGACCCATCCCAGTATCTGTACATAATTGGAATCATTCTTACGCTGTGTAATCTATAGATAATGTGCTTGAGTACTTTTGCCTTCATCACATAATTGTATGCCGACCGTTGAAAGATATTCAAGGGTTTGATCCATCCCAGTATAGTACATCATAATCCTATAAGTATACTTAATCATTCCTCAACTGTGTAATCATATAGATAAAGGGTAGCGAATGATATAGATAATGAAATGCACTTTTCTCTTTATCACATAACTGTAAGCCCATCATACCTGTACAGTTACGTAAGTGATAAAAGTATATATATATACATACTGTACGCACGCACATTATCTATGGTATGATTACACAGTTTAAGAATGATTAAGTATAGTTATAAGATTATGTACTGTACAGACATTGGGATGGGTCAAACCTTAAATATTACAACACGGCATGGAAAATAAATCATGATCATCATAAATAAAATAAAATAAAAATAGCCTGTGACATATGACTATGAAAAAGGTGTCGGCCCAATCAGAGCCCCATTTAATTCCATTTTGAAATTAAAGTTCAATATCTCAAGGTATTAAACAAAAAAATATATTAGTGTAGGTACTTCCCTCGATTTGTGAGATTGTCGAGCCAGACTGTTGACTCTCACAATTTTCAAATGCTTCCGTCATACAATCTGTGCAACGGAAGCGCTAATAATTATACGGGAGTAAAGCGGATGCCCCGCAACTAGTGTTGCGCTGCAAAACTAGTCGGTCTACAAAACATTTTCTCCTAAATGACATGCCCACAATAAGTGGTTAAAATCCAAAAGTGAGCAAGTTTTTGAGACAAGCACATTTATTTTTTTACTTAAATTTTTTATCCCACGATTTTTGTAACCCATTTTTTTTCACCCAGTGCCAATTTGCTAAGTGATCCTGGGCGCTACACCAGCCCTACACCAGCACTACACCAGTCCCCCACAGTAGGGAGGCCAGGGCCGAGCTCATGCTTCCTTCAGGCATGAGAGCCAACTGACCTTCTTGTCACCCGACAGGGGGGAGTTTCCCTGGTTGGACGTAGCGCGTGGAAGGAACACGTTATTCCAACCAGTTCCCTTCCCCTCCATCAGGCGCCCCGGCTGTCATGGGGGAGGCGGTATATAGCGACCAGGATTACTACATGTTTTTGTGAGGGTATTAACTACCCTAGGAGACACGGGGAGAACATGCAAACTCCACACAGAGTAGGCCCTTTCGCCAACCCCACCTAGGGTATGGGCGCTGATGACGCGGAGGAGAAGACACGCAATTTTAAGCCTGTTTTGTATGGAATTCCATAGAGGGAACAGAGTCAGTACGAGTGTTGGGGAGTGGGGACAGTCAGTAGAAATAAACACTGTAGCGTAGACAGTAGCCATCGGTTTTCCAAACAATGTCATTACAAAGATAAGTAGAAAGGAGGTCCAGGATAGACCCGTAAATAAAGACATACCAATGAGCAAGTCTACGGATGTTCAGAGCAGGTCAGCCAACCCGAGCATACTGCACAATGTACAATGGTGTGTGAGTGCTTTACAATTAGTATTACATCTCAATTCCCCGTGATAAAGCATATTACTTGAATGAAGGGACTGTCAGGTCCAGGCACCCAAAGGTCAGAGGGGTCCTCTAGAAAATTGGGCCAATGGATATGCTCTGTTCCAGAGCCTGACCCTGAAGAGGCTGAACCAAAAAGGCACAGTAGGCAAGCACCTGGGGCCCAGACCAATAAAGGCCCCCGAGGGCCCATTCCAGAAGGTCAGGTCTTGGATGTTTTTGGCCAGGGTCCCAATAAGTGCCAAGAACCGCTTCTACGCACCAATGGCTAAATATTTAGTTTGGCTGTCCTTAATATTAGGCCAGGGGCCTAGTATACTTTCCGTATACTGGTTGTTGATGGCACATGGCAGGTCACTACAGTAAGGCCTGTATGTGTCATGCTGTGTCATGCTGTGTTATTTCATAAGCTATAAATATTGGCTGTTTTAATTATGCCTGTCACGTTGCATTAAGTTACACAAGTTGTGTAATTTGATTGAACTCCAATCAAAGTCTCATTGATGTCTGGTGCCATTGGAGTGTGAGGGGTCATTAACATGCAGCAGTATTATTCTCAGAGCCTAATGGTCTTATTGTCTCCGCCAGGCCGAAAGGCATGGCGAGAGAGTATGTTTTACCCCCTGTCCGTCCGTCCGTGTGTCCGTGTGTCCGTCCGTCCTGTCCGTCCGTTACCAGCTAATCTCTGGCACCGTTGGCCCGGCCGGTGCAAAACTGTGCACGCACACTCCCTGGATGCCAATTCAGAACCTCTGGCCCAAATCTTTCAGATTGGCCTGTTATACCGCCACCAGGAGGCCGATATGTGCAAAACACATTTATTGATACTACTCCTACAGATTTTGTCCAAACATCACACAAATCGGTACACAGTATCTCTATAGTCATGTGATCAACACAGATTTATCCGATTTCCCATATTCCATCCTGATTGCCTAAGATTGGCTTCCAAAGTTTGCAGGATTGGTCCGTTTGCCTCAAATCATGAACGCAGCTTGCGATTTCCGTGAAATTTCACACGCACATTTCTATTAGGCCGAGGAAGAAATGCCACCCTTTTCACATTGGCCTGTTATAGCGCCACCAGTAGGTCTAATTTAGCAAAACACATTTTTGGAACAAAATGCCTCAAATCATGAATGCAGTGTCCGATTGCAGTGAAAAGCCCTTGAACAAATGGCACCCTTTTCACATTTGCCTATTATAGCGCCACCAGGAGGCCACAATAACGTACCTGACCTGGCGGAGACCTGTGCTCCGAGGAGCACTTTTTTCTAGTTTGTCCATGTTTCTGTAGCACGCACTGAAGACTAAATGTCACCCCATTCCCTGTGCCTTCAGATACCTTAAAATAAAAGCAAATGGCACTGCCCCAGTGGCCTTGCCAGTGTTGTGCGTAAAACACAGACGCAGCAGACCCTGTTGCAACATCCTGGGTTCAAACCCCAGTCCTGTCATCTCTCCGGCCCTCTTTCCTGCCTCTGTCCAATGTGCTGATAAAGCAAACATGCTTTAGATAAATAGACTGCATGCAGCTGGTTACAAAACCTCTGCCATTAGCAACATCTGGAGCAGAAAAGCATGGACATTTCTGAACGGAAGGGAAGGAATAAAAAGAAAAGTAGAAAGAATGGAATAGAACCACTGGTTTACTGTCAAGAATCAAGAGGGTTTATTTGTCACTACTTATAAAGCTACAATCACTGAAACGCTAGTATAGTAAGGTTTTATTCCCATGTATGGAGATCCCTGATGTCATGAGTATATAGTCAAAGTATTAACAGACTTTGGGTTATGGACCCCCGCTAGGGGTCCGGGGACCCCCAGCGAATGCTTTGCTCCGTAACATTGTGTCTAATGTTGGGTTTGAACCACAAACAGAGCCAATATATCAGCATTATTGTTATTATTATAGTCCATACCAGCTTCGCGGGGCTGTGTGTGTGTCCGTCTGACCTGGAGCCTCCCAAATGTTTCTCTCGCTAAACCTGGTGTTGCCATGTCCGCTAATTATAAGAGACTTTGGGCTAGCAACACCGGAGCCAATTTTCATAGACCTCTTTGCTTGTTTCTCTCGCTAAACCTGGCGACTGTCAGATAACAACACTCACTCCATAGAGTTGACTCACTCAGACAACAGACCGCACGGGGCCATGCATGCGCGAAACATGCCAATTGTAATATAGGATACATGCACAGTACATTGTGCAATATCCATGTGAGCAATTTGTACAGGAATATTTAGTTCAGAGTGCTAACAGAATTGTTTTATTTATTTAATTGTATTAGCTTTTCCTCTTTTTTTTTCTTTCTTTCTTTTCCTAATTAGCTATGTCCTTGTTCATGGCTCTGACACCCACGAGTAGAAAAGCTCTTCTTGAGCCTACAGCCCCATATGACCCCATATTGCCACTCTCTTTAATCTTCTTTGCTCGCCTCAAGCATCTGCTGTCATACATATTCATCAGTGACAGGAATGAGAAGCTAGAACGTGCAAATTCCGGGAATGGCTATTTCCATAGCATACAGCGATGGGTTTAGACTAAGCCTAATTTACGAAGTATGAATCAGGTTTCAGTGATAGGTTTATGTGAAGAGTTCTATGCTCTACTGGAGAGATAATTTCAGCGAAGGTCTGCAGTATGTTTTATACATGCGAGACTATAGACTGTAGTGGAGATGAGATATTGATCACATTTCATTCTGAACTGATCCTCTGTGCTTCTTGTCTACACGGGATGATTATCATGATGTATGTTGTGCTTGCTTGTGCTTAAGTTTGTGCTTGTATGCACGCCCTTGAGTGTGTGTGGGTGTGTGTGTGTGTGTGTTTCAGTCAGTGTGTGCCTTTGCAAGTATTATTTACCTGTGTGTTTGCTCGCATGTAATGGTGTGTGTGTGTGTGTGGGTGTGTGTGTGTGTGTGTTTCAGTCAGTGTGTGCCTTTGCAAGTATTATTTACCTGTGTGTTTGCTCGCATGTAATGGTGTGTGTGTGTGTGTGTGTGTGTGTGTGTGTGTGTGTGTGTGTGTGTGTGTGTGTGTGTGTGTGTGTGTGTGTGTGTGTGTGTGTGTGTGTGTGTGTGTGTGTGTGTGTGTGTGTGTGTGTGTGTGTGTGTGTGTGTGTGTGTGTGTGTGTGTGTGTGTGTGTGTGCGTGCGTGCGTGCGTGCGTGCGTGCGTGCGTGCGTGCGTGCGTGCGTGCGTGCGTGCGTGCGCGCATTGCTGGTATTGATCAAAGCCCAGGGTAACTGATGGGCACATGAACCCACATCAGGTCCCAAATGGAGTTCTATTTTACTGTGCCCTTGATCAAGGATTCACACACACACACACACACACAGTGACTTTAACGATGACAAAGTGATCCTAGGTCCAGTAAAATGGAGCAGATAAATCACGTTAGTAGAATGCTGTTGGAGGCACTAATAGTGAAACACACACACACACACACACACACACACACACACACACACACACACACACACACACATACGATGTATGGCATTTGATGTATGGATGGCGCTTGTGGTGCTGTTATCATATATATCACATACGCACACACACACAAACACTTTGTCCCAGTTTTGCTTAACAAACAAAGCAGGTGATATTCATTGTTATTCATTCCTATAGGAAGAAACGAAATCTACAACAATATGGTTGTGTCAGACAGAGGTGGGGTTGAGTGTTGGAAGTACTATAGACAGAGAGCTTGTTTGTAATTAAATCATCCCTGTATGTTCCTGTGTTTTAGGAGAGGTGGGTAATGGAGGAAGAGGTGGGTAGCATCAACCCTTCTGATTAGACTGGAACGTAACCAACATACCAGACTAGAGATGTAAGGCTGTTGTGACCTGAAAGCAAGTCGGTTTTATTCACTCAGTGAGCCATGCTCAGCTGCGGGTTGCTGACCCCCGATTTAGCCTATGTATGTAAAATGGTGTATAGTCGATGTAAAATTCTGTGTTTGAATTAGTTTTACATTTACATTCATGCCACATCCTTGCAGGCCTAGGAACCAATCCTACTGGAGTGTGCTCTCTCTCTCTCTCTCTCTCTCTCTCTCTCTCTCTCTCTCTCTCTCTCTCTCTCTCTCTCTCTCTCTCTCTCTCTCTCCCCCCCTCTCCCTCTAATCTTCTCTCTCTCTGTCTTCTGTCTTTTCCTTTCTGTCTCTCTCTCTCTCTACCTCTGTGTCATTCCATTCCCTTCATCCCTCTGTTTATGCGCCACCCCAGTCCCGTCCCTGTTTCTCAGGAATAGCAGATATAAGAGAGTAATAAAAAGAGTCATGACATGAACTGAATCATTGACTGACTCCATTGAAACCAAAGCTGATGAAGTTACTTTGAGACTTTGAGGTTTATTTTCAATCCATTCCAGTGTCATCCTTCTGTTCCCATTAAACCAGTCTGTGGTTTTTTATCTTTCATTGGTTTATGGTCTCCAGACTGGGACATATGAGGAAACCATACACACATCCGTTTACTCATCTCTCTCTCTCGCTCTCGCTCTCGCTCTCGCTCTCGCTCTCGCTCTCTCTTTCTCTCTCGCTTTGTCTCTTTCTCTTCATTATTCTGTGTTCTTCAAAGTAGAGTGATCATCTCAGCCACTAACTTTTTGGGGATCTACAAACAGACCATCCATTTCTCTCGCTGGGATGAGAAAAGTTAAACATGTTACTCCTATACATAAATCACTTCATTGATCTCTTACTGTATATGTACTATGTGGTCTTACATACTGCAACTACGTTCCTGATGACCTGAGATCTACTACAACTGTGTCATCTTTTAGAATCAGAATAAATGTTATTGTCACATGACAGGTTTACAGGTGTAAAACAGTGGGTGATTTGTTTTTGTTTTTGTGCAAGCTCCATTGTTTTGTTATTTCCATAAAAGGGAAGAAGAAGGGGGCGAGAGAGAGAGAGAGAGATCAACAAAAAAAGTATATCTATTGGGTGCGGTAAATACCTGAGGTATGACATAAGGTGCGTGAGCATAGTAGCAGATATAAAAGCCAGCTTAAGACCTTCTTATTGTGTGTGTGTGTGTGTGTGTGTGTGTGTGTGTGTGTGTGTGTGTGTGTGTGTGTGTGTGTGTGTGTGTGTGTGTGTGTGTGTACTGTATGTGCATGTGTGGCCCGGGGTACTTACATTTTATATGATTTGAATTGTGGATCGGTGGGCTTTTTAATGCTTTCAGTGGGTGAATGGGGGCTTATCTGTGCATAATTATTTAACTGGTATGAAATGCACTATACAAGTGAAACTGACTGGACTTGACTCCATCAGTGTGCAGCAAACCTTCGCAATAAGCTGCTATCCCATTTCTTATTTCTACTTGCCTGACAAACTCAATATGGAAATGTATGCATCTCCATTATCCCACTGCCAGCGATGTGCAGGTATACGGTATTATACTGGGCGAGTTCAGTCAAAGTACACTTTATGTAATTCCACATTACTGTATTAGTCTCAGAGCATGTCAATTTAAACAGCAGTATCTGAATCTCATTCCTCTTTCCGTCCTAAAGGATGTTGAACTCCGCAACCATGCATGAACAAGGAGTCTTGGGAGGGATTAATTTCAGGATTCCCTCATGACTTTCTGCTGTTATCGCAGCAGTACATATGCCCTCATTTATGCAAAAAAGAAGGGGATTCTGCGAAACACTAGGAGCTGAACGCATTTGTTGGGTCGCAGAAAATATGGGTTGACTTGTCCTTTAGCTTTGAGAGCTCATTGGCTGTTGCAGACATGAGAGCCCACCAAAAATATTCCCTGGAGAAATGATGAGAAATTGTAAACAAAAGCAAAATCTAAAAATGAAGCCATTAATGGGGAAAATTGTCTATATATATGTATAATATATGGCCAAATCTGTGAAATGGAAATGACATGTACTGAGACCAGTGTGATCCTTCAAATGACATCAATTAACTGGACTGAAAGTTGGCAAGCTTTTATAATATACAAAATAGAGACAGGGTTCTGGAATGCGCTAATTCAGTCAGATTTCCAAATTATTTTCAGAAAGGCATCAGAAAAAGGTGCTATACTTCCTACTGATTTCCCTACATAAATCAACAAAATGCCAGACACCAGAGGGCATTACTCGCACTCGCTCTCGTTCTGCATTTTAAGGAGGTAAATTCAACTATCTCTGTAATTGCACCGATGGAGAAATCGAGTCGAGCAGGAAAGTCTTTTGTTACTTCATAGTTGCCATTGGCAAGAAAAAGTCATTCACATCGAAACTTAATATTTGATTCACTTTCAAAAGAATGACTCATCCAGAACAGAGATTAGTTCACAGATAACCTGTTACCAGGTTCTGGATGGATGAACTACTAGACTTGTCTAGTCTTGTTCTCCTGCCGCAGGAGGACTCCTTTAATGGAATTGTTCTCTGCTCTTTGTCGCTGGATCAGTGGTGTGTTTCAGTCATGGGCAAAAGGGTTCGCTACTCCGTTGTACTCTATTGCCGTACTCTATTTCCATTGCAGATTTTCAAACATTTTCAAAATGTTCTAAAAGTTGTACAGTATTTGGGGTTTTGTCATGATGCACCAGGTTCAACTCCAGCTTTGGGCCTGTGGGTCTTATCATTCCATGTCATTCTTTTCTCTCACCCAAATGCATTCCCAAAGCAAATAAAAATTTAAGTAGATGATTGATAGATTGATTGAATACTTTATTAGTCAGAAATGTAAACAGCACGAGGCACAGTCAGACATTTAAGGCTAAACGTCCTGGGGACTTGTTTCCATTGTGGTCCATTGTGATAATAAAACAATAACACATACCGAGGCATGCTGGGAAGTCTCTCCCAGCCGCTAACAGCAACAGACTCTAACATAAAATTCTGAATGAAAAGAAAAGAAAAGGAATAGCTATCCTAAAACGAATCCAATCCAATCACTATGTAATCAAAGCCAGTGGTATAAAAGTGTTTCAACATAGTTGATGTTTATAATACTGATGTAATAGATATATGGCCTTTGAAAATAAACGTGCGGCTTGTGTGGTATTTGGCAGAGGAATAAAAGCATTACTTCCCTGCAACATCCATTGTTGCCCCAAGGGTTTTTTCACTTTCTTTTAGACCATAGCTGTTTCTCTCTCTCTCTCTCTCTCTCTCTCTCTCTCTCTCTCTCTCTCTCTCTCTCTCTCTCTCTCTCTCTCTCTCTCTCTCTCTCTCTGGGTCCTGATCATCACCCATGATGAATGACGGGCAGTCGGGCACCGAACGGGTCAGCGCGGGCCGTACCAAATATGGAGTTCCTCGTGGTTCCAGACAGGCCTCCATTGTACTCTGATAACGGGTGCTGCACTAGTATTATTAATAACCGCAAAACAAAAATGGCACAGATAACAGCAGGTGTGTGATGAAATGGAAGAATTTGCCAGAGGTGGACCGGGTGGTGATGGACCCGTATCACCCCCGAGATGACAGTCTGGTGAAGAGGTGGTGGCTGGGAAATGGACCTTTACTCTGAGGGTCTGCTCCTCTGAGTGTATACAAATGGAAGCAAATGGACCCGTATGGGTCCATTTGCTTCCATTTGTATACACTCAGAGGAGCAGACCGCACGTTGCAGCCTGGAGAGTGTTTTTCGAGTGAGGAGGGAGAGGAACAGTGTTCTGACCTCCACTGATGGTGGCTGAGTAAAAGTTCACCAGGAAGAACCACAATGGAATATATCTATTGTGTTTTATCCTTTTTTTTTGTCGCTGGCGGGTGGAAACCAAATGGAGAAAAAAAGCCTGTTTTCCAACTTTTCCATCCAATAGATCCGTTATTAGTTTTTCTCAAGCTCTTGTTCATACTTTTCATTGGTTAAATATTGATAAAACCCACAGACAGACTTTCAATCTAGTGTCCCTATTATTAATGTTTAAAAGGTTTCAGAAATGTTCAAAAATAGTGAAAATAGCTGATCTACTCGCTCACAACGCATCGCAATGTGAGCTCTATTTTTGCTGCCTTTGGCGACACTGTTATACAACAAAGTATAAGGTTTCTGCCAACAAAGACGGCTATGTTTATGCATAGGAATTTTGTCAACAAAAATGTCAATGAATCAATCAAACCAATCTCTACTCTGACACCCACAGTCTGGATATGAGATGATTGTTAATGCAGGGTGTAAAGGGGAGCCTTTAACATGATAAAAACAAAATTTAGCATTGATGAACAAGTGGTCAAAAATATCATCTCACAACGCGTTGCGAGCTTGTAGATCGGCTATTTTCGGCACAGAGATTTGGCAAGTACAGACCCCTGGGGCACCCCGGTCAAATAAATATTTAGAGTTTTTAAGTGGTTAAAACAACCTATAGGGCTCCAAACCGAGTGACAGAGTAGTTGCTTACGACGGGGGGTCAAAGCTCACCATCCATAGTTGTGAAAGGGCTGATTTCAACAGTGTGTTTCTTGGAGGGAAGACCAGAGGGAGAGAGGAAGTGGAAAATTTAGATAAGTAGACATATGTCAATATTTATGGATGAGGAGAGGGGAAAGAGGAGAGAGAGAGAGAGAGGGATAAAGGGACCAGCGAAAAGCGAAGTTAAAGGTAGATATGTCAATATTTATGTTGAAGCGTGAGAGAAGAGAGAAGAGGGAATCGGAAAAGCGAGGGAGGAGACAGGGAGTGAGGGATTTAGAAAGATATATACATATATATAGTTATTTAAATATTTATGAAGAGTTAAAACAGTTATATTTACCCTGCCTGCAGCAATGCGTGACAGGGTATTATAATCACTGCTGTCTTTGTGGGGAGTGTGTCCGTCTGTCTGTGAGCAAAATAACTTGGGAACAACTCAGCAGTGGTGTAAAGTAACAAAGTAAACTTACTCAAGTACTGTACAATTTTGAGGTATTTTTTACTTTACTGGAGTATTTCCAAATGTCAGTACTTTTACTTCTACTCCACTACATCTCAGAGGCAAATATTATACTTTTACTCCACCACAATTATTTGAAAACTTACTTTGTAGACTTTGATTATTATTACAAAACATACATTAACCACTTCAGCCCTATATACATTTCGGCCATTTGAAAATGGACGATCTACAAGCTCACAATGTGTCGCGATGCGACGCATTGTGAGCTTGTAGATCTGCTATTTTCAAAAGATTTTAATACATTGGAAAACTTGTGAAATGGGACATTCTACATAATGAGTACTTTCTACTTTTGGTACTTTATTGGTAATTTTGAATTCCGGACTTTTACTTGTAACAGCGATACTTGCAGTATTTTTAATTTAATTTAATTGCAGTATTGATACTTTCACTTAAGTAAAACATTTGAGTACTTTTTCCACCACTGCAACTCAGTCGATTTCGATGTATTTCGACTTTTTATACTACAGTTTTTATACTTTTTGCTAGTTTGTAAGTAGTTGTGTTTTGCATCAATTATCTGGATGCAAAACATGGATCGATGGTGATGGTCAAAATGAAGGTCAATGTTAATATCTAGAATGGGGGGCTTTTCAGGAAACCTTTTATACTTTTTACAAGTTTATAATTCATTTTCAAAATCTAATGCCCTTTAAGCAATTAAGTTATGTTTTTCATCAGATTATGGGTAGAGAAAAGGTGGATGAATGTGTTCACAACATTTTGTCTATAGACCCCTTAACAGACGACGTCGCACTGATAAGAACCAGTATGCGTGCAACCAGTATGCGCGCAATGAAACCCATTCTATCAGGTCTCGCTAGGACGCGCCTCACAAGCCAACACACAAGAGGGGGTTGGGGTGTGCTGAAACCAGCGCACCCCGAAACAACAGGTTGGGAATTGATTGCGTGAAACAATCACCTGTGCGTCCAGTCTCAATTTTAGTAAAGAAATAATTGGTCTATATGGGCCACATTTTGACTGGTTTATTATTTATTTGTTTTCGTATATTTTCAGAGTATTCACAGTTTCAGAGTAGCTTCCCCAACATTGGAATGATTAGTAGGCTGCCCCAAAGATGAGATAAGATAAGATAAGACATTTATCGATCCTGCTGGGGAAAATCAAAGTCGCCAAATAGAGACTGGTATGGCTTGAACTTTTGAGTGTTATGGTCAGGGTTTTAATTTAGCCTTAGTTTTTTTTTATCAGTTTTCCCTCTATAAGGTAGACAGCTGCCCTCAGTCAGTTGTCGTCTTTTTCACTGAGACAGACATTAGGAAATTTGTGAGGAAACACCAGGATGGAAACACAGGAGAGAAAAGCTCTGATGGGATTTGACACCAAGCCAGGAAAGGACTAGCTAGTCTACAGTACATGTATCCGGAGACAGAGGGTCTTAACCTCTGCACCATCTCTGAGCACCACGGGAGTTTTTCCCTCTGTTCCCTTTATTCATGATAATAAGCAAATAGCAATGAATTACAGCCATGAGTCCCCCCCCCCCCTCAGATATTTGAAAATGAACTTTACCCCTTTGTACCTTTGTATTTTTAGTTGTTTTTAAAGTTCCATCATGCCATATATTATAAACCACCAGACCATGTAGTTCTCCACTTTAAACCCTTTGGGATATAGCTTGCACACAGAGCGCGCACGCACGCACGCACGCACGCACGCACGCACGCACGCACGCACGCACACACACACACACACACACACACACACACACACACACACACACACACACACACACACACACACACACACACACACACACACACACACTACTTAAAGCTGCAATATGATATCATCTTATTACTATTTTTGAGAGATATATTAACAAAATCATATCAAAATCGGCCCTCCAGCTTAAAAGGTGGATATGAATTCCTAATGAACATAAAACACACTCCTGCAGAGGTAGAGGTATGTCTACTGTATGTGTGTGGCAGGAAGCTGGTTGGTCGGTTTGTTGGTTGGCTGAACAATGGCTCCTATACTGAAGATAAGATCAGGAAGTAGTTGACGAGACAGTTCAAGTCGAGACTCAGCTCTCTGCTAATCAGATCACAACCCTCCCTCTGCTTTATGTCCCTTCTGACTCTCTTATCCTCTCCCATTCAATCCTTCATCTCTTCGCTCTCTTCTCTATCTGTTTTCTTTCTTTCTCTCTGTCTGTCTGTCTGTCTGTCTGTCTGTCTGTCTGTCTGTCTGTCTGTCTGTCTGTCTGTCTCTCTCTAACCCCTTGAGGCTTTCACCAGTCCGTCGTTGTTAATAACAATTTGTTACAATCTGCCAAGTTGAATAAAGATTAAAACAACATTAGAATTGTTTCTCATTTCCTGTCTACTCCCCCTCTCTTCTGTCTACTCCCCCTCTCTTCCTCCTGGTCTTACTCTTCCTATATTTAAATAATAATAATAATACACTGTATTTGTATAGCACCTTTCATACAATACATGCAGCTCAAAGTGCGTTACATTAAAGAGATAAGAAAAACCCGAAACAAGCAAACAAGAAAAACAGTCGATTTATGAGGCGTCGCGACTTTATTAGACAGCACAAAGGACTGTGACAGGAAGATGGAGGATTATATGTGTTGTATTGTAGGTCATTAGCCAGATACAGGATATTGGTAGTCGATCTGTGTCACTGTGGTGTGAACACCAACTCTACACTCACACGTGTGTGTGTGTGTGTGTGTGTGTGTGTGTGTGTGTGTGTGTGTGTGTGTGTGTGTGTGTGTGTGTGTGTGTGTGTGTGTGTGAAATGTGGCCCGATCGCTCCAGTCGTTTGCGAGATTAGCCGTGGACTGATAGACAGACCATCTTCTAGACAGCTAGCAACTGTATATAAGAGCCATGCTGTAAATATGTTGGCTAACAAACTCTGGTTGAATCAGGTCTGACTGACTATTGTTCAATCAGATCGTGTTGGAAGGGTGACATCATCAAATGACGTAACAATGGGAAAGCCTGTAAATAATAAATGGAACAGTGGCGTCCATCAGTAAGGTCAAACCTCATAGTGTGGAGATGTGTTCTTCTAAGTATACCATTAAGACATCAACATACCATGATCTGGCCCTGAGGAAAAGGAAGGGACCAGGTTCTCTGGGAAAGGCCTATCTGGTTCTATATAACATCCTTATGACAGTTGGGTGGTTTATGATAGCTGTGATCCTGGTCAGGGGCTACCTAGCCAAACGCCAAGATGGATACTATCACTCCATAGAGAAGCCACTGAAGGTCTTTCAGACTGTGGCCATTTTGGAGATATTGCACTCCGCTGTAGGAATTGTGCCGTCCTCTGTGGCGATGACTGCCATGCAGGTCATGTCACGAGTCTTTGTCACCTGGGCCGTGACACACAGTGTCAGAGAGGTGCAGAGCGAGGCCAGCGTG
The DNA here is from genome assembly GCF_963280865.1 of Gymnoscopelus braueri. NCBI lineage: Eukaryota > Metazoa > Chordata > Actinopteri > Myctophiformes > Myctophidae > Gymnoscopelus > Gymnoscopelus braueri. The sequence continues at coordinate 24,866,887 of NC_137626.1, read as the reverse complement.
TTGATGTTTCTGACGGCATGGACCGTCACAGAGATTATCCGCTACTCTTTCTATACCTTCAGCCTAATCAGTCATGTGCCCAGCCTCCTCAAATGGGCCAGGTATTCCCTTTTCATTGTGCTGTATCCTCTGGGGGTGACGGGGGAGCTGCTGACTATGTACAAAGCACTGCCATACGTGCAGAGGACGGACCTGTACTCAGTCACTCTCCCCACTAAGTACTTCAACGTCTCCTTCAACTACCACACGTTCCTCATCCTCACCATGGTCTCTTACATTCCTCTGTTTCCCCAGCTTTACCTCCACATGTTGCAACAGAGGAAGAAGGTTCTGGGTCACGTGAAAGACTACAAGGTGGATTAAATTGAACCAAACGGCCACATTAGTCTGATCAATGGGAGTGAAAACAAAACAAGGAAGTCTATGATGTGTGACATCACAGTATGTCATTGATGACCGGGGTGATTTTCCAGGCTGTCATCTCCATGTTTTTGACAAATGTCCGACCTTCCATTGACTTATATTATATATAAGTCAATGTATAATTAAAACTAGACATTGATCATTCAAAATATGCACTTACAGTGAAGAGGCTCAGGAGGAGCTCTTTTAACCTGTAAAGGAACGCAAACAAAGATGATTCAGACAATAAAGAACATCACCAAACCCGGTACTATTTTTATTTTGTCAACTTTTGTCAACTTCCTATAGATTTTTCTATTTGAAGATCAGGATCCGGATCCACCTATCCGGATCCACCTATCCAGTCCGGGTTTTATTCCTAAAAAAAAGGAAGTTGACATTTTTATTTAAAAAATGAGTACTGGGTTTTGTGATATTCTGTCCACATGCATACAGTACCTACATGCATGTACATAGACCTATTTATCTACTGCTTTTTGGATATGACAAATTCTTTGTAGTTTGCTTTAAAGACCAACAGGGATGGAGAGTTTTTCAGCATAGGATCTGTGGCATTGCAAAGAGTAGACCCTCTATACCTTATTGAGAACCGCCTAAGAGAAGTGTGACAAAAAGGTATTACGCAGGTCCTTGGATTGACCTGTGACATATGAATGAATATCCGAATGAAAATAAAAAACTATTAAAACCATTTGGTAGATTGCGATGTTCATAAATGCATTAAATATATATATTTATTAGTTTTTTTTTAATAATCTTTTTTATCCCACGATTTTGTAACCCTTTTTCACCCGGTGCCAATTATCTAAGTGATCCTGGGCGCTACACTCCCCCTGCCAGCCTAGGGAGCCCAGACTATAGTATTCTACCTACTTTATTCTTTATTCTAGATAAACTTTATTTTGTCGCGCTACTCCTCCCACAGTTATTTTTCCCCAATTTCGTGCCATATGTCAAAATGACCGGCTTCACCGGGACTTCAGGGCTTGTACTTTGCTAAGAGATAGGTTGTATAGTTTAATTGATGTTGATTTATTAGTGCATTAAATTTCCCCATCCACTTTAATGGGAAACTGTAAGGGCTAGAGTTGCAGGGGAGGTTCATAATTTAGTGCGAAATTATTATACAAAATCTTACACCAGTCGGCCTCATGGTGGCGCTATAACAGCCCCCTTTACGTTTTGGCCTATAACTCTTGAACCTTAGGTCGTAAAATGAAACTTTCCTTGGGTCGCACGACGCATCTCCCCATATAGGCCACGCCCATTTGCGTCAGGATTGATTTTCCGCCATTTTGAATTTTCTTCAAAACACACTTTTTGCACCTTTTCCTACAGATTTTTTCCAAATCTCACAAAAATCGGTACACGTGATCTATGGACCCATGCGATAAATATATTCAAACGGCATTTTGATAGTCCTTACCGTTCGTCCGTAATTGGCTTCCAAAGTTAGTGGGAAAACGTCCAATCGATCACATGTCGAGGGTGGTTTACTCAACGAATCCCCAAAAGTATTTCCACTTTGATCCATAGGCGGCGCCACAAATGCGCAAAACGTAACCGTTCGATGCAAAAACATAATTTTTGGGGGGATCAATCCTCTCAAAATGAAACGCGAGTGATCTCAGGAGTGACGTGACAATACAATTGGCCCGTTACATTTGTGGGAGGGGCCTATTTCTTAAAATCGAAACGGCACGTATCACAAAAGCGGGATCCGATCGGCACCGAATTCGAATCGCACGTCGCATGGCCTCCGAGGGTATTCCTCCCGGCGTATCACTCGAGTCCCGGCGGCGGCGACCCCCGACCGGCGGCGGCGCAACCACACTTTGCAATTTCCCAGAATTGCGACGCGTCTAGTTGTATTCTTGCTCTGTAAAGCACTTTGAGCTGCATTTCATGTCATGAAAGGTGCTATACAAATAAAGTTTATTATTATTATTATTAGTGTGGTTGCCCTAACAGGGCAACCAGACTATAGTAATCCTCCGGCTTTATTAGTGTGGTTGCCCTAACAGGGCAACCAGACTATAGTACTTGATGAACTTTATTCTTCTTTCTAGATAAACAATACTTTAGACCGCATCTCCTCCCACAGTTTTTATCCCCCAATGTTGTGCCATATCTCAAAATGACCGTCTTGACCTGGAATCGTGCGCTTGTATTTTGCTAAGAGATTGGTTAAATAGTTTAATTGATATTGATTTATTAGTGCATTAAATTTCCCCATCCGCTTTAATGAAAAAGTGAAAAAACTCAAATTCAAGTATTTCTTTCTCTGAAATCGTAAGAGCTAGAGTTACCAGATTTGGAGGGGAGGTTCATAATTTAGTCCAAAATTATTGAAAAAATAGTTACACCAATCGGCCACATGGTGGCGCTATAACAGCCCCCTTTACGTTTTGGCCTATAACTCTTGAACCGTAGGTCGTAAAATCAAAATTTATTTTCACCTGGATTCCTTGGGTCACGACGCATCTCCCCATATAGGCCACGCCCATTTGCGTCTGGATAGATTTTTTGATATTGATTTATTAGTGCATTAAATTTCCCCATCCACTTTAATGGGAATTGCAAAAACTCCCATTCAAGTATTTTTTTCTCGGTAACCATAAGGGCTACAGTTACATGACTTGGAGGGGAGGTTAATAGATTATTGCAAAATTATTAAAAAAAAAATCACACCAGTCGGCCACATGGTGGCGCTATAACAGCCCACTTTACCTTTTGGCCTATAACTCTTGAACCGTAGGTCGTAAAATCAAAATTTATTTTCACCTGGATTCCTTGGGTCACGACGCATCTCCCCATATAGGCCACGCCCATTTGCGTCTGGATAGATTTTTTGATATTGATTTATTAGTGCATTAAATTTCCCCATCCACTTTAATGGGAATTGCAAAAACTCCCATTCAAGTATTTTTTTCTCGGTAACCATAAGGGCTACAGTTACATGACTTGGAGGGGAGGTTAATAGATTATTGCAAAATTATTAAAAAAAAAATCACACCAGTCGGCCACATGGTGGCGCTATAACAGCCCACTTTACCTTTTGGCCTATAACTCTTGAACCGTAGGTCGTAAAATCAAAATTTCTTTTTACCTGGATTCCTTGGGTCACGACACATCTCCCCATATAGGCCACGCCCATTTGCGTCTGGATAGATTTTTTGATATTGATTTATTAGTGCATTAAATTTCCCCATCCACTTTAATGGGAATTGCAAAAACTCCCATTCAAGTATTTTTTTCTCGGTAACCATAAGGGCTACAGTTACATGACTTGGAGGGGAGGTTAATAGATTATTGCAAAATTATTTAAAAAAAAATCACACCAGTCGGCCACATGGTGGCGCTATAACAGCCCACTTTACCTTTTGGCCTATAACTCTTGAACCGTAGGTCGTAAAATCAAAATTTCTTTTTACCTGGATTCCTTGGGTCACGACACATCTCCCCATATAGGCCACGCCCATTTGCGTCTGGATAGATTTTTTGATATTGATTTATTAGTGCATTAAATTTCCCCATCCACTTTAATGGGAATTGCAAAAACTCCCATTCAAGTATTTTTTTCTCGGTAACCATAAGGGCTACAGTTACATGACTTGGAGGGGAGGTTAATAGATTATTGCAAAATTATTAAAAAAAAAATCACACCAGTCGGCCACATGGTGGCGCTATAACAGCCCACTTTACCTTTTGGCCTATAACTCTTGAACCGTAGGTCGTAAAATCAAAATTTCTTTTTACCTGGATTCCTTGGGTCACGACACATCTCCCCATATAGGCCACGCCCATTTGCGTCTGGATAGATTTTTTGATATTGATTTATTAGTGCATTAAATTTCCCCATCCACTTTAATGGGAATTGCAAAAACTCCCATTCAAGTATTTTTTTCTCGGTAACCATAAGGGCTACAGTTACATGACTTGGAGGGGAGGTTAATAGATTATTGCAAAATTATTTAAAAAAAAATCACACCAGTCGGCCACATGGTGGCGCTATAACAGCCCACTTTACCTTTTGGCCTATAACTCTTGAACCGTAGGTCGTAAAATCAAAATTTCTTTTTACCTGGATTCCTTGGGTCACGACACATCTCCCCATATAGGCCACGCCCATTTGCGTCTGGATAGATTTTTTTATATTGATTTATTAGTGCATTAAATTTCCCCATCCACTTTAATGGGAATTGCAAAAACTCCCATTCAAGTATTTTTTTCTCGGTAACCATAAGGGCTACAGTTACATGACTTGGAGGGGAGGTTAATAGATTATTGCAAAATTATTTAAAAAAAAATCACACCAGTCGGCCACATGGTGGCGCTATAACAGCCCACTTTACCTTTTGGCCTATAACTCTTGAACCGTAGGTCGTAAAATCAAAATTTCTTTTTACCTGGATTCCTTGGGTCACGACACATCTCCCCATATAGGCCACGCCCATTTGCGTCTGGATAGATTTTTTGATATTGATTTATTAGTGCATTAAATTTCCCCATCCACTTTAATGGGAATTGCAAAAACTCCCATTCAAGTATTTTTTTCTCGGTAACCATAAGGGCTACAGTTACATGACTTGGAGGGGAGGTTAATAGATTATTGCAAAATTATTAAAAAAAAAATCACACCAGTCGGCCACATGGTGGCGCTATAACAGCCCACTTTACCTTTTGGCCTATAACTCTTGAACCGTAGGTCGTAAAATCAAAATTTATTTTCACCTGGATTCCTTGGGTCACGACGCATCTCCCCATATAGGCCACGCCCATTTGCGTCTGGATAGATTTTTTGATATTGATTTATTAGTGCATTAAATTTCCCCATCCACTTTAATGGGAATTGCAAAAACTCCCATTCAAGTATTTTTTTCTCGGTAACCATAAGGGCTACAGTTACATGACTTGGAGGGGAGGTTAATAGATTATTGCAAAATTATTAAAAAAAAAATCACACCAGTCGGCCACATGGTGGCGCTATAACAGCCCACTTTACCTTTTGGCCTATAACTCTTGAACCGTAGGTCGTAAAATCAAAATTTCTTTTTACCTGGATTCCTTGGGTCACGACACATCTCCCCATATAGGCCACGCCCATTTGCGTCTGGATAGATTTTTTGATATTGATTTATTAGTGCATTAAATTTCCCCATCCACTTTAATGGGAATTGCAAAAACTCCCATTCAAGTATTTTTTTCTCGGTAACCATAAGGGCTACAGTTACATGACTTGGAGGGGAGGTTAATAGATTATTGCAAAATTATTAAAAAAAAAATCACACCAGTCGGCCACATGGTGGCGCTATAACAGCCCACTTTACCTTTTGGCCTATAACTCTTGAACCGTAGGTCGTAAAATCAAAATTTCTTTTTACCTGGATTCCTTGGGTCACGACACATCTCCCCATATAGGCCACGCCCATTTGCGTCTGGATAGATTTTTTGATATTGATTTATTAGTGCATTAAATTTCCCCATCCACTTTAATGGGAATTGCAAAAACTCCCATTCAAGTATTTTTTTCTCGGTAACCATAAGGGCTACAGTTACATGACTTGGAGGGGAGGTTAATAGATTATTGCAAAATTATTTAAAAAAAAATCACACCAGTCGGCCACATGGTGGCGCTATAACAGCCCACTTTACCTTTTGGCCTATAACTCTTGAACCGTAGGTCGTAAAATCAAAATTTCTTTTTACCTGGATTCCTTGGGTCACGACACATCTCCCCATATAGGCCACGCCCATTTGCGTCTGGATAGATTTTTTTATATTGATTTATTAGTGCATTAAATTTCCCCATCCACTTTAATGGGAATTGCAAAAACTCCCATTCAAGTATTTTTTTCTCGGTAACCATAAGGGCTACAGTTACATGACTTGGAGGGGAGGTTAATAGATTATTGCAAAATTATTTAAAAAAAACTCACACCAGTCGGCCACATGGTGGCGCTATAACAGCCCACTTTACCTTTTGGCCTATAACTCTTGAACCGTAGGTCGTAAAATCAAAATTTCTTTTTACCTGGATTCCTTGGGTCACGACACATCTCCCCATATAGGCCACGCCCATTTGCGTCTGGATAGATTTTTTGATATTGATTTATTAGTGCATTAAATTTCCCCATCCACTTTAATGGGAATTGCAAAAACTCCCATTCAAGTATTTTTTTCTCGGTAACCATAAGGGCTACAGTTACATGACTTGGAGGGGAGGTTAATAGATTATTGCAAAATTATTTAAAAAAAAATCACACCAGTCGGCCACATGGTGGCGCTATAACAGCCCACTTTACCTTTTGGCCTATAACTCTTGAACCGTAGGTCGTAAAATCAAAATTTCTTTTCACCTGGATTCCTTGGGTCACGACGCATCTCCCCATATAGGCCACGCCCATTTGCGTCTGGATAGATTTTTTGATATTGATTTATTAGTGCATTAAATTTCCCCATCCACTTTAATGGGAATTGCAAAAACTCCCATTCAAGTATTTTTTTCTCAGAAACCGTAAGAGCTAGAGTTACCACATTTGGAGGGGAGGTTCATGATTTAGTCCGAAATTATTGAAAAAATTATCACACCATTTGGCCTCATGGTGGCGCTATAACAGTCCTCTTTACGTTTTGGCCTATAACTCTTGAACCTTATGTCGTAAAATCAAAATGTCTTTTTCCCTGGATTCCTTGGGTCACGATGCATCTCCCCATATAGGCCACGCCCATTTGCGTCAGGATAAATTTTCCGCCATTTTGAATTTTCTTCAAAACACACTTTTTGCACCTTTTCCTACAGATTTTTTCCAAATCTCACAAAAATCGGTACACGTGATCTATGGACCCATGCGATAATCTGGACCGAAACAGAATTTTGATAGTCCATACCGTTCGTCCGTAAATGGCTTCCAAAGTTAGCGGGAGGGGCCCGTTTTACAAAAAAGCCCACAAATCACGAACAAAACGTCCAGTCAATCCCAAATTTGAATCACATGTCAAGTGTGGTTTATTCAACAAATCCCCAAAAGAATTTCCACTTTGATCCATAGGGGGCGCACACAAATGCTCAAAATGTAACCGTTTGATGCAAAAACCTTATGTTGGGGGATCAATCCTCTCAAAATGAAACACAAGTGATCTCAAGAGTTGCGTGACAATGTAATTGGCACAGACTCCGACGGTATTCCTCCCAGCGTATTCCTCGAGTCCCGACCGGCGTCGGCGCAACCACACTTTGCAATTGCCCTGAATTGCGACGCGTCTAGTTATTATTATTATTATTCATGGAGATAAACAATAGTTTAGATAGTCTCTCCTCCCACAGTTTATTTTTCCCAATTTAGTGCCATATGTCAAAATGACCGGCCTCACCGGGAATCGTGTGCTTGTATAAGGCTAAGAGATTGGTTGCATAGTTTTATTGATATTGATTTATTAGTGCATTAAATTTCCCCATCCACTTTAATGGAAAAGTGCAAAAACTCAAATTCAAGTATTTTTTTCTCAGAAACCGTAAGAGCTAGAGTTACCAGATTTGGAGGGGAGGTTCCTAATTTAGTCCGAAATTATTGATATAATAATTACACTAATCGGCCACATGGTGGCGCTATAACAGCCCCCTTTACGTTTTGGCCTATAACTCTTGAACCGTAGGTCGTAAAATCAAAATTTCCTTTTCCCTAGATTCCTTGGGTCATGACGCATCTCCCCATATAGGCCACGCCCATTTGCGTCAGGATAGATTTTCCGCCATTTTGAATTTTCTTCAAAACACACTTTTAGCTCCTCCTCCCATATATTTTGTCCAAATTTAACAAAAATCGGTACACATGATCTCTGGGCCCATGCAATAAACATATCCAAACGGCATTTTGATAGTCCTTACCGTTCGTCCGTAAATGGCTTCCAAAGTTAGTGGGAGGGGCCCGTTTTACCAAAAATGCTACAAATCACGAACGAAACGTCCGGTCAATCCCAAATTTGAATCACATGTCGAGGGTGGTTTACTCAACGAATCCCCAAAATAATTTCCACTTTGACCCATAGAGGGCGCCACAAATGCCCAAAACGTAACCGTTTTATGCAAAAACATGATTTTTGGGGGATCAATCCTCTCAAAATGAAAAGCAAGTGATCTCAGGAGTGACGTGACAATGTAATTGCCGCAGCCTCCGACGGTATTCCTCCCAGCGTATTACTCGGGTCCCGGCGGCACCGACCCGCGAATCGCGTCGGCGCAACCACACTCTGCAATTGCCCTGAATTGCGACGCGTCTAGTTATTATTATTATTCAATGCATGAGAGCCAACTGACCTTCTTATCACCTGACAGGGGGAGTTTCGGTAGAATGTAGTGCGTGGAAGGAACACGTTATTCCAACCAGTTCCTTTCCCCTCCATCAGGCGCCCCGGCTGTCATGGGGGAGGCGGTATAGCGACCAGGATTACTACATGTTTTTGTGAGGACTCAGGGTGATATATTTATTTGTAAACAAATTTTGTTCACAAATGTACGATATGTACATTTGTGAACAAAATTTGTTCACAAATAAAGTAAATTAAGAAAATTAAAGAATTAACCTCAGACAGACCCCATGTTCCAACCAGAATAGGCATGCTGGGTTTCAAGTGGTTATGTACAGTAGTCAAGTAAATGTACTTTGTTACTTTCCACCAATGGTGACGGGTGGCACGGTGGCTCACTCCACCGTCACAGACTTGGCCAGGTTTCTTGGACAGTCCACGTCGTAACCCCTGAGCACGGCCAGATGGAAGGAGAGCAGCTGCAGAGGGATGATGCTCAGGATGCCCTGGAGACAGTCCACACAGCGAGGCACTTGTATGGTGCGGCTCGCGTTCTTGATGGTCTCCTGGTCGTCCTTGTTGCAGATCATGATGGGCCGCCCCTGGCGAGCCACGATCTGCTGCAAGGCATTCTGGCATTTGACGTAGGTGTGGTCCCTCATGATGATCATGATGACGGGCATGAGCTTGTCCACCAGGGCCAGGGGACCGTGCTTCAGCTCTCCAGCCAGGATGCCCTCCGAGTGCATGTACGTGATCTCCTTGATCTTCAGAGCTCCCTCCAGGCAGGTGGCGTAGTGGTAACCTCTGCCCATGATCAGGACGCTCTTCTGCTTGTAGAGCTCCGTCGCCACCTTCTGGATCTCGTCGTCCAAGCCCAGCACCTCCTTGATAAGGTCCGGGAGTATCTTCAAGCCCTGGATGATCTCACTACGCCTCGGCTGCATGGAAATACTGTCGTCGCACATTAACAGTGCGAACATGATCAGGGCCACAAACTGGCTAGTGTAGGCCTTGGTGCTCGCCACGCCGATCTCGGGCCCGGCGTTGAGGTGGACACCGCAGTCGGTTCCTCTGGAGATGGAGCTTCCCACTGTGTTGGTCAAACCCACGGTCAGAGCCCCTCTGTCCTTACAGTATCGCAGGGCCATGAGGGTGTCCGCCGTCTCTCCCGACTGGCTGATGAAGAAGCAGACGTCGTCTCGGTACACAGGCATGTTCCTGTCCAGGAAGTCGCTGGCTAACTCCACCATGACGGGCAGCTCGGTTAACTCTTCCAGAATCTGGCGGGTCGCCAACCCCCCGTGGTAACTGGTTCCGCATGCGATGAGGATCAGCCGTCGACACCTCTGGATCTCTTTGATGTGGTCCTTCAGCCCGCCCAGTGTCACTGTGTTGTCGTCAAAGTTGACCCTTCCTCTCATGGTGTTGACCACGGACTCCGGCTGCTCGAAGATCTCCTTCTGCATGAAGGAGCTGTAGTTGCCCTTCATGATTTGCTGTAACTCCAGCTGCAGGGTCTGGATGGCGCGGGCGGGGTTGTCTGCGGCCGTGCGTTTTATCCTGTGGACGGACAGCCGCCCGTCTCTCACAGCGGCGACATCGTCGTCCTCCAGAAACATCACCTTGTTGGTGTGTTCGATAACCGCACTGGCATCAGAGGCAAAGTAGTACTCTACAGCCATCTCATCCTCTGGGAACAGGAAGGTGTCCTGGTCTGTCCTGAGAGTGGTGCAGCCCCTCTTGTCTTTACCAGAGAAGTGGTACATGATGGGAACGTGGTCCATGGTCAGCTTGTGATTGCTTTTCACTGCAATCAGCAGAGGACTTCCCCTCCTGGTGGCGACCACCTCACCGGGGTAATGGACGCTCTTAAAGACCAGGGCGAAAGCTCCGTCCAGTTGCTGGGTCACCCTCTCCACCAGAGAGGCAAAACTGATGTCGTCGCTCTCCCGATTGTTGTACACGTACTTCACCAGCTTGGCGACGGTCTCTGTGTCGGTCTCGGACTCAAACTCGTAGTCTTTGCTCTCCAGGAATTTCCTCAGATCTTTGTAGTTGGTGGTGATTCCGTTGTGGATGACGATGAATTCATTGTTCTTGTCGGACCTCTGAGGGTGGCTGTTGACTGGGCTGGGCACGCCGTGGGTAGCCCAGCGGGTGTGGGCGATGCCCACGTGAACGTTGAATACCGCGTCCAGGTCCATGTCCTGCCGTTTGCGTAGCTCCTCGTTGAGAGCTTTCACTTTGCCGCTCTGCTTGATCACTTGGATGGACTTGCCGTCGTTACTGCCGTCGATTCCAACGCCAGCTGAGTCATAGCCCCGGTATTCCAGACGCCACAGGCCTTGTAGCAAGATGTCAAGAATCTCACGGCGAGACCTCGGCACATGGTAGTTCAGATAGGCAAAGATTCCACACATGTTTCGTATCTGGTAAAGACTCTGGTAATATAAAAAATAATATAATCTGGGTTATTGTGGCAAAATCTGGAAGACCTTTTATTATAGAGTCGATGACCAAATTTGGTCCGACCTCAGTGATTGGCTGATTGTCAATGTATCCAAATATAGAAATATAAAATTCAGAGTATACACCTTATTTACATTGGCTGTATCCTAGCAACGACCGACATCAACTGTTAGTGAGGCAAAATTAATGTTTAATTAATGTTCATATTCTTCGCATTATAACAATTTGGGCCGCTTCGCGGCCCTCACATCTAGGCCCGATCATATCACAGTCCATCAGAGTCCATATTTGGCAGTGGTAGCTGCATTGGAAAGTCCTTATGGTTATGACTGATCATGGTAATCGACTAATCGATTAATATAGATACTGCGGCCAGAAAGAAGGAAAGTTTGCTGTGGCTAAAATGTTAAGATGTAGTAGGAAATGTAGTTGGGGCAAATGGAGTGATCGTGTGTTGAGCAACCCCTGACATATTTTGGAGGTCATTTCAATTAAAGTAGTAGGATAGGATAGGATAGGATGGGATAGGATGTATGTTTCAAAAAGTATAAAAATGTGAACAGTCTAATAACGGCGTGGCTCCCATGTGGATGATCTCTGACTTCATGTGGCCAGTCCATGATGATCTATCTGTGATGTATAACTCCAAATTTGAGCAAGGCACTTTCATCCCAATCTGACTGCCACTGACGAATATATAAAACACTAGATGGTCAGGCCGGTTCCCAGCATGAAGATCCTGTAGAACTTGATTGGTTGCAGCGGTTTGCGAGATTAGCCCCCTTGGACTCACAGAAGAGACAGACAGATGAAACCTCTCTAATAGATGGCTTGCCTCCTACAGAGCCACTCTGTAAACATGGCAGCATGTGCAAAACATTTGACACTGATCAGTCCAGTAGTTTCCAAGATTAGCACTTGGCTCTCGCTCTCCACCTTCCAGGGTGTAGATGACAGGGATGAAGGGCTGGCGGGGGGGTGCACATATCTGAGTGGTGCTGAGGGTATTCAGTGGGATTCAGACTTGCCTGGGGTATATCAATTACTCATTCTGCACAGTATGGACTGGTACTGTATGTTTGCATGGATTTGTCTCTGAACAAACTGCAGATATCCATAACTCTAACGTTTGATCAGTGAGCAGAGCATTGACACAGCACTGGTCAGAATGGATTAATTGAATGCACTGATACAATTAAAAGCTCAAATAGAAAAGAAAAACGATCTCATCTCCCCATAGCCCCTTTATGTTCTTTAACACATTACCCGCCAAGATATATGCACCCGATTTCTGTTGCTGCTGGCAGTTTTTTATTTATTTTTTGAACCTTTTTAAGTAGTCACCGAATATTTATCTCCAATATGATCGATCCCTTGCTAATCACGGATGGTTTCACTGTGCTTCCACAAAAACGTTAGCTTAGCACGTTAGCTTAGCATTAGCTTGGTATGCGCACTTAAAAATAGCATGTTTTGGCAAAAAGAACTAAGATGAACTGAGATGTTCAGGAGCCAGATAGTTAACCAGGGAGTGAATGGAGCAGTAAATCTTCGGATCGCGATATCTCTGGTTCTGTGCAAAAAACGACATCATTAATTTTTTTAAGCGTATAGATCTACGTTGCCAGTGAACGGTTGGATTTGCATTGACGTAGATCTACGTGATTGGCAGGGTACATAAAAGGTCTACGCACATCTTTACTAAAAGAAACTAGAAAATGTTCTCAGTAGAGTTCAGACTTCTGCCAAGATGTCAGTTTTGTCTATTAGGTGGTTACGGTGCTTCTGGCATCATGTCCCCTTTTGGCCAACAGAACGTCATGATGCATTTAGTCTACATGTGTGAGTGCCTGGCACTCACATGGCACTCATGTTTATAATCCATAATCCAAGTAGGCCTATTGTGGTGTTCAGAAGTTATGTGTATTTGTGAGACGTGCCAACTTTCTGGTCAATCAGTCTGAAAGCAAAAGCAGTTATTTCTTGGGCCAATTGGCAGCGGTTACAATTTTTGTGCAAAACAGTTCATAACTACTTTGGATATCCTGCTTATATTACCTCCTTGGCAGAAATAAAAATGCAGTGTATATTTTTGTTTTGCTTTTAGCCCATAGCACTTGCCCTAGCCTTGACGACCTTGCAGACTTATGCAAAGGTTAACATTTATTTATCATTTAGTTATTTAGACAGATGCCAGGTTCATTTGTTGACTTGATTGGCATCCTTTTTTGATATTATACTGTATAGACATGTTCACATGACATGACACTGTTCTCTATGCATTTGATATATTACCTTGTGTTTACCCTGCCGCTCTAAGTCGCTCTGTATAGACCGCCGAAGTCTGACGTCATTTACACATCCTTTGTTTGTCTACCTGGTTCGCAGTTTTCCACCCCCGTTCTGAATCCCATAGACGTATTTAATATCGCGTCAAATAAGAACTGTGTTCCAAAAATAAACAAATGACCCCGGCGGGTTGACTCTTATGGATATGAAGCATCAACTGACGGTGAGAAAACGCTAATGTTACTTCCGCCGAATTAGTTACATTTTCGCCAGAAACAGACTGTATCAAATATAAGTGACTGACTATCATAAACGATACAGAACCTCCTCCCTGACAATAACGCCGACACGCGGTGTTTATTTTTGGACCACAATTCTTATATGAGACGATTCTAAGATGACCCAATGTTATTCTCCATAGAGAAATTACTTCCGCAAACCTGGGGATGAACGAGTCACGTCAGGACTTCGGTAATCTCTCAAGAACAGATTCTGCACTGCGTGAGAATCTGTCGTGAAGGCTCGTCGTAACATGTACACACTGGGCTACAAGTGGGCGTGCCTTCAGATCAGGAAGCAGGCCGCGCTTTACCCAATCAAATGTAGTGGGCGGGATTCACATGTCTGTCGATCTTTCCCCCTCGAAACAAACCGAAACTAATTTAACAATAGCGTCCGCGGAGCAGACAAAACCACGGAAATATATTCACATTTTAACTTACTCTTTCATCATAGAAACAAGTGGGCTTATAACCAAAACGATCCATGTTCTCTGGGAGAAGTGGTGTTAGTGTTCCGTGTAGAAATATTGTTAGTGGGAATGAAAACATAGTCGCACCAACCGGAAGTGACGCGGCATAGGCATACACAAACACCGGTCTCCTTGTGCTCTGGCTCTACGTTTTCTTCCCCCCAGAGCCAACAGACATAGAACAAACAGCAGAGGGCGCTGTTTTTCATTTTCAGTTGGCGATGGGTTCCCAGATTGGGACTTCGGTGCTCTATTAAGAGCGTCTGCTAAATGCCTAAATTGTAAATCGCTTTCTGAATGCAATTTAAACAGTTGGTGAGTGAAAATACACATCTAGTTACTGGCTTTGAGAATCGATTGGACTGTCCATGGTCATAAGAATGACTTATGGCAGATTGTGTTTGTGGGTGGATGTTTTAACAGCCAAAGCCTCTTGAACCTCATAAGCTTTCCTGTTATCGATCCTCTGTAATGCTCTTTTTAACGACAGAAGAGGGTCCACTTCTATACTCTTAACTACCACAACGGCATGAAACGTGCAGAATGAATGGACATTACCATACCAAAAAGGAAGTGCTGTATGGACATTGACATTACCATACCAAAAAGGAAGTGCTGTTACTGCTGTATGCATTTCGTGATATTTTTTAAATAAATTGTGACACTGCAACATCCTTCATCTGCCTCTTTGGACAAGTGTGTGTGTGTGTGTGTGTGTGTGTGTGTGTGTGTGTGCGCACGCATGCACACTGTTGATATTTTATGTACACACTTGTTACTCCAGCACTCACGTGCACTGCCAACACACACACTCGCTCTCTCCATATCTCAGCATTGTGATGGGCTGACATCTCACACTACTGGCAGATAAAGAGAACCATTAACAGTTGAGGGGCACAGTGTGCATGCACGATACATTTATCATAACAGAAGTGCCATTTGTGTGCATGTGCTTGCATGTGTGTGTAGTGTGCGTGCGTATGTGTGTGACTGGTCAATTTAATAGCCAGTGGCTGTTCTGTCTGTCTTCAGGTCATACACATGAAATAGCTCTGTCCAAACAAGGCAATGTTCAAAGACAAAAATACTGACACAACTCACTCGTTTTCAAACACTGACACACTCCAGTCCACACACACACACACACACACACACACACACACACACACACACACACACACACACACACACACACACACACACACACACACACACACACACACACACACACAGAAACTAGCGAAACACATGCACGCTCACAGACAGACAGACATACAGTACAGAAGGATAGATGCACACAGGGTTAAGTTGAAACAGACTGAGACAAGAGCGATGCATGTGGGAGACATTAGTCTGTCTTTCACCATTTGGAAATACGGATAAAACGAACAAAGCTACACAGCAAAGATGAACAGATAAGCAGTGGAGGGAAAGGAACAGTGGAGAGATTGGATAAAGGAAAAGTGATTTCAAAAGAGGGATTGTGCCAAAGCCTTCGCTGTAGGTAGAGCCAGGGGCGTAGCACCAAATTCTGGGCCCTGGGGACAAAGATTCACTGCGGGCCCCCCTATGATTTTTTTTCTTTAAAAAAGGCCCCAAAAATATTTTATGTTTTTGTACATTTACTTGAGTACTGTACTTAAGTTCATTTTTGGAGTATCTGTATTTGTATTTTTGGATACATATTACGTTCGATTCACTACATTTCAAAGACAATTATTGTCTTTGAAATGACAGTACCTTATGAATTAACCACTTAAGCCCTATATTAAAATACTGAAAATAGCAGACCTACAAGCTCCCAACAAAGTTAGTTTGTTATATATTTTTTAACATTCTGGAAAATCTTACAAGACAATGTACTTCATTTGTACTTTTGAAAAAGTGTGCACTTTTGCATATACACTTATGTATATATATATTTTTAAAGAAAGTACTTAAAGCAAGCCCCAAGGAATTGGCGCTGGAATTAAAGCTCTCTTCTGGGTTCTCTTTCAGGGTGCTGTTCCTATTAATGGCCCAGCAGACGTCGCTATTTCACCTTCTGCCGGTCGCAATACATTATAATCTCAATACAACTGAATGAGGTTTTGGGCGGCCTTTATACTTGATTTTATTACCTTAGTAAACCTTTTCATAAACACTTTATGTTTTCAATCGCTAGTTTAAGTCTTTTTTAAGTCATCATGATATGCGTTTCGTAAATTATGGTCCCATTAATTTTTTAATTAATGATAAAGTAGGGTATGTTTCTAGGGTTTCTAATGGTTCTACCAAGTGAAGACCTGCCCTTGCTGCGGTTGCAGCCAATAGCATTAATTTCCGGTAGCATTTCAGACCGGATATAGAAAGATGGCGGATTTGAAATTGCTGAAAAACAGGCTTCAAAACAGGTCTGTAGAAACCAATGGCGTCACTTTCTCCATTCTTTTTTTACGGTCTATGACTTTAACTCAATTACAAATTTAACCAAGCAACTTTCACTTGTAGTTGAGTAATATTTCCCAGGAGCATCTACTGTATACTTTGACTTTTATACTTATACTTTGACAGTAGTAGTACAATTGTAGTCCTGGGATTGACTACTTTGTCCACCACAGTAGTAACAAACCTCCATATTTTCAGAAGAGTCTCTGCCAGCCATTATGGTTTCATACCAGAGATAAATAACGTGGTCGTGCTTCCGTTCGACATACTGTAATCCGAGCGTGGGAATTCCAAACCAGTCACATTGCGTACCCCGTCTCTCACACACACACACACACACACACACACACACACACACACACACACACACACACACACACACACACACACACACTCACACTCACACTCACACTCACACTCACACTCACACACAGGCACGCACACAGCCGTTCCTTAATGATGACGACGCACAACCACAGAAATCCTTACTAATACCTCTGGCCCTGGAAATCAACTGTAGGGGTGGTGGAGGTGGGGGGGGGGGGTCTTCAGAGTTTAAGAGACTGAATAGCATTTTCATTACCCACAAAAAATGCTTCATTGTCGACTAAACACAAGCTGTATCCATGACAATGGATACACAGCATGCTTTCAGGTCTTCACGGCTCTGCTTTTTTATTTGTTTTTGTTTGTTATTGTCATGGATCTGCCCCCCCCCCCCCCCCCCCCACCACCCCCCTCAGTCGACACAGTGTAGAAAGACATAGGAAGGAGAGAGGCTTCATTTGTTTTTGTTCTGTTTTTTGGGGGGGGGATCAGGATGCTACAAAAGTCGTGAGCCAGATTTAAAACCAGGAGACTTTGTTTATGATGATTATGATTATGAACAGATTGAGCCACCAGGGCGCTTCCTTTCTGCATAATTGTTCTTATTAACATTGCATATACAGTTTCTCAAAATGTAAACATAATCACATCAGTTTTGTGTTTCACCTCCTAGAATTTTGTTCTGCGTGCCGTGCCCGCAACTCAACTGAACCATCACTCACCACCCTACCTTACTTAGACGGAGACTCTTAGGGCCTCATAGAGGGCCAACTAAATTCACATCACCTAAACATGATCACACTGTATATCAGTAGATATGATAGTGAAACCACACACAAGGACCTTCATCTACAGATAGCTGTTATGAGTCATTTGTGGAAGGATGTAAAAAAAACTATCACATGATTAGCAGCATTCAAACTCAAACACTGTGTGTGTGTGTGTGTGTGAGTGTGTGTGTGTGTGTGTGTGTGTGTGTGTGTGTGTGTGTGTGTGTGTGTGTGTGTGTGTGTGTGTGTGTGTGTGTGTGTGTGTGTGTGTGTGTGTGTGTGTGTGTGTGTGTGTGTGTGTGTGTGTGTGTGTGTGTGTGTGGGGCTGCTCATGCCCTACCGGTAACCACTTCCTGTGGTTGTAGGTATAAGATGTCGATGGTGACAGATGCACATAGACACACATCATTGAGGGAGAGAGAAAAGAGCTAGACAAGATAGGCGATTTCATTTGAAATTGTGAATGGTATGACATTTGAGAAAAGGAGGGCAACCTAGTGTTAGTGCAGTTTTGTTGAGTCAGCACCAACAGAGAAGATTTCACAAGTCTAGCGCTATTATGTTAATTTAACGTAAGTATTTAACTAAGTATAACAAATTCCATTTGGGTCAACTTTTACACTGTCAAAGTTAAATTAAGTCTGAGAATTTAGTTTCTAAAAATGTAATTTGTGGTGTACTGTACATCGCAAAACAAACAGGCAATAAAAGTTGAATTTAAAACAAGGTAAGTCAAAACCTAATTTATGGCTGGACTGTGTATGAAAAATACTTTTAATTTGAAAGAACAGATACAGGAAGTGGTGACATTTGGCCAAAGCTAATAATGAAGTTATCCAGGATATTATATTATCCAGGAGCTGTAAATGTTCAGTTCTTGGCATGCTATAAGTGTAGAATGAGCTGAGAGGACCCATTGGAAACGCCTTCTGAGGTCACTGAGGATGTAATTAAAGACCCCTGTAGGCGTAATTAAAGACTGTGGAGCCGCTCTAAATGGCGACTGATGATAATACACAACTGTTTGTGAAGAATCCTTTTGAAAGAGCAGCGGCCAATAGTGAAACTCCAACACTCAGCCAGCAAACCAATGGCGTAACTTCATTGGTCAGTGACTCAGTCTGTCAGTCAGTCAGAGATTTAAGCATTTATAGGGCTCGCCCCACTGTTGTGGTTAAGTAAAAAAAACATACTGTAGTTCCTTATAATGATCACTCATCTCACGTCAGTTTCCTGTGGAATTTGCTGGCTTGGTATTCCATGGAAGACAGGCAAAAGTTTTCAAGTGTACAAGAAGTGCAAGGGCATACAGTATGATGGAAAGCTTGCATGTGTATGTGTTGATAATGTATGTGCCACTTTTCAAGGCATAGCTACGTTTCTCATTCTCTCTCGCCTGCTCACCATTCTCTGCATCCTCCAAGGCAGGCCTGAACACATTCACAGAGTTTCAATACAGCGTCACTTAAACTATCATTGACCTCCAATTCCTCCCACACTTGCTCTCTGTCTCTGCACTAGTTAAAATCGCACCTCATGGCATGACATTTCTTTCTAACAGCAGGGCTATGGCAATGACGGTCCATTCGTTTGTCTGTCTGTCCGTCCGTCCGTCTGTCCGTCCCCTCTGTCCACCTGACCACCTCCACCACCACTCTGGTCCCAAACATCAAATATCTTAACCTGGAGGTGAAATTTTGGCTAATATTTATGTTATTTGTGGAGAACTGACTGACACAAACATACTGCAAAACCAACTCACACATACACACACACACACGCTCATCACATTTCACCCAGTCAGTTGTCGAATAGACACGTGCTGTTGTCATTACCAGTCAGTCACACAAGCACATTTCCTGACACAGAAATAGTGACACAAATTATACCGACAGGCAGGCAGTCAGACAGACACTGAGAGGACCTTCTGTAGGCTACGTTCTGTTCTAGTCAAATATATCAAATATATATATATTTTTTCTTTGCTTTCTGACCTTATCTCTTAACATAGAAATAAAATGACGCAATACTCATACCGTATGGGCCAAATTTTAGTCACAAGGGTAATATTTCATATCTGTGTTTTCATAGCTGTAGAATTATGAACATACAGGCATGCCAAGAACCTGTCGAAACAATCAGTGTTATTCTAATGTGACACTGCCATTGTGGTCTGGCACTGCCCTTTGACGCAGACCTACTCCATAGCTGAAATGCTCCGACTTCATCGCTTCAATCTTGATCCTCCTCAGGTGGTCAACAGGATGGTCTTCACCGGCGGCGTGACGAATAGCCTAAAACCATATGAAAATCATTGGCGAGTATTTTGCATTAAAACTATTCATAGATGATGCCTCATTCATAGAGGTTGATGTCTTTATTTGCAGTGAAAGATTTACCTTGTTCCGAATAAAAATTGCTTCGCTTTTATCCCTGTGGGATGTACTCATGACACAAACAACACTTCCCCAGTGTGTAAGGACCTTAAGAGTGTGTGTATTCAGCTCATGAGCAGAGTCTCAGTGTACACAACAGAATTATTTTCAGTGTATGTAGGTTTGAGCCATGCTGTGGGCAAAGTGCATAGCATTAAGTTGTCTGCCAGAGGCAGCATGACCTACTGTACATATTGTACTGTATGTATTTAATACTGTGAAGGGTGTTGCTCTCTGCAACTAGTCCGACTCATTGGTCTTGTTTCGTGGTAAACCTGTTTCCTGGTGAACCAGCAGACTTCTACTGTAGTAGCACCAGGATACTTTAGGATTAGAGATGAGAAACGTGTTCATGAAAACGCCATGCACTCATGCAAAAGGAAAGTCAAGTTAAGTCCATTGTATTTCCTGACCTGAGCTGTGACAGGTGGTTCTAACTGTTGGTAAGATTTGTTTGAAAGCAGCAGAAAAATGTTGAGTAACCAGTTAAAAAAATGTCAGACATTCGATTGAAGAAAATAAAAGTCATAAGTCATTGCAGGGCTGGTGTGGGGGAAACATATTCAGTTTCTATTGTTTCAAAACAGCAGGAACAGTAGACACCATGTCAGAACAGGCTTTTTTATATTGTGATGATATTGAATGTTTGGTGCTATTCTGTATGTTGATGAATTGAATACCTACAGTACTGTAGGTCCCCATTGGAAACAAGACCGCAAGGACTTTTTTGGTGTTATCCTTTTAGACAAGTGTTTGACTGTACTCGTGCTATTTTTACATTTCTGTCTAATAAAATATTCAATCAATCAATCAAACCAAATGTGTGACACTTCATGAAGAGCTCTGCTCTTGCTCAGACTAAAGCCTAATATATACTTGGTTGCGTATCACGTCTCACACACACCACAAATAGCAGATCTGCACGCTCACAATGAGCTTGTAGATGCAACTTCAGTATACTGTAAATCAGGCCTAAGTAACAGTATATTTCCAAGAAGAGTGTAGCATCCGGCACTCTATTAAGGTGAGAAAAAAAAACTCCCAGCAAAAACCTCAAGTGCTGAGGTTTATGAGAATATTTTCTCAAACCGAAACCGAAACTCAATTACGGCTTTGACAAATTAGCCTTCAGAACAGCATTTTGCATCACATGCATGCGTGCAGCATGTTACATGCTGTGTGTTTCTGTTTGTTGCAATGTCAGTCGTGGTCGTGGCGTTCTCACAGTGGTGGCTCAGCTTCACAGAGTTTCAGTAGTGATATATTTATCCCTGTGACATGACTGCTCTGCATAATGGAGGACTTTCAAGAATTAGCCAATTCGCCCCGAGCTTTCTCCTGATGACCAAAGTGGGGAAATCCCTCTCTAACAGTGTTTTTTTTCTCTTTTAGAGTTTCTCCCTCACCGCCTTCCACTCGCTCTACGTCTTTCCATTTTTCTCATTCCCTCTGTATTTCTCTCCCTCTCTGTCACATTCTTCTCATTAAGGAGATGTGTGTGTGTGTGGGGGGGGGGGGGGGGGGTGAAGAGATGGACAGGAAGTGGTTTCCGGGTGACTGGGGGAGAGGGTAGAAAGAGAGAGAGTTGAGAGGAAATGGGAGAGAGTTAGATAGAAATGGCCGGGATAACGAGAATGTGAAGAGTGATGGAGAGAAGGTGAGAGGGAGAGCAAGAGAGCCCAGACGTCTGTGTTTACACATGGTCCAGTCCAGTCCAGATCTAATCGCAAACAGCTGCCCAATGATGAAAAACTCTTATTACCATAATATTTCAGCTCTCCAGGGTCTCCAGGGTATAAAAATTACGCTGAGAAAAAATCTATGCGGTGGATATTTATACAAAGGAAACTTGACGTGAGAAGGTTCGTACCTGTCCACATACTCTGCAGGTGGTGTATGCAGACTTCCAGGGAGAATGTATTTTGGTGACAAAGATAATTAAGGAGAGATTACACAGGAACAATTATATATATATTACAGAGTATGTAAAGATGTACCGTATGTACTGTACCTTCTCATGTCAAGCTTCCTAATCATACATACTGTATGGATCTTTGCGTGGATGTTTGTTCAGTATACTTTGTATGCCTACACACCCTTGATACATACTGTACTGTGTGTGTGTGTGTGTGTGTGTGTGTGTGTGTGTGTGTGTGTGTGTGTGTGTGTGTGTGTGTGTGTGTGTGTGTGTGTGTGTGTGTGTGTGTGTGTGTGTGTGTGTGCGCGTGTGTGTGTGTGTTTTTGGATTCCGTTTGATATCTGTGTGTGTACAGTAGTATACTGTATACCGTAATTGTGTAAACTTTACAGAGGGAGTGGATGTGCTTGCTGTGTTCTGAACTCACAGTAACCTCGCCAATCCTCTTCTTGTCAGATCTGCACGTCCCATCAAGCTCATTTGTAGAGAAATACGTTTGAGGCCAAAAGTTTAATTAGTGGTGTTTTTGAAGCTTGGTAATCTGTTCAACATGATCACAAGCTACTGTTATTGTGTTCCAACTGTTTGTTTTCTTTTCCCCCATTGGTGATTCTCAGGGGTGGAAAGATATCTAGAGCAGTGGTTCCCAAATGGGAGACAAGTCCAAGTGTGCCTTGAAATTTTGTGACAACCACATATATTTTAACCACTTTCAACATGGCATCCCTATCCAAAAGCTTTTAATAATATTATATATTCTTTAGTTTTCCACAAAAAAAGAAAAAGCAGGGTTGTGAGTTTGCAGATTGGCTATTTTGGTGCTTTTGTTGAAAATACTTAAATGAAAGTGCAAAAGTAGCTGAGTAACAGTAACAGTTACTTAAATATTGTCGCTGTCAGCCAGGCATAAACCTTGTATCCTCATATTTCATCTTGTGTTTTTTCATAAATGTATGCACTACTTTGTTCTTCATCATGACAGTGTCACACAAATGAACATCTACAAGTAACGTGTGTGTGTGTGTGTGTGATGCATTGTGAAAGTGTAGATCTGCTATTTTCACTATAGAATTAAAAAAAGAGGTAACGCAAGATTGATGTGGTTAAGTCTGTGTATGCGTTTTATAAATAATCAACAAATGAAAAGGATTAACCAAGATCTGGTGACCAAATAACAAATAATTACTACTGTACGTTGGATTCTTGGAACACTGCCCGACATTGACGATATGGTCACAGAAAAAGGTCCAATGTGGCTTCCTGACGGTAACTATTTCAATATGAATACGCCCTGCCGATCATTACCGCTCCATTTCACTCTCCAAAGTGCTGGCCATCTTCTCTTTCCGAGAAAGATTAACTTATGAGGGAAAAGAGATTCAAAGCAAGTTTTAATGGAATATCCTACTGAATGTTACACTGCCTTCGCATCTGGAGAAAACGTTGAACAACTAAAAGACTGTTACGGTATGATCTCGACAGAGCGATCAAGGCAGCCCAACGCGAATGCAACGAGAGGATTGAGTCACAGCTACAGTAAGCGGAAATGATCCATGTCGTTTGTAACAAGGATTGCACAACATATCGGACTTCAGAGCGAGGCCCAGCTGCAAAGCGAACATCGCTGCATCCCTAGCGCTGAATAATTTTTATGCTTGTTTCGAGGTTATGAACAACAACTTCCCGGGGGGGAGCCTCCACCTCAATAGATATGACCAGCGCCGAGGATGACGTGCAGAGGTCGTTAAAGTGTGTCAACACCCGATAGGCATTCCGGTTGAGTGATTAGAGTGTGTGTGGTGCAGCTGGCTGGTGTGTTCATGGCCATAATCAACCTCTCCCTTTCCAAGGGAGTAGTCCCATCACTGCTTCAAGTCTTCGTCGTCGTATCAATGCCAAACAAAAGCAAGGGTAACATGATTAAATGACTGGCATCCTGTTGCCTCATTCCCATAGTGGACAACTGAATTGAGAAGCATGTTAAGGAGCTAATTACGTATTACCGCCCACCCTGGACCCTCACCAATTTGCTTACTGGCAGAATACATCCACAGATGGCACCATAGCCACAACACTCCACACCATCCTCATCCACCTGGAGAGAAGGAGCCCCTATGTGAGAATGCTGTTTATTTAGACTACAGCTGAACATTCAACACCATGAGAGTCCTCGACCTCAATACAGGGTAACCCACGGCTATGTTCAGACTTGAGCCCCGTCCTCTACTCCCTGTGCACCTACAACTGTGTGGCCACGCACAGCTCCAACTTACTGGTCAAGTTTGCCAACAAAAGTGATAGACTTGATCACTGAAAACAATGACACTATCTTAGGAGAGAGGTTGAGAACCCGACACAGTGATACCAGGAGAACAACCTCTCTCTTAATGTCGATAAGACCAAGAAGCTCATCACGGACTAGAGGAAGAGAGGAGAGATGCTGGACCTCATCTACATAGATAGAGAGTTAGAAAGATATACTTTTATAGATTAAGCGAATCCTGTGGGGGAAATTCAGTGGTCAGAGATTTACAGTAGGACGAATTTACGCGACTGCAAAGACGAAACAGAAGTGGGGGGAGGCCGCTGCGCCGCTGTGGTATGGACATCCCAGAGTCAGTAAAGCCCATAGGATCATCAGCCAACCCAACCATGGACTGTCTGAGCTGCAACTGTCTGACAAGCGGTACCACGGCCTCAAGGCCCAGGCCAGCAGGCTCCAGGACATCTACACACACACACACACACACACACACACACACACACACACACACACACACACACACACACACACACACACACACACACACACACACACACACACATACACACACACACACACACACACACACACACACACACACACACACACACACACACACACACACATACATACACACACACACACACACACACACACACACACACACACACACACACACACGCTTACTCAACTTATTGCCAAGTAGTTGAGTACAACACCCCATCAAAAATATACTTAAGGGTTAGTTCAGATTTTTTGAGTATTTTCTGTAGGAAATACTTACCATTAATATAGTGGTTGCAAAGGTATTAATTGATTGCCCGAGTCCCGTGGTCAGAGTTATGGTCCGGTTCTAATAAATATGAAGTAGTTCCGGTAGATTAGTAGATTTGATGGGGGCCAATCATTAAAAATAAATGAATTAAAAAAACTAGCGTAATTTGTATTGTTGACCTATTTCTACCATATAGAGCAGGTTTCGTTCAATTTCGACCCCTCTGTCACATGGTACTAATGTTTGTGTCCAGAATCACTGCGCCGCGGCAGCCTACTCACACACAAAATATATGACACAAAATATAGTACCATGTGACAGAGGGGTCGAAATTGAACGAAACCTGCTCTATATGGTAGAAATAGGTCAACAATACAAATGACGCTAGTTTTTTAAATTTATTTATTTTTAATAAATGAATGATGACTGATTTTAGAATGTACTCCAAAAAGTACAAGCGCATAAAAACGTTCCACTCCCGGCAGTTCCAACCATAGGATTAGGATAGGATCACAAAGGATCATTCAATACAATTCTGTGAGAAGGGAATAGAAAAGCATGTTACATATTATCACAAAAATACAATGGTCTGTGATTAGAACGCTCAGCCTGCCCTTCCTTCTGTAGCACATAAGAGTCAACATGTGAGCTCACTATCATAAACTTGAACACAAAGAGGATAGCAACATGTATTTGATTTGATTTAATCACAAAGATGATTATGTCAGATTTCTCTGAAATGTTGCCTTGCGTCCTCTAAAGCGGCTCTATTTAACCACTTAAAGGAACACTTCTTTCAACTTATCTTCATAAAACTAATGCTCATTATAAGATGGTACACTTTCTGTCTATTCACTCTGTGTCTCAGAGGAGGGATGTGGAGAGTTGAGAAACCTGCCTACTAGTGACATCCTCGGTAGGCAGGTTTGTTTTTGCCAGTAAGCAAATTGGTGAGGGTCCAGGGTGGGCGGTAATATGCTCCAAATTCGCTCCTTAACATGCTTCTCAATTCAGTTTTTCACTATGGGAGTGAGCAACAGGACACCCGTGTTGATTTTGACAGCAAATTTAGATTTTTTTGTCGACTAAATTTTTATTTTGGTCGACTAAATCTACAGTTGTTTTAGTCGACTAAAATGTATTTTGCGGGCCTTGATGGCGTCGTAATGGCAGATTTTACACTTGGTTGCATGCTGAAAATTGCCGATCTACAAGCTCACAACGCGTAGCAGCGCGACGCGTTGTGAGCTTGTAGATCTGCTGAGCGCAACACCCGAGCGCAACCACACATAAAATGACTTATTCTCCACTCGTCCCTCTCTAACATTTTAGTCTAGTTTTTAATTGTTGACGAAATTGTCAATATATTTAGTCTTAGTTTTAGTCATCATACCTGAGTTTTTATTTAGTTTTTGTCAGTGAAAAAGGTAGTCAACAAACATTTTTCGTCATAGTAGGACACCAGTCACTTATGCAGATTACCTTGCTTTTGTTTGGCATTGATACGACGACGAAGACTTGAAGCAGAGATGGGACTACTGCCTTCTATTTCAGCATGCTAACCTTCCAGGAAGAGCCATGCTGTAGTTTCTATTAACCTGGAATCCCCATCGATGATGTCATTGGTAGGCAGCCCACCAATATGAGACGCAGAGTGAGCTGAAAGTGGTTAGCCATTTCAGTTGAAGTTGTGCTGACTGACGCGCTGAAGTGTCAGTTTAGCCGCTCTAAGTGAATCCGTACTTAAGCCGCGTCCTCGCTACGTGGTTGAATGTACGCACCAAAATAAACATTGGATGATTAATGAAGCGGCTTCTGAGAGCAATTATCAATGGAATGTGTTTTTCCTCCAGTATTAATTTTAATATGGAAAGCTGAATTGGGACATGGCGTTGCTTGACCTCTTCTGGCAAAGCCTTGACCATACTTAAAGGAGTAGTTCACCCAAACATTACTTATTTTCTATCAATTACACACCCCATGAAGCCTTGAATTCATGGAGCTTTTTTGTTTGTGTCGCATTCATGTGTAATTGATAGAAAATAAGTAATTATTTCGGTGAACTACTCCTTAAAGACTTCTTTAGTACTGAAGTACTGACTTCGTTTTTTGTTTGTTCTTTCTTTGCTATAGTATACCGTATAGGCTTTTGTCAAGTGTATTTTCAAGAATCGTTCTTATTTATTGTCTCCGCCAGGCCGAAAGGCATGGCGAGAGAGTATGTTTTACCCCCTGTCCGTCCGTCCGTCCGTCCATCCGTCCGTCCGTCCTGTCCGTTAGCAGCTAATCTCTGGCACCGTTGGCCCTGTCGCTGCAAAACTGTGCACACCCACTCCCTGGATGCCAATTCAGAACCTCTGCCCCACATTTTTCACATGGGCCTGTTATAGCGCCACCAGGAGGCCGATTTGTGCAAAACCCATTTTTGGATATTATTCCTATAGATTGTATCCAAACATCACGCAAATCGGTACACAGTATCTCTATAGTCATGTGATCAAGACGGATCGGTCAGTTTTTAACAAAATGTCTCAAATCATGAAGGCAGCGTGCGATTTCCGTGAAAATTTGCACGCACATTCCCACTAGGCAGAGGAAGAAAAGCCACCCTTTTCACATTGCCCTGTTATAGCGCCACCAGCAGGTCTAATTTAGAAAAACACATTTTTGCAACAAAATGCCTCAAATCATGAATGCACACACATTCCCACTAGGCCGAGGAAGAAATGGCACCCTTTTCACATTGGCCTATTATAGCGCCACCAGGAGGCCACAATAACCTACCTGACCTGGCGGAGACCTGTGCTCCGAGGAACACTTTTTCTAGTTTTATTTCTAGTTTTATCTTCTTGTTTATGGTAGACAGGTGCCTGATGGTCATCAGATGCACCTCTGTATCCACTCAAGGAATGAAATCCCATCAGAGTCTATTTCGTGTTTTTGTAGACCTTATTAATACAGCAGGAGAAATTCTGTTTCAGCTTCACTGGTTATGATCAGCGCTTGGGGTGGAGCTGTTAGGGTTTAAGTGTCTTTCTCAGGGACACTTTGACACATAGACTAGGGCCAAACAGTGACCTTCTGATTACCAGGCAGCCTCCCTAACTTCTAAGCAATTGCTGACCCTATCTCATTGAAGGAGCTAGCCAACTGTCCACTCTTATCTGTTTTTAAAAGAACAAAAAATATATGAAAGGGCAGATACATTTAATTAATCGATTCAACATGCTGATAAAAGAATGTAATGCTTTTTAATTTAGCCAGCAGTCCTGTGTTTGGCAGAAACACAAGAGAAATATCTTCAACACCGTATATGTATGTGTTTATGTATTCAGCTGGGACATTTCACATGCGGTTGTTCTATTTTATCATTCATTTATCAGCATGATATTTGGCCGAACTTGAAATGACTTGTTTTGAACAAGCCTTTGGAATAAGTCAGCAGTTACAGCAAAAACAAAGAAGGTTATGCATCCCAGGACTAGTTTTGTTTTGATGTGTGCGTGTGTACAGTATGTGTTTGTGTCAGAACAAACGACTATACATGCATTTGACCTCATCACCTGACCATTAATCTGTCAGTTGTGAGAGTTTATTCCACCTCCTGATTTCAGTAAAGAACATGGCTTTTGGCCTATCTGGAGATCACAAGTTTGATTGCTTTTCTGGGGGGAAACACATTTTGACGAATTGCCTGTTCAAAAGAACAGATTTTCTCATATATTGTAGATAATAATAATCTTTATTGTCCCGGAAAGGGATATTTGTCTTTAGTCTGTTCAGAAACAAAAAAACAACATATCACACGACACAACACCAAGACAAAACATGAGGTCCCCCAGTTATATACAGAAGAAAACATTTTATCGACGGGGCCGTTTGTTTAATGCCGCAATGGCTGAGGGGACAAAACTCTTCGCCCAGATGGCATGAGATCGAAGTAGTGATAAAGGGGATGATCAGTGTCATTTGTTATTGTAGGAGCTAAGCTCTTACAATAACAGAGATTGTGGGTGTGGGAAGTCCGATAATCTTGGAAGCAATACGGGTAATACTGAAAGGTTTGTTTCTGTTAGGCATGGACAATATAGATTGCCAATACCGATTTCGGGCGCTGGCCTAGCGGTCCAGGCGCATACCGCATAGGCTCTAATGCAGTCTGACAGCGCGCCGCGGGTTCGGATCACGATCCCGGCGACCTTTTCTGCGCGTCACTCCCCGTCTCTCTCTGTTTTCTGTCTATCTCCACTGTGTACTATCAATAAAGGCAGAAAAAATATATATCGGTGAGACCGATACATCGGTCGGGCTCTAATATTATACCGTACTATACTCACAATGCTAAACCTTGCATTGACAGTTACAATACTTACTTTATGTCATTTTGTAGCTTAGTGGGTATGAGAAGCTGTCTTGTAATCAGAAGTTTACCCGTGTCAAAGTGCTCCTGAGCAAGACACTTAATCCTCCACGAGTGCTCTTCATTACCATCTGAGCAGCCATCAGCTGGGTGAAGCTGAAACTGAATTTCCCCCACAGGATTAATAAAGGTCTACCTTTTAAACTGTTGAGAAGCTTAGTTCTGTTGGAGCAATACCATGTTCAGCAATCCCCCTTGAATTCTTATGAGAAGGCAGCCCACAAGAAATGCATCACACCATATCCATTTCCCAGCTAAAAGGTACTTTAGCCAAAACAAAGGTAGATCCATGGATTGAAGAGGAGATTCAGCCATCAAACCATATCGCTTTCAGATAAAGAGATCAAAAGGCAATAAAGTACATCAGGTCATTACATCATGATATCAACAGACTACACAGGAAAATCCTCAGTGTTCATTCAACTCTGACGTGTCTGAGATTTACAAATGCACCCTTAAAGGTACATTTTTATTTAAATTAAGTCTTTGGATTTTACTGTGTAGTGTGATAGTTTTAAAGTGGAAAACACTATTGTAGAGGACCTAAAATAGACCAATTTCACAGCAGGCATATTGAGGGATAAACACAGCTGACGGTACGGTAATAATTACATTCATTGTGGATACGTACCTTAATTACTGTTGCTACCCTGTGTTTACCTGTCTGCTTTGAAAAGGGTCCATTGATTATATCATTGCACCAGAAGCAGTTTAACTTAAAGTTGAAGTTATAAAACTTCTATTCAGTAACACCAAAGAAAGTGACATACAGTTGATGACCCCGCCGCCCTCATATCACTTGAAAACAAGGCAGGCGTTGAGAGTCGTTGTAAATGTGAAATGAATCAATATTGAGCAACTTTATGGCTTACTTCTTGCCTAATTTGTTATTATAATCTATTTTCTGATAATGTGAGGGGCAGCAGGGTGTTGAAACTGCCTCCTCCTTCTTTCTTCCGCTGCCACTGTCTGTCTGTGGTTTCCGTGGACAACTGCCGTATTACAGAAGCTGTGGAGCATGGCAGGATGCTGCTTGTGTGTGTGTGTGTGTGTGTGTGTGCGTGTGTGTGCGTGTGTGCGTGCGTGCGTGCGTGCATGATATGTAATATTGATGCCTGATTAATTGACTGTCTGTCTCTCACGTGCACACACACACACACACACACACACACACACACACACACACACACACACACACACACACACACACACACACACACACACACACACACACTCATATGCACGTATACAACCCTCATGCTGTACCATACAGACATCACCTCCTTCCTGCTTCCTTTCTTCCTCACCCAATCAAAATGCACAATGGCAAAGATTATCCAATCAGACAGACAGGGTTAATTAATCAACTATCCAATTAATGGGATAAATGTAATTAAGGCAGATCTGCTGCTGATGTCTGGTTGGTTTGTTGCAAGTTAATTGTTTTTTCGAAGAGAAGAAGCAAACAGTAAACATGATGGATTATGTCCGTTTACAATCACTCAATCACATGTGTACATTCGTTGGGACATGCCTTCAAATTTCTAGGGCTATGGAAATGCATTGTGGGAAATGGGAGCTGTTGTGTTACGTGTACCCCAGAGCCTTATATTAGAGAGTTCCGCCACTGAGAGGGCAGAAACAGTGTCGGTCACATGGTTCATGTAAACTGGAAATAGTTACAAACCACGGAATGCATAGACTCCAATGCATTCTGTAAACTTCCGGTTTAGGGCTTTGTCACTATTCGCCAATAGAAGGCTATGTAGAAGACCTGGCCCGAGGAAGTGGACGGAGGTGACATAACTCTCCTTGAATGGCTCTGGTGTACCCTATGTCCAGTATGATTGACAGGACACAAGATCTCAGTCACGGTTTTCAGGTACGGGCTTGGTGCTATGTGATGGCATGTTAACTTTGGTTGAACATTGGGTTGTAAAGCTATCTGGCCATCATATTAGTCTAAATATTGCTGACCAAGGAGCCAGAAGTAGTGATTCCATCACAGGTCTCAAAATGATGCTTTTAGCACTGTAAATGAAGGCAAACAAAGTTGATTCTGCCAATCTATAAAAAAAGCTATATTTTTTTGTCTGCCTATATCGACAACTGCCGGTGGTGTTGTCACTGGTATTACACAGATATGGGTGACAAATCGATTTTTGTTATACTATACATAATAGCAATAGTAATATACATTATGAAAACAGCCATTTCACATTTTTCAAATTACGTACAAGGTCATTATTTTTTGATATTGGTAGACGATACTTTGTTGTTTGTGTGGTAAAAATGTGATTTTAAGACCTGTTTCATCATTCAATGACAGTAAATGGAATTACTACCACCAGTTTCTCACAGAAGTGTAACCAACAGATAAAGATGATGGATAGACTAATATTTGGACTCCTATCACGCCCAGGTAGCTACTGTATACAACCCAAGGTTCAACATAGTTTTCAATCTAGTCTCGAAGGCACATTCGAGGTTGTTAACACGCGTGCAGACACACATACAGTACACTGACAGACAGACACACATTAGACAAGAGAAGATTGCAACGCATACATACTGAGTGAGTGTGCGTGTGTGTGTGTTGTAATCTTCTCTTGTCTCACACACACACATTCCCATAGACAAGTTTGAGCACAGACACTCAGCCTTGGCACTGGGACTTGCAAGATCGTACATATTTTTACGAGCATTCATGCACATGACACAGGTGACAGATTGGCTGTTGGCACGGGGCACCATGCCAGAACCACATAGCCCATTACTATTGGCTGGGTAGATGGAGAGGAGGGAAGAGAGAGAGACAAGGGGGTTAGTGCTTGGAGCAGGGCACAGACAGACAGACAGACAGACAGACAGACAGACAGACAGACAGACAGACAGACAGACAGACAGACAGACAGACACAAGGAGTTTAGAGCTCGGCGCAGGGGACAGAGGCTCAGACAAACAGAAAGACAGACAGAGAGACACACACAATGAGTTTAATGCTTGGAGTGGGGGATGGAGAGAGAGAGAGACAGACAGACAGAAAGTGACACACAAGGTTAGAGCTTGGAGCGGGGGACAGAGAGACAGACAGGCAGACAGAGAGAGAGACACACAAGGAGTTTAGTGCTTGGAGCAGGGGACACAGAGACAGATCGAGAGACATGGGCATTTAGATAGGGCTTGGCATTTAGTGCTGCCTGTCAGGAGCCATAACTCAAACCAAATGAGATTGTGTCCCATTCACATTGACTGGGTAGTGAGGAGAGGAGAGGAGAGGAGAGGAGAGGAGAGGAGAGGAGAGGAGAGGAGAGGAGAGGAGAGGAGAGGAGAGGAGAGGAGAGGAGAGGAGAGGAGAGGAGAGGAGATGGAAGGGAGAGATAAAAAGTGAAGGATGGCAAAACAATCAGCGGAGGCAATCAAAGGCATTTCACTCACTTACCTTCAGGACATGATCCAACCCTACACACCTTCCGCTCTCTTAGATCAGCTAACACAGGACGTCGGCCCCTGCCAGTGCCACCATCACTCAGTGTAGTCTGACTCTTCTCCCTCCTCCTGACTCCCAAGCTGTGGAATGACCTCAGTAAGGACTGCAGACTCACTCCCCATTGTCCTCCGCAGTCGGAAAACGTTCCTCTTCAGACTCACCACCTAGCACTCCTATTTCCTTATATCACTTTGCGTTGCCTATATGATACTGTAGAGATGCTAGTTATGCAGATGTATTTTGGTTACTTTGGTTATTTTATATAGAGAGCCTATGGTTTTCTTGACCACATAATGCTAAGTTTGTTATTTAGATTACAATCTGTTTAGACAAATGATATCCTTGATCTTTACCTGGTATCCTAGTTAAGTTGCAGCACTTTTCACTTTTCACTCTATTTACATGACCATTGCCTGCCCTTTGTTGACTAGGGTCCATGCCATGGCATTTAATCTGATTTAGCACTTTGTGGTCACTTTGGATAAAAGTGTCTGCTAAATACCTAACATGTAAAGTGAGAGAAGATGGGAGGATTGATTGATTGATTGAGAGCTTCATGTTTAATCAGTTAATCATTCATTAGTGTTGTGTCATCAACCCATGCACATCCATTTAAAATTTTAGTTAAATTAACACGCATTATTCATTTAATGATCATGTATCGATACCTGCATAAGTATTATTTCAGTGTGCCCTCCAGTAAATGTATTGTGTGTGTGTGTGTGTGTGTGTGTGGGGGGGGGTGTGTGTGTGTGTGTGTGTGGGGGGGGGTGTGTGTGAGTGTGTATCCGGTGAGGTAGGGTATGTCACGAAGCAGGTCTGACAGGCCACAGCTGGTAGAGTAGACATTTATTTACAGGAGCCATGACACGCACACACATGCCACATGTACTGTAAGCCACTAAACTCAGTGCATTCAGTTTTACCACAATTTATTTATAATTATAATAATTATAAGTACAACACACATTAACAGGTAGGTAGCATTCTGGTTTGAAATCAGTACATTTTAGAGGCATCCATCATCAACAACAACAACACACACACACACACACACACACACACACACACACACACACACACACACACACACACACACACACACACACACACACACACACACACACACACACACACGCATGCGCACACACATACAGTACATACACAACTGCATGTACATAGCGTAGCAACATAAACAGACAATAATGCACACAAGCCATGCATATACACAAATACAGAGGCATTCCTTCTCCCTTTGTGTGTGTCTCTCTCTCTCTCTCAAGCACTCACTCACTCATACACACACACACACACACACACACACGAACACGCACGGACACGCACACATACACATACACACACAGCTTTAAACAACTCCAGGAAGGGGTAAATCGTTGTCATAAAATTTGATGAGCACATTGTTGCTGTGTTGAGCTCATAACCAACAAGAGACAACAATGCAATAAATAGTT
This sequence comes from Gymnoscopelus braueri, assembly GCF_963280865.1. NCBI lineage: Eukaryota > Metazoa > Chordata > Actinopteri > Myctophiformes > Myctophidae > Gymnoscopelus > Gymnoscopelus braueri. Next base: position 24,832,348 of record NC_137626.1, on the reverse strand, counting down.
GAGCTCCCACACAGCGCTATACAATATAAACCAGTGGTTCTCACACATTTTCATGTCAAGGACCCCCAAACTGATACGTATTTGGTTGCGGATCCCAATATGAAAAGATTTGGTGCCAGGGGCTCCCTTAAGAGATTTGTGTTTCATCTTTTCACAATTATTCCACATTTTTTCAAAATGTTTGGAAAATAGCAAAATGGGGTTAAAGTGGACAATCTGTTTCGCATTTTGAGGGCGGCCCCCGAGAACCCCTGGGGGCCACTATATTATACCCAATACTTTCACACACACAATCCCCAACATGTAGGCATTGAAGGGTTTATTTGAAGGGTCCCCTCCATTTAACATATATTATATTGTAATAATAATATATTTGGATGAAATGACAGGAACCTTAACTCTGATATTCATGTAACACAATCAAGGTTTTCAAGTTTTGAAATGTTGATCAAATTGACATACAACAGAATGATGATAGTAGAATGTTTTCTAACTGAATATCACCACTATACATACTGTAAAGAAACTCTTCTTTCCTTGTACTTATTTCCCTCTATCTCACTGCCTCTTTTTTAGTCCCCGTCTCAGACACAGAAAAATCCTGTGTTTAAAATTAACCACTTTAGCCTTATTTTAAACGTTGTCATGTGGTGAAAATAGCTGATGTACACGCGCACCACGCATCTCATCATGCCACATTGTGAGCTTGTAGATTGGCTATTTTGGAACATTTTTCATTTTCCCACTGATTATGAAGATTATTAAGACATGCCCAAAATAGTGACGCCAGATTTAAAGTGAGTGTCCAAATGGATAAATACAAATTTGAGGATTTTATTGTGCATGCTCTGATCCACCCAGCATTAGGGATCCTGACTTGAAATGATCAAAGAGCAGGTGAACCTTCACATCTGTACAGAACTCTTTTATCTGTAGCTCCAGGTTCCTTGACCTCTGACCTTGCTGGTGAGAGTTTGACCAGAGTGAAAAGGTCACCGAAGCACACCACAAACAGGAGCTCAAGGGTTAGGTATCATGGAGCTACAGAGATTATTCACAACTTAAAGCAGCGAACCTTTAAAACAGGAAAAGAGTGTTGACTTTGGTACCTTGTTTATAAAGGTAAAAATCTTGTCGCTGCCCTTTTCACCTATTATTATATTTAAAGGTTATTTCTGCTTTGTTAGCTCACACAGTGGAGAGATACACGAAAGAGGTGTTAGGGGTCATTCAGACAGCTGCAATTTTTCTCCACTGTCCTAATTTATGCTCTTTCGTACGATGCTGTCACGTGCCGAAAATAGCGTAAACTCACAGTGCGTTGCATCTGTGATGCATTGTTGATCGGCTTGTAGATTCAGCACGTGACGTTGTCATACAACGGAGTATAAATCAAGCTTAAACGCTTTTGTCTCATTGCAAAACTTTGGTCTGAACTAGGCTTTAGGGAGTGAGATGACGAGATGTCAGTGATGAGCTAGATTAACGCATTTAATCGCATTTCGATGCGTTTCGGTCTGTGCCTTTATGTGAAACACATTTGAACAGAGAATAGACTATGATGTAACATCACTAATCTCTGAAACGGGCCTATTATGTTTATCCTCTCCAACAGTTGCAATGTGAATCTAATATAGAATAAAGCGTGCAACAGGGTAATTAAGACGAAGATGCCATGCTGTGCCGTTTTCATCTGGCTCAGCTTTGGGTTCAGCTTTTACTTCGACGCTGCCTTGTAAAGGATTTGACTGCAAGGCCTGTTAGGAAATATTAAACCAGTTTGTAAGGTCACTGGATGGAGACATTGTAAACAGAAGAGCAGAAGAGTAATCCAATCCAAGGATAAATGGATCTCACTACTCCATTTGGTTTAGCCTTCAACAACTGCTTACAGTACTTCACAGAGCGCCGGTCAGGGTTTTCTCTACATTCTCCTTAATGAGTTCCAGTAGTGTAATTTCTGAACTGCTGAGCAAAGCGTTTCAACAGTCAGGGTCAACTCTCCCATAAGCCTAGTGGTGTTTGAGTCCAATGTAAATCATTTGCGTGTGGGCAGAGTGTAATTATGAAGTGTCATGTAAATCTAAGTTAGGTGAGGATACATCTAATCAGTGCAGCGAGAGGGGTTATAAAGGCTCTTATGGGTGTAATAATTCATTCAACCAACGCTGTGTAAAGGACAATTGATGGATGCAATGACATGACCTGCCCAGGTTTCTATATATTAATCAGGGGTAAACGTATACACAAGGTTCTGTGTATTGGTAAATGCAGTCTGCTTCCATCCAGCAGAATGTGGGCCTGGCCTGATCTAAGAAATGTCTCTCCAAACCCGAGCCGCCCCAGCAGCTTCATGTCAGTCCAAACTCCAGGCACATTCAGTCCGGTCTTGGCATCGCTATCAAGTGGTTTTAGTCCAATTCAGTCCAGTCTGTTCAAATCCACACACTCCATTTTCCAGGCCACCCTTCAGACATACATTCATGTGTATTCAAGGTTTGCCAAATATCTTTTAAGGCCTTCATAGAAATGCACGTGATTGTGCACAGTGCACACGTCCATCTGTAGTAACTGAAATGTGTAGAACATGTTCATGTCTCTGTGCACCTAAACTGGAAATACTGATGGCACATTTAAGGCGTCTTGAATAAATCTTTCCCCAAACGGCTGTACCAACATCCACCAAATAGCTTATCGGCACCGTCAGGCAGAAACCTTGTATCCTTTTATTTTTCTCACATAAATTAATGCCCTATTTTATACTTCATTGTATGACAGTATCACCCAAAAGTAGCACAACTAGCTGATTGTGTGAGCTTGTAGATTGGCTATTTTATCTATTCTTGAATATTTGTGAAAAGTCTTGAAAACCTATGCCAGGTTGAAGGTGGTTAGGTCTGTCTGTGGGGTTTTATAAATATTTAAGCAATGCATGTGACTAAATAATAACTAAATTTACATTGGATCCAGGTTCTCTCTTCCATTTCCTGAAAAGGTTTTGGACCGCCCGACAGCAACAATATTTAAGGCGTCTTGGATAATACTTTGACCAAATGCATGCACCAACACTTGCCAATTAGCATATATTATTATATATCACATCACATTCACAGAGCCAGACTAAAACAAGATCTCTGATCCATACTGGAATCTGAATAAAATCACTCATAATTGATCTTGACTCTCGCACCTATCAGCAGGCCATTCTCATGGGGCACACGTTTTAGTCCAGTCAAAGCAACATGTCGAGGTTCTCCCTATGAAACATGACACTCTGTTGACCTCATGGTGCATGTGGTATTCATTAGATGGGCTGTCAACATACATGGAGTTGAAAATGTCCACCAAACGACTGGCATGCACAGCACCACCCACACAATGGGCAGACACGCCCACTACATAGTTGGCAATACCAACAAAATCCATAAAAGCTTAATAGAGACTTCCGCCAGATGAGGGAAAAATACTGTAAGCCACTGGCAAGCCCCTTTCGTTCAGCACTTGGCATGGCATGAATCATGAACGCACCGGGGGCTGTTTGGTGAATACACCCTGTCTTATTTGGGTATTTCAGCTTACGGGAGAATGTACATACGGGAAAACTCTAGTTTTCTGTGTCAACCATTCGGGTTGGTATGAGTTCACATCGTATTTCCGATATGGTCATGACCCTTGTTGGGACGATAAAGGCACATTGTAGTCTGACGTTCTGTGGCACAGCTCTATTTGACCTTGGCTAGGCTGTTTCACCAATGATGACTTGAATATAGAACCCCTGGAGGGTAGACGGGGCACTCTGCAGATTGAGGCCCAGCAGAAATGCAGCACGCTGGGGGAGAGGAAGATGAACACCCACGGGTCGATGATGGAGTTGACAGAGATGAAACGAAGGGCGATCAGGTCCATGCGGTGAGACTCCGTTCTGTTCTGCCCTATTGAGTTGATGTAGACACGGCTCTGAGAGAGAGAGAGAGAGAGAGTGAGAGTGAGAGAGAGAGAAGAGATGAGAAAAGAGGTAGAAAGAAGGACCGGTCAGCTGTTATCTTAAAGCATCACATTTGCATTAAGTCTACATCATAAACAAAAATGCATTTGATCTGCCCAAACATATTTGGTGCAAGATTCATTTGGCGCAACCAAGTATAAATCCATCTTTAAGATTAAATATTGATTTAAAATATGGAAATGACTGTGTTATGCCTTCTTATATAAATGTATGGGAAGTGGTTGGTTCTTGAGAATTGTTCAAAATATTCTAATGTTCCAGAGCTCAAAAAAGAAAAACACTGATCTAATGTATCTAAACTGCATTCCCACAACCAGATGCATACACAGCCTCATGTATAAGGACATATTAGCACATACAGTACTATCTCTGTGTGTGTGTGTGTCTCTGTCTGTCTGTCTGTCTGTCTGTCTGTCTGTCTGTCTGTCTGTCTGTCTGTCTGTCTGTCTGTCTGTCTGTCTGTCTGTCTGTCTGTCTGTCTGTCTGTCTGTCTGTCTGTCTGTCTGTCTGTCTGTCTGTCTGTCTGTCTGTCTGTCTGTCTGTCTGTCTGTGCGTGCGTGCGTGCGTGCGTGCGTGCGTGCGGACGCGCGTGCGGTAACCCAGTGGATAGCAGCCTGGGAGCTTGGTATTAACACAACACCTGCCGCATCCCCATCATAAAGCCAGAATGCACACACACACAAATCTAACTCAGGGATAACAGTGAAATAAAATGATCTGATCCCTATTAGGTAACCTTCTCTCGTGACCTTAGTTCTCATGAGTCACTATGTTTGTGTTAATCAGAAGTGGGAATAGTCTGAGAAAATTACTTCCTGAAAATAAAAAACAATTTCATAGTTCTTCTTTTTGTCAACACAATATGAGCAGGGGCCTGTTCCTCAAAAGGTGAATTAGAGCTAAAGCCTGGCTTTTCCACCTATCCTGGCTTAATTTAGCCAGGATTAGAGCTGAGTCGGTTCCTCAAAAGGTGAATTATCTTGTAGATTAGTTTAGCCAGTTCACCCTGGCTAAGTTTAGCCTTATCCGATTCCTCAAAAGAGAATTGAAGCAAGCCTAGCTTAGTTACCATGGCAATTTAGCTGTGAAGTTAGCCTGGTCAGGAGCAGGCTAACAGCCAAGCTTACTTAATCTAGTGCCTTGTTCTTCAAGTTTTTCCACAGTTAATTCAAAACATGTGTTTGTATATGGACTCATTTTAATGACCCTGCATTCAAATAAAATGAAATAAATACAATAAGATATAATCAAATTAATTACTGAAATAGTGTGTGACCATGAATCATAATCATAATTGATTCACAATGACTCATGTGATATGTAATTGTCACTCTGTTATAGTTAACACTATAGTTCATCTTGTTGTTAGATGTTTGATAATAGATTACATTTTTTTTTTATATTATAAAAAATGTCTGACACATACATACACACACATATACCCGTAACTAATCATTTATATATATATATATATATATATATATATATATATATATATATATATATATATATATATATATATATATATATATATATATATAAATTATTAGTTATGGGTTTAAAGGAGCCTCTTTGTAAGTCAATGAGGAGCATATTTTAAATTATCAATTTCTAGTCAATGGAGAAATTATTTTTTATTTCTTGTCCACCTTTGGAGTTACATCATGATGGCAAGGTAACTACACAACCCAAACCTCTACCAAAGTGGTCTTGCAAATGTGGGGTTATTTATTGCGTGTCTCGTCCCGTCCCGTCCCCCCCGCTCATCCCGTCACGGCCCCCTGTCGCGGTCAACCCCCCCCCACCGTCCCGTCCCCCGTCCCGTCCCGTCCCGTCCTGTCCCGTTGTGGCCCCCGTCGCAGTACACCCCCCCCCCCGTCCCGTTCCCGTTCGTCCCGTTGCCCGTCCGTCTCAAACACACACACACACACACACACACACACACTGTGTGTGCTTGCAATACTTTGCCATGCTTTCTCCCTGGATCTATTTATTGCGGTCGCGTTTCCTTTCTTGCTTAAATACATTTTACTTCCTTGTATGATTTCATGAGCTGCTGCAGTGCTGCTATTCAGCCACAGAGAAGAACGCTGCTCTGGTTTTGGACTCCGTGATTGGTCAAGTTCAAGGAATCTGCGCTCGAGTTCATGGTCTTTTATAGAAATACGTCGCCGGCGAATCGCCGCCCATTCAGCCTGGCTTCATTATCCTGGCTGGACACAGCCTGGCTTGACATAGCCTAGCTCGACAAAGTTGCTCCTTTTCAGCCTGGCTTGGCGTCTGAGGAACGGAATAAACGAGGCTTTTCGGACCCGACTTTGTCAAGCCTGGATTTGGCTTAAGGCCAGGCTTTTTTAATTCACCTTTTGAGGAACAGGCCCCAGCTTCGCACTGAAGCTCTGCTGTTTGAGGTTTTTGGTGTCTTGACTCTTGGCACCTTCACAGCAAAATTTGCTGTGTTGAAGCTAGTTCTTGACAGGTTACGGGTGTTACTTGTACACTTTTCCTATCTGACCAGGGAATTGAATGGAACACTTGCCAGAGTCAACTGGGACATTTAACACAAATGTAACATAAATCAACAATTTGATGTTGCCTTGAAATGGGAGACCTGCTGTATTTAGACTTTACAGCATCACAGTAAAATTTTACTGTTTGTCTGACCTACCCAAGAACGACCAACAAAGTTAGCATTTTTTTGTACCGCACATCCTTTGGCTGAGCTCTCACAGTTGTCACAGGACATACATGAATGAACATAACATTTTCAAGTATTCTGACTGAAGTAAGTGGCTGTAGTCGCCCCAATACAATCCAGGGAAGCTATGACGACAACTACACAGGTTTACAAATTCCCACCCAGCATCTCTCTGGGGTCTGGGCAGGAACCTTGTCCAGTACAGTAAATAATTAAAATATGGTTTTATGACAGCTTCTATGATTCATTGAACTGTACTCCCCCTTTCTCCTTCTCTCTCGTCTCTTTTTCTTGCTCTTTCATATAATTTTCCATTCCATCTGTCCCCCTATCTCTCCTGCCCACACTTTTTGTGCTGTCTCGTTTGCTCTTTCTCTGAATTTCACACCCTCTCTCTCTCTCCACCCTCAACCCCCCCCCAACCCCCCCCTCTCTCTCTCTCTCTCTCTCTCTCTCTCTCTCTCTCTCTCTCTCTCTCTTTCTCTCTCTCCCCCCCCCCCTAAAAGGATTCAGGGTATTTTCTCTGTAAAATGACTCATAGTCTCCCGGCAAAGTACTCTGAGATAATTGAGGTCTAATTTGCTTAAAGGGGAATCGTTGCGCCATCCCCGTTAAGCCATCCTCGTTAGTGGCAATTTCCTGTGGCTTAATGGAACCCAGGGCCGGGCAGTGATAGTTACTTCCATGGAAAATGGTGGATTTGTTGTCAACTATACAGTGAATTACAAGTGAAGTGAAAGCCATGTGATGAGTTTGCGTTTGAGGAAGTTGCGTAGTCACACTCTCACAAACACACACACGCACACGCACACGCACACACACACACACACACACACACACACACACACACGGTAGACCGCACAGCTCTTGTCTTCAACCTTTTGCCTTTGCAGTTCCTATATGACTCCTAATCTGAACTCATCTAGAAAAGGTGCTTGGACTCTTAGTACAACCAGTGCTGAAGGACCAAGAAGGTCACTGAAGAACACCACTGGAGCGGTGCCTTGCTCAAGAGAACCTGCAGTTGGTTTGATTTACTTTTCCTTCTGGGTGTTCGCCCCTAAGGGAGTCTAAGGATAGGGATGTCATGGTCCGTCCATTCAACACTTTGTTCTCAAACAAGATATCTTAAAAACTACAGGCTTGATTGCCATGAACTTTGTTGTGCACTGTCATGTTCCCTGGAGGATGATGAACCCTACTGATTTTGGTGACCCCATGGCCTTTCTAGCACCATCCTTTAGGCCAACAATTCCACTTGCACACAAGATATCTCAAAATGTAACGGTTGGATTGATCCCAATCCCTAGCAAGATATCTCGAAAATTGGATTGCAGATTAATTTACGAGAATGAACCCTACTGATTTGCTAGCGGGAAAAAGTAATCTTGCTATTTTCCAACTGGTCTTAATGAATCTGAAACAGTTGTTTGTTAATGAGAAGCATCACAAACAACAGTATATGCGCACGCACACATGTCAAAGGATCAACACGAATTGAGGCCAATGAGAAATATGGAAACAAATGTGCGGTTATGTGGGTTTTGTTTCGGTACGAAGTGTTTCGAATCAGACCAGCTTGGTGCTAATGACACTGATGTTGTTTTAAACACAACCAGATGAGGTGTGATTAGAAGAAACAGCGTTAGGGAAACTGTGACCATGTGTGTATGCGCTGTATGTGGGTGTTCATGTATGGGAGAAAATGTATGTTTATGTATGCACGACCATGTGTATGCCAGAAAACGAATGTGTGCATGCGTGCAAGTGTGTGTGTGTGTGTGTGTGTGTGTGTGTGTGTGTCGCTCTTGCCTATACAGACATTTTCAACACACCACTAACACAGTGTGTCACCCCTGGGTGCCTGGTGAAACTACAAACTAGTGACGGGAGGCACACATCAACACCATCAGCCTGGACTTAACAGCCATAGACCCACTACAGTTTTCTTACAAAGAAAACAGGTCTGCAGATTATGCCATCTCACTGGCCCTACATAAAGGAACACCATCAGGATGCTATTTATTCATTTTAGCTCCGTCTTCAACACTATCCATCCAACCAAATTGTCTCCAAGCTGGAAGATCTAATCCTAGATTAGATTTTAGGCAGCTCTATCTGAACCTGGATACTGTACTTAACTGGCAAAGGTTGTTACCGGAGCACACGGCTGCACTCATTGTAAACACAACTTTACTGCCAAACAGCAGAAATCGCATCATTAACACCATAGTGATTGGTCTGATCACCTCTAACAAAGCGCTTACAGGCAGGAGGTATCAGACCTAACACTGGAGTGTCAGGACAACAACCTCATGCTGAATGTCAACAAAACAAAGGAGCTAATTGTTGACATCAAAAAGAGGCAAGGGGAGCCACTCCCCCATCACCAGCGAGGGAAAGGAAAATGGAGTGAGTCAACTGCTTCAGGTTCCTGGGGATGCAGATCTCCGAAGACCTCGCCTGGACCTACAACACACACTTTTTTTTTTTAACCCTTTAACAGGAATTCCCGGGAAAAGGTCTGAAAATTCCCGGGAATTAAAATGAGCTATTTCCCGGGAAATGTTAAACCCTAACCCTGACTGTCAACTGTTCAACAGGTGTGCATACTGAACTGCCACTGTCTTATTCACTGTCAGTGTCCACAATTCATCTCTCAACTTCCCCAAAGTCCCCATTGTATTTATATTTCTTAGATTCAAGATTCAAGAGGTTTCATTTGTCACTCACCCATACAGAGGTACAAGCAGCAAAATGTCAGTGAGGCATGTTCTGCAGACTGTGCTAAGTGCTAACAACAATAATTGCAATATAACAACAAGATAATAATTATCATTGCGGGTGTAAAAAGATAAAATAAAAAATAAAGTTGAGAACAGGTCAAGAAAGACCGCTAAGGCAAGTGTACACTTTAGCAGAAATGGGGAGTGTGCAGAATAAAGGGCCGTTCACACTGAGCACTATAACTATAACAATAATTATAACTAAATAATTCACCATTGTATGTTTAATAGTTGGTGTGAACTCCATGCCATCCACTTGACTTGGAACGATTTTTAAAACTATATTTTTTACAGTGCTTGTGAGTGGAAGTGGAAGATTTTTTTTTAAATATACAGAGTCATTTTTCTTGTATATTTTTTGCTGAAGAGCTGGAGCAAGAATTCCAATGTACTTGTTGCAGATAAATGAAACTCTTGAACTGTTGAACTTGTACTTGAACACCACCATCAGGTTTCGCTTAGCCTATATCTTTAAAACCGCAAGAGTGAAAGAGAACATGGTTGAGTTGCTGACAAACACCCTCTCATTTAGTTTTATCTCTTGTTCTGTGGTTCTCTCTCTCTCTCTCTCTCTCTCTCTCTCTCTCTCTCTCTCTCTCTCTCTCTCTCTCTCTCTCTCTCTCTCTCTCTCTCTCTCTCTCCTTCTATCAACGTTTTTCATGGCAAGAGAGACAGGATATAAGCTTTTGGCCTAAAAGCCCTTAGATCTCAGAAGCATTAGCATACCAACTAAAGTCTTTTTTCTTGTGAAAATCTAGTCTTGCTGTGAGAGGGAACCCCATCAAAGCTCCAACATTGTGTTTGTCTTTCTCTTTTGATTAGAATTAAAAAGTTGAATAGTCCCATTCATGTGATAAGTACAAGTTGTTGATGGAAGGACCCATTAAAGGCATTCCAAACCTGTTGTTTGGCTTCATACAGTAGATAGATGCAGGTGTCCCTCAGTGTGTTTCTCTGTCAGACGAGACCAGTCTGCCTTTTTAATTATTAACGCCATCAGAAATGATGAGGGCTAAGTCAGGGTCACGTCTAGCTTCATATCTGCACAATAATGTAATTTGATCGCACCTCATGTGTGCATAAGGATATTGGCTATGCATACGCATATGCGTGTCCTGACCTCTGAGCAAGATATTACATTACCCAATCCACAGCTTGTATTTATATAATGTCCCTTATAAATGATGCAGCTGTGAGAGTGTTTCTTCAATATTCTGACCTGTGCAAACTTTCTAACTCAAACCTTCTGACACGCGAAGGCTGTACTGTACATTTGAGAGCACTGACAGGAACTTGTTGAAGTTCACTAAAGTGAACAGCCCCGAAAGAGAGACAATGCACGTATGGATCAGAGGTCGCGTTAGTCCGATAATTGCCGGTTTTGACAGATTTTTTATGACAAAGACCGGAAAAAATAAACCTCTCCGGACATCCTGACCGGTTGGCAATGACACGGCACGTTCATTAATTTTCACCGCAAATCAGGCACATTTCAAATCCTCTGCTTTGCAAGCTCTCTCTCTCTCTCTCTCTCTCTCTCTCTCGCTCTCGCTCTCTCTTAACAGCGTGTGTGTATTTCTGGGAGAGAGAGAGATAGAACGAAAGAGTGTGTCACAAGCTGTTAAGTTACACCTATTTCCTGTTAACAATAACCAGTGTAAAATGTGCTCTATTGGGAAGTAAATGGGAGACACTTTATTGTGAAGGTACAACCGGAAAAAGAGAGTAGTTGTTGCTGCTGCGTAGTGTCGCAGTCGCAATATATTTTAAATCTGTGGTCTCAGACAGAGACCGCGGTCCGTTTATATTAGATAAAGCTGTGTATTTAACAGTCAGTCACGCACAAGTTGTATCATTACGAGTTAGAATATGTCACAGACACTAGGCTACTACAAGGGCACTTATGAGTAAAGTTGGCAAGTTGCTCTACTACAGTTTAACATGATGAAACATCCAACACAGATGCGTAAATACTCTTCACAACAGCTATAGGCTACTGCAACTGTGGCATCCAGGTGAAACACGACGTTAATCATAATCGTGGACCTATTTTTAACTCTATATGAGGTGGACACGTTAAAACGTTACCACTTTGAACTGAATAGCTCTATGAGGAGACGACAAGATTCTCACAACTCATCAACTTTCCCACGGCTGTCCCAGCCAGATGCACAATGGCATCCACTGCCTAACTATATAGTATAACCTCCTGTGAGTGAGTAGTGGTCTATAATTTATTGCCCTAACAGGTCAGCTGTCAGCTGATTAGAAAATGCGTTCAAAGTCCGCAATTGATTATTGAGAAACCATTACGCACGCAGTGACGCAGCATGCGCAAATGGTAATTAATGTAATTGTGCCAGATGACCCTGCTGCTATATAAAATGTGTATATTACTCGTTCATCATGGTTCATGTTCAAATAGCTCAATCCAAAATATAATGCTGTAGGCCTAAGTGTTAGGCTGTATTTACGCATCTGCTTGCAATTAATGCATAAACATAATTATGACCGGTATTTTTATCAGATGTCCGATAAATTTGAATCATTCCGGACATTAGGACCGGCAGATTAAAATCCTAGCGCGACCCCTGGTATGGATACAGAATGCCATTAGAGGTTTGGGCAGAGAGACAGACAGGCAGCTAGACAGACAGACAGACAGACAGTGGACAGAATAAGAGACAGCTAGGTGTCAGAAGACAGACTGGCAGACAGGGCAAACAGATCGTGATTCTTCAAAGCACCTCTTGTTCAACATGCAATTAATCACTGAGAGGAGAGAGGTCATTTATAACATTGATCACCCCACCTTCTAATCCACATGTCTTATCCCCCGCCTCCCCCATCGCCCTCTCTCTGACCCTGTCTGTCCCTACGGCAGTCACTATTATAGTTTTCCCCAGTTTCATATGCATTAGGCCACGGACCCCCATTTGATGAGATTTTCATCTCTGGGACCCCAATCTACATTTTTAATCCTCAGTGCCATTCTCCACTTTACTTGCTAGACGCCTGATACTTTTTATTTGGAAAAAAGCAACACCACCATCTCACAAACGCTGGGTGGAGGATGTTATGTCACATCAGCTTAAGTCTACAGTCAGAGGTTCCATGCAGAAATATGTTAAGGTCTGGCAACCGTCTGTCTTATTTTGATTTCCTACCGTTGCAATTTAGCCATTGGCCATTCTTTTCTCCACTCCCCTTTTCCTCCTATCCCCAGTTATAGATAATTTAATTTGATTGAATTGGTTTTTGATGTTGCATTTTAATTTGTTCTATATTAATAAAAAATTTATTTGTGCCAATTTATTGTACTAAAATGTATTTAAATTCTTGGTCATTTAACAAATTGTTTTGTATCTTTACCTGTCTTGTTGTATTGAGTACTAGTGTCTGTGTTGTTTTGTGACTGTTGTGTGTGTATAAGACATTCAATACAAATATGCAATAATAATAGTAAATCCTCAGTGCCCAACAGTATGACCCAGGTAGGAAGGTTGTACAGTACTGACGAGGCACTGACACCATACTCTTAGGGGAAAGATGATGCCTGTGTCCTTCATGTACACATCACAGACTCCCCGCTACACAACGCTGAAAGGGTCTCAACACGACGCGAATGTTAACTTGTAGTTTTCCTGCGAAGAGCACCCTTCCCTGAAGATGAAAGGGCAAGTGTACTTAGCCTCCGTCAGATGTTGTATGACACATGGAAGTGAGACGTGGGCCCTGAGGGTGGAACATGAGGAGAGGCTGGACAGCGGAGGTGAGAATGATTAGATGGATGTGTGGCGTGTCACTGAGAGAGTGATAGACGAGTGCAGAGGATGGGAGTGGAGGCAATAGTGGGTGTGGTGAGGAGAGGCAAGACTGAGATGGTACGGACACATATTATGGAAGGAAGCAAATGACTGGGTGAAGAAAGTAATGTCTTAAGAGGGGACAAGACCCCCTGGCTGATATGAGAGCACTTGGCATCGACCAGAACGATGGCCATGGACCGCTAGCGAGGATCCAGTCCAACACAGCGGTGCCTGAGTGGACTTTAAACAGATGATAAGATGAGGGAAAAAAGCAGCGGACCAAGTGTAGACCCCTGGGGGACCACAGTCAATGAAGTGGTTAAATTGTAGCGTAGGCTCTAATTCAATTGACAACAGAACAGCGTGAAATGTGTGTTTCACTTAAAGGAGTAGTTCACAAAAAAAACCGACTTATTTTATATCAATTACACGCCCCATGAAGCCTTGAATTCATCAATAATTTGATGACCGGCGGGAGTCTCCGGAAGGAGACTCAATTGACCTGCAATTGACCATGAACTCAAGGCTTCATGGGGTGTGTAATTGATAGAAAATAAGTCATTTTTGGGGTGAACTACTCCTTTTAAGGAGGTCAACCCTCAGTTCTGGTTGCTGAGAAGGAGGGCTCCGGTATGTCTGGAGAAGCTGGCTTGAGCCTGTGGTGAGGTTTCGAGATAAGCAGAGCTCACATTTGCTGACCTGGGACCTGTGTGATAGCCTGGGGCTCCAAGATCAACAGCTTTGCCTCAGTGGGAAGATTCCTATCATGCCAGCCCATAGGGGTCCGTTCTGTCACGTCCAGCTGTGCCACAGGTCACATGATCTGTGGCTAGCAAAGCTGAGCTACAAGCTCTTTACTGTACCTCCTCACTAGAATCAAGACAATCAAGAATCAAGAGGGGTTTATTTGTTACTCATACAGGTATTCATAAAGGTACAAGTAGCTAAATATTGGTGGGACATGTTCTGTAGAGGCAGACCACAACACAATATGACAACAAGATAATTAAAAAATGTAATAATAGTGGATGTAATGAAGTTAAAATTAAAATGAATACAATGAAGTTAAAACAAATACAAGTAAGAAAATAAATTATAGATAAGATAGAAATAAAGTTAAAGTTGTACAATGCAGAATCACAAATAACGATTTTTAGCAACCTCTGCTGGTCACTACCGTCACTGCATACAATTTCCGTAGTCCTCGATTACCCAGAAATCCATTCGTTTTCACCGGAAGCCGGAAGCGTTTCAAAAAGCGATCTTTTAATTGTTTTATACTATCTACGGATCGTTTCTCTTAGCCAGTGGAGCATTAGTTACCATGAGCTGTGCTTTCTTTTTCTGTTCTTTTTCGATCTTCCAATCCTACATTCTCTTAAAATCAGCGTGAGGTTCCTTTTTGTTATTAGCGCGGTAGTTCCTGGCCAAACAGGAAACCGTTGCGGTGTTCCTGGCCGACTTCATGACGTCGGCCAGGACGTCGGCCACGACGTCATGACGTTGGCCAGGAACGTCATTTTCCCGGGAAAGTCCCCCCCGTCCACGTTCAATAGAAAATATATAAATAAAAGGCTTCCGGGGGTGAAATTCATGGAGTGGGTGTTGTGAAACTTTTGCCACTCACAAAAGATATACAATTTAACCTAGTATGCCTTTAAAGTATAGCGTTTCGAGCCGCGTTTCTTGTAGATCTGCTACTTCAGGTACTTTTGTGTGACATTGTAGTAGGGCGTTAATTTACGAAAACACAAAAAGTTAGAATATATGGAGGTTTCTGCCCGACAGCAACGAAATGCCTTCTAAATCCTAACAGTTTTCTGAAAAACCTATGTTGCAAAATATATAGCTAAAATGTAAAAATGACACGGATGCTTTCCAGATCTAAATACAGGTATGTTATGTACAGTATAGCAGCACTGTCTCTCTCTGTCCTCCCTTGTAAGTAATGTATACATTTCCTCATAAATTGTACAGTAGAGGCTGGTTGTAATACAGAAAGCTGGACGTTCTACATGTAGATGCTGTCTGCTGTGATGCTCATTGCAGCTCCTAATAACCACTTTCAACCTGGCGTCTATTTTGTGCATGTCATTAGAGGCGTGTCTTTTGTGTTTTAACCCATTAAGACCTGAGGCGATTCTTAAAACAAATCTAAATCCTACAAGTTTTTTGAAAAAAAATCTAAAAAATAAAAATTCAAGATTTTTCAAAAATAGCAGATCTACAAGCTCGTAGCGCGGCACTCGGTGCCGCGCTATGAGCTTGTATATCTGCTATTTTTGAAGTGACACAAATGCGTTCCAGGTATCAATGTTAAATCAGGAAATAGCAGAATCACAACACGTCACAATTCAATTCGTTGAGCTTGTAGAATGGCTATTTTCGCTATTTGTCGTACGACTAAGTAATAGTATATAGAGCTTAAGTGGTTAATATTCTGGTCTCACCTTTAGTTAAAAAAAAATCTTAGATACACTGAAGATTTCTCAGACCAGTCAGTCCACTAAGACTTGTGGTGGACCGGGTTGGGATTTCCTATCAGGCCCTTGGCATTACAACCAGCCATAGTCTATTGTGAAATTTATGAATGGCTGTATTTCCTCAAAATGCCAGCCACACATTCATAACATGGCAGGCATGTGCGCACGCACACGCGCGCACACACACACACACACACACACACACACACACACACACACACACACACACACACACACACACACACACACACACACACACACATACACAGGGGAAAGATAAAGCCTCTAGCTTGCACAGCCTTTTATTGTATATTATTCTCCCACTGACATTTTGATATATTTATGACGTGGTTATAAGCTATTTCCTACGGCTTCTGGCATTTGGTTCGAGATAGACATCATGTCCATGTCTGTGCAGTACTAATGTTTACTGCCTTCCTTATAATATCTGGAAATGTAAAAATAGATATTCTTAGAAAGCAATACAATACAGTGTACTGTCCATCACAGCATTAAGCTAAAGTTAGTTAGTTTTAGGGCCCTTGCTCTAGACACACTCTATGGAACACGCTCTTTCTTCAGGGCCTGCATCGAAAGCATCCTGTTATATGATGCTGAGACATGGACTATGAAGAAGGAGCTACAAGACCTTCTGAATGGCACAATACCCAAGGCTTCTTATGTGGTTTAAGAACATCTGGAAAAAACATCCAACAAAAGAACAGATCTATGGTGAACTGCGTCCAGTAACAACAACTAGAGCGCGTCGAAGAGCAATCTTCCCTGGACAGTGGACACTGCTACTGTGCAATGGATGAAATAATATTTAATGGCCAACCAGAGGAAACAGGCCTCGTACATTTCCTGACACAATCTCCAGAGACACAGCACTCGTGACGTGGCATCTAAGATCTTGACGCCAGTCAAAGGATGATGATGATGGAACACTCAGCCCAGCACTGTCTGTATCATCAGCCATCACAGCAACCCCTACACTACTAGATATCAGGCTTGATAATATTACTGACAAGAACTTGACCATAAATATTACGAGCTATCAAGGTGATAGTTATCAAAGATAAATTTCTCATCTTTTTGCTGAGCTCTCATCAAAACTTTCACCTCTCATCTTTTATGCCAAATTAAAATTTGTTAAACAAAAAAACTGTTCCCTCATTTACCCAGTCCTTGTGTTTGACCAATCCAAGCCCCAAGAACACCTGCGAACTGGACTAGGGAGCAGACATACAGTAAGTGATGAACAGTAGATTTGGTGCACTCTTCTTCCACTTTTGCCCGTTGAGACCAAAATCCTCCACCGAATCATTTATACCACTGTTTCCCAAACAGTAGGTCGGGACTCATCTTTGGGTCGCGGACCAATTTTAATGGGTCGCGAGTAAATATCTCCTTTTTTCCGTTTCCTACATTAAACAAAAAATCACAACTTTTCATCAAAAACAATTCCAACATAAATAAAATGAAAAAAATCTAATCATTTCCATAATTTGTTTAAAAAAAGGTTTAAGAAGTAGTGAAAATAGCAAATCTACAAGCTCACAACGCGGCACAAAGCGACGTGTTGTGAGCTTGTAGATCTACTTTTTTCACTAGTTTGGGTCCCGGGCAAAATTCTCTTTTGGGTTCTTGAGCTAAAAAGTTTGGGAACCACTGCGTTATACGAATGCCAGACTGGCCAAATGATATCCCAGTGTCGGTAAAGCCTGCAATAGGTGCAGACAATCCCCTGCTAATCACATTGACATGATGTTCTGGTCTTATCCCAAGTTGATAACCTTCTGGTCGAACATCTTTAAAACTATAAGCCAAGATTATGATGTGGTCATTGCTCCTAATTCTTTATCAGCCATCTTTGGCACGCTGCCTGATAGCAGCGTCTCAGCTGCACCGTGGTGAGCCCTGGCTTTCACAACTTCACCAGCCAGACGTCTGAGCCAACTGAATTCTAAGTGAACTCCCAAACCCCTGACACAAAATTGATTGGTCAAAGTCCTATATATAGTCCTATATAGTAATAAACTCTCTCTCAGGTTTGATAAAAACATACATGTAGTCCTTTTCTGCAATATGTTGACTTGCTCAACATTTCTCCATATGTGGAAGAGGACCTCCTCCCCCCCTTTTTAAGATCTATTTATTTTTGTATCTCCCTTCTCCCCTGGGTGGGTTTTGAGGCCTGAGCTGGGTGAGGGTGTTGGTGATATAGGAAAATGTTTTGTGTGAAAATATAAAAACAATGTGGTGTTAAGTGATGAAGCCGCTAGTGCATGTCCTAGTGTGGTGATGATCTACGCCTCCTTTGGCCACATGGAATAGCAACAACAGTGCTTCACTAAAACAATGCTGAGATATTTGTTTGCATAGATAATCAACTATGATCCGAAATGAATCCTCTTCAAGTTTAACTTTTACTTAATGAGGCATGTTCAGGCTTTCATGGCCGCAGGTCATTCTGTTTTGTGACGTCAAGTACATAGTGGCATGAGCTGTAATTGGTTTGGAGTGCTTGGCCCTTGGCCACACCGTAAAAGAAAATGAACAGCAGGCAGGCTATTCTTTGAGAGAAATAATCAGAATCAACACACTTATCGGAATGGTCTGTTCAGCATGGAGGGTATCTGGAGGAGACTGCATTAACCTCCGGACCACGGTGAACCTTACACTCGCCTTGTGAAACGCCTCACTGTCAGGTGAGAAGAGTCTGGTGACTCCATGTGTATGTGCCCAAGGCACAACAATGGGCAAGTCAAAATCTCAAGGCACACCTGTATTCATATACGTGTTGAGAGCTTGCCTCTGTATTGGGAAATGAGTGCACACAAAGTACTGATATACTGCAGTACATATATATATGTATATATATATATTATATATATATATATATAAATATGCCTAACGTTTTGTATAGTTGTATACTGTACTGTATGTAGCAATGACTCATTTGGGGAGAAAACAGGTGTGCGTGCTGATACATACAGTACTACCTACTATTACTGTACATTGACTTGGTTTTCAGATTAATTTTACTTGATTATGTATTCCCACAAAATCATGGTAAACACTCCATCCAGAAAGCTTGGGATCAATCAGTGCTGTTAAGTGCATCGATCGAGACCTCGGACCTGTTGTGTTAAGTAATAGTGACGAGCCCTTTAGACCTAATGATCTCAACTGGCCCCATGAGTCACTGAAGGTCAGCAGCTGGTGATGTCTGACAACACTGAATTGACATCTGGATGTCATGCTGCCTTTGATTCCTCTCTCTCTGTGTGTGTGTGTGTGTGTGTGTGTGTGTGTGTGTGTGTGTGTGTGTGTGTGCGTGTGCGTGTGCGTGTGTGTGTGTGTGTGTGTGTGTGTGTGTGTGTGTGTGTGTGCGTGTGTGTGTGTGTGTGTGCGTGTGTGCGTGCCTGCCTGCGTGTCTCTGCATATTGTCTGCATATTAACATGTTATGTGTGTACAGTATGTGAAGGTACAGTAAGAGTGGCAGGCAGTAGTGCTGCGTTACGCTTAATCTAAATACTTAGTTGCGTGCAGGTGTCGTGCACCAAAGATAGACGACCTAAGCTCACAACGCGGCTTGTTGGTCGTCTATTTTCGGTGAGCTTGTAGATCATCTATTTTCGGTGCGCGACGCAATGCACAACCAAATATAAATCAGGCATTGCTGCCCTTGTGCGGGCTGGGTAGTCAAGAGAAATCAATCGGTGTGTGGAGTACAGTATAAGTCCTCTCGCTCACTCACCACCAGCGGCAGCGTGCAGATGATGAAGATGAAGGTCATGAAGACGAGCAGGATGAGGTGCTCCACCTCCTCCGCCATGGACTGCACCCTGCGGTCGCTCTTGGAGCGCGTGCTCGCCGACATGGAGCCCCCGTTCCTCCTCCTCCGCTGGTACATCCTCACCAGGTGGTACACCACGAAGCCGTTGCACGCCACGATGGACAGCACCAGCGCCAGCATGACGGTGGCGTACAGGTTGGCGTACGCGCGGTGCACGCGCTCCGCGGGGTTCATGTCGATGAAGCACCACGTGCCGGGGCAGTACTGCACGTAGTCGCCGAAGCCCAGGAACGGCAGCAGGCAGAACAGCATGCACACCAGGAACATGGAGGGGATGGTGATGTAGCCGCACTTCTTGGTGACGTGCTGGCTGTACAGGTAGGGGTGGCCGATGGCGAGGCACCGCTCCAGCGCCATGGCGAAGAGCACCGACAGCGTCGCCAGGCTGAAGAAGGTCATGCTGAAGCCGAAGTACTCGCAGGCCATGTGCGAGGTGGAGTTGAAGGAGGTGGGGTTGCCCACCGACATGCCCACCAGGGTGGTGTTTAGCTGGTAGGACAGCTGGACCAGCGGGCTGACCAGGCATGTGCCGGCCAGGTCCGTCACCACCAGGCACGTGACCAGGACGTGGAAGAGGGAATGGCGCGCCTGCGAGCGCCTGCGTCGGATCTCCAGGAGCACCAGGGCGGCCACGTTGCCAAAGACCCCCAAAGCGAACATGATGGCGCTGATCAGCGGGCTGAACCTGCCGTCGATGTGGAGCTTGCGATGGCAGGTGTCGTAGTTGATCTCCATGCTGGACAAGGGTGGTGGTTCCAAACAAAACGATGCTTTTAGCTCAACCACTTATGAATTAATGTCCACCGGTGGCTCCTGATAGAAACAAAAAACGATTTTAAGTTAGAAGGAAAAAGAGCTTTGTTTCCAATGTTAATTCCAGTGCTGAAATTCAACTAACCATGAGCTCTGAGCCGTGAAACCTCAAGCTACATCTCAATGTCTTTTAGAAAAGCTCAGAGACCAGCACTAAATAAGGCTTAATTTTCTCAAATAGGCCTATACTAGCCTGCAGCAAGTCATATAAAAGTGACATGATGTGAATCATCATCGTGAATCACTCTCTCTCATTCTCCATTATTTCTTCTGTCAAAAAAGCAATGGAAATACACGGATTCAACCGCAGTGTTGGAATAACTAACACAATGACTAACACTGTTAAAAATAATATAATAAGTTAATTGGCTGTTTCTCCACCTCTCTCTCTCCCTTTCACTTGCAACAATCAGCACACTGACTTCAGTAAGTAATCACTTCAGCCCTATATAGATTTCGGCCATTTGAAAATAGCAGATCTACAAGCTCACAAGTCACAATCTGCTATTTTCAAAAGATTTATATACATTTTATACATATAATGAATAAGTATAGTTTGATACCAATACTTTTGTACTTTTACTCAACTGAACTTTTACTTAAGTAAAACATTTGAGTACTTTTTCCTTTCACTTGCAACGATCAGCAGCATACTGACTGACTCACCTACCATGGCAGTGAAATGTTTTCTGACCAAAACACCAAAGATGAGTCTTGTCCACTTGTGTAGTCATATTCCCCAACAGCTTCTGAAAGTATTAGACACCAACCAACTGTGACTCGTTCTGTTTTCTGTACAAAAATAAAGGAAGTCCCAAAGACCCAGACTCGGGCTATTATGTGTTTTTCAATGCAGTTATTTAGTGTTTAGTGCAAAACAAGTCCCTGAATCAAATCAAACGATACAATAAATGCTAGTGTGTATGAAACATGATTCCACATGATCTGCACGATCGGGTCCACGAAACAAAATCAAAAGTCCAAGCACGTGTTAATATAGAAAACTAGAACACTAAATATCCTGGGGTTTGTCCAAACATATGGATTGTCTCGTTTACCTCTATTTGTTGCGCGAAACGCAGGCATCATCCCTCGTGGATCGTGGATGAGTCCCAAATTTACAATCTTCTCTTCTCTTTTTTTTTAAAGGGAAAAAATAAATAAAGTTATCTACTTTTCACAATTTTTTCTCCCAATGTAGAATCTTAAAAAAAAAAAAAGTTATTTTCACAACGTTTTTTCTCCAAGAATGCAGATAGGTGTCCAGTAGTCACACTTGTAGTGTATTGACGGCTCCTGTTGCGCTGCTGAGGTGAAGCGCGTGGCGCGCTGTGTGTCAGAATGAAGAGTGAATGGATGGTAGAGCTGAGGGAGTGAGCTAGTAGTGACGTCACACACCATGCATGGACACACCCACCCTGTGTGTGTGTGTGTGTGTGTGTGTGTGTGTGTGTGTGTGTGTGTGTGTGTGTGTGTGTGTGTGTGTGTGTGTGTGTGTGTGTGTGTGTGTGTGTGTGTGTGTGTGTGTGTGTGTGTGCGCTCAATCAAAGGCATCAAATAATATTGAGAAATGTGCCTCTGTGGGGGGAGTCCATCCTGAAACAGAATCCGTTATTATGACTGTGAGACTTTAGAGTTGAATAGCTGTTTTGGAACATCTATTCTATAACAGCTCAAAACACATGAGCCCCATGACAACACTGGACCAGAAAAGTATGTTTTCTGCAAAACCAACTCATCTCATCTTTCATGAGTCCTGTCTGTCCGTATGGTCAAATCCGATGGCTGGAGAGTGAGAATGCGTTGGTCCAGGACCCTTCCTTTCTAGTTTTCCTGCCCTTTGGGCCAGTGGACAAGTGGACAAGAACATTATTCTTAACGTTATTGTCAGTGGTTCTCAAACCGTTACATTTTATGGAGCCCCATAACTCTGAGAGTGTACAAATGGAAACAAATGGACCGGACCATAAGGGTCGCTGAGAGTCCCTGGCTGGGCCCCGCTTTAAGAACCACTGTATTTGAGTTTTTATGCTTTTTTTCTGTTGTTTATCATATGGTGATAATCATGACGTTTATATTTTGTCAAATAAGTGAATCGCCACAGACACTAAAATATAATGGCCTTCTATTTATTGTATAGCAAGCAACACATTGATTTGTTACAGACTTCCACTGTTATGTGGAAAATCATCACAGATGAGCTTGTGATGTCATTGTTACACATTTATAAAAAGTTATCAATCAATCAATCCATCACCTATAACCATGCGTGCCTAAGCTTGTGCCTTTCTAGTTGTTTAAAAAAAGAAAATTGAGACTAAAGATAACAACCAGTACTCAGTACCTTAAGCCACTTTATTTGTATGACGTTTGCTTTTACATTTAGCCACTTGAACCCCAGCATCCACACTCTGGAGGGAACATTATGCAAAAAAAATAGCTACAAGCATTGCGGCTCGTTGTGAGCTTGCATATTGTGTATGGAAGCTGGACACGTTCAGAGCTCTGCAACTCTCTCTCTCTCTCTCTCTCTCTCTCTCTCTCTCTCTCTCTCTCTCTCTCTCTCTCTCTCTCTCTCTCTCTCTCTCTCTCTTCTCTTTTCCTCTCTCTCTCTCCTTTGATAATTTATTCCACTCTTGTCTCTCCTTCCCTTTCTCCACCCTCCCTCATTTCATCCATTGCCAGCATCGCCCAGCACAGTAATTTAGCTAAAAGCTCCAAAGTGCTTTGTGAGCTTCAAGTTACATGTAAGCATGGGTGGCACACACACACACACACACACACACACACACACACACACACACACACACACACACACACACACACACACACACACACACACACACACACACACACACACACACACACACACACACACACACACACACACACACACACACAGACAGACAAACATACACAGACAAACATACACACAGAGTTATGCGTGCACCGGGACACATTTTATGACCTGAGTTGTCGAGTTGAGAAGTTTATTTTTACTTAACTATGCTCATATGGTCCCTGCATGGCCCTTTCCTTCCCCTCTTGACCCTTCCCCCTCCCCCTCGTTGTTTTTCTCTCTCTCTATCTCTCTCTCTCTCCTTCTTTTCCCTCTATCTTTCTTTATCTCTCTGTCCCACCCTTCGGCTGTTGTCACGATTTATCTCTCTCTCCTGCACACCATTCTTTTTCTGTCTCTCTCCTTCTACTCTCCCCTTGTCCTTTTGTTCTCTCTTCAACTACACGTACTTTCTTTCGGACACCCCCTCCTCCATCCCAGTTGCTTTCTGCATCTG